>NC_136476.1:18834596-19459596 GCF_902686455.1 Sciurus vulgaris | reverse complement strand
GGGGTTAGAAATCAGATTTTCTTTCTCTAAGTGCACTTGGGAAGCTGTGATTTGAATCTGGAATCCCTCACTTGTGTCAGATGCATATCCTGTTTGTGTCTCATATCCTGAATAAAACTGATTACATAACCGGGTCTCCCTAGCAGGTGTGAAACTATTTTTAGGGCAGATGTATCATTGCCTAGAAGTGGATTAAAACAAACAAACGTGGGTTATTTGTCTGTATAGAGCAGGTGAGCTTGACCAAATTTCCTCCATAGTGGGTGCACGCAGCATAAGAAACACTCAGGATAATTGAACTGTCAATGATTGTCCATTGTTTAGAGGCCAAATAAATCTTTCTCCATCTTGGAGGAGGATGGTAATATTTCTCTGATTGAAATTCCTGAGACTCAAAAAAATGTGTTTTGGATGTTCAAATTTTAGGTCCTGCACCAGATGTTGTCTCAGACAAAATCTATCAGATCAGCAAAACGATTGAGGAGTATGCCATATGTCCTGATCTTCGAATTGACCTGTCTCGACTAGGAAGACAGGAATTTGACCTGGAGAACAAATTCAAACCATTCAGAGGTAATATACAGATTACACATATTTTGAAGAAGTCAGAAAAGCCCCATGGATGGGAGTACCTTCCAAGTTGGGTGCATACCTTGGAGTCCAGGTGTGCATGGTTGGAGTAGGGCTCTCCTAGTTGGTGATCAGTGGTTTTGTAGGGGAGTAGACTCGTGAAAATTACTGAATTATCAATCTAAAGGGTGACTGTGGATAAGCATGTGGCAACTGTATGTAGTACAGAGAGACATGAAGTCAGCCATGATATCCAGAATTGGACACTTTCAAAAATTACTTCTGAAATTCTATTATTTTCTATGTAGATAAAGTTCTATGGTTGACGTCATCATATCATTCCTGGAAAATTGCTAAAAACTGCCTTTGATTTTCTAAGCAATTAGGGTGAAGGTGCTAGAATACCTTAGATACTTAAGAAAAGAACAAACAAGTCAATCAGGTCATTAAATTTCCTATGGGAGCCACAAGTTTCTATTGCAAGCCAGAACCATGCTGTTCAGCCTGATTTTTTTTTTTTCCTGAGTACTGGGATTGAACTCAAGGACACTTGATCACCGAGCCACATCTCCAGCCCTATTTTGTATTTTGTTTAGAGACAGGGTCTCACTGAGTTGCTTAATGCCTTGCTTTTGCTGAGGCTGGCTTTGAACTTGTGATCCTCCTGCCTCAGCCTCCAGAGCCACTGAAATAATAGGAGTGGACCACCATTCAAACTAATTTAATGCACAATAACTGATCACTGACTCTATACCAAGCATAGTTAGGAGATTTCACAAAGAAATTCACTAACTCCCAAATGTATTTAGGTAAGTGGTTCAAGAATTCAAAAATTAGAATGAAATTGATAAATAATAAATAACAGAGTAAATAAAACTTCTGAAGTACTCAGAACATAACCTATTTAATAGGTTAATTTTGAATCATATAGCGACATTAGTACCGTGTGTATATCATTTTCTGCTTTTATATTATCCTACTGCTTTTCCCCAGAAGGCATTTCAGTAGCATCAAAACTAACATGTTTATTCTTTTAGTGACCCTACAAGATTCAATACAGTTTGTGTTAAGATGCTCTCCTCGTACAAGTCATTTAACTTAGCTAAAAAAGATAAAATTCTTGGTTCATGGCCTCTTGATATTTTAGAGACAAGGAAAAGTTTAAAATGAACTGTCCAGGGGACCATTGTGTTGGGTCAATGTTACCAAATTTTTCTTAACAAATTTTGGAGTTCATGGTTTGCTCAGCTAGTGAGCAGAAATTCATTGAAACCATGTGCCTGTTTTTATTAATCTAGTTAAGAGTAAGTGCATGGACAGGTGTGCATACACATGGAATGGCTAGACAACTGAGGACAAGGAATATGTTATGGGAAACAAAATGATTTGAATATGGTTGACTACATATGTTTGGAGGGACTGGGCTATCAGATGACTGAGGTGTATTGGGCATTACTATTGGGAAGCAGTTTATTTATTTATTTTTGGTATTGCTTATAGTTGTTGAAGAGTCCCAGGTCTTTGGTGAGCTTAGGGTTTGAGCTCATTGCTGCAGTCATATTGTGAGTTGGATGACTTTTCTAAAGTCATTCTGCTGCTAATTAGGGTGCCTGCGGAGGCTTTCCTGGCTCCAAGGAGCATTTGGAGATAATCTTTTGAAATCATCTGTGTACTACATTCTTGCTGTTTGAAGCATTGAGTAAGGCTTGAGTTAATTGGAAGCAAATTAGTCCTTGGTGTGTCACCTTAATGTGTCAAGAACATGAAGTATTAGATATAAACTTGGAATTTTTAAGGACTTCTTGTTTCCTTGTTTTTCACATATCTGTTTGGTACTATGTGTTAGCTGTTGTAAATACCAAATGTCTTTAGGAAAGTGGTTCAAGAATTAAAGAACCAGAATGAAACTGCCAAAAATACTATATTATTGAGTGAGTAAAACTTCTGAAATACTCAGAGCATATATTTTATTTTGTAGATTCATTTTTATTGTGGCAACATAGGACATAAAATTTGCATAGCATAAAGTATAACCATTTTAGCCATTTTAGGTATATAGTTCATGGGGATTAATGTTTAATTGTTTTCTAGATTAATATCCCCCTCATTTCAACAGGTAATTAAAAACATGCCTTGTTCCTTAAAGTAATTACATTAAATTTTAATAGACATATATACTTTGATTTAAATATAAAGAAAAGAAGTTTTAGATATGTATTTGACTAAATGAAGGGAAAATTTCATATCACATATTAAAATCTCATCCATTAAATATTGTATCTGATTGTTATGAAAATTATCGAAGATGAACTGGTAACATCTCCAGTGCAGATTTAAGCACTTCAGGGCTCCAAAGTGTTATGTATGTGGAAAAAAATTGAAAAACAATATACCTATGTTTTAAATTTTAACTACAAATTTAAAAAGCAAGACTCCTGGGTAAAACTTTAGTTCCTCAAGAGTCAGCTATTTATTACTTTTAGAAAAAGTATTTTGTGAGAATGAATTATATGCTAATGCTGAGTGTGGAAAATATGGTGTGTTCTGGGTTTTTCAGATTTCGAATAAGTGGAAAAGACTTGTTCTGAATTTCTGGTCATTGGGCGGTGCCAGACACTGGAAAGTATTTGTGTTTAGTGAGGACTTTCAGATATTTGGTATTTACCTGAAAATTGGCTGCTAGATTGGGTACAAAAGACATTTCCTGCAAACTCAGGAATATAACTGTCATCATTAATTCTGCACTTGATCTGGTGGGTACAATGGCATTTGGAAAATAGGGGTCATTACTGAGGTCACTCTGTTATTTGTTTCACACCAGCTGAGTCATTCTTTGGCCAGCCCCCACAGGAAAGGCTACTGGATATGCCAAGATGCCTGTTAACATTGATACGTGTGCATTTTGAGGGAGAGAGATGGTGAAAAGAAGTTGAGGGTGCTGGTGACAGGGCACATTTTTATCTTAAATTATTCTTATGGTTAATTTTTCACTGGTAAAGATGAATTTATAATTTGATATTATTTTACTCATTGATCATCTGAGAAGCTTGTAGCATCTTGGTTATACCTGGATTTGTGATTTTTGTCTACAAAGGGACCCTGTACTTTCCAGATAACACATGGGATTATTGTGGAATTGAGGTCAGGATTTCATGCAAGTAGGATAGTTAGATTCTAAGTCTCTTTCCTGGGTATGGTCATTGACATCCCTGTTTGATTTTCTGATGTCAGTGGAGATCGTGGACCCTGTGGATATCTATCTCAACCTCCTCCGGACCATCTTTGACTTTAATGCCATCAAGAGTTTGCTGACTGGGCCCGGCCAGCTGAAGATCCGTGTTGATGCAATGCATGGAGGTGAGCTAGTGGTTTTCCACAAATTGGTGAGTGAGAAATGTTAAGCAGACCTCTCCACATGTTGGGTTTCTGAGATTTTGAGGAAGGTTGGATTCACCAATAATCACACAACTTGTGTATGTTCAGGTATTTGGAAGGCTCTGGAAAACTTCAGGACTCTAATTTCTTTCTTTCAAAGTGAATGAGAACAACAGTTGAATAAATGAGTTTGAGGCTATGTCTGTGAGAGTGTGGAGTGGATTATGACTGTATTTATGTATGTGTTTGTGATCACAGCACATGCCATAATTTAAATAATCCAATAATTCAAAGTTTGTTATGAAAAAGAAAATCTTCTGATTTCTCATTTCTCCTCTCAATTTCTTTCTTTCAAGATTCAACACTTTCCAACTCTTCTTTCTTTGGGTATTTATCTACCCTGTCACTAAATATGAATACACAACTCCAGGTTGACTGTTCACTGATGACCATCACTGACTTCATACCATGTAAAGTTCCCTTCATGGGCCTATGCAGTTATTCCCCAACCCCCAGCCCCTGGAAACCAGTCCTCTGCTTTCTGTCTCCATAATTTTGCCTTTTCCAGAAAGCCATAGAAAGGGAAGCATAAAGTTTGTAGGCTTTTACTTTAAGTTTCTGTCATTCAGCATGTTTTTGAGATGTAGGCATGGTGTTGTATCAGAAGTTGCTTCTTGTTATTGCAGAGTAGTATTTCATTGTATTGATGTACCACAGTTTGTTTATCCATTCACTGGTTGATGGAAATGAGACTTTTATCCCTAGTTTCTTACTATTTGAATAACCTTGCTATGAATATTTACAAACAAGTCTTTTGGTGAACATATGTTTCCATTTGTCTTGGATAAGCTTATAGGAGTGAGATTGCTGAGTCAGATGACATGTGTATATCTAACCATGTAAGAAACTATTAAACTTTTCCCCAAAGTAGATGTACCATTTATACCACATGCAATGTCTGAGGGCTCCAGTTTCTCTGCATCCTTGACAACACTTGGTATTGTCAGCCTTTTCAATCTCAGCCATTTTACTCTATCTTGTTCATCTCTATTAGAATATGATTGATATATTTTTTCATTTTTTTCACTTTTAAAAATTTATCCTAATTAGTTATACATGAAAGTAGAATGCATTTTGACACATTATACACAAATGGAGCACAACTTTTCTTTTCTCTGGCTGTACATGGGGCAGAGTCACACTGGTAGTGTAATCATACGTGTATATAGTGTAATAATGTTCATCTCATTCCACAATCTTTCTTATCCTGACACCCCTCCCCTTCCCCACTTCCCTCTGCCAAATCCAAAGTTCCTCCATTCTTCCATCCTCCCCACCTTCCATTATGGATTGGCATCATCAGAGAAAACATTCAGTTTTAGGTTTTTTGGGTTTGGCTTATTTCACTTAGCATGATATTCTCCAATTCCATCCATTTACCTGCAAATGCCATAATTTCATTCTTCTTTAAGGCTGAGTAATGTACCGTTATGTAGATATACTACATTTTCTTTATCCATTCATCTGATGAAGGGCGTCTAGGTTGGTTCCATAGTTTAGCTGTGGTGAATTGAGCTGCTATAAACATTGATGTGGCTACATCACTGTAGTATGCTGATTTTAAGTCCTTTGGGTATAAGCCAAGGAGTGGGGTTTTTAAAACTTTTCTTCTCTCTGTATAATTTGTTTCCTCTAGGTTTCTTTTTCCTGTTTGTTGGTTTCACACTCGTGTTAATTATGTTCCTCAAAATTTCAGTGGTTCTTGGCTGGGAGCTCTGAGCCCTGAGGGTTGGATCCTCTATGGGCTTAAGTCTAAGGGCTTCTGACTGGGCTGCTTTGCTCTTTCCTTTTGAGCTGATTAAATTCCCCAGAAAAAGATCTTCTAGGTGTTTACCTTAGCTTTACATGGCCTAGAGAAAATAGCTCCTCTTTCCAAAGAGTTGGAACAATATTTCTGAATTTGAGCCTCATTAGCAGGCTTATGTGATGTCAATCTCTGAATCAATCACTCTGGCTGGGGGACAAAGGACATCAATCGGGTAGACCTAGGTCACCTCCTTAGCCTTGGGTGCAGTGAAATTTAGCTGCTTTCATACCATATTAATTGAGATGGAGAAGAAAGTGGTTTATCAGAAGAAACCCCAAAATACTGCTAGGAGAGGAAGAGAGATGTGTACTAGGCAGTCAAAATTCAAACAACAACGACAAAAACAAAAAAAATGTTTACTATTTGAGGACTGTACTATGTTAGTGGAAAATATATGAAAATGATAATTTACATACATCTCAGCTAACAGGATTACATGGTGGTACTCAACTGTGCCTAATGTGCTACTGCAGGTTCTGTTCCCCAACTCATAACATTCCTTCCATTTAGATGGAACTCTCCCACCCATGTCAAATATATATTCTTCTTCAAGTTTCCTCAGCAATGCTGCTTCCTCCTGGAAGCCTTACCTGAGCTCATTACTTCTCTTAAGCCATTGGATCTAATTATTTTATAAATGTGCTTGGAATGGCACCTTTTTAAATTTTACCGCTCCAGCCTCCCATCTGTAGATCTGACTCATCCCACAATCAGATTAAGGGACCAGGAATGTACAAATTATGTGTTTTGCCTCTATCTCTTTAATACCTAGGATAGTAGTTCTATATTAGGCATTCTGTTCCAGGGAACAGGGAAATACTATTCCTTAGCACGTATTTTGCAAAATGTGCTTACTTTTATATACTACTTCAGTGGTTTACAGTGTTTAATTATGCCTTTGGCAGTGTTCAACGATTACACAAAGGACACTGTAGAACACACTAGTGCTTTTGCCTATATTCAGCTAAAGCACTTAATGCATGAAAAACAGCACGTAATGAATCATTTTTAGATGGTTGATTTCTTTTAGGCAACATATTAGAAAAATTTGGGGAGAAAAACTTTGTCTGGCAGAATTATTGACTATATCTTCTTTATACCAAACACAGTCACTGGCACATGGATGCTCAATAAATGTAATAAAAGTGAATATTATTTTCTGTTGTGTCTTAGAAAAGCCTATAAAATTTATCTTTTTTATTCTGTGTGATTAAGTGGGCTTGCTTGTTCTTACCAGAACAAAAATACCAAGGAGAGAGGATGCTGCAGATATTTCACATCTTTTTCCTTTTCTTCTTTTTAGTTATGGGACCCTATGTGAGAAAAGTTCTGTGTGATGAGCTGGGAGCTCCAGCCAATTCTGCAATAAACTGTGTTCCCCTGGAAGACTTTGGGGGGCAGCATCCTGACCCAAATCTGACATATGCAACAACCCTTTTGGAAGCCATGAAAGGAGGAGAATATGGATTTGGAGCTGCATTTGATGCTGATGGGGTAAGTAGGAAAGTTTTCTGTCTAATGACTCTTTTACCATGTTTTGAGCCAAGTATTGAAAACCAGAGAATTAATGAACACATCTGGAGCTGACATGCACGGGGCATCTGGACCCTAACTGGCTCTGCATCTGTTCTCTTTAATGGCTAAATATTGCAATTAAACAGTCACTACTTTTTTTAGTTTCAGATTAACATATGTTATAAAGAAGTTATTTCTTTAAAAAAATATTTATACAATAAATCTTTATTTATAGCTGGTTTTATTGAAAACACCCTGTTAGGAACCTATTCAGCAATAATCTCTGCTCTCCATTCCATTTGGAAGGAAGCTGGAGTTAAAGCTATGGAGGCTACTGAAGCATGAAGCAGTCATGCACATCTCAACAGGTGGAACACATTGCTCGTTGTGTCAAGATTCTGGACCCTTGATATTCAGGGATTTATAAGGATTCCCATGCTCTCTTTGGCCTGATTCAAATTGCTTTAGGATGTTTAAATGCAAGATGACAGTAAAGTGGCTTGAGATGATTATGGGAATGGACTGCTCGCAGCAGATGCTTCTGTCTGATAATTTTCACACATTCCTTCCCACAGGACCGTTATATGATCCTAGGCCAAAATGGCTTCTTTGTGAGTCCTTCTGACTCCCTGGCTATCATTGCTGCCAACCTCTCTTGCATTCCATATTTCCGTCAGACAGGAGTTCGAGGGTTCGGGAGAAGTATGCCAACCAGCACAGCCCTCGACAGGTAAGCAAGGATGTCACTGTTAAAAACTTTATGAGTGGACCTCTGATGTCAACATCCCCTCCGTCAGCAGCTGGTACTCATCCTCCCCTAACCACCTGTGAGCATGTTGAAAGCATAGGAACTTAGAGGCATGGTACGGTTTACTGGGTAGGCATGCAGAGCAATTGGCCTGAGCTTGTTTCTTATTTCTTATTTGATCTCTGTGCCTTCCTTTGCTTACCTGTAAAATGGGGATAATGATATCATCCCGACATGGATCATTATGAGGTATGAATGAGGTGACTCATGAAACACATTTACCAGAACACCTGGTATGTAGTAAGTACTTCACAAATGTTTAGTATAAGAACTTACTGACTGAATATCAAAGTATATGTAAGTGAAGTAGTAAGGAGGATGGAGATTGAAGTCAGAGTATTTATAAAAGTTTGCTTGTACCTTCATTAGCTCTGTAAAAACAGCATGGTGGATTGTGAGAATGATATGAGATAGCGATGGAATTGCCCAACAGGAGACTGATCAACGTAGTTGACCCCTATGAAGTCAATCTCCTTTCCCTACCCTTCTTAGCATCTCTTACCTTGACTTATGAAACTGTGAATTTGAGTCTAATATTTTAAAACAGCATATATTATTACAGAAGCAGGACATATGCATGATGAAAAGTTGGAGAACACAGAAAAACAAATAAGAAAATTTATATTCTTTATGGAATATCTTTCATAATACACATTGTACACATATAACTAAAATACATAATATAATATACATAATATGTATGTATGTATGTTAGTGCCAAAGGGAGCTCAGAAAGAGCTCCTTTTACTTACTGCTTGTAAGATGTTTTTTATTGTCCATTAACAATCTCCAATGTTCTATTGATTCATTTTTGTGGCATCTGAAACCAAGATCATATTCGAATTTTCCCTGGGTGTCCCCAAAATGTCTTTATGGTAGGATTCCATCCAAGACTACCTGTTGCTTCTGGTTATCTCTCTTGCATCCTTTCTTCATCTAGCACAGTTCTTTTCTCTTGTATTTAGTGACAGTGATTTTTGAAGAGACTTGACCAGTTGTCCTGGAGAATCCCACCTTCTGGATTGTGTGGTTATTTTTCTCATAATATTATTCATTTAATCATTTATCAAGTAAAAATTCATATAAGTGAAATGCATGGCCTTAAGCATTCAATTCACCAAGTTATGAGAAATGTGTACACCCATATAGCCAACCACCTGGGTTTCCATCACCCATGTCCCCCACAGGCAATGATTGCTGCAGTTTCTATCACTGTGTATTTGCCTGATTTAAATTTCACACAACAAATGGAATCATATACTGTGTACTTCTTTGTTGATGACTTTTTTCACTTAATATATACATTTTTATTCATTCATGTCCATAGCATGGGTCAGTAATTTGCCTGATTTAAATTTCACACAACAAATGGAATCATATACTGTGTACTTCTTTGTTGATGACTTTTTTCACTTAATATATACATTTTTATTCATTCATGTCCATAGCATGGGTCAGTAATTCATCTCTTTTTGTTGCTGTGTGGTATACAAATACATGAGTTTATCCCAATTTATTTTTCCAGTCTCCCATTGATGGACATTTTGACCATTTCCAATTATTAACTATTCCAAATCATAATGCTATAGCACTTTTATATGATAGTGTTTTTGTGGACACATGTTCATTACTCCTGAGTAAATATCAAGGGGTGGAATGGTAGTCATAGGATAGATGTATGTTTAGTTTTAAAATAAAATACCTGTTTTTTATTTTACACTCTTAATTACAATTTATGAGAAGTTCAGTTGTTTCATATGTTTAACAACATTTGGTGGGGTAGACTTTTTTATTTTAGCTATTCTAGAAAGCATAAAATATTATTTCATTATTGTTTAGATTTACATCGTCTCAATTACTAGTGAGGTTGAGTGCATTTTCATGTTTACTGGCCATGTGTGTAACTTCTTTTGGCATATATTCAGAATGTATTGGCTCATTTTTAAAGTTGAGATCATTGGTTTTTTTAATTACTGATTTGTAGAGGTTCTTTATATTTTTTGGACAAGTCTTTTATCATATATATATATGTTGCAAATATTTTCCCTGCCTGTTGCTTGCTTTTTATTTTCTTATTTATGTCTTTTGATGAGTAAGTTTTAAATTTTTATGAAGTCCAGTTTACTAATATTTTTATTATATTATATGATTATTATGTATATTTTCATCTTCTATGAAAAATATTTACTTACCCCAACATCAGGAAGATGTTTTTTCTCTTAGAATCAATGCTGTTCTAACTTTTCATTTATGTTTATGATTCCTATTAACTTTTACGTACGGTGTGAGGTAGCAGTTAAAAAATCAGTTGGCCATATAAATGTGTATCTATTTCAGGATTCTCTATTGTGTTCTCTGAATTTATTTGTTGATCTTTATGAAAATATTACATTGAAATCAGGCAAATCTGCCAATACTTTTTTCTTCTTTGTCGTGTGTGTGTGTGTGTGTGTGTGTGTGTGTGTTCCCTCATCCATCCATCCCTCCTGGATCCTCTGCATTTCTACATATATTTTAGTAGCAGCATGTCAATTTCTACCAGAACCTGTTGGGATTTTGATTTTTTGTTGAATCTGTAGAGCCATTTTGGGAGAATTACATTTTAATAATATTGAGTCTTTCAATCCATAAATGTGGTATATCTCTGTATCTAGATTTTCTTTAATTTCTTTTATGTATATTTTGTGTTTTTTGGTACAAAAGTCTCACAATTTTTGTGAAAATATATTTCTATTTTCTATATTTTGATGTGATTGTAGATGGAATGGTTTTATAAATATAATTTTCTAACTGTTGGCTACTAATAATTTTAAAAAACATATTCTTCCATCAGATGCCTTCACTTTTCTTCTTGAGTGATATTGACATCAAGCCCATAATGGTGAACTAAACACAATTTAAGATTCTTGTATACTAGTACTAAAGAGCAGGGCAATTGCCTTTGCTTATATCCTTCATATTTTTTAAAAAAGCTCAGTAAAATTGTACAGAATGAAGCAAAGAATGGGACCATCTTTAGAAATTGAGAACTTAGCTCTATATATATAGAGCTCTATATATAGAGAGCTCTAAATATATAGAGCTCCTGAGCTCTATATATTTTACTTAATATTATTAATAACATTAATATTATTAATAATTAATATTGTATTAATATTAATAATTAATTTTATTAATAATAACACATTTCCCATGTTTACCTAATCTTATAAAGTAGAGAGATTTTTCATAGTTATTTCACTAGATCTCAGTAATAATTTTATCTCTATATTAATGATGTTGAACCAGTGATCAGAGAGGTTGACTTGTACAAGGTCCCACAGCTCATTAGAAAGTGACAGAATTTGAAACAGGTCTTCTGATGTAGTTTTCTAATGTATCTGCCCAGAACTACAACTGGTCCCTGAAAAACCAATTGAGAGGGGCTGGGGTTGTGGCTCAGTGGAAGAGCCACACTTGCCTAGCATGTGTGAGGCACTGGGTTTGATTCTCAGCACCATATATAAATAAATAAAAATAAATAAATAAAGTCTATCAACAACTAAAATTATTTAAAAAAAAAAAAAAAACAGTTGAGAATATTGCCCAACCCTCCTGTGGGGTAGCCAGCAACTTTTCTAACCATGGCCAAGAGAGGCTGGTTTTATTTTGACAACAAAAACCATTTGTCCTCTTTTCTTGTGGAAATTTCCCAGTACTTCTTGATTTCACTTTATCCCCCCTTCCTTATAAATCTCTGTGTCAGTCAGAAACCAGAGGCCTTGCTTAGAAATCTCACAAAGGACCTGTTCTGATATGTAAGTGACCATTTAAAAGGATTATTCATGCTTGCTGGTTGGGATTCAGAATTCTGTGGGGCTCTGACGTGGTGATTTGTTTTGGGTATTTGATCTGTTGTTCAGCTCCCAAGTGGATTCTCATGATGGACACTTCATAAGTTGTATTCTTCCTAGGTAAAATAAATGCAGTCTCAATATGTCGATCTTGTCAGTGGTTTCCCAGATAATGTATTTTTTAAATTAATAAAATCATAGGATTATGTCCACAAATGGCAGGCCCCCAAAGAATAACAATTGAGTATCTGAGACACATTAAATGACTCACTTGCCTATCTCCTGGGATTCCAGAATAAGGGGGGTCTGCACCTTTGAAACTGATGAATTATTCAAACTTTCATTGTTCACAGATAATTGTTGTTTCCCAAAGGGAAGACTTTCTGTGTCTTTTAGTTCTACTCTTACAGTGTCACTAGAACAAGGATTCCATTTACCCCAGAATAATAAAAGTTTCGGCCCTGAAAATGGCATTCTTTTGGGGCTTTGTCATTCTGAATGTGTCTGATTTGTGGTTGCAGATGAGTCTTTGTTGCAGAAAATATTTTGGTTCACATGATTTGAGAAGTAAAGCTCATTCAAAGTATATTTGTAGCCTGAAGTTTGTCTCCACCCCATGTAGAGGTATTAAATAATCCTCTATGTCATCATCCTTCAATAATATTTATGAAGCACCCATCTGTGCTTGGGGCTGTGCCAAATGCTGTGCAAAACAAGGAAAACACGCAGGCTTGAACCCTGCTCACTGGGGATATTTGCACTCTCAAACAAGGCCAACATCCTTGGAGACATCCAGAGGAGCCAGATCTAAGAAGTGTTTTGACTCTGAGGAAGGCCACAGAAGGTCCACACCCATAAACATGGCGGTGAGGGAATAGGTTCTCTCCTACCTTTTCTTTGCTCTTTGTGCCAACCTTGTTTCCCACCATTTATTCACTCAGGAGACAGTTACCAAGGACATTTTGTGTCCTATACATGGTCCCCTACCATGGTAGAATTTTTAGTCTAATGGGGAAGACAAAGAATTAAAAAATAAAGAAAAATTACAGAAATGCAAATTATAACACAGGGTAGGGGAAAGTGAACTTGGTGCAGTAATAATTGATGGGGAGAGAGCATCCTGCTTAGATAGGGTAGCCAGGGAAGGACTATCCCAGGAGGTCATGATAGGACCGAAGAGCAAAATCATGCAGCTGGATCTGGCTATGCTGCTGGGATTAGAAATGACCCATATAACACATGTGAAAATACTTATTCCTGAGACTGTAGTTTATAACTATTTGTTGCCAATCTCCAATCGAAAATATGTACCGTAGTTTTATCTTGAACATACTCATCTGGTTGTTGGAATTCAGACACTGTTAATCCTACAAGTATGCAAGTATCTTCTGATCTGTGGTGACCTTGGTCCTTGCTACATCCTTTAGATCTGGACTATTTCATCTCCCAGATCAGTCATGATGCACAGTGATAATGGGAGACAGTGATGTGAGTTAATGTCTAACTACTGGTTTCCCATACATTGTGTCTGCTATAGAATTATGGGAATTAATTTGCCTCACATGCTCATGTCTCCTTTATTAAAATGTCAGGGAAAAAAACAAAGAAAAGCCCTTTATCATAGTAGTTAATTGTCCTCAAACTTCACAGTTGACTCAGAATCAGGGCAGGAAAGAGATGGCAGCTTCAAATGAGGACCTTGTAATAGAAACTTAAAAACCTGTACTATAACAGGTATGAATGAGGTTAAGGAAACCTTCAAAATTATGAAGGACTGGGGAGGCACTCTGGGACTAGCAATAGCAGGAAGCTGTTAATCCCTTAGGACTGAAGGATCAAGGGGAGGGATCAGGTGGCCATAGCCCGGAGCTTGAGGGAGATGGGCCTTCAGAAGGAACTGAACTTCTCAGGGAGGGTAGAACACCCCACTGTTTTGTTTTTCTTGCTGTTCAGTCTCCTACTGGTACCTCCTATTGACCAAACCAGGAAGCCAGCAGACAGCCTGGGGGATTCTGCTCTGGGCAGGAGAGCAGGGGTTGAGCGAAATGGGGTTAGGGGTTAGGGGTGGTGGGTTGTGGGGGAGTGACCAAGGGGCAGCCAGTGTAACCAGCACAGGGGACTGTCTTTTGGAGCTCTTTTTCTCTTCAAGTCTCATCTTCTTCCTTCTTTGGGAGACATCAGGCAGAGTTGAGTTAATCATAGACCAGTCCTTTCATAATTGATCTACTAGATATTCCATTTCTTATTATCTAAAAAAATTAATGTATTCCTCTGTTCTCTGATTGACTTACCCACCATACACAACAACAAAAATTTGTTTATTGTGCACCTTTTTATTTGTGTATATTGTTTCATTTGCATAAACACTTCAATTATTGTGGTTAGTGCTGTGTAATTTGTACTTGATCCTTAAACTTCTTTTTTACTTTTGCCCACTATAGACTGTGTTTCAGGACCCTCTTGGTGACTGTGTGTCCCCCTAAGGTGTTGCCCACACCTAAGAGCAGCCCACAGTGCCAGCCATGTCACTGCTGTTCAGCTTCCTCAGCAATACACAGTCAGACTGTCTCTTGCTACCTTCCACGACCGCTACTGCTGCACAGGCCCCTGTGAATGTGTGTGAGAATTTCTTTGAGTTGTGTATCCAGGAGCTGAATTGTTGGATCAGAGTGGGTGTCTATACTAAATCAATGTTGATCAAATGCTGTCAGATCACACTCCAGAATGCCTTTTCCAGTGTGCTTCCCAACCAGTTGAGTCTCTGCATCCTTAAATCCAGACCAACACGTTTTGTTGTTTACCTTCTATTTTTTTTCAGTGTAAAGTAGATACAGAGTAATATACCATTGCTGTTTTAATCTTTCACATCTCATATTATTAGTGAGTTTAAGAATGTCTTCACATACTTGAGCAATTTGGGGGGGTCTCCTTTTCTATTAACTGTCTGTGCCTGTCCTTTGCATTCTATTTAGGGTTCTTTTATTCCTTGATTAATTTTCAGGAATTCTTTGTGCACTCTTGATATTAGTCCCTTGCCAGTTTTAGGCACTTCTAATTTTCTTTTTCTTTTTCGGTTACAGGAATTGAACCCAGGGGTGCTTAACCACTGAGCTACATCCCCAGTCCTATTTAATATTTTATTTAGAGACAAGGTCTTGCTGAGTTGCTTAGGGCCTTCCTAAATTGCTGAGGCTGGCTTTGAACTTACAATCCTCCTGCCTCAGCCTCCTGAGCCACTGGGATTACAGGCATGTGCCACTGTGCCTGGCTTCTTCTTCTTTCTTTGGAAAAAAAAAAAATTGTCTCCGAGTTCTGTATTAAAATTGATATCAGCAGATGGATTTCACACACAACTCAAATGTGGCATGTATAAATAGAAACTTCTCTAATTTTCCCTAAAAATTCCTCTTCTTGAGTTTACTATGTGGGTGACTCACTTACCACTCTAATAATAAATTTAGAAATAATAGGCTTCTACTCCTCTCTCCCACCAATCAGAGTTTTGTTAAAAAAATCCATTCAATGTTTCTTTGTCATTCTTTTCTCTCCATTCCTACTTTGCTACTTCCGATTCTCATACTCTTTGTCTTGGACTATTGTACTAGTCAGTGAACTGTCCAGCCCTCCTCCGATTATCTCTGACTATTTTCTGGCCTGACCAAGGACAGTTATTGAAAAGTCACACATCTCTCTCCCTTGCTTGAAATTGGTTAATGACTCTGAATGCTTGCAAAAGAATATCCCAGCTCCTGATTTTACGACCTGTGTAAGCCCCTGACTCTGAATATCTCCTTTTTGCCTACATTCCTTCCCTGTCTTCTGGACATGTGCTACTTAACCATTTCCCACATTCCTTGGCCTCTCACAAATGTGTTCTCTTTGCCCACCACCATGCCATCTTGTTCTTCCTTCTCTTTCAAAGTTTGAGGCAAGCATCACTTTCTCGGTAAGTCCTCCTTTGTTCCCTCCCCCCAGAGCAGCACACAGAACTTACTCTTCATGGATCACTTCATCTCAGTTGTCACAAGCATTGAAAACACTAACTTGTCTGTTTCCTCACATCCTGGTTTTACCTAGTGTTTGGCTCAGGGAGGATCTTAATAAACATGTACAGGCACACGCCTGTAATCCCAGTGGCTCAGGAGGCTGAGGTAGGAGGATTATGAGTTCAAAGCCAGCCTCAGCAACTTAGTGAGGCCCTAAGTAAATTTGTGAGAACCTGTCTCAAAATAAAATATAAAAAGTGCTGGGGATTTGGCTCAGAGGTCAAGTGCCCCTGGTTTCAATTCCTGATAGCAAACACACAAATAAAAACAAACAAAAAAGTCCCCCCAAAACAAACAAACAAAAAACATGTATGAATGAGACTTCTTCCCTTTGTGAGTACTTTTTATTTATTTGAAGAAATAGTAACTAAAGCCCCAAAAATCTAATCACATAATTCTGAAAGTTAACTTCTATGAGTTACCAAAATGCTTCTTCTGACCTCAGTAAAGAGAAAATTTGGTCATGCTACCACTTGTTTGCAGAGGAAAATATGTCTGCATGATAAGCAGAAAATAGATGGTGCTTATTTACCCAGTCTTTTTGGGTGTAGTAAAATCATGCCTGACTTGATTTTTCATTTATAGTTAGGTAACTTTGTAGCAAGTTGGATTTTTAGTAATGATAGATGAATATTGAAGCCTTTAGCTCAAATGACTTTATCAAGATGAGATAAAAGGAACCAACCACATAGCAATTATCTCCTAGTCAATAATTAAAAGGTTCAGGCTTCCCACAGCCTGAACTTAGAATGGTTTATTTCTTACTCTGATAAACAGGATGAGGAATGGATTTGTTACAGGACCTTTATAGGATGCCTAACATTACCCTCCTGTGTGGTTTTTGTGTTCACCTACTGGGAAGGATGTTGAGAACGGTTGAATCCATTATTCAGTGTTTCTAAGAGTTGGCATCTGATGAGAGAGTGATCTCGAACCTACACTTGGCAAGGGCATTTATGTATTAGCTAGCTAGAGTGAGAAGAAGAAATGCACATTTAAGACCAGAAGAACAGGAGACTTGGGGATGTTGGAGAGAGCATCATCTTTCATTCTGTTTCTCAGAGCTACCTTTTCTAAGTTGGTCAGAAAAGCTTTTGGATGAACATGAGGTGACCTTAGTTCCAAAATATACAGTCATCATCACCCTCCCATGTGAACTGAAAGATGAACTATTTTGGAATTCAGCTCTCTTTCTTGTCAGCTTCATGTGCAAGGACTCTTGGTTACTCCTTGATACTGACCCTGGAGGACATTGTCATTATCAAAGGTACTCAGCATCCAATTCTCAGTCCTTTCACTGACTTGGCCCCCCCTTCACCTTTGCAAGTCACTCTGAGCTTTGGTGGGTTCTGCCATGCTGGACAAAGCCCCTTAGCATCACCTTGTATGGCTGGGGACTAAAGACCATTTGAAGCCAAGGATTTGGTGCCATCCAGTCTAGAGCATGTATTTAAATGGCATGCTCCCAGTGGAATGTTGACTTCATGGACTGCATCTTTTCTAATCTTAATTTTTGGGTCCATCTGGTTAAATGATCTTCTTTTGTTCCTTGTGACTTAAAATATTTGCCCACTTTAAAAAGCAATCCCATTGGTTACTGCAGAGAGGAATAACTGGGTTGATAAAAACATCCCATATTTTGATGGTGGTAGTTACACAGCTATATACATTTGTTAAGATTCATGGAATTGTACAATTAAGTTATAAAAAATGATGAATTTTATTTTTATGATTTATACTTTGATAAAGGTGATAAAATATTCAAACCCTGTTTATTTAAAAATAAAACAAAGCCCCTTCTTTTGGATCTTCTTTTATGACTAGAGTCTGGAATTGTCACTCTCTTTGAGTAGTCCCAGATCCCAGTATAGTTTTGCATATACTAGACCATCAAGAAACTGGTCCTGTGCCAGAGAGGGGTGTGGCCTCCAGAATCCCTGTCCACTGTCATCCTCTCTGTGGCCAGCCAGAACATAAAAATCCCATCTGTCATCTTGTCTTCTTTGGAAAAAAACTTAACTTACCTTTAGGGTTGGAGTTTTTACTCTTTGAAGGTTATTAGTCAAACTTGCTAGTGACATGAAGGATGGGAGGAAGGCAGGGGGCCCAGCCTAACTCTGATCCGTCCTCTTTGTCCAATCACCAGAGGAGCCTGGCGCTTGGCACTGCTTCTAAATGAGGGACGTTGATAAGACGTCTGGGGCCTGCCGACACACCCAGAGGGAAAGAGTTGCACTTTTTGTGTGTGCTTCATATTTTGCAATGTAGTTTTTCACTCCATTAATTTTAAAAAGATGTTTTAGAGTGGATTTTAACGCTCTGACCTCCTAGGTTAGTGGTAAGCCGTGCCCGTTGGAGCACTGCTTAAATGCTTGCTAAACATCATCCATTTCACTTCATCCCCTGGACCAAGGGAGGATGGAATCTAAGAGATGCATGCAGGGTGAATCTAAAGATTGGAAGTTTTGCCTGATCAGCTAAACAGTGTAAGAGAGTGAATGCATTTTTATTTACAGTGAACTCTATTATAGTACCTTATTTGACTATCAACACAAACCCTTATAAATATTTAAGGAAACTATTGTTATGGACATTGTGTTTATAGAAGAAATATGATGTTGAGAGGTTAAGTAATTTAGCCAAGGTCACACAGCAATAAAGATGCAGTTGCGACTGGTTCCATAAGATTGCTTGACTCAAATCTCATAATCTCTTTACTATTGCTGTAGTTGAGAGCAGGAAGAATTCTGATTATTCCTTGAAGGATAGGCACTTATGTGGGTTGGTGTGGGGGTCTGGGTTAAGAGGGTCCTACGTTGTCCAAATGGTGGTGGATGATATCAGATAAGCATAATGAATTTCAACCTAAGACATCTTGTGATTTGGACTATGAACATGTCTCTACTATTTAGTAAAGCACTGGAAGAAGCAGTTTCTGGCTTTAACTTAAGAATTCCAGGGAAATTGAGTGGAGTTCAAGATAAAGTTTGAATTTTATACCCTCGTGGGAAGATCTGCTTGACGTTGTAAGATCATCAGCAGCAGCAGCACCAAAGAACATTTATCAGGTTGCTGTGCTATGTTCTCTGTGAAGTGGGTTAAACAGATTCTTTCTTTTCTCCAAGAGCCTTAAATCTGAGACAGACGACACTGATGACCTGAAACATAAAAGACATCGATTAAATACAGTGGGTTCCTTTAGTAAGTAATGCGTTAGCAGCAGGCTGTAAGACGTCATGCCTAGACAAGTAAAACTTGCCAGCTTCTGTCTATATTCACAGAGGTGAGGGTGAAATCAAGACCTGGTGAGCCATTCATCTCCTCTTTGATCATGTTCCTGCCGAGGTTTGACTTTGTCATTTTGAATTCCAAAGTCTTACAGTCCCGATTGGTTCTGTGGTTTATAGTCCAGCCCAGAAGACAACTTACTCTTTGGTAAATTGAGACCTGTACCTGAATGCAAGATCTGCAACCAGGACTAAGATTATATCAGCCAGAATCTTTGTGCAGTGAATGAGAGAAAACTAGCTGAAATGGGGCCTGAATAGTAAAGAAATGTATCGGCCTGCATAACTACAATAGATTTGGCCTCAGGTAAACCTTGATCCAGCAGCTCAAATGCTACTAACATTTGACCTGGATACTCCCTCTCATCTGTTCTGCCTTAGAAGGTGTCATTCTCATCTTCAGACTCCTTGCCTCTGCCTTTCTAGGCTAGAGTCCAGGTAGCTAGTGTCTGCAGGATTTCCAGACCTCAGATCCTGAACCACTCTGTTTAGAGGGATGGGAGACAAAACTTTTCTTTCCAAAAGGAAACTAAAAACATCACCTTGAATCTAGAGTTATCATCCCTAACCTACTGATTTGCTGGGGCCATGAAGGATGGGATAGGCTGACAGTCTCAAGCCCCTTCCCCTCATTAGGTAGAGCAAAGGGAGGATCATTCCTTTTCAAACCAAATGCTAGATGTTGGATGCATTTATTCTCCAACACAAGCTCTTGAGTTTATCCATCCTGGAAGGAATAAATGCAGCAGTTTGGGACCTAACAGATGGCAAAGGGATGTGGGCTGCCTGACTGTATTAGGGTGCAGCTCTGGAGCGCATATCTAGGACCCTCTTCCTTCTACCTCTTCATAGCTCTGCAAACCCTTCGCTACTCAACAATAACTCACCATAGTATTCAAAGTGCAACTCTGGTGCTTGCCTATGACCTCTGCATATGCAAAAATCCACTTGTCATCTGTCCTTTCTTTCCATCTTTTTTATTCCCTTCTTCCCTCTCCCTCCTTCCATCTGTTTCTTGCTGCCTCCTTCCTTGCTTCCTTTTCTCTTCTTCTTTGCCTTCCCTTCCTCCATTCTTTCCCTCCCTTCTTACCTGTCTTCCATGTTTTGATTTTTGAAAGAAACAGTTTTAGCCCCTCTTGTGTACCAGGCACATTGCCTGCTTCCGAATGCTCCTGATGAAGCTTCTCTTTACCATCAACAAAACTTACTAATTTTCTTTGTGTAAGGTATTCTGCTAGATTCGGTAGGTCTATCAATCTGAACCTCAAGAGCAGACCTGGGGAGTGTTTTCAAACTATGATGGCATTGCATCCTACAGATAAAAGACAGGATTCTACTACATGTATTTTGAGGTAGGAGAAAGAATGAGAATGAGAGAGAAGAAGTTTGAGAAGAGCAAGCATTTATGATGCTGTCCTCTCTTACCTACATTGGCCTCTGCAATCAGACTCTCTCTGTGTGAATTCTGACTCTGCTTTCTGGCTGTTTCGTCTTGGACTAGGTTACTTTCCTTCTCAGGATGTCCTTTCCTAAATGAGAATAATAATAGCACCCTTTTCACTGAGGATTAAATGAGGAAGTACATGGACTATGCTTAGAATAGTACCCACCCGCAGTGTGAACTGAGTGAGAGTCTGCTATTATTATTAGATGATTGAGCTTTCTAGATTTCAAACTGAAACATGGACAGACTAATCTCATGACTAGTTTCTAGTTCTTCTATATTATGGATGAAACCTGAGCCAGTGACTAGAATCAGATCCTGAACTGTTCATGTAGAAAGTAGGGACTGTGTAGGGATCCTTGCTGTGGGTTCATCACATTCACAGCAAAACAAGGTTTTGTGAAGACTATCATGTGAACTTCAGGGAGTCATGGGATATTTTGTAGTTTTTCATATTATCTCATAAGTAATAATTTTCCTTAACTGTTCCATATATGTTTATCAAACTTTTAGTTAGTAACCCAGGAATAGATCCACTATCTTTTGATCCTTGCCTTTTAATTAATGTCCTATAAATTGGTTACAGATGGGAAATTCCTTGTTCACTCTATCAGGTGCTTCCACAGAAAACATTTTGGACCCTACAAACCCTGTTTTTTTAGAAAAATTGACTTTTGACTTTTAGCAAAATATTGGCTTTCTTTTCTTCTTGTTCTTTTTTTTTTTTTTTTTTTTTTGCTTTTAAAACACATCTGTGTATGTAGGCTAGCCAAAAGCCATTAAACCCCCCTATAGACCTGAAACAATTATCCCCACCACTAATTGTGATGATAGGGTTTTGACTTTGCATTGCACATACATCCCGTGAAAACATTATGTGATTTGTGTGCACATTGTAAGCATTTGTCCATTTCCTAATCTGTTTAGTAGTTCAGCCAAAAGCTACAAAAGTAAAAGAAGAGAAACCCCCATAACCAAATGAATCACTCTGTGCTATGAAGAGATTTTTAAAAATGGTTTTCCTTGTTAGTAACATAACACTGTCTACTTCCTTTCTTAACAGCATCTCAACCTTAATTTATTGTTTTAATGATTGTTATCTGATTTTATATTGACTTTAGAAGAATTCACAAGATTCTCTAGAGTCCCTTTATCTGCAAAACTGTTAGCCAAATCCCCTAGAGATAGACTAGGGAGGTGAAGGGTAGGTGTTCCTCACAAACTGGAGTTTCTTTATATGAATTTTATCAAACTGGATTTGAGAGTGAAGATTGATTCAGACAAGACTACTTAAATTTATAGAGGAAACTCTTTAATGGCCAACTGTCAGAGTATTTCAGAGACGAAAGGCTGGGTTGTTGCTCTGATTGTGCATGACATTGAGCCAGGTTGGGTGAGAGTCAGCTTTGCATTAGTACTATAGTGAAATACCAGAGGCAGTTAATTTTATAAAGAGAAAAGGTTTATTGAGCTCACAGCCTTGGACATTCAGAGGAATGGCACCTGATGGGTTCCATTTTAGTGAAGGCCCTCACAGCTACTGTTGTGTCATGGTGAAGGCACACATGTATGTATGGGGAAACACTTATATTACCAAACAGGATGTCAGGGAGAAATTGAGACTGGGATCCACAATCCCCTCCACGGGCACATCCTGAGTGGCCCGAGGACTTCACACTAGGCCCCACTTCCCAAAGTTTCCACCACCTCCCAGTAGTGCCACCCTGGGGACCAAGCCTTTAATCACAATGGACTTTTGGGGGACAGAATTAGACCATATCCAAACCACAGCTGCAAGGCTGGCTGGAGGGAGGTCTCATGGAAGTGAAGTGAATGGCGGGGGTATAGCTGATTTTCGGGCTGACCCTTACCACTTCTCAGAGCCTTGTTCTCTCCATGTAGAAGAGAAGTAGTCACAGTTAGGATGGTGACCCTTCTCTACAGAGCCCCCTGGCACCCACCCTCCTCTTAGCTCATAGTTTTACTTCCCTTGGATGTAATCTTTGCTCTCAGAGTTCAAGGGAAGCTCTGAATACCACATCTACAATTTAGTAAGCAACTAAATCATAAAGAGAAGCATCAATGAGAAGGGCAGAGGACCTACATGATCTTTGAAGGAGGTTCACGGAAGGAGTTGACACTTGGTTATTCTAGTGGTCAGAATGTAACAATATGGCCACACCTATCTCGAAAGGGAAGCTGAGGAATGGCAGGCTCCATTCTGAATGGCCACATGGACAGCTAGGACTCGGGGGTTTTCTCATGAAGAGACTAGGGGAGCATGGTCATACAGGTACAAGAAGCAATCTCTGCCACAGCTTTAGATGGTGTCCTGAACATTCTGTGCAGAATCGTGTAGTCCATGTAGGTATAATATTCTTAGTTTTTGCTGCAAAAAATTCTTTAAAGAATTTAGGAGGATGACATAAACTATGATTATGATGTTATTAGTAAGGAGGAGGAGGAGGAAGAGGGGGAAGAAGAAAAATTGCTTCTAGGGAAAGGACTTCAGGCTACAGGATATAGTGACTCACAACTCAAGATGAAAGTCTAATTTCTTTCATTTTACAAGTAAGTAAATTGATGCTCTCAGTGGGAAAAATGCACTCAAGTCCAACCAATCCTGACCCAGGGAGTCCTGACTGACAACAAGGATTTGGGGCAAGGTGACGGCTTTCAGTAATGAGTAACCAACATCTGCACCCCAGTGATATAAACAGTGAGGGGAAATCATCTCTCACATATCAACACATCTCAGAAGGGGCAGCTCCAGAGAGCAGTTGATTCATTGCCTCAGCAATGTCATGGAAGAGCTGACTCTATCATTCTCAGGGAGAGGTCTTTCTGGGCCAGCTTGCTTCTTGAAAAGGCCCCAGCAGTGCTGGCTCTTACCCCAAAATATGACCTGGTCTTAGGAAAGATGAAAGACTCCCTTTTATTTGTGCATCTTTTTAGGGTTAAGCAAACTTTTCCAGAAACCCTCCTGTGTGGTACTGATCCTGTTCAGGAACAAATTCTTTGTTGAGGAGTGGGGGTACCTGGTTCTGCTAATGACAGTCATGGGAATGACTTCGGGTGGGTACCTGTCAGTGCCTGCCAATTCATTTAAATTTATTTGCCCATCATTAAAGGACATTTGAGAATTATATGAGTGCTTCCCTAAAGATGCCATTGCCCTCGATGTCACTTGTTTATTACACCATACTCACTTACTCATCAGCAAACATTTATTGAGTTCCTGCAGATACAGTGTTATGAGTGAATGAAATTCATGCTTAACATCAAAAAAATTTATGACTTAGTGATTGAGTCAGAAATCAGTAACAACACTTGTAATAATATGTAAGGAATACCCTTAATAGAGGCAGTGAAGGCTGGGCATGAGGGTGCCCACCTTAATAGTAATCCCAGCAACTCAGGAGGCTGAGGTAGGAGAATCACAAGTTCAAAGCCAGCCTCAGCAATTTAGCAAAGCCCTAAGAAACTTAGCAAGACCCTGTTTCAAAATAAAAAAATTTAAAAAGGGCTGGGGATGTGGCTCAGTGGTTAAGCACCCCTGGGCTCAATTCCTAGTACCAAAAAAAAAAAAGAAAAAAAGAAAAGAAAAAAAATTGGAGGCAGCAAAAATGCTGAGAGAAAACCACTCACGTTGATCTAGAGGATCAGGACTTGTAATGAACTTTCTTTTCTTGGATTATGAATGTTGCTCATGGGAAACCCTTGAATAAACTCCTTCTTGAGAACAGTAACAACTCCTTTTTCTTCTCCTTTTCTTTCTTTCTTTTCCTTTTCTTGGTCTGAATATAGTGCTTTGACTGTGGTAGTTGATCCACATGGTAGCAGGGATTAGTCAAAGCAGGAAGAGAGAAAGTATCCTGAGGCAAAATGTCCAGTGTGAATAACCAATTGTTACAGAGAAATGACAGAGAGCCCCAGCTATAGCTTCACAGGACCCAAGTTCAAGTTTGAGATCTACCATTATCTCACCTCTCTTTGCCATTTTCTCATCTGTCAAATGGAAATCAAGGGCTTAACCTTGAGAGGTTGTCGTGCAATTTGAATGGGATAGTAAATGTGAAGTGCTCAACAGAGAAGAAGCAATGAATACTAGCTGTTATGATTATATCATGTAGTCAGCCTCGTTTTTTCTCCAGGAATTTATTTTTATTGACTTGTTTATTAAAATGCTGTCTCTAAATCGACTGGAGGTGAACTGTACACATAATGTGCTCCATGGTACCTGATTCGAGAGTCATAAAATTTACAAAGGCATTTCTAATCATTGCATGCTAATATTTCCTCCATTCTCCTTACTCAGTTTTCCCTACTTCTTAAAAGAGAAAGGGTTTGAAAAGTTGCTCGATTTTCTCCACAAGTGCCTGGGATTCCCTTAGTTCATGAAATCACACTGTGTCCATGGATCATTTCCACTGGAAGCTCTGGATCTTAGGGCTTGTGCTGGGGGTCCATCCCCTCCCCCACCACAAATGCTAAGTATGTTTAAGCCATCAGTGCTCAGCTGATCATGGCCGCCACATGTCTGAGACTGTATTTCCTCCATTTGGCTTCAGGGGCCATTTTCTTAACAGCTTCCTTCTCTTATTGAACTCTGTCCATATTCCATTTTCAGAGGAACACAGTATTCCAGAGCATGTTGAGCTGTCTGGGGGATAACTGACCTAACGAGTGGAACAGAGAGGTAAAGGGGAATCCAGTTGCATGGAGGCCCTGGTCTTAATGTGTGGCTTGAAGAGATTGAGGATGCTAATGTGCTGTTTGGGGAGAGAACCACAGTTTGACAGGAAACATCTGCTTTAATCTGCTCCAACATCAACAAGATGGATGTGATAGGAAACCTGTTGTTACAGTGTGGGTTCCATTTCTCAAGCCAGGGCTTGGCCCAAGATTGGGGCTGTTTGGACAGGCAACACAAAGTGGTCCCGTTTGTCAAAATATGGACGTATCAAGCAGCATTATTTGAGAACATCCTGTGGCTATTTTTCTATTTAAAGGGAACTGTTTTCCTTCTAAATAGTCTGGCTATCTTCACTTCTTTCTCTTTCCCTTTGTGTTTTTTTCTCAGCACATTTCCATTCTGGATTTCAATTATGAGCACACACATCTCAACCTTAATTCTACCACCATACCCTCATTCATGAGTAAGAAAAGTTTCTATGGTGATGACTCTCATTGGAGGAGGACTGTCCCCAAGAATATTGAAATATCTGAGAAACAACTGTGCAAACTGAGATGTGCAGGCACATGTGTGCATGCACACACACATGAGATCTTGGAGATTACCCGCCACCCTAGGGTATGCCTGCTTCTTCTTATCAACTTCAGAATCACTTATCAGGAATTAATTAAAGATATATTATTGCCTTAGAGAAACCTGCTTCACTTTTCATTATTTGTAAAAATAAAGTTAATGTCTGATGCTTAAATGGTGTCCCTGAAGAACTCAAAGGATTCTAGGCATTTTTACATCAATGATACTAAACACTTAAAAATTATTACACTTCTAATAAAATGTGAAATGTAGGTTCCTGGCACAGATCTTACCTTACTCCTCCACTACCATTTTTTAAATATTGGTGTCTGTCGTGTCCTAGGTCTTGTGAACAACTAATGAAAGATATGGAAGTTGATGTCCTAAATACAACCATAGTCATAACCATTCTGGTATGAGGAAGATTGATCAATCAAAAGAAATTGAAAGTGCCGTGTATCATGCATTATATCACTGGAGTCCACTTGGATCTCTAGGTTAGATAAATTTGGGAGCTTCCAAATTCTTTGTCCTTAACCCTGGTTACTTGTCCAAAGGAAAAATGATGAAAGGATCTGCTACTAGTTGCTTCTACTCCCTACCTAATGACTCGAATGCATGCGTGCCCCAGACGTCGGCCTCATCCAGTGTAGACAAACTTATTTCTGTTCTCTTTACCAATATCTCTGCCTTGGTCATGCTTGTTGTCCCCCCTGCTCTGGGTCAGATAGTATGCATGATATGAAAGGAAGGTACACAAGGAAATGGTAAGACACACTCTATTCCCTGAAGAATCTCATAGTGCAGGAAGAGGTACTATTTGTTGACTTGTCTAGTCAACCAATAATTAAAGAAATGATGGTTAATGTTTTAGTCAGCTTTTTCACTACTGTGACTATAAGGATCTGACCAGCACAATTGTAGAGGGAAAAAGATTTATTTGAGGGCTCACGGTTTCAGAGGTCTCCATCCATAGACAGCAAGCTCAATTCCTTGGGGCTCAAGGTGAGGCAGAATATCATGGTGGAAGAGTGTGGCAGAGGGAAGCAGCTTGCATCATCAGGAAGCACTGAGAGGAGAGGGAGAGGGAAAGGAAGAAGTAGAGGGAGAGAGAGAGAGAGAGAGAGAGAGAGAGACTCCACTCTCCAGATACAAAACGTATACCCCAAAGTTACACTCCAATTCCAATCTCCTCCAGCCATCCCCTACCACTTCAGTTAATCCCATCAGGGATTAATTCACTGATTGGGTTAAGACTCTTACAGCCCAATAATTTCTCCTCTGAACCTTCCTGCATTGTCTCACATGTGAACTTTTGGGGGACACCTCACATTCAAACCATAACACAAGGTGATCAGAAAGCAGAGAGTTTCCTCTTTCTGGATACAAAATATATACCCCAAAGTCACACCTCAATTCCAATCTCTGCCAACCATACTCTACCACCTTAGTTACCACTCATTTAATCCCTCTCAGGATGAAATCACTGATTGGGTTAAGGCTCTTACAACCCAATCATTTCTCCTCTGAACCTTCTTGCTTTGTCTCACAGGTAAGCTTTTGGGGGACACCTCACATCCAAACTGTATCAGTTAAGGTACATTAATAACAAAGCAATGAGGACTCAGCGTGGCTTAAGATTAGAGGAGGCTGGGAAAAGAAAGCTTTAGAGAGGAGAGGTATTTGGAGAGTTGTTGAAGATTGGATAGAAATATTGGAGAGTAGGAGCTTATCTGGTGGATAGGAAAGAGAATCAGAAGGATATTCTAACCAGTGGTTAGGAACCAGCAGAGAAGCATGAGAATTAAATTAAGGTGCATTAGAAGAATGAGGAGTACAATCTTTCTGGAGCATCTGTTAAGGAGCCATGGAGGTACATGTAAATACCAGTGGTGAGTAATGATGCTCAAAGAGTAGCCAGGAGCCTGGACATAGGAGAGGTACTATGTACATTCTTGGACCTGATCCTTTATGCTGTGGAGAACCACTTCTTCTCTGGATCCTCCTATAAAGTCTTCTGGCTTCCTGTCTACTCACTTGTTAGTCCTTCAGGGCCCATCCTTGTCCAGCATTCATTTTCTCCTCCCATGCACATGGAAAACCTAGGCCAGATCAAAGCTGAACCTAGGGAACAAGGTTGAGTTCTGTGCCCTCGCCCGCTGGAAGAGGAAACGAGGCAGTTGCTTTGAGAGGCAGTGTGCAGGGAGCCCCTGAAGCTAAAGGCTGGAGTGGGCATGCATCAGGGCAAAGGCTAGCAAGGGAATCCAGAACACCTGATCACAGTCAGGGGTATTCCAAACACAGAGTGGAAACCACAGGGATCCTCTGAGCCTGCTCACAGAGTGTGTATGGCTGATACTGTGACCTTGCCCAGGGGTGGAGAGCTTGTGGTTTTAGAGAGTAGCTGATTTAGCTTAGACATACTTCCAGTTCTTTTTTCTGTAAAATTTCTTTCATTTTCACCTGGTTGAAACTGATTGCTTGCTCCTTGGTGTTATAGAGCACAATGTATACTTTTAGTAATTACAACATGCCTTGTTTTATAGTATTTTTGTACATTTTATAATATTTTTTTGTCTCAGCTCTTATAAGTTTTTAAGGCAGGGAAGACCTTAAGACTATATATTATTTTATATGGCATCTAGATTCAGCAAACATAAACAAGTAAATACATTTTTGTTAAATTAAACTTCAGTTACACTCATCCTCTTTCCAATTAGAAATTCTAAGATCTAGAAACTGTTGCAGAGAAAATCAGTAGTATTTGGATTTTTAAATGACTGGTCAATTCTGATATGGGCTGGTGTGAGTTGAATGAAATCCAAGTTATCAGTAAGTGGAATTGCCTAAGAAATTATCCAAATATGGGAAGATATAGGGATTGGAGGAATCCTTTCTGCAAGTGCTCACCTATCTGATTATTGGTTAGTCAGTGACTTACAATCCTTGAGAAACTGAAATTGCAAGAGAAAAACAGATGTCAGGTGAAGTGCTTCTGGTCAAAAGGAATTGATCCAAGAGGCTGTGAATGAATGTGGGGATTCCTGCAGAAGTACCTCAGAAGAAGTGGTATAAAAATACTCCCAACTCCTTGCTCCTTAGAGGATCCAGAGGCATATGTGTTTCATAGGATTCCAGAGGGCCCATGTGGAAGTATGTTTTAGTCATCTACCATAGTACCTGGCTTGAGATCTTAACCTTTATTAGTTTTCTTCCTTTATCTTACTTCTCTCATCTCCTACCTGTGTTCTTTTCACTACTTTCCTTTCTGTCAAATTATACTATGTGCACTTGAATCCCACAGGGATTCAAACTGCCACTGGGAAATTCAAACTAAGACAGAAGGGCATTTATTCTCTCTTCTCATTTAGAGATGAGATTTTTTTTTAAAGTCCAAAAATTTCACTTAGATACACAGATCCAATTATATGTGCCTGGCTTATGAAAAGTAGGTAAGAAAAAAATTAAGGCCTGCAAGCAAACTTTACATAATTACCATAGTGGAACTTAGAAATGTGCCCAGTCCTGGGGTTTTGTCTTGGGCCCTTTTGAGCAGGTGATCCTGAAGGAGTGTCTCCAGCTTTGAGAATTATGCATGATTTTGTTTTGTTGTTTTATTAAATTGACTGTTATGGAACTCTTTTGAGTAAAGAGACTTAATAAAGCTAATAAAGTATACATCTGTCACAAAGGGAATTTTATCTCCAAAATGCAATTTCCTCTTCAGCTCTGAATGTTGACAACCCCACATCCCCCGCTGCCAGTGGGGCACCAGGTTAGCTGGAAAGCTAAGATCGAATACAGATGGAAGGTGTAAAGACTGGCAAGCTCGGATCACAGGAGAATGCCACCCTGCTGCCAAACCATCCCCCCAGATAAGATCACCAGCCTCTGTCTCAGATACAGGCCTGGTGGGGCTCTTTAGGCCTAGTGACAGCACAGCACTGTGGAGTGAGTAGGCACAGCTTTTAAGTTTTGTTCAGCAGAAGGCCTCAGAAAACAGAATCCTTTCAGAACATGAAGAGACATAATGATCAGATTGACAGTGGGTCACACATTCAGCTTTCAGGTTAATCCTGCTAAGAAGCAGGATAAGGCCCAAGGAAGCTCTTCACTTCCTTCCAGGATCCTGCCAAATTCAGGATATCTTGGGGAATAAGCAGTGAGAGAGTCAGACAAGGGAGCATGCACCCCTGGACCTTGGGAGTGTGTGGAATGCTTGTATAGCATCTCCAATAGTGGAGGATGTTGATCCATTATTCTGGATGGTCCATTTCATGGTCCATCCAGTTGCATAACCTCTCATATCCATCATTTGGGGCAATATCCAAAACAGGGTAGGCATTCTAAATCACAAAATTATACTGAATAGAAGTAAAATTATGTTGGTAGAAATAAAATTGATGCTGGAAGATACTGCATTACATACATAAGCAGGAAGAGGCCAGAAAGTATACAAATGCTGCTAAATTTTGAGTAGCATCTGCCTTCAAAATTGTTTACTATTCCTGAAGCCTTACTCCTTTTCTTGGTTGTCATGAAAGATTGCTCTTTGTTGCATCCCTAATTTTCTGGACTTTGATGATATATGCTAGACTGTGGAAATGGCCATGGAAAAACCTCATCACACTGCCTCAGTTGGTTTGTGTCTCTCGCTTGCCACTGGTTTCTTGAGTTACCTTAATTTCACTGTGTTACAGAAACCTCTGACAATAACTATTCCCAGCTTGGCTTCACTTCACTTGACATATACAATTGCCAGAGTCCTCTCTAATACCACCAAGGAGCAGGGAATGTGATTCTTCTGCCTTTGCTCTCTCCTTTCTGCTCTGATTCCATTCTGGCAAGAGCCGCAGCTGTTTTTCAAGGAGCAGTCTTCTGATGACCACCTGCCTGCGTGGTCCCACTTTGTGTCTGTTGAGTTTGACCAGTGACATCTCAAACTTCCTTGAACTACAAGCGTCTTATCTGCCTGCCAAACCAACATGCTCTGTTTCGCTGAGCAGATCAACCATGATGCATTTTAACTTGCCTCTGTGGATGCAGAGGGAGGGATCTCCTGAGAATTTGCTGCGTGGGGTTCTTGTCTCCTCCTACTTTGCTTTGTCTTAGACAAAGGTATCCTTGGGCTGGAACCTGACTCTGCCTTGTGCTCAGCTGTACAGACAAGTGCTATTATTTTTAGTTCACAGACCTTTTAGTGAACATCCTGCAGTGTTGAGGGTGTGAGAGAGAAGCGCTTTGGAAATCAGACCCTGTCACTGATAGTGTGTCCTAAGCTGAAAAGGTGGTAGGAGAAAGGATGCTTTGTGTTCAGGAGAGAGGAAAACTCAGTTCTGTGGTTGCTACAGCAGACTTTTATTTTTCTCACCTCACCTCTGCCTGGCATTGGCAAGATGGCTCCCTGCTCTTAGCTGGCCCATGTGGAGAGTCAGCAAGGCTGAGAGCCACTGAGCCTACGGTGGCACCTCACTTAATCCCGTCTGAGCCCAGAGGAGTCGGTCTTATCAGCCATCTGTGTTGGGATTGGTAGACAGCACCCCTGATGGGTCTCTCTCCACCTTCCCTCAAGACTCTTCTTGCAGACTGCCAGCCTAGCTCCCCATCACACCATAGCCTCTTGTTTGGGTGTCAGAATCAGAGGAAAAAAGGAGGAGGTGTTGGAAATGAAGTTCAGAAGGTAAAGCAATACTGTGCAAGGGACCAGGCTTATGTGAGCTTTGTAGCCAATTGAAAAAAGAGAATGTGGTAAGGGTCAGATGACCTCTTTCACAATAGTTGTAACTTTTCCTTATCCTTTACCAAGTGCCCCTTCTCTGCCCCAAGGTATATATAGAAATAAACAGCTGCTTTAGAGTTTTGAGAGGTTCATTTGGTTAATTATGATGGACAATTGATCTGAATTCCATAGCTTATTATTTTGTTCTAACTAGGCATTGACATGTGCATTCAGTTGTCTGTAAAAGGAGATAGACAGAAGATAATATGTCTTGTTTTTGTTTTTGTTTTTTTGAGACTAGATCTATGTTGCTCAGGCTAGTCTTGAATTCCTGGGCTCAAGTGATCTTCCTGTCTCAGCCTCCTGAGTTGTTGACTGGCAATTTTCAATGAATAGGTAGAGTACCCCTCACTGGACATTTTATGAGCAAAACGGAAATAGGTTTAGTGATTAGTACCCAGCCCAACTTTGTTCCTCCTCTGCCATCTCCACCACCAGCTAGGTGTCTAGAACAGGAGTGGCATCTTGGTTGGGAAAAGTTGGTTGTGGGGGAGATTTGGCTGTGGTCAAAGTGGATATTGTGTCAGGTCAAACTGGGGCTTTTTTTTTTTTTTTTTTTTTTTTTTTGGTTGGGGGGGGTTCCAGGGATTGAACCCAGGGGTGTTAAACCACTGAGTCACGTCCCCATCCCCTTTTTTATTTTGAGACAGGGTCTCACTAAGTTGTTTTGAGCTTTGCTACATTGCTGAGGCTGACTTTGAACTTGTGATCTTTTTGTCTCAGTCTCCGGAGCTGCTAGGATTATAGGCGTGTGCCACACACCAGGCTCAAGCTGGGGCATTTTGATGCTGCATATGAAGAAGCACTAGTGGAAAGGAGCTGGAGGTGAGAGTAGGCCTGAGTAGGATCTCACTGCTCTTCTGCAAACCATCACAGAGACTCAGTTTTCCTCAGAAGCATTTTGTGGAACCAGTATCTATTGCTCTTTTTACTTAGCATTTAAATTCTCTCAGCCTGGCAATGTCAGTCATCCATATGGAACCTAGAGATGCTCTTTGCATATTCTCAGAGCCCCAACAGAACATTTTTCTGTAGGAATTAGAGAATCTTCCCTGTCACATGCAGAGTAGCATGTGTTTCTCTTTATAATGCATGGCCTTTTCTCCCCTTGTGAGAATTCTGTCAGGGCTGAAATTTTGTGAGAAGTCCTCGTCTTCTCCATGCTGGAGTGTCAAGTTTGCCAGAATATACTCTTAAAATCGGATTTCAATCAGACTTGAATGCTGCCCCCTGAATGGTATGACTGTCTTTGATCTGTAGGCTCACTTCAGGATGCTTGCCAAGTGTGTGGAAAATGCTTTTTCACCCAGGATTTGGAGCTGACACTGCTCTCAGGCCACATCAAAGTAACATCAAGGCCTCGCTACAAATGTACATCAAGAGGAATCCCCACCACTCAATGGGATCACCCACTCCTGCTGTACTGGAGAGCTGTACTGACTCATCCTGGCCCTCCCTCTGGGGCTCTTTCTTTTATTCTTCTTTTTATGATGGAAATATTTTATTGCACTTGATGAATTAACAATTACATAATATCATTTAGTAGACATTCTATGTTGAACTCTCCCCGGTTATTACAAGGACGAATTCTTAGGCTCCGTTCTAGCTTCCCACTAGAATAGGCATGTTGTGTTATGTGGTATCACTATGTGGCATTGGGTGAGGGCTTTCTGGCAGTATAGGTTAACTGCTAATACCATTTGTGCTCTGAGAGTCCGTGAAGTCTGAAGTTAAGCATCTTTTTAATTGTTTAATTTTTTTTCTTTTCTTTTTTTTTATTAAAAATCATAAATTTACATAGGGCAATGTTGTTTGATTCATTCTGTTATTTTTTTCCCCTTTCCCCCTCATCTCTCCCGCCCCTCTTTTCCCTCTATACAGTCCTTCCTTCCTCCGTTCTTACCACCCTCCTTATCCCTAACCCTAATCCTAACCCTAACCCTAACGCTAACCCCTCCTACCCCCCATTATATGTCCTCATCCGCTTATCAGCGAGATCATTCGTCCTTTAGTTTTTTGAGATTGGCTTATCTCACTTAGCATGATATCCTCCAATTTCATCCATTTACCTGCAAATGCCATCATTTTATCATTCTTCATGGCGGAGTAATATTCCATTGTATATATATGCCACAGTTTCTTTATCCATTCATCAACTGAAGGGCATCTAGGTTAGTTCCACAATCTGGCTGTGGTGAATTGAGCAGCTATGAACATTGATGTGGCTGTATCTCTGTAGTATGCTGATTTTAAATCCTTTGGGTATAGGCCAAGGAGTGGGATAGCTGGGTCAAATGGTGGTTCCATTCCAAGCTTTCTGAGGAATCTCCATACTGCTTTCCAGAGTGGCTGCACTAATTTGCAACCCCACCAGCAATGTATGAGTATACCTTTTTCCCCACATCCTTGCCAGCACCAATTGTTGCTTGTGTTCTTGATAATCGCCATTCTAATTGGGGTGAGATGAAATCTTAGTGTAGTTTTGATTTGCATTTCTCTTATTACTAGAGATGTTGAACATTTTTTCATATATCTGTTCATTACTTGTAGATCTTCTGTGAAGTGTCTGTTCATTTCCTTAGCCCATTTGTTGATAGGATTATTTGTATTCTTGGTGTAGAGTTTTTTGAGTTCTTTATAGATTCTGGAAATTAGCGCTCTATCTGAAGTATGAGTGGCAAAGATATTCTCCCACTCTGTAGGCTCTCTCTTCGCGTTGCTGATAGTTTCCTTTGCTGAGAGAAAGCTATTTAGTTTGAATCTATCCCAGTTATTGATTCTTGCTTTTATTTCTTGTGCTATGGGAGTCCTGTTAAGGAAGTCTGATCCTAAGCCAACAAGCTGAAGGTTTGGACCTACTTTTTCTTCTATAAGATGCAGGGTCTCTGGTCTGATTCTGAGGTCCTTGATCCATTTTGAGTTGAGTTTTGTGCAGGGTGAGAGATAGGGGTTTAGTTTCATTCTGTTGCATATGGATTTCCAGTTTTCCCAGCACCATTTGTTGAAGAGGCTATCTTTTCTCCATTGCATATATTTGGCACCTTTGTCTAGTATGAGAAAATTGTATTTATTTGGGTTTGTGTCCATGTCCTCTATTCTGTACCATTGATCTACCTGTCTATTTTGGTACTGATACCATGCTGTTTTTGTTACTATTGCTTTGTAGTAGAGTTGAAGATCTGGTATTGTGATACCCCCTGCTTTGCTCTTTCTACTGAGGATTGCTTTAGCTATTCTGGGTTTCTTATTCTTCCAGATGAATTTCATAATTGCTTGCTCTATTTCTGTAAGGTACATCATTGGGATTTTAATTGGAATTGCATTGAATCTGTATAGCACTTTTGGTAGTATGGCCATTTTGACAATATTAATTCTGCCTATCCAAGAACATGGGAGATCTTTCTATCTTCTAAGGTTTTCTTTAATTACTTTCTTTAGTGTTCTGTAGTTTTCATTGTAGAGGTCTTTCACTTCTTTTGTGAGATTGATTCCCAAGTATTTTATTTTTTTTGATGCTATTGTGAATGGGGTAGTTTTCCTAATTTCTCTTTCTGAAGATTCATCACTTATGTATAAAAATGCATTGGATTTATGAGCATTGATCTTGTAACCTGCTACTTTACTGAATTTACTTATGAGTTCTAAGAGTTTTCTGGTGGAATTTCCAGGTTCCTCTAAATATATAATCATGTCATCAGCGAACAGGGATAGTTTGAGTTCTTCTTTCCCAATTCGTATCCCTTTAATTTCTTTGGTTTGTCTAATTGCTCTGGCTAGAGTCTCAAGAACGATGTTGAATAGAAGTGGTGAAAGAGGGCATCACTGCCTTGTTCCAGATTTTAGGGGGAATTCTTTCAGTTTTTCACCATTTAGAATGATATTGGCCATGGGCTTAGCGTAGATGGCCTTCACAATGTTAAGGAATGTTCCCACTACCCCAATTTTTTCTAGTGTTTTGCGCATGAAGGGATGCTGTATTTTATCGAATGCTTTTACTGCATCTATTGAAATAATCATGTGATTCTTAACTTTTAGTCTGTTGATATGGTGAATGACATTTATTGATTTCCGAATGTTGAACCAACCTTGCATCCCTGGGATAAATCCCACTTGATCGTGGTGCACTATCTTTTGAATATATTTTTGTATGCGATTTGCTAAAATTTTGTTGAGAATTTTTGCGTCAATGTTCATTAAGGATATTGGTCTGAAATTTTCTTTCCTCGATGTGTCTCTGTCTGGTTTAGGTATCAGGGTGATATTGGCTTCATAGAATGAGTTTGGGAGGGTTCCCTCCTCTTCTATTTTATGGAATACTTTGAGAAGTATTGGAATGAGCTCTTCTTTAAAGGTTTTGTAGAACTCGGCTGAGAACCCATCTGGTCCCGGACTTTTCTTTCTTGGTAGGCTTTTGATGACCTCTTCTATTTCATTGCTTGAAATTGATTTATTGAAGTTGTGTATGTCCTCCTCATTCAGTTTAGGTAATTCATATGTCTCTAGAAACTTGCTGATGTCTTTGAGGTTTTCTGTTTTGTTGGAGTGTAGATTTTCACAATAGCTTCTAATTATGTTTTGTATTTCACTCGTGTCTGTTGTGATATTTCCTTGTTCATTCCGAATTTTAGTAATTTGAGTTTTCTCCCTCTTTCTCTTTGTTAGTGTGGCTAAGGGTTTATCAATTTTGTTTATTTTTTCAAAGAACCAACTATTTACTTTGTTAATTTTTCCAATTGTTTCTTTTGTTTCAATTTCATTGATTTCGGCTCTGATTTTAACTATTTCCTGTCTTCTACTACTTTTGGGGTTGGTCTGCTCTTCTTTTTCTAGGGCTTTGAGCTGTAGTGTTAAGTCGTTTATTTGTTGATTTCTACTTCTTTTGTTGAATGCGCCCCATGAAATAAATCTTCCTCTCAGTACTGCTTTCATAGTGTCCCAGAGGTTTTGATATGATGTGTCTTTGTTCTCATTTACTTCTAAGAATTTTTTAATTTCCCTCCTGATGTCTTCTGTTATCCATTCATCATATAATAGTGTATTATTTAATCTCCAAGTATTAGAGAAGTTTCTGTTTTTTATTCTGTCATTTATTTCTAATTTCAGTCCATTATGATCTGATAGAGTACAAGGTAGTATCTCTATCTTCTTGTATTTGCTAACAGTAGCTTTGTGGCATAAAACATGGTCTATTTTAGAGAAGGATCCATGTGCTGCTGAGAAGAAAGTATATTTGTTCTTTGTTGGATGATATATTCTATATAAGTTGGTTAAGTCTAAATTGTTGATTGTGTTATTGAGATCTATGGTTTCTTTATTCAATTTTTGCTCGGACGATCTATACAGCGGTGAGAGAGGTGTGTTAAAATCGCCTAGCATTATTGTGTTGTGGTCTATTTGATTTCTGGAATTGAGAAGGATTTGTTTGATGTACATGGATGAGCCAATGTTCGGGGCATAGATATTTATGATTGTTATGTCTTGCTGATTTATGCTTCCCTTAAGCAGTATGTAATGTCCTTCTTTATCCCTTCTGACTAACTTTGGCTTGAAGTCCACATTATCTGAAATGAGGATGGATACTCCAGCTTTTTTGCTGTGTCCGTGTGCATGGTATGTTTTTCCCACCCTTTCACCTTTAGTCTATGGGTATCTCTTTCTATGAGATTAGTCTCTTGCAGGCAGCGTATTGTTGGATTTTTCTTTTTAATCCAATCTGCCAGTCTATGTCTTTTTGATTGATGAGTTCAGGCCATTAACATTCAGGGTTATTATTGTGATATGATTTGTATTCCCAGTCATTTGACTCATTTTTGTTTTTTTGACATGATTTGGTTTCTCCTTTATTTGGCTATTCCTTTAGGCTAGTTCCTCCCGTTGCTGATTTGCTTCTTTGTTTTTCATCTCTTCCTCATGGAATATTTTGCTGAGAATGTTCTGTAATGCTGGCTTTCTTTTTGTAAATTCCTTTAGCTTTTGTTTATCATGGAAGGATCTTATCTCATCGTCAAATCTGAAAGTAAGTTTTGCTGGGTATAAGATTTTCGGTTGGCATCCATTTTCTTTCAGGGCTTGGTAAATGTTGTTCCAGGCCCTTCTAGCTTTTAGAGTCTGGATTGAAAAATCTGCTGATATTCTTATTGGTTTTCCCCTGAATGTAATTTGGTTCTTTTCTCTCGCGGCCTTTAAAATTCTGTCTTTATTTTGCATGTTAGGTATTTTCATAATAATGTGCCTTGGTGTGGGTCTGTTGTAATTTTGTATATTTGGAGTCCTATAGGCCTCTTGTACTTGGTTTTCCATTTCATTCTTCAGATTTGGGAAATTTTCTGATATTATTTCATTGAATAGATTGTCCATTCCTTTGGTTTGTTTCTCTAAGCCTTTCTCAATCCCAATAATTCTTAAATTTGGCCTCTTCATGATATCCCACAATTCTTGTAGATTCTGTTCGTGATTTCTTACCATCTTCTCTGTTTGGTCAACTTTGTTTTCAAGATTAAGTATTTTGTCTTCAATATCAGAGGTTCTGTCTTCCAGGTGTTCTATCCTATTGGTTATGCTTTCTATGGAGTTTTTAACTAGATTTATTGTTGCCTTCATTTCAAGGATTTCCGTTTGGTTTTTTTTCAGTATCTCTAACTCTTTAGTGAAATGATCTCTTGCTTCCTGTATTTGCTCTTTTAACTGTTGATTGGTGCGATCATTTAATGCCTGCATTTGCTCTTTCATCTCCTCCTTCAATGCCTGCATTTGCTCTTTCACCTCCTCGTTTGCTTCCCTGATTGTTTTAATTATGTACATTCTGCACTCCCTTTCTGACATATCTTCTGCTGTGCTGTCATTGAGTTTTATTGATATAGTATCTAGGTTTGTTTGGGACATTTTCTTCCCTTGTTTTCTCATATTGGTCAGATGTCAGTGGGACTCTGTGATATTGCAGATTTCCTCTATTTGCTTATAGTGTCTCTGTAGATTTCCAGTGTATCACCTCCCAGCCTTCAGTAGCCTGAAGTCTTGGAGTAACTTGATAATGCAGTACTTCCGAAGAAAGCTGTCCCTAGCCCGCTACTGGTTCCAGGGCTTGGAGCTGGCTTTGTGTGGAAAGGCTCTCACTGGGGGGTCTGCTCCAAGAAGCTGGCCGTGTGGGAGGAGCCCACCACTGGAGTGCCCAGTGCTGCCTGGAGAAGACTCTAGCTGCCCTGCCCTACTCTAATAAGCTGACCGAATCCAGGCCTGCTGCCCGAGCCAAGCTTCACCGGGTGGGGGAGACTCACCCCAAGGCTCTATTTTAGTCTGAGTCTCTCAATGCCTCGCCTTCTTGAATCCTGGGTTCTGGCGCGACTGGAGATGCAGTCACCCTCTAGTCTGCCATCTTGGATCGCCCGATTGAGAAAGCCTGTGGCCGGAGGGGAGCAAGGCCGCCTGGAGAGGTCTCTGGGTGCCCTGCCCTGGTCCCAGAGGCTGCTTGCGGGTTGGAGGTCTCCGCTGGCTTGGGGGCTTGTGGTTGGCTCTGTGTAGAAAGGCTCTCACTGGGCGGTGTGCTCCGAGAAGCTAGCCTAAAAAGGCACTTCCCGCCGGAGGGAGCCGGGGTGCTTGGGGAAGTCCCTGGCTGCCCTGTCCTGGTCTCTGAAGCAGCGTGTGGGCGGGCCGGAGCTCGCCGCGCTGTATCAGGGACTTGGAGCTGGTTGTGTGCAGAAAGGCTCTCACTGTGGGGCCTGCTCTGAGAAGCTGGAGAATCTGGCCCTGTGGGAGGAGCCCACCGCCAGACTGCACAGAGCTGCCTGGGGAAGACTCTAGCTGCCCTACCCTACTCTAATAAGCCGCCTGAATCCGGGCCTGCCGCCCCGGCAGAGCTTCACCAGGTGGGGGAGACTCACCCCGAGGCTCTATTTTAGTCCGAGTCTCTCAATGCCTCGCCTTCTTGAATCCTGGGTTCTGGCGCGACTGGAGATGCAGTCACCCTCTAGTCTGCCATCTTGGATCGCCCGATTGAGAAAGCCTGTGGCCGGAGGGGAGCAAGGCCGCCTGGAGAGGTCTCTGGCTGCCCTGTTCTGGTCCCAGAGGCTGCTTGCAGGTCAGAGGTCTCTGCTGGCTTCCTCTTTCTTTTTTTATTAATACTTTTTAATTAAACAGAACAGTGGGCTCATTGTGACATATTTGCATATGCAAATAACACTGATCATATTGCCTCTCCTATCCTCTCTGCCCTCTCCCCCTCATCCTCTTCCTCTTCTGCTTTCATGTAGTCTTTTCCCCACTAGATTCCACACATACGAGGCAAACTTGTGATACTTGTCTTTCTGAGTCTGGCTTTTTTCACTTAACATTATGATCTCCAGTTCCATCTGTTTTCCTGCAGCGGTCATAATTTCACTTTTCTTTGTTGTTTAATAATACACCTTTGTGTATATATGTAGATTTTCTGATCCATTCATTTGCTTATGGGCACCTAGGTTGATTGTATAACTTGGCTGTTGTGAATTGTGCTGTGATAAATATGGGTATGCGGATATCTTTATAGTATACTGACTTTGATTCCTTTGGACATGTACCCAAGAGTGGCATACCTGGATCATACGGTAGTTCTATTTTTAGTCTTTTGAGGAACCTCCATATTGATTTCCATAGTGAATGTACTAATTTACATTCCCACCAGCAGCGTATAAGAGTCCACCAGCATTTCTTAATTGTGTTCTTTGTTTTTTTTTTTTTTGGGGGGGGGGAGGGGAGGATTGAGCCCAGGGGTGCTTAACCACTGAACCACATCTCCAGCCCCTTTTAATATTTTATTTAGAGACAGGGTCTTGCTGAGTTACATAGGGCCTTTGCTAAGTTGCGCTGAGGCTGGCTATTTGTGTGCTTGATGATAGCCATTCTTACTTGGGCAAGATAGAATCTCAATGTAGTTTTGATTGGTATCAAAGATGGCTAAAGATGTTGAACATTTTGTTTTTTCATAAAGTTATTGGCCATTCATAAATCTTCTTTAGAGAAGTGTCTGTTCTGTTCATTTGTCATTTATTGGTTGGGTTGTTTTTTGCTGTGCTTTTGGAGTACTTTATATATTCTGGATATAATCCTCTATTGGAAGAATAGCTGACAAAGATTTCTCCCATTCTATAGACTGTCTCTTCTTTATTGTTTTCTTTGATGTACAGAAGCTTTTTAATTTAACACAGTCCCGTTTGTTGAATCTTGCTATATTTCCTGGACTATTATAGTCCTATTCAGGAAATTGTTGCCTGTTCCTGTATCTTGAAGTGTTTTCCCTTTATTTTCTTTTAGCAGTTTCAAAGTTTGGGGTGTTACATTTAGGTCTTTGATCCATTTTGAGTTGACTTTTGTTCTGTTTTGGTACCATGCATTGAACCTAGGGGTGCTTAACCACTGAGTCACAATCCCCAGCTCTTTTATTTTTTATTTTTTATTTTGAGGCAGGGTTGCTGTTTCAAAACTCACTGAGTTGCTTATGGTTTCACTACATTGCTGAGGTTGGCTTTGAACTTGCTATCCTCCTGCCTCAGCCTCCTCAATTGCTGAGATTATAGGTGTGCAACACCATGCCCATCTGGAGTTGACTTTTGAACAGGGTGAGAGAAGGAATCTCATTCTGGGGCTCTTGAAGGTCCTGAAGTTGTTCCTCCCAAAACCAAACTGCAGAGCTGTGGTGTGTTCCAAATACAGAGACTATTTTGTTGTTTGTTTTGTGAGTCTGAGAAATAGTTCGAAATAGGTCACTTTTTTACATCTTGTTTCTCTAAGTATTTTTGTGTGTGTGGTGCTGGGGATTTGAACCCAGGGCCTTGATGCTTACAAGGCAAGCACTCTACCAACTGAGCTATCTCCCCAATCCCTCGGGTCACTTTTTTTAAAAATTTATTTTTATTGTAAACAAATGGGATACATGTTGTTTCAGTTTGTACATGGAGTAACAGCATACCATTTGCGTAATCATACATTTACATAAGGTAATGATGTTTGATTCATTCTGTTACTTTTTCCTTCCCCTCCAACCCTCCCACCCCTCTTTTCCCTCTATACAGACCCTCCTTCCTCCATTCTTGCCCCCCTCCCACCCCCATTATGTGTCATCATCCGCTTATCAGTGAGATCATTCGTCCTTTGGATTTTTGAGATCGGCTTATCTCACTTAGTATGATAGTCCCCAATTTCGTCCATTTGCCTGCAAATGCCATAATTTTATTATTCTTTATGGCTGAGTAATATTCCATTGTATATATATACCACAGTTTCTTTATCCATTCATCAATTGAAGGACATCTAGGTTGGTTCCATAATCTGGCTATTGTGAATTGAGCAGCTATGAACATTGATGTAGCTGTATCTCTGTAGTATGCTCATTTTAAATCCTTTGGATATAGGCCAAGGAGTGGGATAGCTGGGTCAAATGGTGGTTCCAGTCCAAGTTTTCTAAGGAATCTCCACACTGCTTTCCAGAGTGGCTGCACTAATTTGCAACCCCACCAGCAATGTATGAGTGTAACTTTTTCCCCACATCCTTGCCAGCACCAATTGTTGCTTGTGTTCTTGATAATCGCCATTCTAATTGGGGTGAGATGAAATCTTAGTGTAGTTTTGATTTGCATTTCTCTTATTACTAGAGATATTGAACATTTTTTCATATATCTGTTCATTGCTTGTACATCTTCTTCTGTGAAGTGTCTGTTCATTTCCTTAGCCCATTTGTTGATAGGATTATTTGTATTCTTGGTGTAGAGTTTTTTGAGTTCTTTATAGATTCTGGAGATTAGCGCTCTATCTGAAGTATGAGTGGCAAAGATATTCTCCCACTCTGTAGGCTCTCTCTTCGCGTTGCTGATAGTTTCCTTTGCTGAGAGAAAGCTATTTAGTTTGAATCTATCCCAGTTATTGATTCTTGCTTTTATTTCTTGTGCTATGGGAGTCCTGTTAAGGAAGATTGATCCTAAGCCAACAAGTTGAAGATTTGGACCTACTTTTTCTTCTATAAGATGCAGGGTCTCTGGTCTGATTTCAAGATCCTTGATCCATTTTGAGTTGAGTTTTGTGCAGGGTGAGAGATAGGGGTTTAATTTCATTCTGTTGTATATGGTTTTCCAGTTTTCCCAGCACCATTTGTTGAAGAGGCTATCTTTTCTCCATTCGTATTTTTGGCACCTTTGTCTAGTAAGAGAAAATTGTATTTATTTGGGTTTGTGTCCATGTCCTCTATTCTGTACCATTGATCTACCTGTCTAATTTGGTGCCAATATCATGCTGTTTTTGTTACTATTGCTTTGTAGTAGAGTTGAAGATCTGGTATTGCGATACCCCCTGTTTCATTCTTCCTGCTAAGGATTGCTTTAGCTATTCTGGGTTTCTTATTCTTCCAGATGAATTTCATAATTGCTTGCTCTATTTCTGTAGGGTACATCATTGGGATTTTAATTGGAATTGCATTGAATCTGTATAGCACTTTTGGTAGTATCCCCATTTTGACAATATTAATTCCACCTATCTAAGAACATGGGAGATCTTTCCATCTTCTAAGGTCTTCCTCAATTTCTTTCTTCAATGTTTTGTAGTTTTCATTATAGAGATCTTTTACCTCTTTGGTTAGATTGATTCCCAAGTATTTTATTTTTTTTTTGAGGCTATTGCAAATGGAGTTGTTTTCCTCATTTCCCTTTCAGCTGTTTCATCGCTTGCATATAAAAATGCTTTAGATTTATGCATGTTGATTTTATAGCCTGGTATTTTGCTGAATTCATTGATGAGGTCTAGAAGTTTTCTGGATCCTCTAAATATATAATCATGTCATCAGCAAATAGTGACAGCTTAAGTTCCTCATTTCCTATTTGTATTCCTTTAATTTCTTTAGTCTGCCTAATTGCTCTGACTAGAGTTTTGAGAACAGTGTTGAATAGAAGTGGTGAAAGAGGACATCCCTGTCTTGTTCCCATTTTTAAAGGGAATGGTTTCAGTTTTTCTCCATTAAGAATGATATTGGCCATGGGCTTAGCATAAATAGCCTTTATAATGTTCAGGTATGCTCCCACTATCCCTATTTTTTCTAGTGTTTTGAGCATGAAGGGGTGTTGTATTTTGTCAAATGCTTTTTCTGCGTCAATTGAAATAACCATGTGATTCTTATCCTTAAGTCTATTGACATGATGGATTATGTTTATTGATTTTCGGATGTTAAACCATCCTTGCATTCCAGGGATGAACCCCACTTGATTGTGGTGCACAATTTTCTTAATATGTTTTTGGGTATGGTTTGCCAATATTTTGTTAAGGATCTTTGCATCTATATTCATCAAGGATATTGGTCTAAAATTTTCTTTCCTTGGTATGTCTTTGCCTGGTTTGGGTATGAGGGTGATACTAGCTTCATAGAATGAGTCCTTTTCTATTTCCTGGGATACTTTGAGAAATATTGGAATGAGTTCTTCTTTGAAGGTCTTGTAGAACTCGGCTGAGAATCTGTCTGGTCCTGGGCTTTTCTTGGATGGTAGGTTTTTAATGGCTTCTTCTACTACATTGCTTGATATTGATCTATTTAAATTGTGTATGTCGTATGTCCTCCTGGTTCAGTTTGGGAGGAGCATATGTCTACTTTTGCTCTTATTCTGTTCTCCTTTTTCTAGGGCTTTGAGCTGTAATGTTAGGTCATTTAGTTGTTAACTTTTCATTCTTTTCTGGAATGCACTCCATGCAATGAATTTTCCTCTTAGTACCGCTTTCATAGTGTCCCAGAGATTTTGATATGTTGTATCATTGTTCTCATTGACCTCTAAGAATTTTTTTATCTCCTCCCTGATGTTTTTTGTTATCCATGTTTCATTCAATAGCATATTATTTAGTCTCCAGGTGTTGGAGTAATTTCTGTTTTTTATTTTGTCATTGATTTCTATGCTCAGTCCATTATGATCTGATAGAACACAAGGCAGTATCTCTATTTTTTTACATTTTCTAAGGGCTGCTTTGTGGCATAACATGTGGTCTATTTTCGAGAAGGTTCCATGTGCTGCTGAGAAGAAAGTGAATCTGCTCGTTGACAGATGAAATTTTCTATATATGTCTATTAAGTCTAGGATTGATTGTGTTATTGAGTTCTATGGTTTCTTTGGTTGGTTTTTGTTTGGAAGATCTATCTAGTCGTGACAGCAGTGCATTAAAGTCACCCAGAATTATTGGGTTGTGGTCTATGTGATTCCTGAAATTGAGAAGGATTTGTTTGATGTACAGGGATGCACCATTGTTCGGGGCATAAGTATTTACAATCGTTATGTCTTCCTGATTTATGGTTCCCTTAAACAGTATGAAATGTCCTTCTTTATCCCTTCTGACTAACTTTGGCTTGAAGTCCACTTTATCTGATGTAAGGATGGAAACCCCCGCTTTTTTACTGAGTCCATGTGCGTGGTAGGTTTTTTCTCATCCTTTCACCTTTAGTCTGTGGATGTATTTTTCTATGAGATGCGTCTCTTGCAGGCAGCATTTTGTTGGGTCTTTCTTTTTAATCCATTCTGCCAGTCTATGTCTTTTGATTGAGGAGTTTAGGCCATTAACGTTCAGGGTTATTATTGAGATATGATTTGTATTCCCAGTCATTTGGCTTATTTTTGGTTTTTAAGTTGGCTTGGTTTCTCCTTTGAGTGGTTTTTCTCTAAGGTAGTTCCTCCCTTTGCTGACCTCCATTGTTTTTCATTTCCTCCTCATGGAATATTTTGTTGAGAACATTCTGTAGTGCAGGCTTTCTATTTGTAAATTCTTTTAACTTTTGTTTATCATGGAAGGATTCTATTTCATCTTCAAATCTGAAGGTTAGTTTTGCTGGGTATAGGATTCTTGGTTGGCAACCATGTTCTTTCAGAGCTTGAAACACATTGTTCCAGGCCCTTCTAGCTTTGAGAGTCTGGGTTGAGAAGTCAGCTGCTATCCATACTGGTCTCCCCCTATATGTAATCTGATGCTTTTCTCTTGAGGCCTTCAAAATCCTATCTTTATTTTGAATGTTAGGCATTTTCATTATAATGTGCCTAGGTTTGGACCTGTTGTGATTTTGTGCATTTGGTGTTCTGTAAGCCTTTTGTATTTGATTTTCCATTTCATTCTTCAGGTTTGGGAAATTTTCTGATATTATTTCATTGAATAGGTTGTTCATTCCTTTGGTTTGTATCTCTGTGCCTTCCTCAATCTCAATAATTCTTAAATTTAATTTGGTCTTTTCATGATGTCCCATAGTTCTTGGAAATTCTGTTCATGATTTCTTACCATCTTCTCTGTTTGGGCAACTTTATTTTCAAGATTAAATATTTTGTCTTCATTGTCTAAGGTTCTGTCTTCCAAGTGGTCTAGTCTTTTGGTGATGCTTTCCATTGAGTTTTTTATTTGGTTTATTGTTTCCTTCAGTTCAAGGATTTCCATTTTTTTTTTTTTTTTTTTTTTTTGAGAATCTCTATCTCTTTGTTGAAATGATCTTTTGCTTCCTGCAGTTGCTCTTTCAGCTTATTGGTATTATCATTCATTGCCTGTATTTGCTCTCTTATCTCATCCTTTGCTTCACGAATCATCTTAATCATGTATAATCTGAAGTCCTTTTCTGACATTTCTTCTGACATACTGTCATTGGATTCTATTAATATAGACTCTAGATTTGTTTGGACCATTTTCTTCCCTTGTTTTTTCATATTATTCATGTATCTTCCCCTGTAGCAGTGCAGATCTGGGATATTGCAGATTTCCCCCTATAGGCTTATAGTGGCCCTATAGGTGTCCAAAACCCTTTCTTTAAGGGGAGATCAATATTAGCAGTGCCCAATTCAGACACTATGCAATCCTAGACCAAATTGCCCCTGACAATGAGCTTCAAGCCTCCAGCAGGTGTCTCAGGATGGGTTTTGCCCCATCTAAAGATCAGAGCTCCGGCTTCCAGGATTATCCAAGATGGCCGCTCTGGCTTCAAAATGTGTTGGCAAATGGGGAGCTGCAGCTCAGGGTGTGGCCGTGGTCAGCAGTAGGTCCTGGAGGTGGGATGCGGTTGGTCAGGCAGGGGTCCTGGATGTTGGGTGTGTTTGGTGTGATTGTGGGATCCTGGAGGCCGGTTGCAATCAGTTGGTCTGGGGTCCCGGTGATAGGGCGCAGTCATTTGGTCTGGGGTTCCTGGTGGCAGGGAGCAGTCAGTTTATGTGAGGGCCCCAGAGGCAGGGAGTAATTGGTCGGGCTGAGGGATCCTGGAGATGGGGCTCAGTCGGTCCGGCCAGGGGTCCTTCGGGGCCTGGCTGTTTTCTCACAATGGCAGCAGCCACATGTAATCAAACCTGCAGGTACTATGATAGAGAACTTCCAGGCAACAGCAGGCAGCTGGTGCTCCACTGGTGGTCGTCGATCAGTTTGCTGACTGTTGTTGGATGATCAGGAGGTGAACCTTGTGCGTTAGGTGGTGGGTAGGTGTAAGGCAGGCGATGGACAGGCGAGAAGCAGGCAAATGGCAGATGATAGGTGCCTGACAGTGAGCAATCTGCACTCAAAAAAGGCGTTGATATGCTGGCAGACTGTAGGTGATCACAGCAGACAAATGGGGTAAATAGCAGGGGATCGATAAGCAGCAAAAACTGCCTTACCAAGAAACAGATATCCTCTGCTTGAAACCGGAGTTACAGAGTGACAAGGAACGCAGCCTCCCTCTAGTCCGCCATCTTGGATCTCCTCACAATTTTAGTTGTGATCTTTAGAACAAATGAAGGAAATAGATTTCTTTGAATTTGTGAAGTAAGCCACAAGTTTTATATTATCTACGAGGAATACAAAAATGATCCAGTGTCATTGAGCTAATTTGCTTAGAATGCATGGAAGTCAGAGATGGGAACTTATCATCGTGTGTTTCAGCAATATTAAATCAAATGAGGAGGTAGGGAGGCACTTTGTAAGCTGTCATATACTATGCAAATTACTGCTGGGATTGGGTTTTCCTTAAAATGGGTAATTTGGAGCATAAAGTAATTACGAGAGGAGAGGCTGTTACTTGTAATTAATTTTGCATAGTCTTGTTTATTAGTCTGTGGCCAGATGTGGTGTGCAAGAGTCCATATATCTTATGCCCATGACATTCAGGCATTCGTGAGGAAGCAGAACATAGAGACTGATAGTTTAAATAACCGATAACTTAAATAACTATCATGAATGTTTATTTATCAAAAGGAGCATCAAAATATACAAAGGAATGATTCTTAAATGTAGAAAAAAATTTTTATAAACTCTATAGTAGCAATAAACCTTCTTGCAATTCTAAATTTTGACAGAGTAAGAGGAAAAAAAAATAATAATATTTTGGCCTGAAAAGAAAAAGCTTAATAGCATTGATTGGTTCCAAAACGTGTCCTCATGTGGAAGAAAGAGCAAGGCAGATCTCTGGGGAACATTAATGCCCTCCAAAAGGCACTCCTCCTAAAACCATGTCATTGGTGATTTGGTTTCTGCTTGTGAATTTTGGGGGAACACATTCAGACTAAATCAATATCCACGAGAAATGGTAGCAGCTGTTCCCAGTGAGGCAGAGGACCTCCATGGGCAAAATAAGTTTGAAAAGGATGAAACAAAGAGAACAGTTTTCATCATTTCTTCACTTTTCACAACCTTGGATACGCTGTGGTGATTCTCCATCAGAGGGCTACAGAATGTGCTATTTCCCAAACTTAGGCGAGCAAAGAATCCCATCTCAGGTACACCTGTTATCATCTCTTAGGGCGCATGTGTTCATCAGGAATCACTTAGGAAAAATCTTTACCTAAATCAGAAAATAGAAAAGCAATGACTTTATTTTGTATTTCATCAGAAGGCAGATACTAGTGGAAGTTTTAGGAAAATGACATATTTGACTTGATATAAGAGAAACTATTAATTCTACTAGGCAAAGGAATTAAGTCTTTGACAAAGAAACATGGAAATACTCCAGAAGTTGACTCTTCATTGTCAAAGATTTTACAGAAGGGATTTTATATTTGAGAGGGGTCAAACTATTTGATTTTAAAAATTGCAAAATCTGATGCTATGATTTGAAGTTGCTCTTCCTACTCAGATTTGTCTTTTGATGTCCAAAATTGACCTTCTCTCTTTCTCTGAAATTAACATAATCACGTGATTAAACAAATTTTTTAAGACAAATCTGATGTAACCCTCTAGCTATTCATTTGCAATTCAATAAAAAAGAATTTTAAAATTCCAAATAAATAATTTCATAGAGAATTATAATGGGAGATCTTTTTTGGGAGGGTTTTCTGTGTAACCTTTCCAGTCTCGGTCATCTCTTCCACACTCTCTGCCCCTGGCAAACAAAACGAGTCTAGGATTAAGCCAGAGTCATTCATACTTCTACAAGAAGGAGAAGAAGAGTCAGAGGAAGGCAGAAGAGGCACCTCCCTTAGTGACATGAAAGAAGCATCCATGCACCTGAACTGTTTTAAAAAATGGCAAGACTCACGGTGAAAGTGTCCCACTGGTTGATGATGTCCTCACAGTTTTGCCATCATGAAAGGGAGGGGAGTGAGGATCAGGATAACGGATTCCAAGGAGCTAGTGCTGAAAATGGCCAGTTGTGAAGGCTCTTAATTATTCATATGTATAATAGGAGGTAGACTTGGAAATTCACAAACATTTATCTTATATTCTTCATTGTACATAATGGAGGAAAGAATCAAGAGAGTATAGCCAGAGGATGCTGGGTTTGGATCAAATCCTATCCTAAATATTGTCCTATTTTGGAACTAAGACATCTAAATCCCAGAAAAATCTTTAATCTAAAATAGGTCAGGAGCTGAATATTCTGGGTAAATGAGTCTTTCTTTATTATATCTCCCCCCCCCCACCTTTTTTTTTTTCTTTCTTTTTTTGGCTTGGCACCTGGAAAGGAAACCATCTTGAAGCAATTATGTTCATTGGCCTAACAGTATAACACCTAATTAATTTTATTGATTAATAAATTATTGCAAAGATTTGACTTTAATTGTCAGTAAACCCAGGACATGGAAAGTTGCAAGAGATGACCAAAGTGACTTTCTTATAAAAAGGGATCAAAGTGAATTTGTATTGAAAGCAGACTTCGTTTCACATTTTTTCTGACTTTCAATTTTATTTGGAAAAAAAGAGACCCTTTGGCTTCTGGTAGTGGTGGTTGTTATTTGGTGTATCAAAGCGCTCTCTATGCTACTCCAACTATTAATTTTTTTTTTTACTTTATTGTAAACAAATGGGATACATGTCGTTTCTCTGTTTGTACATGGCATAAAGGCATACCATTTGTGTAATCATAAATTTACATAGAGTAATGTTGTTTGATTCATTCTGTTATTTTTTCCCTTCCCCCCACCCCTCCCACCCCTCTTTTCCTTCTATACAGAGCTTCCTTCCTTCATACTTGCCCCCCTCCCTAACCCTAACTCTAACCCTAACACTAACCCTTCCCTCCCCCCATTATGTGTCATCATCCACTTATTAGCGATATCATTCTTCCTTTGGCTTTTTGAGATTGGCTTACCTCACTTAGCATGATATTCTCCAATTTCATCCATTTGCCTGCAAATGCCATAATTTTATCATTCTTTATGGCTGAGTAATATTCCATTGTATATATATACCACAGCTTCTTTATCCACTCATCAATTGAAGGGCATCTAGGTTGGTTCCACAGTCTGGCTATTGTGAATTGAGCAGCTATGAACATTGATGTGGCTGTATCTCTGTAGTATGCTGATTTTAAGTCCTTTGGGTATAGGCCAAGGAGTGGGATAGCTGGGTCAAATGGTAGGTCCATTCCAAGTTTTCTAAGGAATCTCCACACTGCTTTCCAGAGTGGCTGCACTAATTTGCAGTCCCACCAGCAATGTATGAGTGTACCTTTCTCCCCACATCCTCGCCAACACCTGTTGTTGCTCGTATTCTTGATAATCGCCATTCTAATTGGGGTGAGATGGAATCTTAGGGTGGTTTTGATTTGCATTTCTCTTATTACTAGAGATGTTGAGCATTTTTCCATATGTTTGTTGATTGCTTGTAGATCTTCTTCTGTGAAGTGTCTATTCATTTCCTTAGCCCATTTGTCAACTGGATTATTTGAATTCTTGAAGTAGAGTTTTTTGAGTTCTTTATAGATTCTGGAGATTAGTGATCTATCTGAAGTATGATTGGCAAAGATATTCTCCCACTCTGTAGGCTCTTTCTTCGCATTGCTGATAGTTTCCTTTGCTGAGAGAAAGCTTTTTAGTTTGAATCTATCCCAGTTATTGATTCTTGCTTTTATTTCTTGTGCTATGGGAGTCCTGTTAAGGAAGTCTGGTCCTAAGCCGACATGTTGAAGATCTGGACCTACTTTTTCTTCTATAAGATGCAGGGTCTCTGGTCTGATTCCGAGGTCCTTAATCCATTTTGAGTTTAGTTTCGTGCATGGTGAGAGATATGGGTTTAGTTTCATTCTGTTGCATATGGATTTCCAATTCTCCCAGCACCATTTGTTGAAGAGGCTATCTTTTCTCCATTGCATATTTTTGGCCCCTTTGTCTAGTATGAGAAAATTGTATTTATTTGGGTTTGTGTCCGTGTCCTCTATTCTGTACCATTGATCTACCTGTCTATTTTGGTACCAATACCATGCCGTTTTTGTTACTATTGCTTTGTAGTAGAGTTGAAGATCTGGTATTGCAATACCCCCTGTTTCACTCTTCCTGCTGAGGATTGCTTTAGCTATTGTGGGTTTCTTATTAATTTTTAAATTGAATTTATCACTTTAAATTCAAGAAATATATTGATGATTAAAAACTTGCAGGAGTTGGCCAGCAACTATTTTCATTCTTTCGAGACAAAGAGGATAATAGAAAGAAGGAATCTGAGAGCATATTCTTTCTTGTGTTTAGTTTTTTTGCTCTGACCTTGGGTGATCACATATTCTCTGGAACCTCAATTTCTCATGCATTAAAAAGAAGTCAGATGCTGAGCATGGTGCCACACCTTGTAATCCCAGCAACTCAGGAGACTGAGGCAGGAAGATTGCACGTTCAAAGCCAGACTCAGTAATTTAGCAAGGACCTAAGCAACTTAGTGAGATGATCTTGGCTCAAAAAAAAAAAAAAAAAAAAAAAAATCAGAAAAGGCTAGGCTATATCTCAGTGGTTAAATACCTCTGGGTTCAATCCCCAGTACCAAAAAATAAAAGTGATGATCATACTATTTCCCAGAGTGGTTGTGAGTATCCAGGAAGAAAAACATAAAAGAAACTCATAACTTTGGATTCCTTGTGCATTAATGTAATTGTTTTTAGTTCCTTTCTGACCTTTGTGTGTGTGTCTGTATATATATATCCATATATCCCTACATATCCATCCAATCACAATATCTATACGAATTTGTGTTCTACTTTTTACATCTAACTTTATGGTTATACCATAATTTATTATCTCTTTCCCTAGTGATGGACATTTAAATGGTTTACAGTTGTTCTCTATTATAATAGCACAGTGATAAACATCTTTGTACATTTAGACCACTCTCTCTGTTTTTCTCTCAACCAATTTCTCTGGGACTCGTTCCAGAAGACAGATTATGGAGTCAAAGTGAATGAACATTTTTTTATCTATACTGTGTTTTGAGCTTTTCACTTCATCCAAATACCCCTCCCTTTGGTAACTTTCCTAGAACATCACAGAGTGCTTAAATGCTCTCTTGAAGGCAGCCAGCAAGATTCAGAATCTATATTCCATGGTCTTATTTCCATCTTTAGGCTCTATCAGAACCATGTGACTGTCAGACCTCTCTCTGGATTGCAAGTTTTTCAGGGCGAAGTTTAACTGTCTTTGCACCGAAGCACTACCTGACTGGTTACAAGAGCTCAGTGGCTAATTGATTATTCAATGGAAATAAACTGAGAAGACAGCTAATACATGATAGGCTCCTTGCTGTCACCTGACTTGCCCAAACATTCATTCATTGAAGAGTTATTAAAAATGCCAGGCACTGGTGCTGGAAACTGGAGACAGGGGCAAATGTGACACAGGTGGCCTCATTAACCTAGCAAGCCAAGCCCCCACTGGCAGCAGAAGAACTTAAGTCTTCCATCTGTGAATTCCTTGAGAAGGGGCTCAGTGGTAAAGCTGACCTGACCCATGTAAAGTGACTTCAGGGAAGGCTCCTGCTCTGCTCAAATATTTTAATCACCCATCCACTAAGATCTGTCATTCTGCAATACAGATCTAGTTACAGAGAGAGAGATGACAGAAGGAGCCTCTGCTATGTTGTTTAATAACCATATCCTGTGTCAAAAACCCCAAGCTCTGTTGTGAGAGCCAAGATGTGAGAACAGAGTTCCTTGACACAGCAGGGCTGGAGAGGATTTCCAAATCCCCTCTGGAGCAGAAAATCCCTGTTTGATCCTATTGAGCATCATAAGGCCACCTGCTGTGGGCATGGATGTGTGGGTGAGGGAGAAAACTGGCCAATTCAGGAAAGATCAGAGCACTGAACTTTTGATGCTTTTATGAATAAATGTATCCAAATATCATATGATTCCCACTTGCCTATTGCTGAAAATTTGATAAAGGGAGCAGAAATTCAGCAAATTGTTCTGAAAAGGGGTGTAGAAAGTTTCTCTTGGCCTCAGACTGGCTTGTTTTGCAACCAATTCCATGGGAGTCCATGTAATTTATTAAGGGCTGGCTGGAAACTAATCTTGGGTCTACCATGAAGCCTCTTGCAGGGTTGGCTTAGCTTGAACTTTAAAAACAGAGATTGTCAAAGAGGGCAGCTTGACTTTGGACTTCTAATTACTTTTTTTCTGCAGAAACCCTCAGAGAACTCTGACAAGGTTCTCAGGCTCCACATTATTTTATATTAAATACTGCACCATGGAGCAATAACTCGGAGTTCTCTTTATGAATTAGAATGCTGTGGCTTTCCTTTTACAACACTCTGTTAAAGAGCTCTCCAAATTTGGCTAAAAAATTATACACTCTTTTGTTATGCATTGTGGTATAATCATCTATCCAGTTCAGTAAAAATAAGTGCACTTGAATTTACAAACAGATGAAACTCCATTTGGTAATATTCATTGCAATATTTGTTTTAATTTGACCAGAAACATATTATCTGTCCCAAACTGCCACTTAATCAGTGATCCTTTTGGGGACTGAGGACTTTTCCTAAGTTTCAGATGGAGTATTAATGATCTGTAAGTTTTAAATGTCAACTGGGAGATGGATCTAGGACAATAGTGTTGTATGGGATATTGATTGCAATTTTATATGTATGCATATAGAGGTTTGAAAGGTTTCATATGTTTGCACACAGAGGTTTTGGAGGTGTTAGATTCATTTTCAACTGCCTGTATATAGTTTCATTTTCCCAAATTCTTATTGATGAACAAATTGTTTCAAACTTTTTCACTTGCCTCTGTTTATTTTTTACTTTGCCTCTGTTGACTGGTTTTCAGCAGACATGTGAATGCCTGTTTCCCCTGAGCCAAGATCACATATTGTGTTTCAGCTGCAAGCTAATAGCTTGTCAGGAGTATGGAAATATATATCTGGGGTTTGTGATTCTGCACGGAATCAGGATTTCTAGGAGTGCCTGTTGGAGGAAACTCTGCTCTGTGCCTCTCATGTCTTAATGTTCGATGTTAACGTTAATTCAGAGCAGCTGCAGGAGTTCTAGTTGTCCTGGAAGTTGCTATCTCTATTTTTCACATTCTGTAGTTTCATATGCACATACATTCAATGAAACTTATAGAACTTATATGAGCATTTGTGTTTTGCAGAATGTTCCTCATAGCTCAGATTTCATGCACAGAATTATTGCCACATAACGGGACAGTTTCTTTTATCTTGTCTTCCACACTCATTCTTTGAACAACAGCCATATGTGAACTTGTACTGGAGAGGCGGTATTGATGGTGCAATGCTGGGTTTGAATACCATTCTTCTGTGACTTACTGGTTGGGTGAGCTTTGACAAATACATAAACCTTTCCTTTGCTTTCCTCATCTGAAAAATGGAGATGAAAACAGTTTTGGTTTGGATTCTTTCAGTGGTCCAAGGTATGTAGATGGAATACTTTAGTGTCTACTCCAATAATAGTACCTAGTTATAAGAATTATACCAGTCATGTTGTAAATATTATATGAGGTAACCCTCTGGAGCGTTTGGAACAGTCCCTAGCACGTAAGAGTATTCAGCATGCCTTAGTGCCTTTATTACCATAGAGAGCTCAAGGAAAGATGAATTCTCTGCCTCTGACGTGAGACACAGCTCTAATTAAACCAGATGCAAGCATACTATGGAACGTTTACTTTTTTTCTAGGGCAGTAAATACAATCAAATGTTAAAAATAACGAACCAACCATCTAATCACCACCACCAACAAAATCAGTCCAGATTCTAAAGCAATAGAGTGACATTTAATTGTATTATTTATCATTAATGTGAAGTCCATGAAACACAAATTTATATTAAAGTGTCAGTCCAAACCACCAACTTGCTTCAGGAAGTGCTGTTGCCCTTATATCCTTCGAAAGAAAAACACGTACCACCTGACAATGTCATCATTGGTGTTTTGGGAAGTCAAATAAAACAAGTATATTTTGGAATGAAATACATGTGACATGGTGAAATTTTCCTCCTGTGCTATTTGTCCTTGGTTACTACCAGTTGCCCTGCTGAGGACTGGAGCACTCGTTCTATTTGTCCTAACAACTGGAGAACAGGTCAGAGTTTTTTCTCAGGCCTCCATCTTGGAGTTTAACAGCTATTAGTGTATAGAAATCTCTCTTAGAGAAACTGTGGTATATATATACAATGGAATATTACTCAGCCATAAAGGATAATAAAATTATGGCATTTGCAGGCAAATGGATGAAATTGGAGAATATCATGCTAAGTGAGATAAGCCAATCTCAAAAATCCAAAAGGCGAATGATCTCACTGATAAGCGGATGATGACACATAATGAGGGGTGGGAGAGGGGCAAGAATAGAGGAAGGAGGGACTGTATAGAGGGAAAAGAGGGGTGGGAGGGGTGGAGGGGGAAGGAAAAAATAACAGAATGAATCAAACATCATTACCCTATGTAAATGTATGATTACGTAAATGATATGCTGTTACTCCATGTACAATCAGAAACAACATGTATCCCATTTGTTTACAATAAAAAAAAGAAAAAATTTTAAAAAAATAATTTAAAGACCAAAAAAGAAATCTTTCTTAGAGATAATTTCTGTTATTGCAATCTAAGACAGTTTCTTTTTATCCTGTGTTCCACACTCATCCTTTGAATAATAGTCATATATGACCTTGAACCTCATAGTCTTCTGCTGCCAATGACCTTGAGTAAGACTCAAGTATTTGTGTTGCTGGGAGGAAGCACAGTTTCTGGGTATCTGAGATTGGTTATTGGTTGCCATATTTTTGGATATTTTCAGGCTTTGAAATACAAAATCTAATTTTAAAAATTCTCTTGTTGTCTTTGGATATGTCACTTGACATTTAGAAACCCCCCCCCAAATAAGTATATATTATTAAAAAAGCTCTAAAAACAATATGTTTATAAACATGTAGCTACTTCTTGTCTTCTCTATAATTTTGAAATTTATCCATGGGATATTTGTCATCCCATTGAGTTTTCCATCCCAGCTAAGAGTGGCTGTTTTTGTTTTAGTTCCCAATTCTTATGCCTACAGTGGATGTACATGAGCCATGGCCTTCAGGCTCAACAGCTCTGTGTCTCTGGGATAACTAAATCAACTCATTTCATGCCTTTCCTTTTCAGGATGTTTATTCTACTAAAATAAACTCAACTTACAGATGTATTATTGTTTATAATTATATCATTAACATAAAATCCATTATTAACATAAAAGAAATAATTCAGAGCAAAACTATAAGAGAATTATGTAAGTCCTTGTACTTTCCTCATTAAACTTCATATTTTCTTTCTTTTTAAATTTTTTATTGAATTCTGATTTTCTCTAAGCTCAAGGATGTTAAACTGATCCAGTAACTTTTTTGGAATCACATCTCCCTGGATCTTGTTTCTCATGTGGAATCTTGCCATTTTCTCCAGGTATAAAAATGGCTTCAACTTTCTCATATTAAGGGAAATATTAAATTTCCTTTTCCATATCTCTAAGTATCTGTGCATCAGTCCACTGTATCTTGTCTTTCATGATCAGAAACAAAGATCAACAGAAAGTCTGAAAACTTTCAGATGATTATTTTTTCTAATTAGAAGGTTATTATTCTACTTCATTCTTTCTTTGGAACCTAAGTTTCTGTGGAAATTAGAATAATTATCATAATATGTATCAATTATTTGTGTTTTCCCAATAAATAGTGCTCAGCAACCAACGTAACACCTTGACTCTTTCAAAGATAGTTTTAGGAGCATCAGACATGCCTTGTCCCTAATATAAAGCATCACCAAATGAACCTTGGCCTTATGTGACCAAGTCTCAGGGCAGCATGCCATTCAAGGAAGATAAAAAGGGCTACTAAATTTTGCTTCCAGTTCTTAGACCCCACTAAAGGGAATTTAATTCACAGAACCTGGTCATATTACCTAAGATCACACTACCTTCCTCTTCCATTTCTATGTTGCTGGAGCCTATACCGAGCCCTTGTTCTCTACTTTTTCTTTCCTACTATTCCCAAAGCTCTTCACTTCTTTTGAGCTCTTGGATTCAATCTTTTTGTTTCTACTCTCTTTTGCCCTTTCTCCTAATTCCAACTCCCAGGAACCCAGGAGTTGAGTTAGCAAGATGACATCTCTTTAGAGGGTAAGGCAAAGGGGAGAAGCTGAGCAGGCAAAGAGAAAAACCATCTTTTTTGAGAAGATGAAATCCAGCAGGGTTCAGAGTGAGGCTGAGATACTCAAATAATAATAAATTTTGTCTCTGTCACAAAAGCATTTTTACAAAGAACAAAAGGATTTAATGCAGCTATTAAAGTTCTTACTTTACTTAGGTTAAACTTTCCAAAAGAGGCAACCTGAACACAGTTCTCAAACCATTGGCAATGAAATGTGTTGTTCAAGAAACCTCAGATAATAAATTCAGATTCATCTTCTATAATTATCTTGAAACAGTTAGAGGGGTACAATGCACTTTTCAGAGTCTGAGTCTATTGCATCTCATAAGGATGGTGGATTTGCCTGGACCCTATGCTCTGGCTCTTGAGAATTTCCTTCTCCGAGTAGTTAAAGGAGGCAGCTGGCTGGAATGGGTTGCTGGAGAGTGAAACATGGGTTCGAATATTACTTCATGAAAGATGGAGAGAAACATCACTTTTTACCTCAAGGAATGCGATGATGGAGATCAGTGCAGGGCCCAAGCCTCCCCTATCCAATGTCCTTGGGAGCACCACTGGCCATGCCTAAGATGTTCAGTGACTGTGACACTTTCTTGCATACAGTATGCCTTGGGAAACGGGTTATTTTATTATCTTGTGGAGCTCTTTGATGGTGTTACTTTTCATTTTCAAAAACCCCTCTTCCTATACATAACCACTATTAAAAATGGAATGGGCTTTCCCGATGTTTCCTGGGCACATCTGCACACACCACACACACACACACACACACATATGTGTACACACGCACATGAGCACACACAGAGTTTTAATTTGTTTTTTTAAACAAAGAAATGAGGTCATGCTTACTCTTGATCCGAACTTGCTTTTTTTCCCCTTTACAGTTTATCATCAAGACCCACGTCAGAACATTTAAATAAATGTACCATATTCTTTTTAGCAGCTGTTTTATTCCATGGCATCATGACTGAATCTTGTACTCAATAACTCCTCTATTGTTGGACATGTAGGTTGCTTCCAATTTTTCACTCTGCATACAATATTTGCAGTGAACGTTCTGGTGTATACCACTTTTACCTACTTCTCTTAGAGTTTCTATCCTATAGATTTCTAAAACTGTAATTTCTAGATCAAAGAGAATGTGCTTTTAAGATTTTAATTGCTGCTCTTATTTCCCGTACCCCCAAGAAAACACCTCTGCCCCAACAGTCCTTCGTTCTGACCTGGTTCTGCTGCTGCCCAGTTGTGGGTTTTGGGCAAGTTGCTTCATCACTTCTCTGTGAAATAAGGGAAGAAGAAGAGGGGGTGATTGCTGGGTTCCAATGTCCCACAAATCTTTGTGTTTAAAACTGATGTTACCCAATTTCATAGAATAGGGCAGTTCCAAATCAACAGGAAAATATTCTCTTTAAAATTGTTGACAGCAGAGCTAATTTAAGTTCTTTCTGATTTAGCTTTGATTTGTAAACAAATCTATTAACCCCTCTGGAAGATTCTTTTGAGACATTCAAGCTGTGAATTTTTCTTTCAGAGCTTTTTAAAGGCTGAAAGTCACTACTGAGCAAACTCCCACTTGGACCAGATTATGTTTATTTTTGACCAATTCAAGTCAGTTTGATGACTGTGTGTTTATGCATGATTATAAATGTTCCCCAGGACTTGGACAGGACACGTTTGACCTGTTAGCCAATGAAAAGATTTGGTTTTAATCAAGTTCCAAGTCAGATATAGCATTCATGTGATAGTGATCTTTCATTTAAAGGCCGCATTTTGCTCATTGAACCTTGTAAAAATCAAGAACATAAATAAAACGAAGAGGTTGGGAAAATGTTGATTTGGTTTTTTTCAGCCTTTTGCTTACTGGAGGTTCAGGGTCAAAAGGAGAGGGAAGTACTGTTTACTGTACTTGGCAGAACAGGTCTGCAGAGAGCTTGGACTCTGTGAAATACACTCATCTCTCTTTAACCGTGGAGGATACCATCTAAGACCCTAAGCAGATACCTGAAACCCCAGGTAGTACTAAACCTTATACATAGTATGGTTTTTCCTATACACACATCTATGGTAAAGTTTAATTTATAAATTGGTCACGGTAAGAGATTAACGACAATAACTAATAAAATGGAATAATTATAATAATTGAACATCACTACTCTACTACTTCAGGGACATTATTAAATAAATAAGGGTTACTTGAACACAAATGCTGAGATATTGTGACAGTCTAATGACAGAGATGGCTGCTCAGTGACCAACAGTGGGTAGTGAATACAGAGTGAATATGCCGGATCAAGGATGATTCACATCCTGGGTGGCATGTAGTGGGTCAGCCTAAGACTTTACAGTGCTACTTAGAATATCATGCAATTTAAAACTTATGAAATATTTCTAGAATTTTCTGTTTGGCATTTTTGGACTAAGGTTGACCTCAGGTAACTGAAAGTGGAAGGGGGAAACTGCATGAAAAGGGGGACTAGTCAGCAGTTCCTAGAGACCTCAAGGACACAATCCTGGCTTAACACAGCAAATATCAAAGTACAGATTGGAGACTATTCAAAACTAATACAGGTGTGGTTTAGAATTTTGCATTGATAGGATACTTTTAGGCCTACTCTGCACATACCATATTACTTGTAAATAATTTGTGTGTGTAGTTTGTTGAAGGTGTGAAATCTGGTGTTAGAATATTGATCTCTCTGGGATATAGGATCCTAATCAGGAGATGGCACCTCACAAGTGGATTACTACTACTAATAGTTAAAGTGCCAAAGAGTGGTATTAACTTGGTTTTGTAAATATGTTGGAATTAACTGAACATGGTCTCTATTTCAACATCACTCTTAATCACTTACATCCCAAGGGGCAGAGAAGGGGCTGCCCATTCTACTGTCAAGTCCTTTCCTGCCTCTGGGCCTTTGCACAGGCCATTTTCTCTGCCTGACTGATCTTCTCACAGTCAGCTTCAACCCTTTTTTCTTGACTTCCATTTCACTTCCTTAGACAAGCCTCACTTGGCCACTCTACCTGAAAAGAGAGCTTCTTTCTGTTATTCTTTATCTGAATCTCTTGTGTCTTTTTATAGTTCATGTGTATTTGTTTCATTAATTTTCTGCATATATATGTTTAATGTTTAGGACTTTAGCAGCTTTACTGAGATAAAATTCACATACCATATAATTTACCCATTTAAATACACAAGTGTTTTTAGTAATTCACAGAAATTATATATATATGTATGTATACATACATATACACGCACATACATATACACAAATATTTCCTTTCGAGGTAATGAAAATTGCCAAAAAATAAAAGGAAAAAAGAAATCCTATTCCCTTTAGCTATCATTCTCCCCACTCCCATTACCCTCCCAGCCCCAAGCAATCATGGATCTGCTTTCTGACTCTTGTTGATTTCCCCATTCTAGATTTCCATATGAATGGACTCATATATGAGGCCTTTGTGTATAGACTAATATCCTCAATGTCCAATGTATAACAGTACTTCATCTCCTTTAGACTGTATAATATTCCATTATATGGGTATACCACATTTTGCTTATCCATGTGGCTATTGATTGAGACACTTGGGTTGTTTCTACCTTTCGGCTGTTAGGAACAATGCCAACAAGTCTGTGTATAGATAAATATTTTCTTTTGTCTTGATTACATACCTAAGAGTGGACTTGCTGAGTTGCTTATATATTTTTTGGTTGTCTCCTTCACTAGATTATAACTCCATAAGAGCAAGGACCACATCTGATTTGTATTGCTATAGTCCCAGTACCTAAAATTGTGCTTATTGCATAATAGGTGCACAATTAGTACTTGGTAACTTTGTGACTCAAGTAATACACACTGTGACTGTGTGGCCTCAGGCATGTGCTAGATGTCTATATCAGATATGACCTGAAAGAGAGGTTGTGCCAAGAAACGTCAACCCCAGGACCAACTTCTGCCCACTTTCCTAAGGGAACTAGCCTTGCAACACCCCCCTGACAATTCATCCTATGTAACTCACCTCCCCCAAAGCACAAACTCCAGATTTGAGCTGTAATGGAATTTGCCCCCAGCTGGGCAACCAGTGAGGTGTAGGCTATTTACACACTGGTCAGTGTCCTTTGAGATCAAGCAAAGTACTCTGCTCAAACAGGGAACTACCAAGCCCGTGAGATCTTGCTTTTGATAATCTTGAACTTAGTAATTGAATATATAAGAACAGATGAAGGAAAGCAAGGGCAGTTGGGAAGGTCATGGAGTAGACAGAAGTCGGTGGGATCATGATGGTGAAGAATGAGTGGAAGTTACAGGAACTGCAATAAGGAGAAAGCAGAACCTGAAAGATAAAAATAAGTACATGCATAAAAGAAGACAAGCAAGTCAGTGAGGAGTGCCTGGGTCAGGGTGGCAACAAGCCCAATGACAGCTGCATACACTCCCTTGATGCTGAAACGACATAAGGCTTCTACTTACCACAGCCTGGCTGTTCAGCACTTCCTGGGTGTCTTGAAGTGCTCTAGGGCTCTGAGATCAAAATTTATGCATCCCTCTTTGTCATCCCACAAAAGCCTACCCCCTCATCCGAGGTAACTTGAGACTTTTGTTCCTTGCACCTAGAAAAGCTGATTTAAACACTTCCATTATTAACCATATTCTATAGAAGATTAAATCAAGGCTAGAGGTCATGTTCCAGAAAAAGAAGGTGCTGTAATTCAGATCCAGGTTTATCTGGCTCCAAGACTCAAGCTTTTTACCCTATTCCATGCACTATATGTATTTTCTGGCCCAATCAGGTGTTTGAGTTATTTCTGGCGGCAATGTGCTCTCATTAGCTAAGTGAGTCAGATTGGTAGTAACTACAAATTCATCTACGTTAATGAATTTTTTACTAAAATAAAAATACTTTCATGTTTATGCATAGCTAATTCATGATTTCCATTATTGACAGTGATTAAGAACTAGTCAGTTTCATTATCCCCATCAATTCACCTCACTTTGAAATTAAATTCAAATGAGACATAACATACACTCTTCAGTGACTTGTATATAAAAAATTCTTGACAACATAAATTCATTATACTTTTGAGATTTTTCTCTCTTTCACTAATTTTTCTCCTCGTTTCATTGCCTCTGGGTTCTAATTGAGGAAGAGGCTCTGATAAAAGACATTGTTAGAGGAGGAAAGGAAGTTTGGAAACTTCTGTGAAATGATATGCCTTAAAGAAAAAGGAGTTCAGAGCAATGCCCAGGGAGTCCAGTCATAGACAACAGTCTATAAGTTGGTGAATATATTTTTCTGAATGATGTTATATTTTACACATTACTGCACCACTGAGTTTCTAAATAACAACTATGTGTAAGGAATCTACAAGCATCTCAAGGATAGAGATCTCATTTCAAATGAACACCACACACACACACACACTCATTCATTATATAGACATACTCACTATATATATAGAAATTACTTTAGAGACACTACCAGTGCTTTCTCAACCTAAAACAGAAACTATGGCCTGAAATTTTACTCTTGAATTATTTTGCTAACATTTAAAAACTGGGAAATTTTATACAAAAATTCAGATTGTTGAGTCATTGAAAAATTGCAGTTCTGGGCCTATATTACCCAATAATTCAGCTATAATTTTAGAACCCTGTTATACGTTAAAAGCATAACAGGTGGAACTACAAACCACTCTTCACGAATAAATTCAATAATTTAGGCAAAATGCACTAATTTCTTGAAAAACACAAATTATCTACAGTCAACCAAGATGAAATTGATAATTTAAATATTTTCTGGGACTATTTAAAAAAACCTGAATCATTAGTTTGAAATCTTCCAGAAAAAGAAACTTCCTGAGTACAAGAAAACTGCCCTGGTGAGTGATTCTGAACATTAAAATTTTACACATAATATCTTTCAGAATGAAGAAGAGAATGGAATAAGTCCAAAGACATTATGAGGCTAGCATTACCTAACACTAAAACTAGACAAAAATGGTATAGAAAAGGAGGAGTATAACTAGTATCTCTCATATGCATAGATATAAAAACCATTATCAAAATACTCACATAATAAACCTAAAGTTATAAAAATATCAGGGAGATTTATCCTAGGAATGTGAGACTGGCTTAATATTTAAAAGTTAATCAAATAGTTATTAGAAGTTTATGAAGAAAAGCAACATGATCATATCAATTGAAACAAAATCATTTTGAGAAAAATTCAATATCCATTGAAACTAGGAACAGAAGATAAAACCAAATAAAAGACACCTTATACAGTAAGATTATATTAAATGGGAAAAGACCTAAGTACTTCTCTTCAAGATCACGAACACGGCAAGGATATCCACTCTCACCACTACTATTCAACATTGCATTGGAAGTTCTAGCCAGTGCAGTAAGGAAAGGAAAAGGAAGTAGAAGATACACAGAGTGGAAAGGTAGAAAACAAATGGCTCCTCTTCATAAATGACAAGCTTGTCTATATATAACATCTCAAATGATTTATAAAATCTTCTAAAACTAATAAGAGAAGTCACAATACAAAGTCAATATAAAAATTGTAGTCCTATGTATTGCCAAAGTTCAGTTGGAACCTGAAATGAAAAAAGAAATATTCTTTACAATTGCTCAAAAATGAAATATGTCACTATACATTTAGTGAAATACACACACTAGCTACAAAACATTGATTTAAAAAAAAAAAATCAAAGAACACCTAGATGGAGAGACTTACCATATCCAAGCATTGGATGACTCAACAGAGTAAAGATGTATTTATTTTTAAATTGACCTATAGACAATGCAATTTCAATTAATGTGCCCACAAGATTTTGGTAGATATAGACAAATGAGTCTAAAATTTCTATTGAAAATCAAAGGAACTGGAATAGGCAACCTTTTTAAATAAAAAGAGGAAAGCATTGGCAAAGAATTGATTTTTAGATCAATGAAACAGAACAGAAAGTCCTAAAGTAGACCTAAAGAAACTCAATTGGCCAATTGAGTTTTGATAGTGGTACCAAAGAAATCCATAACAGAAAGTATATTTTCAACATATTTTAAGAGTTAAAACAGTCCAATTAAAATTGTGCAAAAGATTTGAATAGACACTTCACCAAAGAGGATACATAAATACCAAATAAGCTCATAAAGAGATGTTTAACATGATTAACCCATAAGAGATGCAAATCAAAACTACATTAGAATAGGCATGGCTAAATTACAAGTAAGTGCTAATACCAAGTGCTGATGAGGACACATATCTGAGGCTCTCACACAGTATTGGTGGGAATGCAAATGGGACATGAGTCCACTGGAAAACACTTTGTCTGTTGCTTACATGTTAAACCGGTGTTCGCCATATGACCCTAGCATCCTGCTCCTATGTATATGCCCTCGAGAATTAAAAATATTATATAAAACATGTACACAAATATTTATAACACACTCCTATTACTAGGAGCTCTCAAACTGGAGCAGCCTAAAGCCATTCATCAGGTGAATGAGTAAACAACACAATAGCTATACAATAGAGTACTAAGTGCTCCAGAATCCAACAGAACTGATGATGGATTAGTTGAATTTTTTTGTTTGTTTGTTCAGGGAAAGGAAACTGACTCAAATGTCACATACTTCTTGAGTCCACTTCTATTGTTCTCAGACAAAACTATAGAGACAAAAACCAGCAATGCTAGAGGTGGAAGACAGGTGTGACTATACAAGAGAGTTCCTTGGGGTGATATATCTTGACCATGGTACTGACACATGAATCTATGCATGTCAAAATTCATAAATCACAACATGCCTCAAAGTCAATTTCCCTTTAGGTTAATTTTACAAGTTAAAATACATTTTTAAACCTCCCTTTTAATGCTAATGTGCTGTCTGGATTGCGTATCACTTCTCTGGGCAACTACTAGTGATAGACCTCTTGAACAACAGAGGTTTGGAACTCTGCTCCAAAAAATTAAGAGTTTATTTTGGAGAAACACAATAAATAGTAAGTAACCTCCAGCAAGAGACAGTCAGTCATTTCAAAGCAAAAGCAGTAGAGAGTCTGAAAGCTTGCCATGCTGCCAAGTTAAACAGAAAACACAAATATTTGTATAGCTTTGTAACAAAAGAGCAATATGGGTTTTGGCAGAAGGACCTCTTAATGCCACTTGTGGCTTTAAAATAACTGAGCCCTGCTCCCATTATGTGGAAATTGCATGCAGATGTACTGTATGTCAGAGACCATGGTGCTGTCCCAGGGAGAGAGACATAATTAAAGATAAAACCCAGACTGACAAGGAGGACAATCTATCTACTTGTGCAAATGAGGCAGAGCCCAACAGCTTCTTGGCACTGAATCTTGAGGAGATTGCCTCCACTATTTAGAAGAGTCATTTGGATCACTTTGCAATTGAGGGTTTGTGACCATTTCTCTTTCCAACTACATAGATAGTATCTTAAGGCTTTTAGCTTGGGGATGGTATGTTTTGGAATCAAAGACAGAAATACTGGGCTATTTGGAATAATAGAGTGATGGTATTGAAGCAACTGGGTTTCCAGTACTGACTCATCTCCACCCACCCAAATGCAAGACCTTAAAACCCACCATGTTTCTGAAAGAGAGATATTTTATCCCAGCTTCTCTTTCTATCAGGTTGGATCAAAGACTTGCACATTTATGGTTAATGAGGTAATGAAGCCACGGTCAAGTAGGGTTGTTGGGATATTAAGTTAGAAGACCCATTTTAGATCACTTAGAGGATAAGGAGTAATGGAAGGATAAGGAGTAAATCTTACAGCTAATGGAAAGGCTAGTCTCAAAAATAATAGGGTGTCGGTTGCAGTGGCACATGCCTGTAATCCCAGCAGCTCAGGAGGCTGAGGCAGGAGTTCATGAGTTCAAAGCCAGCCTCAGCAAAATCGAGATGCTAAGCAACTCAGTGAGACCCTGTCTCTAAATAAAATACAAAATAGGGCTGGGGATGTTGCTCAGTGGTCAAGTGCCCTTGAATTCAATCTCTAATCCCCCCCCCCCCCCCAAATAATGTGGAGCTGGGAATAATGTGTAGCTCAGTGGTAGAGCACTTGCCTAACATATGCAAGGCCCTGGGTTCAACCCCCAGCAAAGCACCAGAAAAAAGAAAAAAATAATAATAAAACACAGTGGCAGGAGTTATGTATGGGCAATCTTTTCAGAGAATTGTCTACCAGATCCAACTTCATACATTTCTCCCCATTTTCACTTTACTCAAAATTCAACAGTTGCTTAGTACAGGTTGAGTCACATGCCCACTCTTTGGTCAGGGAAGAGGAGATCACCTTGAATGACAGGCAGTGAGTGAGGGAGAACTTCTACAAAAGTAAAACAAACGTCTGTGTCCTTTAGGCAGAGGTTGGGTACTGTGCAGGCAGAAACAATAACTTCCAGATCACCATGGTGAATTATTCAACATTTTATATTAATAGCTCTGTAGGGTGTTAGATAGTTACGGGGGTGGTACAGGAAAGTCTGTGGAGGGTGTTGGGTGTTATGACAGAAAGAGCAATGGTATAGGAACTAGACCTGGATGAGAACTCTTATGGTTCTGCCATAAGCTGGCAATAAGGCCCCAGGGGACATCAGTTACTCTGCCTGGACCTCTGTTTTTCTCATCCAAAGATGTAAAAGTCTGGACTGACTGTACCTGAACATCCTATGGTTTGAGCATATTCCCCGAAGGTTCATGTGCTAGATGTCTGGTCCACGCTGTGACAGTGTTGAGGAGGAAGAACCTGGAAGAGGTGAGGCCTAGCAGGAGATAATTAAATCACGAGGGCACCACCCTCAGAAGGGATCCATGCAAGTCTTGTGGCACCGGAAGAGCTTCGCAAGGAGTCTGGCACCTCCCTTGAATCACTTTCCTAGATGCTCTGCTCCCAGCTCTTGCACGTGCTCCCACCATTGTCACACCATCCGCCTTTTAGGCCCTCACCAAAGCCAAGCAGATGCTGGTGCTACAGTCCTGAACTTCCAGAACTGGGGATTAAATGATCTCTTTTCTTTATAAAGTACCAGCATTCATCATTTTGTTGTAGCAACAGAAAACAGACTAAGATAATCTCTTTTACTTGCTATAAATTTTAAGAGAAGTATTCTTTTGAAAGTGCTTATAGCAGTGGTCCTCAATGTTAAGAGTACATGAGAATCTTACGAGAGTTAGGTAGGTAGAGAAGCCTGTAAAAATGCAGATTCCAGGTGCCTACCCCAGAGATTCTGAGCTAGTCATTCTGATCAAGTCCGATAATCTGCATTTTAAACAATATTGTCAGGTAATTCTCACACAGGTATTAAAGCCTGCAGACCTGCACACCACCTGTTGGGTTCCCAATCCCTGTAAGGAAACTCCCTCAGGGTTGAACAACTGAGTATACCCTTCCAAAGTTCTCTTCTCAGTCCCTTAGAGAGTGTTTAAATGTAGGAATCATGTGACCAGCTGGGTAGGGGGCTCCATTCCCTCCATGTTGGTCCAAGACTACCCAGGGATTGTGCACTCTCTCCAAACACTCATTGACTGTTTTTACTTCAAATGTGGCCATTTAATAAACTGGTGTGTGTGGGGTCTAGTCTGCCATAGTGTGGGGTGTAGTTTGCCACAAGTGCTTTGAGAACTTGTCTGTTGTTCTAATAGTATGAGGATCTGAAATAGAATGTTTTCAGGTAAAGACCTGTGTTTAGGCTTAGCAGTATCTGATTTAGTAAATTTCTGCTTTTAAGAAGGTGAACCTCCAGGCTGAACTTGATATTCAATGCATTCTATTTGGGGTGTTGCCCTGAAAGGGAGGGGTTGGTGTGTTGCTTTCTCGAGTGTTATTATTTGTACTGTACAGTCTACTTGGGATCAAAACTGCAATTTCACATCAAGATGCTTCTTGAATACGTGTTATTTGTAAATGGTAAAGGAATATGCACTATGTGTATACAGTGCCCACATCTTTCTCTGACCGCTGGCTTGACAATGTATCATTAAAATGTGGAGTGGACACCCTAGGGTTCTTTGGCTTTTTGAGGCAGGATAAAAGAGTTTGGTCTTTGGCCCAGCATTTACTTCAAATAAATTCAAATCCTAACCAAGTGAAAGTGAATCATCACAAGGATGAAGATAGTTTAAATAATGACATAATTTATATTTGGTTACATCCAAGAAACCAGTTAGTGTATTAAAACGGAGAGTAATTTTGTCAATTCCAGAAAGATAATACCACAGTGCTTGAAATAACTATGGGTTTTATGTTGTCTGCCATGTAAAAGGCACTTTCCCACACATCTTCATTGATACACCCTCTTGTCCTTATTGTTTCCAATCTTAGAATAGAGATTAGATGGGAAAATTTGTTCGTTAATCTCTAAGAACATGGCTAAAGCTCTTTAAAGATAAGAATTCTTTTAGTGGATCCATTCTTTGTGCTATTTCTGTGTTCTGTTTAAAATTGTCCCTTTTCAGTTGCTTCACTGGCCTTGTATGTGCTACACGGTTCTCTGGGTATCCGCATGAGTCTCTGTATATGTCTTTGTGAATTTGTCATGTGTGTGCGTGTGTGTCTGTGTGTTTATCTGTGTGTTGTTTTGTGTGTCTCTATTTCTATGTGTATGTACAACTCTGTTTTTAATGGGGGAAACAAAGCAAGGGTAGGAAAGGGATAAATTTCTGAAGGATAAAACCTAAAAATTTTTATTCTTGCTGTATTTATCACTTTCTCCAGTATTTGGGGAGAGTTCTGCATATTCTTTGGCTTCATGAAATGTTGATGCTTGAGAGAGGAATGAAAATGTTTATTCTTCAGAGTTGAGAAGAAAAAAAAAAAAACTTTCAGCAAGTATGCATTCTGTTCCAGTTGGTCTTGCAAGTCATTTGCCAGTTTGATGAGCTTTATATCTTCTCTCTGGTGAAACATCCCCACATCTCCTGATCGACATTCCTCTACTCCTTTGCTTCATAAATCAGAAGGGAGGATGCCATTGTAATACTTGACCATATAAGGGGGGAGAGAGGCCCAGCTGTGATTTAGCTTTGCCCTCATGTCAAAACTGTATATACACTGGAGGCCTTTTAAGGAAATGTGGTGCGTGCAGGAAAGTCATCCCCAGGCAGTCCATCCATTTTCTTTGCTACTGCAGAGTTGGTGCCTGCAAGCTCTGAGTGAGCTGAAGCATGAATCACAGGATTGCTGGCGCCACGATGGAGGGAAGAATATCTGAGAGACCATGTGCGCAGTTAGCATCTTAGCTTTCATTAAGAGCCCATCTCACAGCTTGACTTTCTGACTTCCAGTGAAAACTTCACAGGTTCCACATCCTAACCTTTACTGGGGCACTCCCTCTCCGTTATGAATTGTTATCATGGCTGTGATGAGGTGACCATTGCCTCCTTAAGGGTTCAGATTAGTTATGTCTGTGCTGCAGCAATAGTTTCTGTAGAAAAAGGTCTGAAAGGGTCATAGAAAGAGCCCTTTGATTCACAGAATTTTCTCACTGGCTCCGAGATCTTAGATCAGTTATTTAACCTCTCTGAGACTCAATGTTCTCAACTGAAAAATAGGGAAAATAAATGCAATAAAATATATTCCAAGAGTTTGGTAAAGTAGTGGGAACATAGTAAATTCTTAATAAATGTTAGCTGCTATGATTATTATGATTACTGTCAGAAGGGAGTGATAGTTTTGATCTTTATAGCAAGTATTTCCCATAACTTCAGCATTCCAATCCAGCACACTTGTTACAAATTTCTTTAAATGCAAAATGCATCCAGAATGGTTCTTAGAGTCTCTGAAGAATGTCTTGACACAATTCAGTGTACAGAGAATGGGATCAAGCAGGACAAGGCCTGAATCCCCACCCAGCCTCTTATCAGCTTATGGCATGGGACAAACTATTTAATCTTGTGAGTCCTTAGTTTTATAGTTGCTAGTCTAGTGATAATAGTTGTTTAAATCCAGACATTTGGGTTTCCAGGGACAGAAACAAATTGAATTAGAACAAAGATATAGACACAGTTTATTGCAAGTCTATATAAATTTCACTGAAACGAACTATGATTTGTTTCACAAAATAGAGAAGATGGAAGTGTAAGAGGGGCCCCACGGGGAGGAGGAACTTCTAGTTGTAGGTAGATAGATTGTCTCTTTCATCTGTATTTAATCCTAGGCTCACGTCCATCTTTGAAACCACAAGGTTGTCTGGAGGGACACTGAGGGAAGCCTGGCCTTCCCTGGAGAGACCCGACCTTCCTGAAGACTTCTGTTCCCAGAGACTTCTATCCAGCACTCAAGGCCCTGTGCTCATTTCATTAAGGGCCTGCTCTGGTCAGAGATTCCTTTTCATCTCAGTTAGGTCAGGGAACCAAGCCTTTTTTGCTGTTCGAGGCACAGCACACTTCCCTCAGCAGAAACTCTTGCCACCTGCAGTGATTCTCAAAGAAGGTGGGCTTTGTAGGCTAGACTCTCCCCACCTCTGCAGTTTCCGGTCGTCCTCTTGACCCATTGGAATATGGTCCAGAGATCCTTGTTCAGTCAGCAGACATGCCTTGAGTCCCTGTTCAGGGCCAGGCCCTGTACTAGAAGTTGACATTTAGAGAAAGATATAGCCCATCTCTTCCTGAAGCTGCTAGAGATGCACAGGGTCCTTTTAGAAGTTATGGCAGAGGTGTTCTGCAGTTCTGTGGGAGAATTGAAGAGGTCACCTATGTAAGGGTGATCATGTTTACTCAGAGGAACTTCAGGAAGGGTCTTCTCTCATTCTGAGCATCTTGGTCTAGTCAGTACCATAGACTGGGTGACTTATAAACAACAGGAATATCCCACCCTTCTACAAACTGAGAAGTCCAAGGTCAAGGTACCTGCAGATTCACAGGCTTGCTTCCTGACTCACAGATAGCCACTTTTCTTCTGTGTCCTCACATGGCCGAAGGGGAGGCAGCTCTCTGAGGCTTCTTTTATATAGGTACTAGTCCTATTTACGAGGGCTCTGCTGTTATGACCTAATTACCTCCCAGAGGCACACTTCTATGACTTTGGGAGTTAGGATTTAACAAATGAATTTTGGGGGCCCACAGACCTTGAGTCTATAGCACTGGGGCTCTGGAGAAGCTTCCCAGTTGCTGAGACCTAAAAGACAAGGAAGAGTCCACTGCTAGGGTAGGAGAAGCTGTATCACCAAGTGGTGGAGGCAGAAAGCATGTCCTGTCTGGGAACTGCAAGCCTTTGGAGTGGCTGAAAGGTGAAGTTTTCAATTCATGACAGGCTTTCCCTCAATATCAAGCTCAGCTATGGATGCCCTTTGCTGGGGCCCACAAGATCAGAACTGTTTCAGCTCCCACACAGTAACTTCCCAGGAAGCAATCGTGCCCAGTTCACAGGGCTGGTGAGGAGTAAGTGATGGTCACATCCTGGTCCCACACAGCCATCTCTCATCTTTCTGTCAGCCCATTTCCTTGCAGGCTGTCACCAAGGGGTAGATCATTTTTCTTCAAAATCTCCAAGAGACCTAGGAAAAGTCCTAGGAAGAAGACTCCCTAGAAACAAGAAATGCTACTTGTTCTAAATACAGACCTGGGCCTTAACCAACTTGCTGAAGCTTCATTTACTAAGTGCTGACTGTGTGTCAAAACAATAGCCCATCTCTACCTTCAGGATACTGAAGCTCACTGAAATGTGGAGATGTCTCCAAGTCCATAGGTTTAGTAAAAGGTGGAGTCAGGCTTTGAAGCCATCCAAGAAGCCCAAGCTCATTTCATTCTGCCGCACCACATGGGGACTCAGAGAAGAACAAAAAGCAACTTCTCCTACCAGTTTGCATTGTTGAGTTCATCTTCTTAGATGTGGAAACTAAAGGAAGATAAATGACTGGCCTAAAATAATGTAAGCCAGATGGTCAGATTTCAAAGCCAGTAAGATATGTAAGTACAGGGCTGTGCAGGTCACATTTATGGAAGATACCAAGGTGAAGGTCCTACCTTGCCTGCTTTGATTACCATAGTCCATATTCTCACGTGATAGACTCTCGTGACAGCACTCATGTTCAATGTCAATTTATGACTAGACCTCATTCAACACATATCCTCTGAGAATTTCTTAAATACCATGTAATATGTACATCAAAATCCAGTTGCTAAAATTTTGAATAGGTATATACTATTGCATAGATCATTATCATTTATTTACATGTATTGTAGTTCCCCTTGATCTGCAGTTTCAATTACCTATAGTCAACCATGTTCCAAAATTATTAAGTGGAAAATTCTAGAAATAAACAGTTTATAAGCTTTAAGCTGTACATTGTTTTGAGTAGCATGATGAAATCTGAGGCTGTTCCCTTTTGATCTGTCCTGTCTAGTGTATCCATGCTGTATATGCTACCTGCCCATGGTCACTTAGTAGCTGTCTCTGTTATCGAATCTACTGTCAGGATATCTCAGTGCTTATGTTGAAGTAACCCTTATTTTACTTAATAAATGGCCTCAAAGAATAAGAGTAGAGATGCTCAATTGCTATAATTGTCCTATTTTATTCTTATAATGGATCAATTATTGTAATTGATTTACAAATTAAACTTTATGATAGGTGTTTGTGTATAGAAAAAAAACATTACACTGTATAGACAGGGTTTGGTACAATGCAAGGTTTCAGGCATCCTCTTGAGGTACTGGAACATATCCCCTGATTAGGGGGACTACTGTAGTTTGCCTTAACTCAGTATTTTATAATTCTTCTAGGAAGGTGAATCTGCAGAAATAAGAATGCTACTTGTTATGAGTACAGCTCTAACAGCTCTATTAACTCAGTATGTTCCAACAGAGAGGCCTGGGAATTTGCATTTTTAATTATCTTCTCAGGTGATGTTTATTATCCAGAAAGTGAGAATCAGTGGCTTCTTCCAAGAAGCACAACGATGAAGCTGCAGCAGCTGCCCTCTCTAAGGACATTTTTCCAGCTTGACAGAAGAGTACAGAAACCTTGTCTAAGCTTGTGTGCTGGGTGAGACCCTGAAGGCTACCATCTGAGTTGTCATAGATGTAATTTTACTTTAAGTTTAACCAAAGTTTACATCATCTGAAGTCAATTTGCCACTTTTATTTGGATTGGATTTGCACATTTGGTTTCATGAGAGAAAATAAACCCAACTGTCTTATTTCATCCAGCTAGAAAATCTGTTGCAAGGGAAGATCATTTCTTGTTCTGACCCTTGGAGCATTGTTTTGAGCTTTTGGTGAAACTGTCAATAACTCTGTGCTGGTTGGTGTGCTGGGTCTGCATGTGTCTGTCTCTAGTATTCCAGATGAGTATCATTAACTGCATTGGATATTGGCAGAGGAAATGGGAGCTGTCAGAGAATTCTGGGATGGAATGTTCAGCAATAAGTTTGTAGGACCTTCTGAAAATAAGTAGAGGATATACAGAATGTTGTGGCAATACTGGACAACAGGATGCAACATTATCCCTGAAACTTTTTTCTGTACAAGAGATAAGTTAAGGTCTGATAAGGGTCATATCCCACTCCCTTGCCCCCTCATACACACCTCCCTGCCTGTGCACACACACACCAGGGCTTTTTACTACTCAATTGGCACTTTTATTTCCTCATCTCAGGCCTTTAATATTTGCAAACCCACACATATAGAACACCTGAACTCATAGTTGTGAGCTTCAAAATGAAGAAAACTGCAATGCCAGCATGATTAACTGCCTAATGGAATACATATAAAATGCAACATGTTGTCACTTTATTATTAAATTCAGTATTCAAGAAATCATCACAACACTTGAAAATAATTTGTAGGATATATTTTCTCATTTGAAAAGGATTCTCAAGTGTGCACGAGGGATGGGAGATCATTGCCAATACTTAATTAAATGAGTGACTTGGATCCTCATCATTTCAAAAGCAAAATCATAAAAATCCCTTCAAGATGCTTTTGGAGCAAGAAGTAAAGATTTTTATGTGAGATGTGGATGTGGATGCATTTTAATGTGTTTGGTATGATATGGGGTGGGGCCTCTCCTACACACACAGTTCCCCATAACCCAGTGACAATAGACAGGGCACACGGTTGGGAAAATAAAAAATGAAATGTGCCATTCAAAGCTGTGTCTTCAACAGTTCAAAGCAGTAAAAGCTTTTCACCCTCAGTTGTGTAACCATCTCAGGATGCTGTAGTTCACTCTTCCCTATACCAGCTATATCCTGAAGGGACCGGGGGCAGTCATCTCTACTCTGTATTCAGGTGAGACTGATGAAGAGCTGCTGCGTGCTGTTGGGTGGGACGCCCACTGTGTAAAGGCACTATTTACCAAGGGGTCGATATTCACATGGAGGACACCCTGCATTTGAATATTTATTATGATAATGTTTTAGCAGATGGCATTAATCCATTTGTTCTAAAGAGCTTCATGTGCGCACACTTTGGCATGGCTGGAAATTATTAGGTCCTGAAGAAGGGTGTGTCAGTCAGTTTCCTATCAGTGGAACAAATACCTGAAGTCATCAACTCTAAAGGAGGGAAAGTTTATTTTGGCTCATGTTTCAGAGGTTTCAGTCCCTGATCACCTGGCCCTGTTGCTTTGGACACGTTGCTGGGCCTGTCGTGGCACAGTGCATCATGGTGGGAGTGTGGGGGTAGATAAGGCTTGTTCTCTTCATGAGAGCCAAGAAGCAAAAGAAAGGAGAGGGCAGGGTTCCAGTGTCCCCTTCAAGGACATGTTCCCAATGTCCCAACTTCCTCCCATCAGGCTCCACCTCCTAAAGGTTTTACCTCCTGCCAGTAGGGCCACCAACTGGTCACCAACCCTTTAACACATGGGCCTTTGGAGGACATTCAAAATCCAAAGTACAGCAAAGGGCTACTTTTAGCACAAAGGGAGGCATGTGCTTCAGCCCTGGCCTGCCATAGAGAGCACTGCCTCTCCTGCTCCACCCTTCTTTCCCATCCCTTCTCTGTAGGCTGTGGGGTCTTGACCTACAGGCAACTGTTCACCCAACACACCTGTGAGCCTGCTGCAGTTCCCAAGGCCAGAAACCCTATCACCCTTCTGTGTGCTTTTCTTCCTGCCTTTCAACTTCCTCACATTTACAAACTTGCTTGTTTTCTGTCAGTTCTTAAAGCATCAGATCCCTGCCCTTCTCTTAGAAAGTTTCTCCAAAGTCACCGAGAGCCTCCACATGAAATAGGACCACGCAGATCAACTGTGTCCTTGCCTTGGCTTCCAGAAAAAGAGGACAGGACAGTAGAAGAGGCTTCTTATTTTGCTGGGGAGGGTCTGCTTCTCCAATTAATCTTAGGAACTGTGTGTTCTTGCCAACTTGTTCTGGTCCCTGTCCCCCAGAGATGACAAGCCCTCTGAGAGAGGATCTATCTCTGCTGCAGGCAGAACTGTCACCCTGACTGCAAACAGCGGCTCTCTCCACTTTCTTTTTCTCCCCCTACCACCTCCTGGGGTTTGCACCCCAAGGTCACTCAGACACTGAAGGGCTTCCTGTCAGCCTCATGAGCGATCATGCCCCTGAATGACTTCGCTAGGCCAGGTCCGGGGTGGGCCCTCACGCGGGGCTGCCTGTCTCTGCTGAGCTCAGAGCTTCTTACAATTCAGGATTCAGAGGAGGAGTAATATCTTGACTTCTTTGGAAAAGGCAACTTGCTTAGAATCCCTGATGTGAACTGAGAGCATTTGGCGTATTTTCCCTTTGCCCTTGCTGTTAAAATGTGTTCAATGGGAATAAATCCCTTTGAGCCACACCCCTGCCATAGTCACATAAAGTATATATTGCTATGTCCATCTTCTCCAGTTCTTTCCAATGAGTGCTAAATGAAACCACAAACCTACAGGGGCTCCCTGTAAATCTGAGAAATACATTCCATACCCTCCTTGTGAAGTTTTACAGCGAAATGAGCATTTGGTTCTGAGAAATCCTTCAAAGGTCAAGAGAAGCCAGTTTTATCATACTCTCCTACCTTTCACACTAAATTTACAGTGCCGGAGTTAGTAAACTAACAAATAGACTGTACTAATTAAAAGTAAGGTTACTGACCTTCTCAAACTTTGATACATATTCCACTTAGAAATTCATCTACTGTCACTTAATTTTATCCTAAACTTTCCATTGTCTCATTCCTTTGCACCCACTGATATTTTAGGGACCTACTTAGGAATCTAAATCACATTTTACACCCATGTGTTTGATGGGCCCCATGATGTTTGCATGAAATGAACAAGTGTCTTTAAGCACTTACTCTGTGTCCAGCAGAGTCGTTACCCTCGGGGACATCCCAGATTGGAGAGGGAGTCAGATGTCCTGAATGCAGTACTTTTGCTGAGTTCCTGACAACTGGAATTTGTGGGGCTGCACAAAGAAGGGAAGTAAAAAAGTAGCCAGAGTTCAGTGGGAAAGGACGAAGAGTGTACTGGTATCTTCAATTTGCTTCAAAGTTTCCCTCCCCATCCTTCTCCTAGCCCTCTGGTATGCAGATTGACCCCTATAAACTTCCCCCCAGATTTCGAATCTGGATAATTGGAAACACTTTGAATATCCAAGGGAGGAAATTCAGTATTTATTTCTCTCCCCACAGGGTTTCAGGGGCTGCCAGTATGCCTCTGCTGGTGGCTCTTGCCAGGAAGCCCTTCATATAGTTGTCTCTGATTCCAATATTGAAGGTTGGGGTGGGGACTGGTAGACCTGACAGTGCTTGTCTCGGGGTAGTGGACTGTTCATTTTACTTTACATCTCCACTCACACACCTATATATGTGGTTCATGGATTAAAATTTGATCAAATTACTTAAATGGAGTAGGTCTTCTTTTCTTGTTGGGACCCTCATTGAGACAAGAACATCCCCACCTATGTGAATGATGTGTGCAAGGATCCGAAGCTGCATGGTGTTTGAAGGAAGATCCATCAGAAGCGCCTTGTGTTATGGCAGAGATGAGAGTGAGGCAGGAAGTAGCAAGAGGATGCACAGTGATGCTCCTCACCATTGCTCATGTCCATGGAAGACTGTGAGTTCAAGGCCTCCCAAATCATCATCCCACTTGGTCCTCACTGAACAAGGGCATGTCTTGTTGCCCCATTTTGAAGGTGAGAGAGCTGGCTTTACTGGGTTTCAGTAGCTTAACCAAGGTCACCAGCAAGGAAGGGGTGGAGCTGGGAGGGACTCAGGTTCCTCTGCTAACCCATGCCAAGGTGTTTGGACTGGTTTCCTTAGGCCCTGCATGTTTGCCTGCCCTTCCTGTTCGCTCAACTTTACCTTTCACAACTCCCATTTCCCACATCAACGTTTTCAATGTTGCCTTTTCTCATAGCTGAGTCATTAAGCTGAACTGTTTTTTAAAAGATAAGTTAATATCAGAGCAGACTTGATGTGGCATGACTTTTCCTTATGCTTGTTGGTGAAATTAAGCTCAATCCTGAGAGGAAAAAGGAAATCCTGGGAAGGCTAAGTGCAACCTTGAATGTGGGACCTTTCAGGCAGAGCAGCTGCCTGAACATCCCTTGTTGTACACTCAATTTCTTGGAACCCCCACAGAGATAGCTGCCTGGTGACTTGATCTGGCATGATGGGAAGCAGCATTCTGAGTCATCCACTAGGACATAGATCAGAGTTCCGTGATGAAATGAAAGGTCAGGTGGAATGTGGTGTCCAGTCCATGACATTCCAGAACCAGTGTGGACAGATACCCCTTGCATTCCATTCCAGGGAATCTGAAGGTTTGCATGTGAACCTGCTCTATTTAGTCTGAGTCTCTCAATGCCTCGCCTTCTGAATCCTGGGTTCTGGCGCGACTGGAGATGCAGTCACCCTCTAGTCTGCCATCTTGGATCGCCCGATTGAGAAAGCCTGTGGCCGGAGGGGAGCAAGGCCGCCTGGAGAGGTCTCTGGGTGCCCTGCCTGGTCCCAGAGGCTGCTTGCGGGTTGGAGGTCTCCGCTGGCTTGGGGGCTGTGGTTGGCTCTGTGTAGAAAGGCTCTCACTGGGCGGTGTGCTCCGAGAAGCTAGCCTAAAAAGGCACTTCCCGCCGGAGGAGCCGGGGGTGCTTGGGGAAGTCCCTGGCTGCCCTGTCCTGGTCTCTGAGAGCGCGTGTGGGCGGGCCGGAGCTCGCCGCGCTGTATCAGGGACTTGGAGCTGGTTGTGTGCAGAAAGGCTCTCACTGGGGCCTGCTCTGAGAAGCTGGAGAATCTGGCCCTGTGGGAGGAGCCCACCGCCAGACTGCACAGAGTGCCTGGGGAAGACTCTAGCTGCCCTACCCTACTCTAATAAGCCGCCTGAATCCGGGCCTGCCGCCCCGGCAGAGCTTCACCAGGTGGGGGAGACTCACCCCGAGGCTCTATTTTAGTCCGAGTCTCTCAATGCCTCGCCTTCTTGAATCCTGGGTTCTGGCGCGACTGGAGATGCAGTCACCCTCTAGTCTGCCATCTTGGATCGCCCGATTGAGAAAGCTGTGCGGAGGGAGCAAGGCCGCCTGGAGAGGTCTCTGGCTGCCCTGTTCTGGTCCCAGGGCTGCTTGCAGGTCAGAGGTCTGCTGGCTTCCTCTTTCTTTTTTTATTAATACTTTTAATTAAACAGAACAGTGGGCTCATTGTGACATATTTGCATATGCAAATAACACTGATCATATTGCTCTCCTATCCTCTCTGCCCTCTCCCCCTCATCCTCTTCCTCTTCTGCTTTCATGTAGTCTTTTCCCCACTAGATTCCACACATACGAGGCAACTTGTGATACTTGTCTTTCTGAGTCTGGCTTTTTTCACTTAACATTATGATCTCCAGTTCCATCTGTTTTCCTGCAGCGGTCATAATTTCACTTTTCTTTGTTGTTTAATAATACACCTTGTGTATATATGTAGATTTTCTGATCCATTCATTTGCTTATGGGCACCTAGGTTGATTGTATAACTTGGCTGTTGTGAATTGTGCTGTGATAAATATGGGTATGCGGATATCTTTATAGTATACTGACTTTGATTCCTTTGGACATGTACCAAGAGTGGCATACCTGGATCATACGGTAGTTCTATTTTTAGTCTTTGAGGAACCTCCATATTGATTTCCATAGTGAATGTACTAATTTACATTCCCACCAGCAGCGTATAAGAGTCCACCAGCATTTCTTAATTGTGTTCTTTGTTTTTTTTTGGGGGGGGGGGAGGGGAGGATTGAGCCCAGGGGTGCTTAACCACTGAACCACATCTCCAGCCCTTTTAATATTTTATTTAGAGACAGGGTCTTGCTGAGTTACATAGGGCCTTGCTAAGTTGCGCTGAGGCTGGCTATTGTGTGCTTGATGATAGCCATTCTTACTTGGGCAAGATAGAATCTCAATGTAGTTTGATTGGATCAAAGATGGCTAAAGATGAACATTTGTTTTTTCATAAAGTTATGGCCATTCATAAATCTTCTTTAGAGAAGTGTCTGTTCTGTTCATTTGTCATTTATTGGTTGGGTTGTTTTTTGCTGTGCTTTTGGAGTACTTATATATTCTGGATATAATCCTCTATTGGAAGAATAGCTGACAAAGATTTCTCCCATTCTATAGACGTCTCTTCTTTATGTGTTTCTTGATGTACAGAAGCTTTTTATTTAACACAGTCCCGTTTGTTGAATCTTGCTATATTTCCTGGACTATTATAGTCCTATTCAGGAAATTGTTGCCTGTTCCTGTATCTTGAAGTGTTTTCCCTTTATTTTCTTTTAGCAGTTTCAAAGTTTGGGTGTTACATTTAGGTCTTTGATCCATTTTGAGTTGACTTTTGTTCTGTTTTGGTACCATGCATTGAACCTAGGGGTGCTTAACCACTGAGTCACAATCCCCAGCTCTTTTATTTTTTATTTTTTATTTTGAGGCAGGGTTGCTGTTTCAAAACTCACTGAGTTGCTTATGGTTTCACTACTTGCTGAGGTTGGCTTTGAACTTGCTATCCTCCTGCCTCAGCCTCCTCAATTGCTGAGATTATAGGTGTGCAACACCATGCCCATTGGAGTTGACTTTTGAACAGGGTGAGAGAAGGAATCTCATTCTGGGGCTCTTGAAGGTCCTGAAGTGTTCCTCCCAAAACCAAACTGCAGAGCTGTGGTGTGGTTCCAAATACAGAGACTATTTTGTTGTTTGTTTGTGAGTCTGAGAAATAGTTCGAAATAGGTCACTTTTTTACATCTTGTTTCTCTAAGTATTTTTGTGTGTGTGGTGCTGGGATTTGAACCCAGGGCCTGATGCTTACAAGGCAAGCACTCTACCAACTGAGCTATCTCCCCAATCCCTCGGGTCACTTTTTTAAAAATTATTTTTATTGTAAACAATGGGATACATGTTGTTTCAGTTTGTACATGGAGTAACAGCATACCATTTGCGTAATCATACATTTACATAAGGTAATGATGTTTGATTCATTCTGTTACTTTTTCCTTCCCCTCCAACCCTCCCACCCCTCTTTTCCCTCTATACAGACCCTCCTTCCTCCATTCTTGCCCCCTCCCACCCCATTATGTGTCATCATCCGCTTATCAGTGAGATCATTCGTCCTTTGGATTTTTGAGATCGGCTTATCTCAGTATGATAGTCCCCAATTTCGTCCATTTGCCTGCAAATGCCATAATTTTATTATTCTTTATGGCTGAGTAATATTCCATTGTATATATATACCACAGTTCTTTATCCATTCATCAATTGAAGGACATCTAGGTTGGTTCCATAATCTGGCTATTGTGAATTGAGCAGCTATGAACATTGATGTAGCTGTATCTCTGTAGTATGCCATTTTAAATCCTTTGGTATAGGCCAAGGAGTGGGATAGCTGGGTCAAATGGTGGTTCCAGTCCAGTTTTCTAAGGAATCTCCACACTGCTTTCCAGAGTGGCTGCACTAATTTGCAACCCCACCAGCAATGTATGAGTGTAACTTTTTCCCCACATCCTTGCCAGCACCAATTGTTGCTTGTGTTCTTGATAATCGCCATTCTAATTGGGGTGAGATGAAATCTTAGTGTAGTTTTGATTTGCATTTCTCTTATTACTAGAGATATTGAACATTTTTTCATATATCTGTTCATGCTTGTACATCTTCTTCTGTGAAGTGTCTGTTCATTTCCTTAGCCCATTTGTTGATAGGATTATTTGTATTCTTGGTGTAGAGTTTTTTGAGTTTTATAGATTCTGGAGATTAGCGCTCTATCTGAAGTATGAGTGGCAAAGATATTCTCCCACTCTGTAGGCTCTCTCTTCGCGTTGCTGATAGTTTCCTTTGCTGAGAGAAAGCTATTTAGTTTGAATCTATCCCAGTTATTGATTCTTGCTTTTATTTCTTGTGCTATGGGAGTCCTGTTAGGAAGATTGATCCTAAGCCAACAAGTTGAAGATTTGGACCTACTTTTTCTTCTATAAGATGCAGGGTCTCTGGTCTGATTTCAAGATCCTTGATCCATTTTGAGTTGAGTTTTGTGCAGGGTGAGAGATAGGGGTTTAATTTCATTCTGTTGTATATGGTTTTCCAGTTTTCCCAGCACCATTTGTTGAAGAGGCTATCTTTTCTCCATTCGTATTTTTGGCACCTTTGTCTAGTAAGAGAAAATTGTATTTATTTGGGTTTGTGTCCATGTCCTCTATTCGTACCATTGATCTACCTGTCTAATTTGGTACCAATACCATGCTGTTTTTGTTCCTATTGCTTTGTAGTAAGTTGAAGATCTGTATTGCGATACCCCCTGTTTCACTCTTCCTGCTAAGGTTTGCTTTAGCTATTCTGGGTTTCTTATTCTTCCAGATGAATTTCAAAATTGCTTGCTCTATTTCTGTAGGGTACATCATTGGGATTTTAATTGGAATTGCATTGAATCTGTATAGCACTTTTGGTAGTATCCCCATTTTGACAATATTAATTCCACCTATCTAAGAACATGGGAGATCTTTCCATCTTCTAAGTCTTCCTCAATTTCTTTCTTCAATGTTTTGTAGTTTTCATTATAGAGATCTTTTACCTCTTGGTTAGATTGATTCCCAAGTATTTATTTTTTTTTTGAGGCTATTGCAAATGGAGTTGTTTTCCTCATTTCTCTTTCAGCTGTTTCATCGCTTGCATATAAAAATGCTTTAGATTTATGCATGTTGATTTTATAGCCTGGTATTTTGCTGAATTCATTGATGAGGTCTAGAAGTTTTCTGGATCCTCTAAATATATAATCATGTCATCAGCAAATAGTGACAGCTTAAGTTCCTCATTTCCTATTGTATTCCTTTAATTTCTTTAGTCTGCCTAATTGCTCTGACTAGAGTTTTGAGAACAGTGTTGAATAGAAGTGGTGTGAAAGAGGACATCCCTGTCTTGTTCCCATTTTTAAGGGAATGGTTTCAGTTTTTCTCCATTAAGAATGATATTGGCCATGGGCTTAGCATAAATAGCCTTTATAATGTTCAGGTATGCTCCCACTATCCCTATTTTTCTAGTGTTTTGAGCATGAAGGGGTGTTGTATTTTGTCAAATGCTTTTTCTGCGTCAATTGAAATAACCATGTGATTCTTATCCTTAAGTCTATTGACATGATGGAATGTTTATTGATTTTCGGATGTTAACCATCCTTGCATTCCAGGGATGAACCCCACTTGATTGTGGTGCACAATTTTCTTAATATGTTTTTGGTATGGTTTTGCCAATATTTTGTTAAGGATCTTTGCATCTATATTCATCAAGGATATTGGTCTAAAATTTTCTTTCCTTGGTATGTCTTTGCCTGGTTTGGGTATGAGGGTGATACTAGCTTCATAGAATGAGTCCTTTTCTATTTCCTGGGATACTTTGAGAAATATTGGAATGAGTTCTTCTTTGAAGGTCTTGTAGAACTCGGCTGAGAATCTGTCTGTCCTGGGCTTTTCTTGGATGGTAGGTTTTTAATGGCTTCTTCTACTACATTGCTTGATATTGATCTATTTAAATTGTGTATGTCGTATGTCCTCCTGGTTCAGTTTGGGAGGAGCATATGTCTACTTTTGCTCTTATTCTGTTCTCCTTTTTCTAGGGCTTTGAGCTGTAATGTTAGGTCATTTAGTTGTTAACTTTTCATTCTTTTCTGGAATGCACTCCATGCAATGAATTTTCCTCTTAGTACCGCTTTCATAGTGTCCCAGAGATTTTGATATGTTGTATCATTGTTCTCATTGACCTCTAAGAATTTTTTATCTCCTCCCTGATGTTTTTTGTTATCCATGTTTCATTCATAGCATATTATTTAGTCTCCAGGTGTTGGAGTAATTTCTGTTTTTTATTTTGTCATTGATTTCTATGCTCAGTCCATTATGATCTGATAGAACACAAGGCAGTATCTCTATTTTTTTACATTTTCTAAGGGCTGCTTTGTGGCATAACATGTGGTCTATTTTCGAGAAGGTTCCATGTGCTGCTGAGAAGAAAGTGAATCTGCTCGTTGACAGATGAAATTTTCTATATATGTCTATTAAGTCTAGGATTGATTGTGTTATTGAGTTCTATGGTTTCTTTGGTTGGTTTTTGTTTGGAAGATCTATCTAGTCGTGACAGCAGTGCATTAAAGTCACCCAGAATTATTGGGTTGTGGTCTATGTGATTCCTGAAATTGAGAAGGATTTGTTTGATGTACAGGGATGCACCATTGTTCGGGGCATAAGTATTTACAATCGTTATGTTCCTGATTTATGGTTCCCTTAAACAGTATGAAATGTCCTTCTTTATCCCTTCTGACTAACTTTGGCTTGAAGTCCACTTTATCTGATGTAAGGATGGAAACCCCCGCTTTTTTTACTGAGTCCATGTGCGTGGTAGGTTTTTTCTCATCCTTTCACCTTTAGTCTGTGGATGTTTTTCTATGAGATGAGTCTCTTGCAGGCAGCATTTTGTTGGGTCTTTCTTTTAATCCATTCTGCCAGTCTATGTCTTTTGATTGAGGAGTTTAGGCCATTAACGTTCAGGGTTATTATTGAGATATGATTTGTATTCCCAGTCATTTGGCTTATTTTTGGTTTTTAAGTTGGCTTGGTTTCTCCTTTGAGTGGTTTTTCTCTAAGGTAGTTCCTCCCTTGCTGACCTCCATTGTTTTTCATTTCCTCCTCATGGAATATTTTGTTGAGAACATTCTGTAGTGCAGGCTTTCTATTTGTAAATTCTTTTAACTTTTGTTTATCATGGAAGGATTCTATTTCATCTTCAAATCTGAAGGTTAGTTTTGCTGGGTATAGGATTCTTGGTTGGCAACCATGTTCTTTCAGAGCTTGAAACACATTGTTCCAGGCCCTTCTAGCTTTGAGAGTCTGGGTTGAGAAAGTCAGCTGCTATCCATACTGGTCTCCCCCTATATGTAATCTGATGCTTTCTCTTGAGGCCTTCAAAATCCTATCTTTATTTGAATGTTAGGCATTTTCATTATAATGTGCCTAGGTTTGGACCTGTTGTGATTTTGTGCATTTGGTGTTCTGTAAGCCTCTTGTATTTGATTTTCCATTTCATTCTTCAGGTTTGGGAAATTTTCTGATATTATTTCATTGAATAGGTTGTTCATTCCTTTGGTTTGTATCTCTGTGCCTTCCTCAATCTCAATAATTCTTAAATTTAATTTGGTCTTTTCATGATGTCCCATAGTTCTTGGAAATTCTGTTCATGATTTCTTACCATCTTCTCTGTTTGGGCAACTTTATTCTTCAAGATTAAATATTTTGTCTTCATTGTCTAAGGTTCTGTCTTCCAAGTGGTCTAGTCTTTTGGTGATGCTTTCCATTGAGTTTTTTATTGGTTTATTGTTTCCTTCAGTTCAAGGATTTCCATTTTTTTTTTTTTTGTTTTTTTTTTGAGAATCTCTATCTCTTTGTTGAAATGATCTTTTGCTTCCTGCAGTGCTCTTTCAGCTTATTGGTATTATCATTCATTGCCTGTATTTGCTCTCTTATCTCATCCTTTGCTTCAGGGGGAATCATCTTAATCATGTATAATATGAAGTCCTTTTCTGACATTTCTTCTGACATACTGTCATTGGATTCTATTAATATAGACTCTAGATTTGTTTGGACCATTTTCTTCCCTTGTTTTTCATATTATTCATGTATCTTCCCCTGTAGCAGTGCAGATCTGGGATATTGCAGATTTCCCCCTATAGGCTTATAGTGGCCCTATAGGTGTCCAAAACCCTTTTCTTTAAGGGGAGATCAATATTAGCAGTGCCCAATTCAGACACTATGCAATCCTAGACCAAATTGCCCCTGACAATGAGCTTCAAGCCTCCAGCAGGTGTCTCAGGATGGGTTTTGCCCCATCTAAAGATCAGAGCTCCGGCTTCCAGGATTATCCAAGATGGCCGCTCTGGCTTCAAAATGTGTTGGCAAATGGGGAGCTGCAGCTCAGGGTGTGGCCGTGGTCAGCAGTAGGTCCTGGAGGTGGGATGCGGTTGGTCAGGCAGGGGTCCTGGATGTTGGGTGTGTTTGGTGTGATTGTGGGATCCTGGAGGCCGGTTGCAATCAGTTGGTCTGGGGTCCCGGTGATAGGGCGCAGTCATTTGGTCTGGGGTTCCTGGTGGCAGGGAGCAGTCAGTTTATGTGAGGGCCCCAGAGGCAGGGAGTAATTGGTCGGGCTGAGGGATCCTGGAGATGGGGCTCAGTCGGTCCGGCCAGGGGTCCTTCGGGGCCTGGCTGTTTTCTCAAAATGGCAGCAGCCACATGTAATCAAACCTGCAGGTACTATGATAGAGAACTTCCAGCAACAGCAGGCAGCTGGTGCTCCACTGGTGGTCGTCGATCAGTTTGCTGACTGTTGTTGGATGATCAGGAGGTGAACCTTGTGCGTTAGGTGGTGGGTAGGTGTAAGGCAGGCGATGGACAGGCGAGAAGCAGGCAAATGGCAGATGATAGGTGCCTGACAGTGAGCAATCTGCACTCAAAAAAGGCGTTGATATGCTGGCAGACTGTAGGTGATCACAGCAGACAAATGGGGTAAATAGCAGGGGATCGATAAGCAGCAAAAACTGCCTTACCAAGAAACAGATATCCTCTGCTTGAAACCGGAGTTACAGAGTGACAAGGAACGCAGCCTCCCTCTAGTCCGCCATCTTGGATCTCCTCACAATTTTAGTTGTGATCTTTAGAACAAATGAAGGAAATAGATTTCTTTGAATTTGTGAAGTAAGCCACAAGTTTTATATTATCTACGAGGAATACAAAAAATGATCCAGTGTCATTGAGCTAATTTGCTTAGAATGCATGGAAGTCAGAGATGGGAACTTATCATCGTGTGTTTCAGCAATATTAAATCAAATGAGGAGGTAGGGAGGCACTTTGTAAGCTGTCATATACTATGCAAATTACTGCTGGGATTGGTTTTCCTTAAAATGGGTAATTTGGAGCATAAAGTAATTACGAGAGGAGAGGCTGTTACTTGTAATTAATTTTGCATAGTCTTGTTTATTAGTCTGTGGCCAGATGTGGTGTGCAAGAGTCCATATATCTTATGCCCATGACATTCAGGCATTCGTGAGGAAGCAGAACATAGAGACTGATAGTTTAAATAACCGATAACTTAAATAACTATCATGAATGTTTATTTATCAAAAGGAGCATCAAAATATACAAAGGAATGATTCTTAAATGTAGAAAAAAATTTTTATAAACTCTATAGTAGCAATAAACCTTCTTGCAATTCTAACTTTTGACAGAGTAAGAGGAAAAAAAAATAATAATATTTTGGCCTGAAAAGAAAAAGCTTAATAGCATTGATTGGTTCCAAAACGTGTCCTCATGTGGAAGAAAGAGCAAGGCAGATCTCTGGGGAACATTAATGCCCTCCAAAAGGCACTCCTCCTAAAACCATGTCATTGGTGATTTGGTTTCTGCTTGTGAATTTTGGGGGAACACATTCAGACTAAATCAATATCCACGAGAAATGGTAGCAGCTGTTCCCAGTGAGGCAGAGGACCTCCATGGGCAAAATAAGTTTGAAAAGGATGAAACAAAGAGAACAGTTTTCATCATTTCTTCACTTTTCACAACCTTGGATACGCTGTGGTGATTCTCCATCAGAGGGCTACAGAATGTGCTATTTCCCAAACTTAGGCGAGCAAAGAATCCCATCTCAGGTACACCTGTTATCATCTCTTAGGGCGCATGTGTTCATCAGGAATCACTTAGGAAAAATCTTTACCTAAATCAGAAAATAGAAAAGCAATGACTTTATTTGTATTTCATCAGAAGGCAGATACTAGTGGAAGTTTTAGGAAAATGACATATTTGACTTGATATAAGAGAAACTATTAATTCTACTAGGCAAAGGAATTAAGTCTTTGACAAAGAAACATGGAAATACTCCAGAAGTTGACTCTTCATTGTCAAAGATTTTACAGAAGGGATTTTATATTTGAGAGGGGTCAAACTATTTGATTTTAAAAATTGCAAAATCTGATGCTATGATTTGAAGTTGCTCTTCCTACTCAGATTTGTCTTTTGATGTCCAAAATTGACCTTCTCTCTTTCTCTGAAATTAACATAATCACGTGATTAAACAAATTTTTAAGACAAATCTGATGTAACCCTCTAGCTATTCATTTGCAATTCAATAAAAAAGAATTTTAAAATTCCAAATAAATAATTTCATAGAGAATTATAATGGGAGATCTTTTTTGGGAGGGTTTTCTGTGTAACCTTTCCAGTCTCGGTCATCTCTTCCACACTCTCTGCCCCTGGCAAACAAAACGAGTCTAGGATTAAGCCAGAGTCATTCATACTTCTACAAGAAGGAGAAGAAGAGTCAGAGGAAGGCAGAAGAGGCACCCTCCCTTAGTGACATGAAAGAAGCATCCATGCACCTGAACTGTTTTAAAAAAATGGCAAGACTCATGGTGAAAGTGTCCCACTGGTTGATGATGTCCTCACAGTTTTGCCATCATGAAAGGGAGGGGAGTGAGGATCAGGATAACGGATTCCAAGGAGCTAGTGCTGAAATGGCCAGTTGTGAAGGCTCTTAATTATTCATATGTATAATAGGAGGTAGACTTGGAAATTCACAAACATTTATCTTATATTCTTCATTGTACATAATGGAGGAAAAAATCAAGAGAGTATAGCCAGAGGATGCTGGGTTTGGATCAAATCCTATCCTAAATATTGTCCTATTTTGGAACTAAGACATCTAAATCCCAGAAAAATCTTTAATCTAAAATAGGTCAGGAGCTGAATATTCTGGGTAAATGAGTCTTTCTTTATGATATCTCCCCCCCCCCACCTTTTTTTTTTTCTTTCTTTTTTTGGCTTGCACCTGGAAAGGAAACCATCTTGAGCAATTAGTTCATGGCCTAACAGTATAAACACCTAATATTTATTGATTAATAAATTATTGCAAAGATTTGACTTTAATTGTCAGTAAACCCAGGACATGGAAAGTGCAAGAGTGACCAAAGTGACTTTCTTATAAAAGGGATCAAAGTGAATTTGTATTGAAAGCAGACTTCGTTTCACATTTTTCTGACTTACCCAATTTTATTTGGAAAAAAAGAAACCCTTTGGCTTCTGGTAGGTGGTGGTTGTATTTGGTGTATCAAAGCGCTCTCTATGCTACTCCAACTATTAATTTTTTTTTTTACTTATTGTAAACAATGGGATACATGGTCGTTTCTCTGTTTTGTACATGCATAAAGGCATACCATTTGTGTAATCATAAATTTACATAGAGTAATGTTGTTTGATTCATTCTGTTATTTTTTCCCCTTCCCCCCACCCCTCCCACCCCTCTTTTCCTTCTATACAGAGCTTCCTTCCTTCATACTTGCCCCCCTCCCTAACGCTAACTCTAACCCTAACACTAACCCTTCCCTCCCCCCATTATGTGTCATCATCCACTTAATAGCGATATCATTCTTCTTTGGCTTTTTGAGATTGACTTATCTCACTTAGCATGATATTCTCCAATTTCCATCCATTTGCCTGCAAATGCCATAATTTTATCATTCTTTATGGCTGAGTAATATTCCATTGTATATATATACCACAGCGTTCTTTATCCACTCATCAATTGAAGGGCATCTAGGTTGGTTCCACAGTCTGGCTATTGTGAATTGAGCAGCTATGAACATTGATGTGGCTGTATCTCTGTAGTATGCTGATTTTAAGTCCTTTGGTTATAGGCCAAGGAGTGGGATAGCTGGGTCAAATGGAGGGTCCATTCCAAGTTTTTCTAAGGAATCTCCACACTGCTTTCCAGAGTGGCTGCACTAATTTGCAGCCCCACCAGCAATGTATGAGTGTACCTTTCTCCCCACATCCTTGCCAATACCTGTTGTTGCTTGTATTCTTGATAATCGCCATTCTAATTGGGGTGAGATGGAATCTTAGGGTGGTTTTGATTTGCATTTCTCTTATTACTAGAGATGTTGAGCATTTTTCCATATGTTTGTTGATTGCTTGTAGATATTCTTCTGTGAAGTGTCTGTTCATTTACTTAGCCCATTTGTCGATTGGGTTATTTGCATTCTTGGTGTAGAGGTTTTTGAGTTCTTTATAGATTCTGGAGATTAGTGCTCTATCTGAAGTATGATTGGCAAAGATTTTCTCCCACTCTGTAGGCTCTTTCTTCGCATTGCTGATAGTTTCCTTTGCTGAGAGAAAGCTTTTTAGTTTGAATCTATCCCAGTTATTGATTCTTGCTTTTATTTCTTGTGCTATGGGAGTCCTGTTGAGGAAGTCTGGTCCTAAGCCGACATGTTGAAGATCTGGACCTACTTTTTCTTCTATAAGATGCAGGGTCTCTGGTCTGATTCCGAGGTCCTTAATCCATTTTGAGTTTAGTTTCGTGCATGGTGAGAGATATGGGTTTAGTTTCATTCTGTTGCATATGGATTTCCAATTCTCCCAGCACCATTTGTTGAAGAGGCTATCTTTTCTCCATTGCATATTTTTGGCCCCTTTGTCTAGTATGAAAAAATGTATTTATTTGGGTTTGTGTCCGTGTCCTCTATTCTGTACCATTGATCTACCTGTCTATTTTGGTACCAATACCATGCCGTTTTTGTTACTATTGCTTTGTAGTAGAGTTGAAGATCTGGTATTGCAATACCCCCTGTTTCACTCTTCCTGCTGAGGATTGCTTTAGCTATTGTGGGTTTCTTATTAATTTTTAAATTGAATTATCACTTTAAATTCAAGAAATATATTGATGATTAAAAACTTGCAGGAGTTGGCCAGCAACTATTTTCATTCTTTCGAGACAAAGAGGATAATAGAAAGAAGGAATCTGAGAGCATATTCTTTCTTGTGTTTAGTTTTTTTGCTCTGACCTTGGGTGATCACATATTCTCTGGAACCTCAATTTCTCATGCATTAAAAAGAAGTCAGATGCTGAGCATGGTGCCACACTTGTAATCCCAGCAACTCAGGAGACTGAGGCAGGAAGATTGCACGTTCAAAGCCAGACTCAGTAATTTAGCAAGGACCTAAGCAACTTAGTGAGATGATCTTGGCTCAAAAAAAAAAAAAAAAAAAAAAAAAATCAGAAAAGGCTAGGCTATATCTCAGTGGTTAAATACCTCTGGGTTCAATCCCCAGTACCAAAAAATAAAAGTGATGATCATACTATTTCCCAGAGTGGTTGTGAGTATCCAGGAAGAAAACATAAAAGAAACTCATAACTTTGGATTCCTTGTGCATTAATGTAATTGTTTTTAGTTCCTTTCTGACCTTTGTGTGTGGTGTCTGTATATATATATCCATATATCCCTACATATCCATCCAATCACAATATCTATACGAATTTGTGTTCTACTTTTTACATCTAACTTTATGGTTTATACCATAATTTATTATCTCTTTCCCTAGTGATGGACATTTAAATGGTTTACAGTTGTTCTCTATTATAATAGCACAGTGATAAACATCTTTGTACATTTAGACCACTCTCTCTGTTTTTCTCTCAACCAATTTCTCTGGGACTCGTTCCAGAAGACAGATTATGGAGTCAAAGTGAATGAACATTTTTTTATCTATACTGTGTTTTGAGCTTTTCACTTCATCCAATACCCCTCCCTTTGGTAACTTTCCTAGAACATCACAGAGTGCTTAAATGCTCTCTTGAAGGCAGCCAGCAAGATTCAGAATCTATATTCCATGGTCTTATTTCCATCTTTAGGCTCTATCAGAACCATGTGACTGTCAGACCTCTCTCTGGATTGCAAGTTTTTCAGGGCGAAGTTTAACTGTCTTTGCACCGAAGCACTACCTGACTGGTTACAAGAGCTCAGTGGCTAATTGATTATTCAATGGAAATAAACTGAGAAGACAGCTAATACATGATAGGCTCCTTGCTGTCACCTGACTTGCCCAAACATTCATTCATTGAAGAGTTATTAAAAATGCCAGGCACTGGTGCTGGAAACTGGAGACAGGGGCAAATGTGACACAGGTGGCCTCATTAACCTAGCAAGCCAAGCCCCCACTGGCAGCAGAAGAACTTAGTCTTCCATCTGTGAATTCCTTGAGAAGGGGCTCAGTGGTAAAGCTGACCTGACCCATGTAAAGTGACTTCAGGGAAGGCTCCTGCTCTGCTCAAATATTTTAATCACCCATCCACTAAGATCTGTCATTCTGCAATACAGATCTAGTTACAGAGAGAGAGATGACAGAAGGAGCCTCTGCTATGTTGTTTAATAACCATATCCTGTGTCAAAAACCCCAAGCTCTGTTGTGAGAGCCAAGATGTGAGAACAGAGTTCCTTGACACAGCAGGGCTGGAGAGGATTTCCAAATCCCCTCTGGAGCAGAAAATCCCTGTTTGATCCTATTGAGCATCATAAGGCCACCTGCTGTGGGCATGGATGTGTGGGTGAGGGAGAAAACTGGCCAATTCAGGAAAGATCAGAGCACTGAACTTTTGATGCTTTTATGAATAAATGTATCCAAATATCATATGATTCCCACTTGCCTATTGCTGAAAATTTGATAAAGGGAGCAGAAATCAGCAAATTGTTCTGAAAAGGGGTGTAGAAAGTTTCTCTTGGCCTCAGACTGGCTTGTTTTGCAACCAATTCCATGGGAGTCCATGTAATTTATTAAGGGCTGGCTGGAAACTAATCTTGGGTCTACCATGAAGCCTCTTGCAGGGTTGGCTTAGCTTGAACTTTAAAAACAGAGATTGTCAAAGAGGGCAGCTTGACTTTGGACTTCTAATTACTTTTTTTCTGCAGAAACCCTCAGAGAACTCTGACAAGGTTCTCAGGCTCCACATTATTTTATATTAAATACTGCACCATGGAGCAATAACTCGGAGTTCTCTTTATGAATTAGAATGCTGTGGCTTTCCTTTTACAACACTCTGTTAAAGAGCTCTCCAAATTTGGCTAAAAAATTATACACTCTTTTGTTATGCATTGTGGTATAATCATCTATCCAGTTCAGTAAAAATAAGTGCACTTGAATTTACAAACAGATGAAACTCCATTGGTAATATTCATTGCAATATTTGTTTTAATTTGACCAGAAACATATTATCTGTCCCAAACTGCCACTTAATCAGTGATCCTTTTGGGGACTGAGGACTTTTCCTAAGTTTCAGATGGAGTATTAATGATCTGTAAGTTTTAAATGTCAACTGGAGATGGATCTAGGACAATAGTGTTGTATGGGATATTGATTGCAATTTTATATGTATGCATATAGAGGTTTGAAAGGTTTCATATGTTTGCACACAGAGGTTTTGGAGGTGTTAGATTCATTTTCAACTGCCTGTATATAGTTTCATTTTCCCAAATTCTTATTGATGAACAAATTGTTTCAAACTTTTCACTTGCCTCTGTTTATTTTTTACTTTGCCTCTGTTGACTGGTTTTCAGCAGACATGTGAATGCCTGTTTCCCCTGAGCCAAGATCACATATTGTGTTTCAGCTGCAAGCTAATAGCTTGTCAGGAGTATGGAAATATATATCTGGGGTTTGTGATTCTGCACGGAATCAGGATTTCTAGGAGTGCCTGTTGGAGGAAACTCTGCTCTGTGCCTCTCATGTCTTAATGTTCGATGTTAACGTTAATTCAGAGCAGCTGCAGGAGTTCTAGTTGTCCTGGAAGTTGCTATCTCTATTTTTCACATTCTGTAGTTTCATATGCACATACATTCAATGAAACTTATAGAACTTATATGAGCATTTGTGTTTTGCAGAATGTTCCTCATAGCTCAGATTTCATGCACAGAATTATTGCCACATAACGGGACAGTTTCTTTTTATCTTGTCTTCCACACTCATTCTTTGAACAACAGCCATATGTGAACTTGTACTGGAGAGGCGGTATTGATGGTGCAATGCTGGGTTTGAATACCATTCTTCTGTGACTTACTGGTTGGGTGAGCTTTGACAAATACATAAACCTTTCCTTTGCTTTCCTCATCTGAAAAATGGAGATGAAAACAGTTTTGGTTTGGATTCTTTCAGTGGTCCAAGGTATGTAGATGGAATACTTTTAGTGTCTACTCCAATAATAGTACCTAGTTATAAGAATTATACCAGTCATGTTGTAAATATTATATGAGGTAACCCTCTGGAGCGTTTGGAACAGTCCCTAGCACGTAAGAGTATTCAGCATGCCTTAGTGCCTTTATTACCATAGAGAGCTCAAGGAAAGATGAATTCTCTGCCTCTGACGTGAGACACAGCTCTAATTAAACCAGATGCAAGCATACTATGGAACGTTTACTTTTTTTCTAGGGCAGTAAATACAATCAAATGTTAAAAATAACGAACCAACCATCTAATCACCACCACCAACAAAATCAGTCCAGATTCTAAAGCAATAGAGTGACATTTAATTGTATTATTTATCATTAATGTGAAGTCCATGAAACACAAATTTATATTAAAGTGTCCGTCCAAACCACCAACTTGCTTCAGGAAGTGCTGTTGCCCTTATATCCTTCGAAAGAAAAACACGTACCACCTGACAATGTCATCATTGGTGTTTTGGGAAGTCAAATAAAACAAGTATATTTTGGAATGAAATACATGTGACATGGTGAAATTTTCCTCCTGTGCTATTTGTCCTTGGTTACTACCAGTTGCCCTACTGAGGACTGGAGCACTCGTTCTATTTGTCCTAACAACTGGAGAACAGGTCAGAGTTTTTCTCAGGCCTCCATCTTGGAGTTTAACAGCTATTAGTGTATAGAAATCTCTCTTAGAGAAACTGTGGTATATATATACAATGGAATATTACTCAGCCATGAAGGATAATAAAATTATGGCATTTGCAGGCAAATAGATGAAATTGGAGAATATCATGCTAAGTGAGATAAGCCAATCTCAAAAATCCAAAAGGCGAATGATCTCACTGATAAGCGGATGATGACACATAATGAGGGGTGGGAGAGGGGCAAGAATAGAGGAAGGAGGGACTGTATAGAGGGAAAAGAGGGGTGGGAGGGGTGGAGGGGGAAGGAAAAAATAACAGAATGAATCAAACATCATTACCCTATGTAAATGTATGATTACGTAAATGATATGCTGTTACTCCATGTACAATCAGAAACAACATGTATCCCATTTGTTTACAATAAAAAAAAGAAAAAATTTTAAAAAAATAATTTAAAGACCAAAAAAAATAAATCTTTCTTAGAGATAATTTCTGTTATTGCAATCTAAGACAGTTTCTTTTTATCCTGTCTTCCACACTCATCCTTTGAATAATAGTCATATATGACCTTGAACCTCATAGTCTTCTGCTGCCAATGACCTTGAGTAAGACTCACGTATTTGTGTTGCTGGGAGGAAGCACAGTTTCTGGGTATCTGAGATTGGTTATTGGTTGCCATATTTTTGGATATTTTCAGGCTTTGAAATACAAAATCTAATTTTAAAAATTCTCTTGTTGTCTTTGGATATGTCACTTGACATTTAGAAAACCCCCCCAAATAAGTATATATTATTAAAAAAGCTCTAAAAACAATGTGTTTATAAACATGTAGCTACTTCTTGTCTTCTCTATAATTTTGAAATTTATCCATGGGATATTTGTCATCCCATTGAGTTTTCCATCCCAGCTAAGAGTGGCTGTTTTTGTTTTAGTTCCCAATTCTTATGCCTACAGTGGATGTACATGAGCCATGGCCTTCAGGCTCAACAGCTCTGTGTCTCTGGGATAACTAAATCAACTCATTTCATGCCTTTCCTTTTCAGGATGTTTATTCTACTAAAATAAACTCAACTTACAGATGTATTATTGTTTATAATTATATCATTAACATAAAATCCATTATTAACATAAAAGAAATAATTCAGAGCAAAACTATAAGAGAATTATGTAAGTCCTTGTACTTTCCTCATTAAACTTCATATTTTCTTTCTTTTTAAATTTTTTATTGAATTCTGATTTTCTCTAAGCTCAAGGATGTTAAACTGATCCAGTAACTTTTTTGGAATCACATCTCCCTGGATCTTGTTTCTCATGTGGAATCTTGCAGCCATTTTCTCCAGGTATAAAAATGGCTTCAACTTTCTCATATTAAGGGAAATATTAAATTTCCTTTTCCATATCTCTAAGTATCTGTGCATCAGTCCACTGTATCTTGTCTTTCATGATCAGAAACAAAGGTCAACAGAAAGTCTGAAAACTTTCAGATGATTATTTTTTCTAATTAGAAGGTTATTATTCTACTTCATTCTTTCTTTGGAACCTAAGTTTCTGTGGAAATTAGAATAATTATCATAATATGTATCAATTATTTGTGTTTTCCCAATAAATAGTGCTCAGCAACCAACGTAACACCTTGACTCTTTCAAAGATAGTTTTAGGAGCATCAGACCTGCCTTGTCCTTAATATAAAGCATCACCAAATGAACCTTGGCCTTATGTGACCAAGTCTCAGGGCAGCATGCCATTCAAAGAAGATAAAAAGGGCTACTAAATTTTGCCTCCAGTTCTTAGAACCCACTAAAGGGAATTTAATTCACAGAACCTGGTCATATTACCTAAGATCACACTACCTTCCTCTTCCATTTCTATGTTGCTGGAGCCTATACCGAGCCCTTGTTCTCTACTTTTTCTTTCCTACTATTCCCAAAGCTCTTCACTTCTTTTGAGCTCTTGGATTCAATCTTTTTGTTTCTACTCTCTTTTGCCCTTTCTCCTAATTCCAACTCCCAGGAACCCAGGAGTTGAGTTAGCAAGATGACATCTCTTTAGAGGGTAAGGCAAAGGGGAGAAGCTGAGCAGGCAAAGAGAAAAACCATCTTTTTTGAGAAGATGAGATCCAGCAGGGTTCAGAGTGAGGCTGAGATACTCAGATAATAATAAATTTTGTCTCTGTCACAAAAGCATTTTTACAAAGAACAAAAGGATTTAATGCAGCTATTAAAGTTCTTACTTTACTTAGGTTAAACTTTCCAAAAGAGGCAACCTGAACACAGTTCTCAAACCATTGGCAATGAAATGTGTTGTTCAAGAAACCTCAGATAATAAATTCAGATTCATCTTCTATAATTATCTTGAAACAGTTAGAGGGGTACAATGCACTTTTCAGAGTCTGAGTCTATTGCATCTCATAAGGATGGTGGATTTGCCTGGACCCTATGCTCTGGCTCTTGAGAATTTCCTTCTCCGAGTAGTTAAAGGAGGCAGCTGGCTGGAATGGGTTGCTGGAGAGTGAAACATGGGTTCGAATATTACTTCATGAAAGATGGAGAGAACATCACTTTTTACCTCAAGGAATGCGATGATGGAGATCAGTGCAGGGCCCAAGCCTCCCCTATCCAATGTCCTTGGGAGCACCACTGGCCATGCCTAAGATGTTCAGTGACTGTGACACTTTCTTGCATACAGTATGCCTTGGGAAACGGGTTATTTTATTATCTTGTGGAGCTCTTTTGATGGTGTTACTTTTCATTTTCAAAAACCCCTCTTCCTATACATAACCACTATTAAAAATGGAATGGGCTTTCCCGATGTTTCCTGGGCACATCTGCACACACACACACACACACACACACACACACACACACATATGTGTACACACGCACATGAGCACACACAGAGTTTTAATTTGTTTTTTTAAACAAAGAAATGAGGTCATGCTTACTCTTTGATCTGAACTTGCTTTTTTTCCCCTTTACAGTTTATCATCAAGACCCACGTCAGAACATTTAAATAAATGTACCATATTCTTTTTAGCAGCTGTTTTATTCCATGGCATCATGACTGAATCTTGTACTCAATAACTCCTCTATTGTTGGACATGTAGGTTGCTTCCAATTTTTCACTCTGCATACAATATTTGCAGTGAACGTTCTGGTGTATACCACTTTTACCTACTTCTCTTAGAGTTTCTATCCTATAGATTTCTAAAACTGTAATTTCTAGATCAAAGAGAATGTGCTTTTAAGATTTTAATTGCTGCTCTTATTTCCCGTACCCCCAAGAAAACACCTCTGCCCCAACAGTCCTTCGTTCTGACCTGGTTCTGCTGCTGCCCAGTTGTGGGTTTTGGGCAAGTTGCTTCATCACTTCTCTGTGAAATAAGGGAAGAGGAAGAGGGGGTGATTGCTGGGTTCCAATGTCCCACAAATCTTTCTGTTTAAAACTGATGTTACCCAATTTCATAGAATAGGGCAGTTCCAAATCAACAGGAAAATATTCTCTTTAAAATTGTTGACAGCAGAGCTAATTTAAGTTCTTTCTGATTTAGCTTTGATTTGTAAACAAATCTATTAACCCCTCTGGAAGATTCTTTTGAGACATTCAAGCTGTGAATTTTTCTTTCAGAGCTTTTTAAAGACTGAGAGTCACTACTGAGCAAACTCCCACTTGGACCAGATTATGTTTATTTTGACCAATTCAAGTCAGTTTGATGACTGTGTGTTTATGCATGATTATAAATGTTCCCCAGGACTTGGACAGGACACGTTTGACCTGTTAGCCAATGAAAAGATTTGGTTTTAATCAAGTTCCAAGTCAGATATAGCATTCATGTGATAGTGATCTTTCATTTAAAGGCCGCATTTTGCTCATTGAACCTTGTAAAAATCAAGAACATAAATAAAACGAAGAGGTTGGGAAAATGTTGATTTGGTTTTTTTCAGCCTTTTGCTTACTGGAGGTTCAGGGTCAAAAGGAGAGGGAAGTACTGTTTACTGTACTTGGCAGAACAGGTCTGCAGAGAGCTTGGACTCTGTGAAATACACTCATCTCTCTTTAACCATGGAGGATACCATCTAAGACCCTAAGCAGATACCTGAAACCCCAGGTAGTACTAAACCTTATACATAGTATGGTTTTTCCTATACACACATCTATGGTAAAGTTTAATTTATAAATTGGTCACGGTAAGAGATTAACAACAATAACTAATAAAATGGAATAATTATAATAATTGAACATCACTACTCTACTACTTCAGGGACATTATTAAATAAATAAGGGTTACTTGAACACAAATGCTGAGATATTGTGACAGTCTAATGACAGAGATGGCTGCTCAGTGACCAACAGTGGGTAGTGAATACAGAGTGAATATGCCGGATCAAGGATGATTCACATCCTGGGTGGCATGTAGTGGGTCAGCCTAAGACTTTACAGTGCTACTTAGAATATCATGCAATTTAAAACTTATGAAATATTTCTAGAATTTTCTGTTTGGCATTTTTGGACTAAGGTTGACCTCAGGTAACTGAAAGTGGAAGGGGAAACTGCATGAAAAGGGGGACTAGTCAGCAGTTCCTAAGAGACCCTCAAGGACACAATCCTGGCTTAACACAGCAAATATCAAAGTACAGATTGGAGATCTATTCAAACTAATACAGGTGTGGTTTAGAATTTTGCATTGATAGGATACTTTTAGGCCTACTCTGCACATACCATATTACTTGTAAATAATTTTGTGTGTGTAGTTTGTTGAAGGTGTGAAATCTGGTGTTAGAATATTGATCTCTCTGGGATATAGGATCCTAATCAGGAGATGGCACCTCACAAGTGGATTACTACTACTAATAGTTAAAGTGCCAAAGAGTGGTATTAACTTGGTTTTGTAAATATGTTGGAATTAACTGAACATGGTCTCTATTTCAACATCACTCTTAATCACTTACATCCCAAGGGGCAGAGAAGGGGCTGCCCATTCTACTGTCAAGTCCTTTCCTGCCTCTGGGCCTTTGCACAGGCCATTTTCTCTGCCTGACTGATCTTCTCACAGTCAGCTTCAACCCTTTTTTCTTGACTTCCATTTCACTTCCTTAGACAAGCCTCACTTGGCCACTCTACCTGAAAAGAGAGCTTCTTTCTGTTATTCTTTATCTGAATCTCTTGTGTCTTTTTATAGTTCATGTGTATTTGTTTCATTAATTTTCTGCATATATATGTTTAATGTTTAGGACTTTAGCAGCTTTACTGAGATAAAATTCACATACCATATAATTTACCCATTTAAATACACAAGTGTTTTTAGTATATTCACAGAAATATATATATATGTATGTATACATACATATACACGCACATACATATACACAAATATTTCCTTTCGAGGTAATGAAAATTGCCAAAAAATAAAAGGAAAAAGAAATCCTATTCCCTTTAGCTATCATTCTCCCCACTCCCATTACCCTCCCAGCCCCAAGCAATCATGGATCTGCTTTCTGACTCTTGTTGATTTCCCCATTCTAGATTTCCATATGAATGGACTCATATTATGAGGCCTTTGTGTATAGACTAATATCCTCAATGTCCAATGTATAACAGTACTTCATCTCCTTTTATGACTGTATAATATTCCATTATATGGGTATACCACATTTTGCTTTATCCATGTGGCTATTGATTGAGACACTTGGGTTGTTTCTACCTTTCGGCTGTTAGGAACAATGCCAACAAGTCTGTGTATAGATAAATATTTTCTTTTGTCTTGATTACATACCTAAGAGTGGACTTGCTGAGTTGCTTATATATTTTTTTGTTGTCTCCTTCACTAGATTATAAACTCCATAAGAGCAAGGACCACATCTGATTTGTTATTGCTATAGTCCCAGTACCTAAAATTGTGCTTATTGCATAATAGGTGCACAATTAGTACTTGGTAACTTTGTGACTCAAGTAATACACACTGTGACTGTGTGGCCTCAGGCATGTGCTAGATGTCTATATCAGATATGACCTGAAAGAGAGGTTGTGCCAGAAACGTCAACCCCAGGACCAACTTCTGCCCACTTCCTAAGGGAACTAGCCTTGCAACACCCCCCTGACAATTTCATCCTATGTAACTCACCTCCCCCAAAGCACAACTCCAGATTTGAGCTGTAATGGATTTGCCCCCAGCTGGGCAACCAGTGAGGTGTAGGCTATTTACACACTGGTCAGTGTCCTTTGAGATCAAGCAAAGTACTCTGCTCAAACAGGGAACTACCAAGCCCGTGAGATTCTTGCTTTTGATAATCTTGAACTTAGTAATTTGAATATATAAGAACAGATGAAGGAAAGCAAGGGCAGTTGGAAGGTCATGGAGTAGACAGAAGTCGGTGGGATCATGATGGTGAAGAATGAGTGGAAGTTACAGGAACTGCAATAAGGAGAAAGCAGAACCTGAAAGATAAAAATAAGTACATGCATAAAAGAAGACAAGCAAGTCAGTGAGGAGTGCCTGGGTCAGGGTGGCAACAAGCCCAATGACAGCTGCATACACTCCCTTGATGCTGAACGACATAAGGCTTCTACTTACCACAGCCTGGCTGTTCAGCACTTCCTGGGTGTCTTGAAGTGCTCTAGGGCTCTGAGATCAAAATTTATGCATCCTCTTTGTCATCCCACAAAAGCCTACCCCCTCATCCGAGGTAACTTGAGACTTTGTTCCTTGCACCTAGAAAAGCTGATTTAAACACTTCCATTATTAACCATATTCTATAGAAGATTAAATCAAGGCTAGAGGTCATGTTCCAGAAAAAGAAGGTGCTGTAATTCAGATCCAGGTTTATCTGGCTCCAAGGCTCAAGCTTTTTACCCTATTCCATGCACTTATATGTATTTTCTGGCCCAATCAGGTGTTTGAGTTATTTCTGGCGGCAATGTGCTCTCATTAGCTAAGTGAGTCAGATTGGTAGTAACTACAAATTCATCTACGTTAATGAATTTTTTACTAAAATAAAAATACTTTCATGTTTATGCATAGCTAATTCATGATTTCCATTATTGACAGTGATTAAGAACTAGTCAGTTTCATTATCCCCATCAATTCACCTCACTTTGAAATTAAATTCAAATGAGACATAACATACACTCTTCAGTGACTTGTATATAAAAAATTCTTGACAACATAAATTCATTATAACTTTTGAGATTTTTCTCTCTTTCACTAATTTTCTCCTCGTTTCATTGCCTCTGGGTTCTAATTGAAGGAAGAGGCTCTGATAAAAGACATTGTTAGAGGAGGAAAGGAAGTTTGGAAACTTCTGTGAAATGATATGCCTTAAAGAAAAAGGAGTTCAGAGCAATGCCCAGGGAGTCCAGTCATAGACAACAGTCTATAAGTTGGTGAATATATTTTTCTGAATGATGTTATATTTTACACATTACTGCACCACTGAGTTTCTAAATAACAACTATGTGTAAGGAATCTACAAGCATCTCAAGGATAGAGATCTCATTTTCAAATGAACACACACACACACACACACACTCATTCATTATATAGACATACTCACTATATATATAGAAATTACTTTAGAGACACTACCAGTTGCTTTCTCAACCTAAAACAGAAAACTAATGGCCTGAAATTTTACTCTTGAATTATTTTGCTAACATTTAAAAACTGGGAAATTTTATACAAAAATTCAGATTGTTGAGTCATTGAAAAATTGCAGTTCTGGGCCTATATTACCCAATAATTCAGCTATAATTTTAGAACCTGTTATACGTTAAAAGCATAACAGGTGGAACTACAAACCACTCTTCACGAATAAATTCAATAATTTAGGCAAAATGCACTAATTTCTTGAAAAACACAAATTATCTACAGTCAACCAAGATGAAATTGATAATTTAAATATTTCTGGGACTATTTAAAAAAACCTGAATCATTAGTTTGAAATCTTCCAGAAAAAGAAACTTCTGAGTACAGAAAACTGCCCTGGTGAGTGATTCTGAACATTAAAATTTTACACATAATATCTTTCAGAATGAAGAAGAGAATGGAATAATTCCAAAGACATTTATGAGGCTAGCATTACCTAACACTAAAACTAGACAAAAATGGTATAGAAAAGGAGAGTATAACTAGTATCTCTCATATGCATAGATATAAAAACCATTATCAAAATACTAACATAATAAACCTAAAAGTTATAAAAATATCAGGGAGATTTATCCTAGGAATGTGAGACTGGCTTAATATTTAAAAGTTAATCAAAATAGTTATTAGAAGTTTATGAAGAAAAGCAACATGATCATATCAATTGAAACAAAATCATTTGAGAAAAATTCAATATCCATTGAAACTAGGAACAGAAGATAAAACCAAATAAAAGACACCTTATACAGTAAGATTATATTAAATGGGAAAAGACTAAGTACTTTCTCTTCAAGATCACGAACACGGCAAGGATATCCACTCTCACCACTACTATTCAACATTGCATTGGAAGTTCTAGCCAGTGCAGTAAGGAAAGAAAAGGAATTAGAAGATACACAGAGTGGAAAGGTAGAAACAAATGGCTCCTCTTCATAAATGACAAGCTTGTCTATATATAACATCTCAAATGATTTATAAAATCTTCTAAAACTAATAAAGAGAAGTCACAATACAAAGTCAATATAAAAAATTGTAGTCCTATGTATTGCCAAAGTTCAGTTGGAACCTGAAATGAAAAAAGAAATATTCTTTACAATTGCTCAAAAATGAAATATGTCACTATACATTTAGTGAAATACACACACTAGCTACAAAACATTGATTTAAAAAAAAAAAAATCAAAGAACACCTAGATGGAGAGACTTACCATATCCAAGCATTGGATGACTCAACAGAGTAAAGATGTATTTATTTTTAAATTGACCTATAGACAATGCAATTTCAATTAATGTGCCCACAAGATTTTGGTAGATATAGACAAATGAGTCTAAAATTTCTATTGAAAATCAAAGGAACTGGAATAGGCAACCTTTTTAAATAAAAAGAGGAAAGCATTGGCAAAGGAATTGATTTTTAGATCAATGAAACAGAACAGAAAGTCCTAAAGTAGACCTAAAGAAACTCAATTGGCCAATTGAGTTTTGATAGTGGTACCAAAGAAATCCATAACAGAAAGTATATTTTCAACATATTTTAAGAGTTAAAACAGTCCAATTAAAATTGTGCAAAAGATTTGAATAGACACTTCACCAAAGAGGATACATAAATACCAAATAAGCTCATAAAGAGATGTTTAACATGATTAACCCATAAGAGATGCAAATCAAAACTACATTAGAATAGGCATGGCTAAATTACAAGTAAGTGCTAATACCAAGTGCTGATGAGGACACATATCTGAGGCTCTCACACAGTATTGGTGGGAATGCAAATGGGACATGAGTCCACTGGAAAACACTTTGTCTGTTGCTTACATGTTAAACCGGTGTTCGCCATATGACCCTAGCATCCTGCTCCTATGTATATGCCCTCGAGAATTAAAAATATTATATAAAACATGTACACAAATATTTATAACACACTCCTATTACTAGGAGCTCTCAAACTGGAGCAGCCTAAAGCCATTCATCAGGTGAATGAGTAAACAACACAATAGCTATACAATAGAGTACTAAGTGCTCCAGAATCCAACAGAACTGATGATGGATTAGTTGAATTTTTTTGTTTGTTTGTTCAGGGAAAGGAAACTGACTCAAATGTCACATACTTCTTGAGTCCACTTCTATTGTTCTCAGACAAAACTATAGAGACAAAAACCAGCAATGCTAGAGGTGGAAGACAGGTGTGACTATACAAGAGAGTTCCTTGGGGTGATATATCTTGACCATGGTACTTGACACATGAATCTATGCATGTCAAAATTCATAAATCACAACATGCCTCAAAGTCAATTTCCCTTTAGGTTAATTTTACAAGTTAAAATACATTTTTAAACCTCCCTTTTAATGCTAATGTGCTGTCTGGATTGCGTATCACTTCTCTGGGCAACTACTAGTGATAGACCTCTTGAACAACAGAGGTTTGGAACTCTGCTCCAAAAAATTAAGAGTTTATTTTGGAGAAACACAATAAATAGTAAGTAACCTCCAGCAAGAGACAGTCAGTCATTTCAAAGCAAAAGCAGTAGAGAGTCTGAAAGCTTGCCATGCTGCCAAGTTAAACAGAAAACACAAATATTTGTATAGCTTTGTAACAAAAGAGCAATATGGGTTTTGGCAGAAGGACCTCTTAATGCCACTTGTGGCTTTAAAATAACTGAGCCCTGCTCCCATTATGTGGAAATTGCATGCAGATGTACTGTATGTCAGAGACCATGGTGCTGTCCCAGGGAGAGAGACATAATTAAAGATAAAACCCAGACTGACAAGGAGGACAATCTATCTACTTGTGCAAATGAGGCAGAGCCCAACAGCTTCTTGGCACTGAATCTTGAGGAGATTGCCTCCACTATTTAGAAGAGTCATTTGGATCACTTTGCAATTGAGGGTTTGTGACCATTTCTCTTTCCAACTACATAGATAGTATCTTAAGGCTTTTAGCTTGGGGATGGTATGTTTTGGAATCAAAGACAGAAATACTGGGCTATTTGGAATAATAGAGTGATGGTATTGAAGCAACTGGGTTTCCAGTACTGACTCATCTCCACCCACCCAAATGCAAGACCTTAAAACCCACCATGTTTCTGAAAGAGAGATATTTTATCCCAGCTTCTCTTTCTATCAGGTTGGATCAAAGACTTGCACATTTATGGTTAATGAGGTAATGAAGCCACGGTCAAGTAGGGTTGTTGGGATATTAAGTTAGAAGACCCATTTTAGATCACTTAGAGGATAAGGAGTAATGGAAGGATAAGGAGTAAATCTTACAGCTAATGGAAAGGCTAGTCTCAAAAATAATAGGGTGTCGGTTGCAGTGGCACATGCCTGTAATCCCAGCAGCTCAGGAGGCTGAGGCAGGAGTTCATGAGTTCAAAGCCAGCCTCAGCAAAATCGAGATGCTAAGCAACTCAGTGAGACCCTGTCTCTAAATAAAATACAAAATAGGGCTGGGGATGTTGCTCAGTGGTCAAGTGCCCTTGAATTCAATCTCTAATACGCCCCCCCCCCCAAATAATGTGGAGCTGGGAATAATGTGTAGCTCAGTGGTAGAGCACTTGCCTAACATATGCAAGGCCCTGGGTTCAACCCCCAGCAAAGCACCAGAAAAAAGAAAAAAATAATAATAAAACACAGTGGCAGGAGTTATGTATGGGCAATCTTTTCAGAGAATTGTCTACCAGATCCAACTTCATACATTTCTCCCCATTTTCACTTTACTCAAAATTCAACAGTTGCTTAGTACAGGTTGAGTCACATGCCCACTCTTTGGTCAGGGAAGAGGAGATCACCTTGAATGACAGGCAGTGAGTGAGGGAGAACTTCTACAAAAGTAAAACAAACGTCTGTGTCCTTTAGGCAGAGGTTGGGTACTGTGCAGGCAGAAACAATAACTTCCAGATCACCATGGTGAATTATTCAACATTTTATATTAATAGCTCTGTAGGGTGTTAGATAGTTACGGGGGTGGTACAGGAAAGTCTGTGGAGGGTGTTGGGTGTTATGACAGAAAGAGCAATGGTATAGGAACTAGACCTGGATGAGAACTCTTATGGTTCTGCCATAAGCTGGCAATAAGGCCCCAGGGGACATCAGTTACTCTGCCTGGACCTCTGTTTTTCTCATCCAAAGATGTAAAAGTCTGGACTGACTGTACCTGAACATCCTATGGTTTGAGCATATTCCCCGAAGGTTCATGTGCTAGATGTCTGGTCCACGCTGTGACAGTGTTGAGGAGGAAGAACCTGGAAGAGGTGAGGCCTAGCAGGAGATAATTAAATCACGAGGGCACCACCCTCAGAAGGGATCCATGCAAGTCTTGTGGCACCGGAAGAGCTTCGCAAGGAGTCTGGCACCTCCCTTGAATCACTTTCCTAGATGCTCTGCTCCCAGCTCTTGCACGTGCTCCCACCATTGTCACACCATCCGCCTTTTAGGCCCTCACCAAAGCCAAGCAGATGCTGGTGCTACAGTCCTGAACTTCCAGAACTGGGGATTAAATGATCTCTTTTCTTTATAAAGTACCAGCATTCATCATTTTGTTGTAGCAACAGAAAACAGACTAAGATAATCTCTTTTACTTGCTATAAATTTTAAGAGAAGTATTCTTTTGAAAGTGCTTATAGCAGTGGTCCTCAATGTTAAGAGTACATGAGAATCTTACGAGAGTTAGGTAGGTAGAGAAGCCTGTAAAAATGCAGATTCCAGGTGCCTACCCCAGAGATTCTGAGCTAGTCATTCTGATCAAGTCCGATAATCTGCATTTTAAACAATATTGTCAGGTAATTCTCACACAGGTATTAAAGCCTGCAGACCTGCACACCACCTGTTGGGTTCCCAATCCCTGTAAGGAAACTCCCTCAGGGTTGAACAACTGAGTATACCCTTCCAAAGTTCTCTTCTCAGTCCCTTAGAGAGTGTTTAAATGTAGGAATCATGTGACCAGCTGGGTAGGGGGCTCCATTCCCTCCATGTTGGTCCAAGACTACCCAGGGATTGTGCACTCTCTCCAAACACTCATTGACTGTTTTTACTTCAAATGTGGCCATTTAATAAAGCTGGTGTGTGTGGGGTCTAGTCTGCCATAGTGTGGGGTGTAGTTTGCCACAAGTGCTTTGAGAACTTGTCTGTTGTTCTAATAGTATGAGGATCTGAAATAGAATGTTTTCAGGTAAAGACCTGTGTTTAGGCTTAGCAGTATCTGATTTAGTAAATTTCTGCTTTTAAGAAGGTGAACCTCCAGGCTGAACTTGATATTCAATGCATTCTATTTGGGGTGTTGCCCTGAAAGGGAGGGGTTGGTGTGTTGCTTTCTCGAGTGTTATTATTTGTACTGTACAGTCTACTTGGGATCAAAACTGCAATTTCACATCAAGATGCTTCTTGAATACGTGTTATTTGTAAATGGTAAAGGAATATGCACTATGTGTATACAGTGCCCACATCTTTCTCTGACCGCTGGCTTGACAATGTATCATTAAAATGTGGAGTGGACACCCTAGGGTTCTTTGGCTTTTTGAGGCAGGATAAAAGAGTTTGGTCTTTGGCCCAGCATTTACTTCAAATAAATTCAAATCCTAACCAAGTGAAAGTGAATCATCACAAGGATGAAGATAGTTTAAATAATGACATAATTTATATTTGGTTACATCCAAGAAACCAGTTAGTGTATTAAAACGGAGAGTAATTTTGTCAATTCCAGAAAGATAATACCACAGTGCTTGAAATAACTATGGGTTTTATGTTGTCTGCCATGTAAAAGGCACTTTCCCACACATCTTCATTGATACACCCTCTTGTCCTTATTGTTTCCAATCTTAGAATAGAGATTAGATGGGAAAATTTGTTCGTTAATCTCTAAGAACATGGCTAAAGCTCTTTAAAGATAAGAATTCTTTTAGTGGATCCATTCTTTGTGCTATTTCTGTGTTCTGTTTAAAATTGTCCCTTTTCAGTTGCTTCACTGGCCTTGTATGTGCTACACGGTTCTCTGGGTATCCGCATGAGTCTCTGTATATGTCTTTGTGAATTTGTCATGTGTGTGCGTGTGTGTCTGTGTGTTTATCTGTGTGTGTGTTTTGTGTGTCTCTATTTCTATGTGTATGTACAACTCTGTTTTTAATGGGGGAAACAAAGCAAGGGTAGGAAAGGGATAAATTTCTGAAGGATAAAACCTAAAAATTTTTATTCTTGCTGTATTTATCACTTTCTCCAGTATTTGGGGAGAGTTCTGCATATTCTTTGGCTTCATGAAATGTTGATGCTTGAGAGAGGAATGAAAATGTTTATTCTTCAGAGTTGAGAAGAAAAAAAAAAAAACTTTCAGCAAGTATGCATTCTGTTCCAGTTGGTCTTGCAAGTCATTTGCCAGTTTGATGAGCTTTATATCTTCTCTCTGGTGAAACATCCCCACATCTCCTGATCGACATTCCTCTACTCCTTTGCTTCATAAATCAGAAGGGAGGATGCCATTGTAATACTTGACCATATAAGGGGGGAGAGAGGCCCAGCTGTGATTTAGCTTTGCCCTCATGTCAAAACTGTATATACACTGGAGGCCTTTTAAGGAAATGTGGTGCGTGCAGGAAAGTCATCCCCAGGCAGTCCATCCATTTTCTTTGCTACTGCAGAGTTGGTGCCTGCAAGCTCTGAGTGAGCTGAAGCATGAATCACAGGATTGCTGGCGCCACGATGGAGGGAAGAATATCTGAGAGACCATGTGCGCAGTTAGCATCTTAGCTTTCATTAAGAGCCCATCTCACAGCTTGACTTTCTGACTTCCAGTGAAAACTTCACAGGTTCCACATCCTAACCTTTACTGGGGCACTCCCTCTCCGTTATGAATTGTTATCATGGCTGTGATGAGGTGACCATTGCCTCCTTAAGGGTTCAGATTAGTTATGTCTGTGCTGCAGCAATAGTTTCTGTAGAAAAAGGTCTGAAAGGGTCATAGAAAGAGCCCTTTGATTCACAGAATTTTCTCACTGGCTCCGAGATCTTAGATCAGTTATTTAACCTCTCTGAGACTCAATGTTCTCAACTGAAAAATAGGGAAAATAAATGCAATAAAATATATTCCAAGAGTTTGGTAAAGTAGTGGGAACATAGTAAATTCTTAATAAATGTTAGCTGCTATGATTATTATGATTACTGTCAGAAGGGAGTGATAGTTTTGATCTTTATAGCAAGTATTTCCCATAACTTCAGCATTCCAATCCAGCACACTTGTTACAAATTTTCTTTAAATGCAAAATGCATCCAGAATGGTTCTTAGAGTCTCTGAAGAATGTCTTGACACAATTCAGTGTACAGAGAATGGGATCAAGCAGGACAAGGCCTGAATCCCCACCCAGCCTCTTATCAGCTTATGGCATGGGACAAACTATTTAATCTTGTGAGTCCTTAGTTTTATAGTTGCTAGTCTAGTGATAATAGTTGTTTAAATCCAGACATTTGGGTTTCCAGGGACAGAAACAAATTGAATTAGAACAAAGATATAGACACAGTTTATTGCAAGTCTATATAAATTTCACTGAAACGAACTATGATTTGTTTCACAAAATAGAGAAGATGGAAGTGTAAGAGGGGCCCCACGGGGAGGAGGAACTTCTAGTTGTAGGTAGATAGATTGTCTCTTTCATCTGTATTTAATCCTAGGCTCACGTCCATCTTTGAAACCACAAGGTTGTCTGGAGGGACACTGAGGGAAGCCTGGCCTTCCCTGGAGAGACCCGACCTTCCTGAAGACTTCTGTTCCCAGAGACTTCTATCCAGCACTCAAGGCCCTGTGCTCATTTCATTAAGGGCCTGCTCTGGTCAGAGATCTTCCTTTTCATCTCAGTTAGGTCAGGGAACCAAGCCTTTTTTGCTGTTCGAGGCACAGCACACTTCCCTCAGCAGAAACTCTTGCCACCTGCAGTGATTCTCAAAGAAGGTGGGCTTTGTAGGCTAGACTCTCCCCACCTCTGCAGTTTCCGGTCGTCCTCTTGACCCATTGGAATATGGTCCAGAGATCCTTGTTCAGTCAGCAGACATGCCTTGAGTCCCTGTTCAGGGCCAGGCCCTGTACTAGAAGTTGACATTTAGAGAAAGATATAGCCCATCTCTTCCTGAAGCTGCTAGAGATGCACAGGGTCCTTTTAGAAGTTATGGCAGAGGTGTTCTGCAGTTCTGTGGGAGAATTGAAGAGGTCACCTATGTAAGGGTGATCATGTTTACTCAGAGGAACTTCAGGAAGGGTCTTCTCTCATTCTGAGCATCTTGGTCTAGTCAGTACCATAGACTGGGTGACTTATAAACAACAGGAATATCCCACCCTTCTACAAACTGAGAAGTCCAAGGTCAAGGTACCTGCAGATTCACAGGCTTGCTTCCTGACTCACAGATAGCCACTTTTCTTCTGTGTCCTCACATGGCCGAAGGGGAGGCAGCTCTCTGAGGCTTCTTTTATATAGGTACTAGTCCTATTTACGAGGGCTCTGCTGTTATGACCTAATTACCTCCCAGAGGCACACTTCTATGACTTTGGGAGTTAGGATTTAACAAATGAATTTTGGGGGCCCACAGACCTTGAGTCTATAGCACTGGGGCTCTGGAGAAGCTTCCCAGTTGCTGAGACCTAAAAGACAAGGAAGAGTCCACTGCTAGGGTAGGAGAAGCTGTATCACCAAGTGGTGGAGGCAGAAAGCATGTCCTGTCTGGGAACTGCAAGCCTTTGGAGTGGCTGAAAGGTGAAGTTTTCAATTCATGACAGGCTTTCCCTCAATATCAAGCTCAGCTATGGATGCCCTTTGCTGGGGCCCACAAGATCAGAACTGTTTCAGCTCCCACACAGTAACTTCCCAGGAAGCAATCGTGCCCAGTTCACAGGGCTGGTGAGGAGTAAGTGATGGTCACATCCTGGTCCCACACAGCCATCTCTCATCTTTCTGTCAGCCCATTTCCTTGCAGGCTGTCACCAAGGGGTAGATCATTTTTCTTCAAAATCTCCAAGAGACCTAGGAAAAGTCCTAGGAAGAAGACTCCCTAGAAACAAGAAATGCTACTTGTTCTAAATACAGACCTGGGCCTTAACCAACTTGCTGAAGCTTCATTTACTAAGTGCTGACTGTGTGTCAAAACAATAGCCCATCTCTACCTTCAGGATACTGAAGCTCACTGAAATGTGGAGATGTCTCCAAGTCCATAGGTTTAGTAAAAGGTGGAGTCAGGCTTTGAAGCCATCCAAGAAGCCCAAGCTCATTTCATTCTGCCGCACCACATGGGGACTCAGAGAAGAACAAAAAGCAACTTCTCCTACCAGTTTGCATTGTTGAGTTCATCTTCTTAGATGTGGAAACTAAAGGAAGATAAATGACTGGCCTAAAATAATGTAAGCCAGATGGTCAGATTTCAAAGCCAGTAAGATATGTAAGTACAGGGCTGTGCAGGTCACATTTATGGAAGATACCAAGGTGAAGGTCCTACCTTGCCTGCTTTGATTACCATAGTCCATATTCTCATGTGATAGACTCTCATGACAGCACTCATGTTCAATGTCAATTTATGACTAGACCTCATTCAACACATATCCTCTGAGAATTTCTTAAATACCATGTAATATGTACATCAAAATCCAGTTGCTAAAATTTTGAATAGGTATATACTATTGCATAGATCATTATCATTTATTTACATGTATTGTAGTTCCCCTTGATCTGCAGTTTCAATTACCTATAGTCAACCATGTTCCAAAATTATTAAGTGGAAAATTCTAGAAATAAATAGTTTATAAGCTTTAAGCTGTACATTGTTTTGAGTAGCATGATGAAATCTGAGGCTGTTCCCTTTTGATCTGTCCTGTCTAGTGTATCCATGCTGTATATGCTACCTGCCCATGGTCACTTAGTAGCTGTCTCTGTTATCGAATCTACTGTCAGGATATCTCAGTGCTTATGTTGAAGTAACCCTTATTTTACTTAATAAATGGCCTCAAAGAATAAGAGTAGAGATGTTCAATTGCTATAATTGTCCTATTTTATTCTTATAATGGATCAATTATTGTAATTGATTTACAAATTAAACTTTATGATAGGTGTTTGTGTATAGAAAAAAAACATTACACTGTATAGACAGGGTTTGGTACAATGCAAGGTTTCAGGCATCCTCTTGAGGTACTGGAACATATCCCCTGATTAGGGGGACTACTGTAGTTTGCCTTAACTCAGTATTTTATAATTCTTCTAGGAAGGTGAATCTGCAGAAATAAGAATGCTACTTGTTATGAGTACAGCTCTAACAGCTCTATTAACTCAGTATGTTCCAACAGAGAGGCCTGGGAATTTGCATTTTTAATTATCTTCTCAGGTGATGTTTATTATCCAGAAAGTGAGAATCAGTGGCTTCTTCCAAGAAGCACAACGATGAAGCTGCAGCAGCTGCCCTCTCTAAGGACATTTTTCCAGCTTGACAGAAGAGTACAGAAACCTTGTCTAAGCTTGTGTGCTGGGTGAGACCCTGAAGGCTACCATCTGAGTTGTCATAGATGTAATTTTACTTTAAGTTTAACCAAAGTTTACATCATCTGAAGTCAATTTGCCACTTTTATTTGGATTGGATTTGCACATTTGGTTTCATGAGAGAAAATAAACCCAACTGTCTTATTTCATCCAGCTAGAAAATCTGTTGCAAGGGAAGATCATTTCTTGTTCTGACCCTTGGAGCATTGTTTTGAGCTTTTGGTGAAACTGTCAATAGCTCTGTGCTAGGTTGGTGTGCTGGGTCTGCATGTGTCCGTCTCTAGTATTCCAGATGAGTATCATTAACTGCATTGGACATTGGCAGAGGAAATGGGAGCTGTCAGAGAATTCTGGGATGGAATGTTCAGCAATAAGTTTGTAGGACCTTCTGAAAATAAGTAGAGGATATACAGAATGTTGTGGCAATACTGGACAACAGGATGCAACATTATCCCTGAAACTTTTTTCTGTACAAGAGATAAGTTAAGGTCTGATAAGGGTCATATCCCACTCCCTTGCCCCCTTATACACACCTCCCTGCCTGTGCACACACACACCAGGGATTTTTACTACTCAATTGGCACTTTTATTTCCTCATCTCAGGCCTTTAATATTTGCAAACCCACACATATAGAACACCTGAACTCATAGTTGTGAGCTTCAAAATGAAGAAAACTGCAATGCCAGCATGATTAACTGCCTAATGGAATACATATAAAATGCAACATGTTGTCACTTTATTATTAAATTCAGTATTCAAGAAATCATCACAACACTTGAAAATAATTTGTAGGATATATTTTCTCATTTGAAAAGGATTCTCAAGTGTGCACGAGGGATGGGAGATCATTGCCAATACTTAATTAAATGAGTGACTTGGATCCTCATCATTTCAAAAGCAAAATCATAAAAATCCCTTCAAGATGCTTTTGGAGCAAGAAGTAAAGATTTTTATGTGAGATGTGGATGCATTTTAATGTGTTTGGTATGATATGGGGTGGGGCCTCTCCTACACACACAGTTCCCCATAACCCAGTGACAATAGACAGGGCACATGGTTGGGAAAATAAAAAATGAAATGTGCCATTCAAAGCTGTGTCTTCAACAGTTCAAAGCAGTAAAAGCTTTTCACCCTCAGTTGTGTAACCATCTCAGGATGCTGTAGTTCACTCTTCCCTATACCAGCTATATCCTGAAGGGACCGGGGGCAGTCATCTCTACTCTGTATTCAGGTGAGACTGATGAAGAGCTGCTGCGTGCTGTTGGGTGGGACGCCCACTGTGTAAAGGCACTATTTACCAAGGGGTCGATATTCACATGGAGGACACCCTGCATTTGAATATTTATTATGATAATGTTTTAGCAGATGGCATTAATCCATTTGTTCTAAAGAGCTTCATGTGCGCACACTTTGGCATGGCTGGAAATTATTAGGTCCTGAAGAAGGGTGTGTCAGTCAGTTTCCTATCAGTGGAACAAATACCTGAAGTCATCAACTCTAAAGGAGGGAAAGTTTATTTTGGCTCATGTTTCAGAGGTTTCAGTCCCTGATCACCTGGCCCTGTTGCTTTGGACACGTTGCTGGGCCTGTCGTGGCACAGTGCATCATGGTGGGAGTGTGGGGGTAGATAAGGCTTGTTCTCTTCATGAGAGCCAAGAAGCAAAAGAAAGGAGAGGGCAGGGTTCCAGTGTCCCCTTCAAGGACATGTTCCCAATGTCCCAACTTCCTCCCATCAGGCTCCACCTCCTAAAGGTTTTACCTCCTGCCAGTAGGGCCACCAACTGGTCACCAACCCTTTAACACATGGGCCTTTGGAGGACATTCAAAATCCAAAGTACAGCAAAGGGCTACTTTTAGCACAAAGGGAGGCATGTGCTTCAGCCCTGGCCTGCCATAGAGAGCACTGCCTCTCCTGCTCCACCCTTCTTTCCCATCCCTTCTCTGTAGGCTGTGGGGTCTTGACCTACAGGCAACTGTTCACCCAACACACCTGTGAGCCTGCTGCAGTTCCCAAGGCCAGAAACCCTATCACCCTTCTGTGTGCTTTTCTTCCTGCCTTTCAACTTCCTCACATTTACAAACTTGCTTGTTTTCTGTCAGTTCTTAAAGCATCAGATCCCTGCCCTTCTCTTAGAAAGTTTCTCCAAAGTCACCGAGAGCCTCCACATGAAATAGGACCACGCAGATCAACTGTGTCCTTGCCTTGGCTTCCAGAAAAAGAGGACAGGACAGTAGAAGAGGCTTCTTATTTTGCTGGGGAGGGTCTGCTTCTCCAATTAATCTTAGGAACTGTGTGTTCTTGCCAACTTGTTCTGGTCCCTGTCCCCCAGAGATGACAAGCCCTCTGAGAGAGGATCTATCTCTGCTGCAGGCAGAACTGTCACCCTGACTGCAAACAGCGGCTCTCTCCACCTTTCTTTTTCTCCCCCTACCACCTCCTGGGGTTTGCACCCCAAGGTCACTCAGACACTGAAGGGCTTCCTGTCAGCCTCATGAGCGATCATGCCCCTGAATGACTTCGCTAGGCCAGGTCCGGGGTGGGCCCTCACGCGGGGCTGCCTGTCTCTGCTGAGCTCAGAGCTTCTTACAATTCAGGATTCAGAGGAGGAGTAATATCTTGACTTCTTTGGAAAAGGCAACTTGCTTAGAATCCCTGATGTGAACTGAGAGCATTTGGCGTATTTTCCCTTTGCCCTTGCTGTTAAAATGTGTTCAATGGGAATAAATCCCTTTGAGCCACACCCCTGCCATAGTCACATAAAGTATATATTGCTATGTCCATCTTCTCCAGTTCTTTCCAATGAGTGCTAAATGAAACCACAAACCTACAGGGGCTCCCTGTAAATCTGAGAAATACATTCCATACCCTCCTTGTGAAGTTTTACAGCGAAATGAGCATTTGGTTCTGAGAAATCCTTCAAAGGTCAAGAGAAGCCAGTTTTATCATACTCTCCTACCTTTCACACTAAATTTACAGTGCCGGAGTTAGTAAACTAACAAATAGACTGTACTAATTAAAAGTAAGGTTACTGACCTTCTCAAACTTTGATACATATTCCACTTAGAAATTCATCTACTGTCACTTAATTTTATCCTAAACTTTCCATTGTCTCATTCCTTTGCACCCACTGATATTTTAGGGACCTACTTAGGAATCTAAATCACATTTTACACCCATGTGTTTGATGGGCCCCATGATGTTTGCATGAAATGAACAAGTGTCTTTAAGCACTTACTCTGTGTCCAGCAGAGTCGTTACCCTCGGGGACATCCCAGATTGGAGAGGGAGTCAGATGTCCTGAATGCAGTACTTTTTGCTGAGTTCCTGACAACTGGAATTTGTGGGGCTGCACAAAGAAGGGAAGTAAAAAAGTAGCCAGAGTTCAGTGGGAAAGGACGAAGAGTGTACTGGTATCTTCAATTTGCTTCAAAGTTTCCCTCCCCATCCTTCTCCTAGCCCTCTGGTATGCAGATTGACCCCTATAAACTTCCCCCCAGATTTCGAATCTGGATAATTGGAAACACTTTGAATATCCAAGGGAGGAAATTCAGTATTTATTTCTCTCCCCACAGGGTTTCAGGGGCTGCCAGTATGCCTCTGCTGGTGGCTCTTGCCAGGAAGCCCTTCATATAGTTGTCTCTGATTCCAATATTGAAGGTTGGGGTGGGGACTGGTAGACCTGACAGTGCTTGTCTCGGGGTAGTGGACTGTTCATTTTACTTTACGTCTCCACTCACACACCTATATATGTGGTTCATGGATTAAAATTTGATCAAATTACTTAAATGGAGTAGGTCTTCTTTTCTTGTTGGGACCCTCATTGAGACAAGAACATCCCCACCTATGTGAATGATGTGTGCAAGGATCCGAAGCTGCATGGTGTTTGAAGGAAGATCCATCAGAAGCGCCTTGTGTTATGGCAGAGATGAGAGTGAGGCAGGAAGTAGCAAGAGGATGCACAGTGATGCTCCTCACCATTGCTCATGTCCATGGAAGACTGTGAGTTCAAGGCCTCCCAAATCATCATCCCACTTGGTCCTCACTGAACAAGGGCATGTCTTGTTGCCCCATTTTGAAGGTGAGAGAGCTGGCTTTACTGGGTTTCAGTAGCTTAACCAAGGTCACCAGCAAGGAAGGGGTGGAGCTGGGAGGGACTCAGGTTCCTCTGCTAACCCATGCCAAGGTGTTTGGACTGGTTTCCTTAGGCCCTGCATGTTTGCCTGCCCTTCCTGTTCGCTCAACTTTACCTTTCACAACTCCCATTTCCCACATCAACGTTTTCAATGTTGCCTTTTCTCATAGCTGAGTCATTAAGCTGAACTGTTTTTTAAAAGATAAGTTAATATCAGAGCAGACTTGATGTGGCATGACTTTTCCTTATGCTTGTTGGTGAAATTAAGCTCAATCCTGAGAGGAAAAAGGAAATCCTGGGAAGGCTAAGTGCAACCTTGAATGTGGGACCTTTCAGGCAGAGCAGCTGCCTGAACATCCCTTGTTGTACACTCAATTTCTTGGAACCCCCACAGAGATAGCTGCCTGGTGACTTGATCTGGCATGATGGGAAGCAGCATTCTGAGTCATCCACTAGGACATAGATCAGAGTTCCGTGATGAAATGAAAGGTCAGGTGGAATGTGGTGTCCAGTCCATGACATTCCAGAACCAGTGTGGACAGATACCCCTTGCATTCCATTCCAGGGAATCTGAAGGTTTGCATGTGAACCTGCTCGGGGCATCTCCTCCTGGAATGTGGAGAGTTTTGGCCCTGAGAGATTTTCAGTCTTATTCATGTCAAAGAAACAGGAATTTCTTAAAGGAGATGAAAATGAGTCCAGAAACCATATGCAGGACTGGTGAATTCTTCTCTGTGATGTTAGTGGACTGTTAGCAGGAGAAACGAGCGGGGAAATGCTCATAGTACACAGAAAACAGCCACCATGTCTTGGCTTTAAAAAAAAGAAAGGGAAAGCTTTAGAGTTTTCAAGCCATGCGAGTGGAAGGCACTGGCCAAGAACCTTGAGAAGTGCCGAGGCTAATTAATTACAGCTGGCTCCATCTACCATGCATGCATGGACGTGCCTTCCACCTTGAGAGACATAGCTATGGGACAGGGTAGATCTTCCAAGTTTCTCTGTGGCTCTGGTGGCATTGCTGGGTCCTGGCTGCTTCTCTGAGCCAGAGGATGTTGAGCCAAATAGTGTCATATCATTTTTTTAAAGATCATTGATTCTTCAGATTTGCAAATATCTGAAAACCGTTATTAGTAGGAGTGAAATGCCACTATGTTTTCAGTTTGGACTACTGAGGAAGGAAAAGTCATTGGAATAACAAGGAACTAAATGTTATTGCAAGAGAAAATACAAAATTTCTTCTTTGTAGCATTTTTTGTTTTGTTTTTTGCATTTGATACTTTGGTACCCTTGAACCATGGCTGTTTATTTCCCACTGTATGAATGAAGTCCAGCTTGTCCCTTCCCCCTCTGATGAATAATAATGTTGCTTCAGGTTTCACTTTCTCTGTCTCTCTGTCTCTCTGTTTCTCTCTCTCTCTCTCTCTCTCTCTCTCTCTCTCTCTCTCTCTCTCTCTCTCTCTCTCTCTCTCTCTCTCTCTCTCTCTGACTTGCTGTAATAAACATCTTTGAGCTACATTTGATTGGGGACATGCATTCAAGTTTCTCTAGGACAGATGCCCAGAGGTAGGCTTGCTGGGTCAGAGGGCATAATCAATTCTATTAAAAATTCTCAAATAACTCTGTAAAACAAATGTACCAAGTTATGATTTTGCAGCCAATGTTTACATTTCTCTTTTCCCATGACATTCCATCAGCACTTGATACTATTAGATTTTTTTCTTCTTTTTTATGCACTTTTTCTCTCTTGTTTTCTTTATTCCTAGCATTATGGGTATGACATCATATCTAGCTGTTGTTTGGATTTTCATTTCTTTATTTACTGTTTCCAGATTGACCAATCAGTCTTCCTCCTCCGTGAAATGTTTAGGTCATTTGAATTTTTCTTATTGGTTTATGGGACTTCATTTAGTTTTGCTGTGAATACTTTAATTTCTTCTCTCAATCTATAGCTTACCTCCTTTTAAAGAGTCTGACAAATGGAGATTTTTGTAATTTTTCATACAATGATATTTATCAATTTTCCCTTCATGTTTAGACTCAGCTCATGGAATATTCTACTCATCCTTATTTTTTTCCCCTCAAAGTCTTAACTCTAATCTGCCCATGGGAGTAGATAGCTAATGCACTTCTGTCAAGTTTTAGACTAATAAAGGATTTAAATTAATAATTTTAAGCCAGAAGTGGGATCATCAAGTACTGTAAACAGACACTGAGTTCCCTGTGGACCCACTGAAACTTAATCCAGCAGAGCAAGGACCAGATGTTTGCTTTGAGGAGACAGATCATGCCACAATATTTCAGTGCAAACTCTGCCTCATGGAATTACTCTGCTATTCCTAGAATGGTGACACAGCATTATATATACACTAATTTTCTCTGGTCTTTGTTCTTCCTTTGCAGTGAGTGTCTATTTATAGTTGCTGTGTATCTGTTTATTATCCAATGCCTGGGCTTCCCTTCCCTCTTGTCTTATGATGCAGACTCCATAAGTTTCCTAGGATACTATTCAGGACAAAATGCTGATTAAATCAAGGACAGAGACAAAATATTTCTAAAAAATATTTCTAAAAAACATAAAAATGTTTTGTTTTACTGAAATGTTTTATCTCCTGGGTTGAAGCTGTCATTCAGTTCTGATCACTTTCAGTCTTTACAGGATTGATGAGCTGATTTTCAATCTTCTAAAGATATTATATAGGCTATTTATTTATTGTAAACAAATGGAATACATGTTGTTTCTCTGTACATGGCGTAAAGGCATACCATTTGTGTAATCATAAATTTACATAGGGTAATGTTGTTTGATTCATTCTGTTATTTTTTCCCTTCCCCCCATCCCTCCCACCCCTCTTTTCCCTCTATACAGTCCTTCCTCCATTCTTGCCCCCCTCTCTAACCCTAACACTAACTCCTCCCACCCCCCATTATGTGTCATCATCCACGTATCAGCGAGATCATTCGTCCTTTGGTTTTTTGAGATTGGCTTATCTCACTTAGCATGATATTCTCCAGTTTCATCCATTTGCCTGCAAATGCCATCATTTTATTATTCTTTATGGCTGAGTAATATTCCATTGTGTATATATACCACAGTTTCTTTATCCACTCATCAATTGAAGGGCATCTAGGTTGGTTCCACAGTCTGGCTATTGTGAATTGAGCAGCTATGAACATTGATGTGGCTGTATCTCTGTAGTATGCTGATTTTAAGTCCTTTGGGTATAGGCCAAGGAGTGGGATAGCTGGGTCAAATGGTGGTTCCATTCCAAGTTTTCTAAGGAATCTCCACACTGCTTTCCAGAGTGGCTGCACTAATTTGCAGCCCCACCAGCAATGTATGAGTGTACCTTTCTCCCCACATCCTTGCCAATACCTGTTGTTGCTTGTATTCTTGATAATCGCCATTCTAATTGGGGTGAGATGGAATCTTAGGGTGGTTTTGATTTGCATTTCTCTTATTACTAGAGATGTTGAGCATTTTTCCATATGTTTGTTGATTGCTTGTAGATATTCTTCTGTGAAGTGTCTGTTCATTTACTTAGCCCATTTGTCGATTGGGTTATTTGCATTCTTGGTGTAGAGGTTTTTGAGTTCTTTATAGATTCTGGAGATTAGTGCTCTATCTGAAGTATGATTGGCAAAGATTTTCTCCCACTCTGTAGGCTCTTTCTTCGCATTGCTGATAGTTTCCTTTGCTGAGAGAAAGCTTTTTAGTTTGAATCTATCCCAGTTATTGATTCTTGCTTTTATTTCTTGTGCTATGGGAGTCCTGTTGAGGAAGTCTGGTCCTAAACTGACATGTTGAAAATCTGGACCTACTTTTTCTTCTATAATCTGCAGGGTCTCTGGTCTGATTCTGAGGTCCTTAATCCATTTTGAGTTTAGTTTCGTGCATGGTGAGAGATATGGATTTAGTTTTATTCTGTTGCATATGGATTTCCAATTCTCCCAGCACCATTTGTTGAAGAGGCTATCTTTTCTCCATTGCATATTTTTGGCCCCTTTGTCTAGTATGAAAAAATTGTATTTATTTGGGTTTGTGTCTGTGTCCTCTATTCTGTACCATTCACTAAGAGGCCTGCATAAGTTAGAAAATACAAAGCAAAACAAAACAAAATGATAAGAAGATGAATCATTTTCCCCCATTCTGAGCACAGTCTCATAGGAATCTAAAGGACAGAGGATAATTGTCTCCTGAATATCTCTCAGTTTAGCTGGAGGACTTGGGACTTAAAATTCCCTAATGCTAGCCCCTCAGCAACTTTAAAAAAAAAATCAGAATCAGGAATAGTTTGCATCAAAGTGTTCAAGCATCAAGATTATGAACACAGACATTTAATTTCCCATGTACCAGGTTCCAGATTATTTATGAGTTTACGACAATGAACCTGTGATAGTTTTCAATTATACATATTTTTTCTCCTGGATCTTTGCTCAATTTCCTAAAACCAAGGTTTTTCCTTCAAGTAAAGTCAGAATCTTCAAAAACCTTCCTGCCTTATGTTGCCTGACAAAATTTAAAATCTCACAGGGAAAGATCCCCTACTTCCCCCTAGGGTACCTACTTAACAAAAGCACAGATGCATCCAGGTAAGGTGACAAAGGCCTCTGGGTTTGGGATCCACCTTTGTGTTTCACAATTGGTCAATATCTCGTCGTCTAGGGGGAGCATGAGACATGCAGTTATCTTTTGCTTTTCCTTTTAAATATTCTGCGGATGATATATCCAGTTGCCCTGAAGTCAAATAAAAGATCCAATACTAGGAACGGTGATAATATTGTAAGTTTGCAGGCTTTCTGCAGTTGTTAGAGTATGGTCTTTTCATTATGTCTGATCTCATTCCATCCTTACAACCTCTCTGGTAAAATAGCCAAGGAAGGCATTATTTAATATGTGAGTTTTGAGGTTAGACCAAGCTGAGATAATATAGGCCCCAGGACCAAGCAGTACTCTGCTAAAGTTTATATGTGGTTCAAAAACTTTTGTAGTCATCTTATAATGATAGCCTCATGTTTGTTGTTTATTTTAGATGAAAATATGAATTGTTCCATCCAAAAAAATTGATTTAAGAATAAACTTTAAGATTGCTGTTAGAGGGGTGTAGGTATAGCTCAGTGATAGAGCACTTGTCTGGCATGTGTGGGGTCTGGAGCTCCATCCCCAGAACTGAAAAAAAAAAAAAAAAGATTGCTATTGAAAAAACAGGTTTATCTGAACTCTGCTTCATTCATATTTATGAGCCAGGCAGGCGTCCTTAAAAAGGCCTTCAAAGTGCAAGTTCATATAAGCCTTTTGCCAGAGAGCAGCCCCCACCGCAGGGCCAGACATCAAAGAAGAGATCTGGGAGTGAACTCATCGATGTGAAAATATTGAAGAACTAATTTGAGGGCTGTTTTGTTAAATGTCTGCTAGACATTAACTGGCATATCAGGATGCTATTAAACTCCATCTTCAGTAGTTTGTTTCCTGGGGATTATGTAAACGTGACTAATTCAAACATGCATTTAGTCATAAATACTGCAAAGGGCTTTTTCTTCTAAATAAACTATTAATTAAAGTATAACATACTTATAAAAAGGCTTAGCTCATAAGTATATTTCTCAAGGAATTTTCACAAAATGAACACATCAATGTAACTACTATTATGATTAAGAAAGAAATAGAACAGCACCCCTGGAACTTCCTTGTCCCTTTCTGAACACTATTCTCTCCCTCTTTGCTAGAGATAATATTATTGTGACTTCTATCACAATGATTAGTCTATTTTTAACTGTATTTCAATGGGATCATATAGTATATATATATTCCTCTGTGTATTTATGACATTCACATAGTGGAAGTTTGTTCATTTTTGTTCTGTGGTATGTGGATATGGGAATATACCACATTGAATAAATTGACTGCAATAGGTACTAACACATTCCTTCAGCTGTACATGAGAATTCTGTTATCTTCACCAGCACTTGGCAATACCACTCTTTTCCACTAGGACTGAGGACATGTGGTGATCTCTCACTGTGGTTTTAATGTGCAATTTCCTGACCTTTAATGGTATTGAGCATCTTTTCATTCATTAATTGTATAAAGTGCTTTTTAAAAGTTTGCCCTTTAAAAATGACTTGTAGGAATTTTAAAAATGTAAAGGACATACAAAATATGTAAATATCTTCTCCAAAGACTGTGCAGATGAGGGCTTTTTAAAAGGGGCTGAGAATTCTCTGCATAAAAAAATTCTTAGTATCGTGGTCACTTCTTGATGCTTAAGAAAGGGGACATTTTAAGACAGAGCAAAGGAAGGAGGACTTGGATCTTAAATCTATCACAGCTTTCTTGAAGTAGCATTCCAAGAGTAGCAGGGTATGCCTCTCATGCATCTGGTGTGATCAGCGTTCATTTAATTATTCCAGTTGACTCATTAATATGCATTAGTATGAAATGCTATTATCACACATTACAATATAATACTTTGGGTAAATAAATGTTTGAATACCTACCATGGGATTGCATTGTGCCAGTCACTGGAGGCACAAAGTTGGAGATACCAGCATCCCCACACTTAGTGAACTTTCAGAGTACTTTAGGGTGTTTTTATGTCTATCATCCCATTTGATGACATGAGAGTAAGGTGATCTTCAGACTGGTAAAATAAAGTGTCCTGGTTCTTAAATATTCAATTGTCATTTAGGCATTGCCCTAATTCTCTAAGTTCTTCATTTCCAAAATAAACCTTTGTCTCACCCTGATAACCTCACTAATGAATACCTAGAGAAATTCTCCTTTCCCCAAATGTATAATTTAAATAAGACATACAGAAACAAATTATATTTTTAAGGAAACTACAGATCATAAAATAGGTACACTTAGCCCCCTACTTTCTGTCTCAAATGGTGCTTCAGAGATCTAGATCTTTTCATCTGTGGGCTGGCCACCTTCAACACAAGGCTCTAAGACTGCTGGATTTGTCTACATTGAGCTGGCAGAAAGAATGTGGAAGCTGGAAAGGTTTTTAAAAAATTTTTAATTTGTTCTTTTTAGTTATACATGACAGTTGAGCATATTTTGACATGTCATACATAACATGAAGTATAACTTCCCATTCTTGTGGTTGTACATGATGTGGAGTTTCACTGGTAGTGTATTCATATATGAACACAGGAAAATTATGTCTGATTCATTCTCCTGCCTTTCCTAATCCCATCCTCTCTCCCTTCCCTTCATTCCTCTTTGTGTAATACAGTGAACTTCTATTCTTCCTTCTCCCAGAAGCTGGCGAGATTTTATAGCCAGATCTGAAACCGGAGTTCTGTTGGCTAGAACTCATCATATGGCCACAGCTCACTGCAAAGGGAGGGTGGGAAGCAGTTGGGGTGTGAGGAGAGGGGATGAGATGTTGACCACCTGGAAAGCTTTGTCCAGGCTTCTCTATGGTTTGAATGTTTTTGTCTCTTTCAAAATTCTTATTGAAAAACTTAGATGTTGCCAATGTGATAGGATGAAGTAGTGGGGTCTTTAAAAGGTGACTAGGGCATGAAGTTTCCTTCCTTATTAATGAAGTTAAGACCCTAATAAAAGAGGCTTCATGCTGTGTTTGGCTAGCTTGCTTCCCCATCTTCTGCTCTGTGAGGAAACACAAGAAGTTTCTCACAAGAGCAAATGTGGGTTCCTTGATCTTTGACTTCCCAGCCTCCAGAAGAATAAGAGTAAGTTTCTGTTCTTTATAAATTAGCCAGTCTCAGGTACTCTATTATAGCACCACAAAGTGGACCAAGACCGACTTTATGATGATAGGACATTTAAGATAGGTTTTGACAGAGATTGGAAAAGGAGGGTTAGCTTGGACAAAATGAATGATAAAAAAGGGACTAAACAGTATACAACAATAATAAAATATAAGACATATTTGGAAAATAAGGAATAGTTCAGTCTGTTAGGAGCATAGAACACAGGGAGAAGGATGGAAGAAAGTGAGGTTGAATTGGTTCCATCCTGAAGTCACATTTTCGGAGGTTTTTAAAGTCAGACAGAGGAGCTTACTTCCAGCATGCTCTTTTGGTTACCAGGGCTCATTCTTCCTTGCAGGAAAACTATGGGCCAGATTATTTTTATTTTTCCTTCATCCCTTGGCCTTTCCTAGGAAGTGAGTACCCATGTTTGACTCCAGCAGCTGAGAGAGAGGGGTTCAGACCCTCAGCAGGAGCAGCTTCATCTTGAGCTTTTCTCTTGGAGGATTTTAGAGGCTCCAGGGAATTCCTGCCAGAAACCAGTCTAATGCATGGTATCTGCCGAATGCTGTGTTTGGGATGAATCCCAAATTCTGGAATGGGAGGAGGGAGGGGAATTCCTTCCTGACTCTAGGACATAAATGAACACATGCCCAGGATCCGGGAATTTCATTACCAGTGTTATCTTAGACTACAAAGCTGCAACTCTGGGTCATGGTTATAAAAGTATGCCCTTAAGAATCCAGTCACAGCCTACAGCCTAATGACCTCCCAACAGTGATTAATTGGAAAGGGTGGGAACTGGGGAAATCCTTTCCCCTCCCTTCAGTCCCGCCAACTTGGCTCTGAACCTACAAGAATATTTTGATCGGAGAATATATGTCCCCACACCCTCTACCCTCTCTTTCACCCTCACCTCTGCCCCTGTGCTGGACATGCATTCACACTTGCTAAGTTAATTTGGACCCAGGTTTTCTGTGCACTGCTCCTAGAAGGATTCTGGGTGATTTATTCCTCCTGCCTTGAGCTTCTGATTGTAAAATTCAGGACTCTGAAAATCCACCTTTGCTCTACAGTCTGGAGAGGGTTTCTTTCATTGTTCCCAACAGGATGTAAGCATGATTCTGTATTTTTCTTAAACCATTGAAAAAGAGAATATGGAATCTTTGAAGTAATATTCAACCCACTAAAAGGTTCTTCTTTTCAAAACAAACTTGAAAGAGATTCATCATACAATTTTTTAATCCTGAGCACATTCATTATATTTGGGGTTTGTGGAAAGGGAGGTGTTTAGTTTCCTAGAGCAAGGGTTTATAGGTACTTTTTACCTCTAGCTGACCCCAAACTAAACCTGTGTGTTGCTTTTCTCCTTTTCTGCATCAACCCTCTCACTAATTTCCTCCCTGACACACTGCCCTCACAGCCTTCCAAGAATGAAGCCTTACAGCTGGTAGGCATTTGATGTTTGTCTCCTTCAGTTGCTCATACACTGGAAAGATAAAACTCTTCAGACCAATGCCTGTGGTACTAGCTTATACCCTAGCATGCTTTAAGATTCATCTTCTTCCTGAAGCACTAACACATTTGGAGAGAGAACATGGTTGATATAACATGAGTAGAAATTAAATAGGCCTTGGTCCAAGTTCTAGTACAGCCTCTTACCTCTGTGGAATCTTCAACAAAATACTCAACTGCTCAGAGTCTCTGAGCCTGAATTTTGACAGCATAGATTGGTTTTGGCTGTTTATGAATTTTATTGAGATATTATTGACTTCTTTTATTCAACGTTTCAAGTTTGTTTCATGAAGCAAAGGGTTTTTCCCCATGGAATTTATAGGATTACATTATATATCACAAGTTATAACTGGGCTGTTTCAGTTATCATAAATCATTACTTGATAATGATTCTCATAAAATCTCAAGTAACATGACATACTGGGTTCCCTAGGAAACAGCTCTGAGAGAAATTTGCTTGCAGGAAGTTTATTCCTTTCTACCTTGAAGATCAAAATTGCTTTCAACACTGCTCATCAGCAGTTACAGAATATCTGAGATAATCAGTTTAAAAAGAGAAAAGGCTAATTTGGCTTCACAGATTTCAGTTCATGGTTGATTGGTCTCTGTTGCCTTTGGGGTCTGTGGTGAGTCAGTATATCATAGTGGGAATGCATGGTGGAGGAAGCTGCCTGCCTCGGTGGCCAGGAAGTGGAAAAAAGAAAGAGACCAGCATCTCACAACCCCTTTTGAGGACATACCCCCACCTCTTTAAGATTATCACCACCTTCCAATAATACCACACTGAGGACCAGTATTTTAACACATGGACCTTTGGGGACATTTCAGATCCAAACTATAACATATACCTATAGGAGAGTGAGAAAGGAGGATCAGACAGAAAGAGAAGTTGGATTGCTTTGTAGTCACAACAAAGTTCTCAGTGAGTATGTGGGGAGCTCTGGAACCAAAATGGCTCTACAGAGTTGTATAAAGGGGGGCAAGGAGGCAAGGTCTTTTGACATAGGGATGGGAAAATGACATTGGGAGAGATATTCTCTCTTTGGCAGAGATTGGAGGCCACATCTGTGAGTTGTCAACCATTGACATTCCTAGATGCTGGTATAATGAGTAGTCCATCACTAAAATGTGGAGAGAGCTGAAAGAGAAAGAGATTGTGTGTGTGTGTGTGTGTGCTGGCAGAGTCTGAGCACTGCACCACAGCAAACTACTATACACCATTGGTAATTCCTACTTCATAGGATGTGGGTACATTTATCTTTAGTGGATAGTGTCAAACTATATTCCATATGTTCCATATATGTTTCATACATATTCCAATATGTTTATATCCAAATATCATCTTAATTATCTTACTTTAGATCCTGATGTCCCTAAAGGGATTCTTACCAAAAAGAAAGAAAAATTTATAAGAAGAAATCAAATGTGAGAATATTTCATATCTTAATGTCTTCTGTTTCCTGGAGAAAACAAAATTGAGAATGACTGGAATAAGCTACTTATCATTCTCTAATTGACAGCTTGACATCTTGAGAACTGTCAACACTGCCCAAGTTGTTCTGAAATCTAGTTATGGAATTAGTAGATCTTAAAGCCTACCTATTGTGCTGAGAAAAGAAAAAAATGAGGGGTGTGAATTGACTGTTGTCTCAAATTTCATTTTTCAGAGTGGCCAAATCAATGAAGATCCCTGTATATGAGACTCCAGCTGGATGGAGATTCTTCTCAAACCTGATGGACTCAGGACGGTGCTCTCTGTGTGGAGAAGAGAGCTTTGGCACTGGTAGGCTTTGTTGGGTTGAAGTAAGAGGGGTTGGGGGCTGCAGCTCTGTGACACCAGTTTGGAGAACTGTGAATCAAAGGCTGGAAGAAGAGTTAATTAGAAGGGGGAAAAAAAAAATCAGACAGTAGGATGTATGCTATGATATACTCATTTCTTCTGGTCATTATATTCTTTTTAAACATTCCTCTTTAAAATTTTTTCTATTATGGAATTAAAAAAAATTTTATATGTGCCTATTGCCCAATTTCAATCATCATCAACTCATGATCAGTCTTGTTTTATCTCTGCCCTTATCCACCCAGGAAGCCCATCTCCCTGGTTATTGCAAAGCCATCCCCATGCCTTACTATGCTGTCCATGAATATATTAGTATGGTTCTTTAAATATAAGGGCTCTTCAGAAAACCACATAACACCACTTAAAATGTGAAATAAATTTTTCTATTTGTAGTACTTTAAAGATATAATTCTACTGTCTTCTGGCTTGCATAGTTTCTAATAAATATGATATAATCCTTATCTTTATTCCTCTATATAAAGTACTGCTCTATCTTCCCTTCAATGTCTATTTTTTAATCTTTGATTTTCAACATGTATCTTTAATATGTCAAGGGATGTGTGTGTGTGTGTTTAACTCTTCTTGGGACTCTCCTGGATTCTTGGGTCTGTCATTTGTATCAATTATTAATTTTAGAAAATATTTAGCTGTTGTCTTTTCAAATATTTCTCTTTCCCCATTCTTTCTCTTTTCCTTCTCAGACTCCTATTACACAATAGGTCATAAAATTTGTGATCGTAGAAGTTGCCTTGGAACTCTTGTGTGCACTGATTTGGTTTTTTTTTGTTTGTTTTTTTTTTTTGTTTGTTTGTTTTTTTGGTGGGGAAGGGTTCAGTTTAGATAATCTCCACTGGTATGCTTTTAAGTTCACTGATAATTTCCTTATTGTATGCAATGTGCTGATATGTCCATTGAAGGAACTCTTCATCTTTGATACTGTTTTATTTCTAGCATTTCTCTTTAGTTTCTTCAAATAATTTCTCTACTGAAAATAAACCTATATTTGCATATGTTTGTCTTTTCCATTGTATTATTTAACATATTAAACATGATTATTCTACACACTCTCTCTTATAGTTACAGTATGTTTCATCTCTGACTCTGGACTGTTGATTGCTTTATCTCTTGACAATCATTTGCCTTTTCTTGCTTTTTGTGTTTCTCATTATTTTTTATTGAATGCTGGACAATATGTGGATAAGAACAGCAGATATATATGCCAGTAAAAAGTACTTATGCCCAGACACGGGTGCACCTTTTCTTTTGGGGTATTAGTTTTCTTTTGCGGTATTAGTTAGGTTAAGTTAATCTAGTCAGGAGCTGAACTGGGTTTGGGTTTTACTGCTTTTGTTATAAACTTTATTGAACTACAGGCTTAAAATTTCCCCAGAAGTGGAATATTTCACTGTATACTAAAACTGGGGACAGGATGCTACAGAGGTTTTTAGACATTCCTGTTTCATTCTCAAATTACAGCAGTTATTGCATGTCTGTAACACAAAATAGTGCTCTATCACCAGCTTCTTGAGCTTTCTACACTGGCAGCAACTTCTGCTTGGTTTTGGTGTAGGATGCTGAGCCCAAGAAGATTTCCATTTTAACCTTCCCATTAGGGACAGATAGTTTTCTTACTTCTACCCTTCATCCAGCAGCAATGGATCCTTGCCTGGACCCTTAGGATGAGAGGTTTTTAGCCAGGGGCTTGAAGCTTTTGTTTCATATGAGAGAAGGGTTTGGGGAAGTAGTCAGTTTTGGTGTTTGTCTTCCAACACCAGCTGGTCATCTTTTACTGCCTAATGCTTGCACCAACAAGTCTCCCTTCCTGTTCCTAATCTTTATTGAGAGCACTCAATGGAAGTCTGTGGGAAAGAATTTGGAAGTGTTTCTGGAACTGCAAGTGATTTAAACTAGCATAATAGGCTACACTTGACCTTTATGCATTTTTAACTTCTTATGTGATTCCTCATAATCTGCTTGTTATGGTCACCTCCTCTTTCTCCTGTACTCTGCCAAAGGTGAGATGGTTTTTGTGAAATGGCTTGCACTGTTTTAGAATTCACTTTACTTTATTGCTTTTTGATGTTAGGTCTCTGATGAGTTTGAGAAAATTTTGTAGATTTCCTGGCCTTCTCTTGTTGCTAGAATTGCAAAACTATCTCTTGCAAATTTCTGTATCCAAAACAGAGCACAGAAATGGAACTGCAAATATAATTTCTTATTTTTTCCATTCTTTTTCTCCTGTAACTCCCAACAGTTTGTTCCTATTAGGAACCCAAAGATCTTACTGTGTAACTTGTTAATATGTCTCTTTAAGTCTCTCTCAATGTGTGTTTCTCCAGTACACATTTTCTCCTTCTAAATTATTCATTGAAGAAACTGGGTTTCATGTCTTAAGGAACTTTTCAATAACTTTGATTTTTGATATTTCTATCTTCATTTTCCTTTATAATTCGTTTAATGCTTATGTAAAGAAAAGCCATTAATAGATTACTAATATACTTTTTCTCCAGTTAGTACATTGTTATTATAGTAATTTATTTTCCAAAAATTCCACATTATTGTGGGTTTTTAAAAAAAGTGTACAGTCATATAATCTATGACCAAAAGATTTTTTTTTGAATTTTTGATATGGATTGAAGTTAGAAATAAATGAAAGAGTAAAACACAGAAACTATTCCAACATCTGGAGATTAAACAATATGCTATTATATGATGAATGGATAACAGAAGATATTAGGAAGGAAATTAAAAAATTCTTAGAGGTAAATGAGAACAAAGAAACATCATATCAAAATCTCTGGGACACTATGAAAGCAGTACTTAGAGGGAAATTTATTTCATGGAGAGCATTTAATAAAAGAAATAAAACTCAAAAAATAAACGACCTAACACTACAGCTCAAAGCCCTAGAAAAAGAAGAACAGAACAGCACCAAAAGTAGTAGAAGACAGGAAATAGTTAAACTCAGAGCTGAAATCAATGAAATTGAAACAAAAGAAACAATACAAAAAATTGACAAAATAAATAGCTGGTTCTTCGAAAAAATAAACAAAATTGATAAACCTTTAGCCACACTAACAAAGAGAAGACAAGAGAAAACCCAAATCACTAAAATTCGGAATGAACAAGGAAATATCACAACAGACAGGATGGAAATACAAAACATAATTAGAAGCTATTTTGAAAATCTATACTCCAACAAAATAGAAAATTTCGAAGACATCAACAGGTTTCTAGAGACATATGAATTGCCTAAACTGAATGAGGAGGACATAAACAATTTAAATAGACCAATTTCAAGTACTGAAATAGAAGAAGTCATCAAAAGCCTACCAACAAAGAAAAGTCCGGGACCAGATGGGTTCTCAGCCGAGTTCTACAAACCTTTAAGGAAGAGCTCATTCCAATACTTCTCAAAGTATTCCATAAAATAGAAGAGGAGGGAACCCTCCCAAACTCATTCTATGAAGCCAATATCACACTGATACCTAAACCAGACAGAGACTCATCAAGGAAAGAAAATTTCAGACCAATATCCTTAATGAACATCGATGCAAAAATTCTCAACAAAATTTTAGCAAATCGCATACAAAAACATATTAAAAAGATAGTGCACCATGATCAAGTGGGTTTCATCCCAGGGATGCAAGGTTGGTTCAACATCAGGAAATCAATAAATGTCATTCACCATATCAATAGACTTAAAGTCAAGAATCACATGATTATTTCAATAGATGCAGAAAAAGCATTTGATAAAATACAGCACCCCTTCATGCTCAAAACACTAGAAAAAATAGGGCTAGTGGGAACATTACTTAACATTGTAAAGGCCATTTATGCTAAGCCCATGGCTAATATCATTCTAAATGGTGAAAAACTGAAAGAATTCCCCCTAAAAACTGGAACAAGGCAGGGATGCCCTCTTTCACCACTTCTATTCAACATTGTTCTTGAGACTCTAGCCAGAGCAATTAGACAAACCAAAGAAATTAAAGGGATAGGAATTGGAAAAGAAGAACTCAAACTATCCCTGTTCGCTGATGACATGATTATATATTTAGAGGAAACGGGAAATTCCACCAGAAAACTCTTAGAACTCATAAGTGAATTCAGTAAAGTAGCAGGTTACAAGATCAATGCTCATAAATCCAATGCATTTTTATACATAAGTGATGAATCTTCAGAAAGAGAAATTAGGAAAACTACCCCATTCACAATAGCATCGAAAAAAATAAAATACTTGGGAATCAATCTCACAAAAGAGGTGAAAGACCTCTACAATGAGAACTATACAACACTAAAGAAAGAAATTAAAGAACACCTTAGAAGATGGAAAGATCTTCCATGTTCTTGGATAGGAAGAATTAATATTGTCAAAATGGCCATACTACCTAAAGTGCTATATAGATTCAATGCAATTCCAATTAAAATCCCAATGACATACCTTACAGAAATAGAGCAAGCAATTATGAAATTCATCTGGAAGAATAAGAAACCCAGAATAGCTAAAGCAATCCTCAGCAGGAAGAGTGAAACAGGGGATATTGCAATACCAGATCTTCAACTCTACTACAAAGCAATAGTAACAAAAACAGCATGGTATTGGTACCAAAATAGAAAGGTAGATCAATGGTACAGAATAGAGGACACGGACACAAACCCAAATAAATACAATTTTCTCATACTAGACAAAGGGGCCAAAAATATGCAATGGAGAAAAGATAGCCTCTTCAACAAATGGTGCTGGGAGAATTGGAAATCCATATGCAACAGAATGAAACTAAACCCATATCTCTCACCATGCACGAAACTAAACTCAAAATGAATTAAGGACCTCGGAATCAGACCAGAGACCCTGCAGATTATAGAAGAAAAAGTAGGTCCAGATCTTCAACATGTCGGCTTAGGAGCAGACTTCCTTAACAGGACTCCCATAGCACAAGAAATAAAAGCAAGAATCAATAACTGGGATAGATTCAAACTAAAAAGCTTTCTCTCAGCAAAGGAAACTATCAGCAATGCAAAGAGAGAGCCTACAGAGTGGGAGAATATCTTTGCCAATCATACTTCAGATAGATCACTAATCTCCAGAATCTATAAAGAACTCAAAAAAACTCTACTCCAAGAATTCAAATAATCCAGTCGACAAATGGGCTAAGGAAATGAATAGACACTTCACAGAAGAAGATCTACAAGCAATCAACAAACATATGGAAAAATGCTCAACATCTCTAGTAATAAAAGAAATGCAAATCAAAACCACCCTAAGATTCCATCTCACCCCAATTAGAATGGCGATTATCAAGAATACGAGCAACAACAGGTGTTGGCGAGGATGTGGGGAGAAAGGTACACTCATACATTGCTGGTGGGACTGCAAATTAGTGCAGCCACTCTGGAAAGCAGTGTGGAGATTCCTTAGAAAACTTGGAATGGACCCTCCATTTGACCCAGCTATCCCACTCCTTGGCCTATACCCAAAGGACTTAAAATCAGCATACTACAGAGATACAGCCACATCAATGTTCATAGCTGCTCAATTCACAATAGCCAGACTGTGGAACCAACCTAGATGCCCTTCAATTGATGAGTGGATAAAGAAGCTGTGGTATATATATACAATGGAATATTACTCAGCCATAAAGAATGATAAAATTATGGCATTTGCAGGCAAATGGATGAAATTGGAGAATATCATGCTAAGTGAGATAAGCCAATCTCAAAAAGCCAAAGGAAGAATGATATCGCTAATAAGTGGATGATGACACATAATGGGAGGAGGGAAGGGTTAGTGTTAGGGTTAGAGTTAGGGTTAGGGAGGGGGGCAAGTATGGAGGAAGGAAGCTCTGTATAGAAGGAAAAGAGGGGTGGGAGGGGTGGGGGGAAGGGAAAAAATAACAGAATGAATCAAACAACATTACTCTATGTAAATTTATGATTACACAAATGGTATGCCTTTATGCCATGGACAAACAGAGAAACAACATGTATCCCATTTGTTTACAATAAATTAAAAAAAATAAAAAAACAAACAAACAAAACTAAAAAAAATAAATAAAAATGAAAATTAAAAAAAGAATTTTTGAATATTGATATCTTTTGTTTCATATTTTTACTACATAGCTATCATCTTGAAAATAATATTGAATAGTAACTGTGATTGTTCAGAACTTAAATGGAAATGAATTCAGTATTTTGCCCTCTATTTTGATCTTTTTTTTTTTACTTTTTTTTAATTTAAATGGGATACATGCTGTTTCTCTATTTGTACATGGCGTAAATGCATACCATTTGTGTAATCATAAATTTACATAGGGTATTGTTGTTTGATTCATTCCGTTATTTTTTCCCTTCCCCCCACCCCTCCCACCCCTCTTTTCCCTCTACACAGTCCTTCCTTCCTCCATCTTGCCCCCCTCCCTAACCCTACCTCTAACCCTAACACTAACCTCTCCCTCCCCCCATTATGTGTCCTCATCCACTTATTAGCGATATCATTCGACCTTTGGTTTTGTGAGATTGGCTTATCTCACTTAGCATGATATTCTCAATCATTTTTTAAAAATATTGGAAAAATGTTTATCAAATTTATGTAGATTAGCTTTTCTATTCTCTTTTTACTCAGAGTCTTTTTAGAAATAGCTGTTTATTATGTGCCCTGTTTGACTTAGTGACATATTAATGTTTTTCCCCTTTGATTATGTGAGTGTAATGAAACAAGATTGATTTTTTGTTATCAAACTATATTTGAATTTCTGAGAACAAATCCTCTTTGGTTGGGCTAAAACAAAATTGCAGTAAAACCACTTTAAACAGTCCACATGATGGTATTTCCAATCATATTGGACTATGTGAAGGAATTCATGGAATATTTTCTTCTCTCACCAAAATCCATTAGGCCTTAGCAGCATTACCATTAATAGTCCAAGAGTGGCTTCATGCATCCTTGTTTCCTTGAACAAAAAGAGAGCACACTAAGCTCTCTCAAGTACCACCGATCGAACTCAGAATGTGCAGATGGCAGCTTAGCTTCAGACAGCTGAAGTTGCTAAGCCCTTTTCTGTTAAGACCTAACAAATAGAACAAGTTCCTTCCTCTTTGGTGTTCCAAGTGCTTACACCAGAGGCCATAACTCAAAAACTCAAAAATTACAAATTCTATACAGTAATTCTGGTCACCAGTTAGTGAACTAGCACAAATCTAGCAACTGGAGTGAAAAACTGTGAGTCCAGTTTATCCTTTCCTCTCTGTCTTCATAATCATTTTTGAGTGCATCAACTATATCATGTACTATAATCTCTTCAGTTAAAGGGATAAAATATTACATGTTCAAACCATGTTATACCCTTAGTAGTAAATATTTGCTTACTTAATAAACATTTATTTAGTGCTTCCAGCATATGAGGTACCATACTGGATAGTGTGGAGAATATGAAGTGAAGACCACACTCCTAAGAATAATAAGAAAAGATGCACAGATGACTGTTCTGCAAAGCAAAAACTTTAAAGTGCCACAACAGAAAAGTAGAAAATATGCTATAGGAGAAGAGGAAAGGAGACAGTGCTTTCAGACTGGAGGTTTAAAGCAGACTTCATGAAAGAAATGGAAGTTAAGGAATGGGAAGGATTTGTACACACATAAGGCCCTGCCAGATAGAATGATGTCAAGAAAGGAGATGGGCTGCCAGGTGTAGGAGTAGGAGGCTGAGGCCGGAAAATCATGAGTTCAAAGCCAGCCTTAGCAACTTAGTCTCAGTGAGACCCTGTCTCTAAATAAAATATTAAAAAGGGCTGGGGATGTGGCTCAGTGGTTAAGCACCTCTGGGTTAGATCCCCGCACCAAAAAAAAAAAAAAAAAAAGGAGGTAAGGAGGTGGGCTGGGCATGGTGGTGCATACCTGTAATCCCATGTAATCCCAGTGACTCAGGAAACTGAGGATTATAAATTCAAAGCTAATCCCAGTACCAACCCCTCCCCCCCCCCCAAAAAAAATAAAGGTGGGAGAACAAGACATGTGTTGTAAACAACCAGGTACTTGATTTTTCCTAGTGTTTTTCTGAAGATTGATTGAGACTCTTCTGGGGGTCATGAGATTAACATAATATCTGGAACTGCTTTAAGAAATAGTATAGAAACTATCAGAGTGCATTGCATTTAGTAAAGATAATGTTTTGGAAATTCAATGTGTATATATGTATATACACAATGTGTACACATTAAATTTGGATTTAATATATGTATTTAAGGATTATATATATACACACACACACATGTGTATGTATGCATGTAGATAGCAGGTCTTTTGGCAAATGTATTTATTGTAGATTAAGAAGACTGAAAAAGATGGGTCTATAGCAGGGATCAGCAAACTTTTTCCATGAAAGGATAGATAGTGAATATTTTAGGCGTTATGGGCCAAAAGGCCACACACAGTCTCTGTCATAATTATGCAGCACTACCATTATAGCACAAAAGCAGCCACAGACAACTCTTAAACAAATGACCATGGCGGTGTTCTAATGAAACAGTAATGCCCCAAAGACCCATAAGTCCAGATTTGGTCCCAGGGCTGAAGTTTCCTAACGTTGATGTGTAGGGTGGGATAGTTAGAAGGAGCATCAAGAAGCAGTGCTGGAAATATGGTGAGGGGGAGGATTTTGAAACCCTTTGCCTGTGTAACTTAAGACACTGAACCCAACTCAACTAGCAGTAGGCACATTCTACAACGGAGAGAAGGGAAGGTCATCTCATCTCGCAGACACTTCTCAACAAGCTTTGCATTCAGGCAATTATACTGACTGCAGTGCAGGCTGAACTGGAAGAGAGTTTTGAAAGACTTTTATTTGTATAGTTGTCTATCATTTTCCTTTCAGGGCACACAAAAGATTTTTTTCAGTGTATTTAGCTTTAAAAGTATTGCCTCCTCTGCCATTTGGCAGGTTAAAGTAACTTTAGCCTAGTTTGATAGATAAAGCCTCTGAGCCCAAGGCATAGTTTAGTGATTCTCCCAGGGTTCTTGAGCTTGGGAAAGGCCTGCACGTGCTTAAATTACAGCAGAACTAAAAGACAGGTCTCCTGCTCTGCAGTGTGTGGCACTGATGAGTGTTTCTGATGAAAGCAGTGACAGCTTCCATCTCTCCAATACTCAGCAATACATGACTGCTCAGAAGCCTGAAGGAACTAGACTACTCAGACTCAGAAAGATAAATGGCTTCATTCTGTTCTTACACTCAGCTTCCTTAATGCCAGATCCTGGAGAGGCTCTGAGCTGGCTGTGTCAGAATCACAGAGAAGCTTGTTAAAGTATAGATTTTCTATCCTACCCCAATTTTGAATACCTGCAGGGTAGGACTAAGAATCTGCATTTTAAATAAGTGTCTTCAAATATTTCTGATGTTCAGCCAGGAACAGGAAACACTGCTCAAGTGACAACCAGTATTTTTGCTTTTCAGTGGGATTGTAGCAGGAGTGTGCCTGGGGTGCCACACCAGGTTTGATCTGGGCAGTACAGAAGGACAGGAATGGGAGGCTGAGGTCCACGTTCAGGATCCTTGCCTGCTACTCATGGTCCAGCCAGATGGCCTCTCTGACACTCATTTCCAACTTGTAAAAGTCAGCAGATCATAGGGGCTCTCTCTCTCTCTCTTAGGATGTTTTCATAATCAAATGAGATAATTGTAGGAGAAATGAAGAGATGGGAAATGACCTAGCCCCAAGACTGGGGAAGAAGCTTCTAAAATATATCCAAGCTCTCCATGTGGAGGCATTTTCCAGCATCCTTTGGGCACTGAGCTGTGTACCAACCAGAAATGCACAGTGTAATGCTTCAAAATGTGAATCTGCCTCAGACTCAAGAACGCCAAGCCTTTGCCTAGGGTTAGGTCCAGGAGCGGTGAGATATCTCTGGGGTAGAAACTTCCCCTGGCAGCATCTTGAACTACCATAATGCACTGAGGTAACAGGCTGGTGGTAGGACAGGCTTCTTTGCTATGGAAAGCTCCAGGTCCCAGACAGTAGGAAACTTGTGTTCATTGTACGGTTAAGGAACCAAGGTCATTTAAGAAGCTAAGTGATCTTTTGTGCCAGTACCAGGTATTCACCCACTTCCTGGGAAGGGCCTTGGAAAACTGCTTTATGGCAGAAAGGAGAAAGCTTTGTAAACCATCAGATCTAAATAGAAGACTGCTTGTCTAAGTGGCATTCTGGTTCCAATTTTCAAGGAATCTGGACTTGATCCCATACACAAAGAGGATGTACTAAAATACTAAAATTAAGATCCAAAACACCAAAAACTTTGCATTTTTTTTCTTTTTGCATTTCTTGAAAATGTTCCAGTGGTTTCATTACTAACATCAGTTTTATAAGAAGTCACACCATTTGGGGAGTATATGAATTGTCATAGCCCAGAGTTTTTCCCTTTACAGGTAACTCTGAGGAATTGGTATTTATTTATTTATCTATCTATCTATCTATCTATCTATCTATTTATTTATTTATTTATTTATTTATTGTGAATGACTGGAAGATCTCCAAATTTGGCCACCATCTTCTGAAGTACTACTATATTTATTATGTATTTTGAACAAACTAACGTCAATAGCCTTACAAATCTGCCCCCCCACAAAAAAAAATCAGGCAATGCAAAAATGTGTATTGTTTCCAGGAAAGTATTCTATGTTGTTTTCCACAATAACAATTTTTGGTTTAAATGAGCATCTCATATATGCTTTTTGTATACAATCTTTTTCTTTCTAAAAGTTTGGAATTGCATGTAGGTCTCCTGACACTAACAACCTGTCCATAATTATCACACCAAATATTTTCACTGTGAGTTCTTGAGTATAGTATAGTGTTCTTACATTGTCTGTTTTCAAGTCTTCTCAGTTTTTAGCACAATAGGAAGAGGCCCAGAGTATGTGTGTATTCCATGTCATAGGAAGTCTTGAGTACTTTCCTAAAATGTTAATATCTGCTGGATTCTTTTGCTCACTATGCAGATATTGTAAATACTCTGAGAACACAGGCCATGTCTATCTTGTCCAGATCTATTTCCTTGGTATATGGGTAGACCCTGAGTATGTATTTGTAGAATAGATGAAAAGAAGAAGGAAAAGAGGAAGAATTACATTTTTGTATTTCCTTCTTGCATTATTAGTGGTTATATTTTTATTCCCAAATGGATGTGTTTCTGAAAATCTGGGCATTTGAATATGCTAAGATTTAGGAGGATTCATACTAACAAAATCGCTCAAGTATAGACATGTCATAAGGGGATGGGGAGGGATGTTGGGAACTATGATAAAATCAGAATTATGTAAAATTTGAAAAGAAAGTTTTGATATTTTCAATCATCTTATAGCTATCAGCACAAATTAATAGCTAACAAAGTACTTCTAGAAAGATCTCTTCTTACAAAACCAGTGTTAATGAATACATTTTTAAAGTATTTGCAACTTGTGGTTTTACCGTGTTCATGGCTTCTCTGTAGTTGCTGACGTTAACTTGGAAGTAGTTATGTTTGACAGTGGGCTAGGTTCCAGCTTCAGCGATTTCTTTTTTGGTATGTACTAAATTCTTACTGCCTTTAGTGTAGTCATTCTGTCCTCTATTATCTTATAGCTTTTATTATTGACTTAAGGTCCAGTTACTTTGTAAAAGAACATTTTATTTCCCTCAGTAGTTGTACAGTTTACAACACTCCCAGGGCTGTGCCTTTTTATTTATATTTCATATGTGAACTATATAATCCTAACTCAAGATTGGCTTCACACTAGTGCAATGGCACAAATATTAAATAGTTTTAAATTCCTCTTATTTATACAGCTATTTATATTTTTCAAAGTTAAAAAAAAAAAAGAAAGCAAGCAAGCCTGAAGTTTATTTCCTATCTTGGTAGTCATTAATCTACCCTCAGCTCTTTTCACTTCTGCCTGGTCTGTGAATTTCAGATTATCGGGGTCCTGCCACATTCCTTTCCTTCTTCGTGGCCAGTGTGTGTAAATTTGGCTGGGTTGCAGAAGTGGGGTGAGGAGGTCGTGATGACAGCATTATCAGCACGGGGAGAACAGTTTCTCTGCGGGGCTTTTGGAAATGGGCTGTGTGCACGTGTGCAATTCAATCTAGGCTGGGTGAGAGTGCAGAGTTGCTGTGGTTAACATCCCCAAGAGCCTCCTTGTAAAGCTGGAAAACTGAAACTCCTTTCTGGACCCTCTGCAAACTATCAACCCTTGCTCTGGGAAACAGCTCCCATCTGGAGTGGGAAGAATGTCTCCATCATATGTAATCCTTTTCTTGGGGTCTTCGTGGTTCCAGTACCCTTAACCTTTCAGTTAATCCTCCAAGTCAATGAAAAGTGGCAAGAGGGAATGTTGTGTGAGCACAAACAAAGGAATGGGGCTCTGAGACTGTGTCATCTCTTACCAGTGCTTTCTGGGCCCGGGAACCCCGGAAGGTCATGGCTATTGGTCACAGATTAAGGACTTCCAAAGGAACTAAGCATTTCTTCGCAGTCTGCTAAAGAACTTTTAATACGAAGGTCTGTCCTTTGGAATGTAATTGCAATCGCTAAAATTGTGCTTGGAGGCTTCCTGACTTGCACTTTGGGAAATGACTAGTCATTAAGTATCCCCATTAAGAATAGAGTACAGTGACTGCAGAGTAGCAGGTCTTTACCTTGAAACCCCCTGGAGAGCTTTCTGACTCAGCATATAATCTATCAGGGAAAAATTCTTAGTAGGTTTTGTTGTTCCTATCAGTCTTAATGACACAGGAATGGAATGGGGTACATAAGTTAGGAGACCCCAGTTCCTATCCTGGAGTGCTCCTGGAGAGGAAGTGTGTGAGCTGGCTGACCATGAAGTTGTTAAGGTGATCTTTCATCTAGCATGATGATCGATCGCCTAGTTCCTGTATTAATAAAGTAGTGCTAATACGTATTGTTTATTGCATACCTCCTAAGAGGTAGACACAATGCTTAGCACCTCCTGTACTTTATTTCACTCAGTCTTCTCAAAAATGAGGTGAGGTGGGGACCATAATGATCCCTATTTTACAGATGAAGTCACTGAGGCTTAGGGAGGAAGGTGAGGCCACCAGCCAAGGTCACATTCACTGAGGCAGATTGAACCCGAATCTTAGTGGCTTCCTGACATCTGCTGCTGCTGTTTAAGGGGATACTCACACATCATTCTGATTCTTTTGTAAGAAGGTGGAATGAGTGCTGGGGGCTCCGCAGGACAGTGTCCTGGAACAGCACAGCACCAGGAGACGACAAGTCCTGTTCTAATCTGGACGCCACTTCTATGTGGTCTAACTTCTTGGGACAAATGGCTTAACTTTATGCACCTCAATTTCCTGATCTTTGACCAATCTGTTTGATGGGGTGAACTGTGAAGTTTTTTTCCCATTTTGATATTTTAGCTCACTTCTAGTTAGCCTCACAGTGCACAGCAAAGTGGATTGACTACATCATCATGTAGACTAGAGGTTCATACAATTATCCATTTATTCATTTGGTAAACATTGACCACCTATGAGCCAGTTTGGGAGAGAGTGAGGAGTAAATTTCGGACCAGTCTTTTTTCTCCTATTGTTTGCAGGGTATAGCTAGGGTCAGCATAATTGTGCCAAATATTATTGTCATTTTAATGATGATAAATGTATTGTTACATGCTGTCATTCATAGGGAGCCACATAGCTGACAACACAGATTGAACTGCATGTGTCAGTGGCTGCTGTCTGGCCTTTCTGAGGTCACAGCTGGGTCTGGACCATTTACATGCAGGAAAGCTTTGTGCTCCATTGATGAGCATTTGCTATATTGAAGAGCTTATTTTAAGCATAGAAAAGTGACAGTTCTTCAGTGAGCCTTGCTTTGCTGCCAGATGTTAAAGAGCTGAACGTAAGTGGTTTAAGAAGTGAACCCCCCCCCCCCAAAAAAAAAACCTATCATGATTCTATAACATGTTCTCAAATCTCTGATTCACCTGGAAGGGAAATCCCCAATTTGACCTCATAATTCTACTATTAAAAAAAATAATAAGAGAACAAATCCCTGTCTTGGGTTGATAAAAAGAGCATGGGAAGAATTTCATTGGAAAATAATGAAAATCATTTGCAAATGAAAAAGATAAACTGACAGAAGATGAAAAGTAAAAAGAAATTTATGGTTCCTTCTCAGCTGTCGGGGGGTGAGAAGGACCAAGTGCATATTCATTAGCCTACTCTTTAGGAGGACTGCCTGGGCTCTCACCAGGTGGGACACTGTGCCTGCTATACTCCTGGGGACTGCTGTCACCACTGGGTTATTTCAGTAACAGTGAAATCCATGGGTTTTGGAGCCAAATTGCAAAGGTTCAAATCTTCTTTTTAACACTTAGTAGCCATGAGACCTCATACAAATGACCTAAGCTCCATGTCTTATCGGTGGAAAGGAGCTATCAAATTGTGAAAATTAGACAATAGATGGGTAAAATAGCTGAGCACAGTGACTGGTGCCTCATTATTATTCTTAGATGGGAATTTATCCTGCTTGTAATCTTGCTTCAAGAGTAAGTGTGTATATGTACATGCCATCTATCATTTCTGGTTCCATGAATGTGTGTACTGAGACATGTGCTAAATGTGTACAGCTCCTAAAAATTACTAGAAAACTCTTTGAGTCAGTGGCCTTTCTTATTGAATGACCAGCCATCCTGCTGTGCCTGGGACTAGGAGGATCCTTGGGATGTGAGACTTTTAGTGCTAAAACCGAGAAAGTTTCAGGCAAACCAGGTCACTCCAAAGTTGGCAAAGTCCTTGCTTTTCAGAGCATAGAAAGAAAGCATGACCCTGAAGCTGGCTATGGTGAGGACCACCCATGTGAATAATGCCAGTGGCAGCTATTGAGTTACAGATGGACAGACTCTATCTTTTAATAACAAATTAGAGCAGAAAGGGTAAGAACCCTAACTCACTAACCCTAACATGAGACTACATGGAGTGCCCTTCTTAAGCAGGGGCTTTTAGCCCTAGTGGTCCACAAGAATCACCCAAGGAACTTTTTAGAAAAAGGAATGCCATTGGGTGGTGCTGTACTTCTGTAATCCCAACTGTTAGGGAGGCTGAAACAGGAGGATCACAAGTTCAACGTCAGCCTGGGTAACTTAGCAAGACTGTCTCAAAATATTCTCTCTCTCTCTCTCTCTCTCTCTCTCTCTTTCAAAGGCTGGGGATGTAGCTCAGTGGCAAAATGCTTGCCTCGCGTGTGTAAGGCCCTGGGTTCAATCCCTTGTATTAAGGACAGGTTGGGGGCATTTCTAATGTGCTACCTAGTTACCAATGGGTGCAAAATGATTTATATTTTCCTAATTGACAAATTTAGAATTTCCCTGAGTTTCAGCTGTGATGATTTGATATGTTGATAATACCTATAAGGTTTTATTGATTTTCTACACTGGAATTTCTACTGGAAGCATATTCCTTTGAGATGATTAAGTGTTCTCTTTATTTTCTCCTTTTATTACACTTTTAAATTTTTTCATTTTATTTATTGCCCTCTTTTGTGAGGGCAGTATACTTGTTGGTATGCTGCCTACCTCTAGGAGCATGGCTTCAAAACTTGAGGAAATTCGAAGTCTAATTTGAGTGGAAAAGGGACAGTGCTATTTCTGAGGACAAAAAATGCACTTCCTCTTTTTGTGCTGAGTTAATGATAAATGGTTTCTTTTCCATTTATTAAAATTAGACAAACCTCCTTCTGTTACTAAAGATTCTTACCCAATACTTTCATCCACACAATAAACTTTTGTGAGGATTTTTTTCACAATTATCCTATTGTTGAACAATTAACATTTTTCCCCCCAGGTTTTCCCTCTTAGCTACTTCAGTGAATGTCCTTTTGACTAAAAGTTAAGAAATAACATAGCTGGGTTCAAAGTTAAGGAATTTTTAGAGACCACTGATCATCACTGCCAAATTAGTCTACAAACTGTACTCACGTACACCAGTGCCTTATCAATACTAGCTGTTCTCCCCCGCCCCCCACCCTGCTTTTGCTGATTTGATAGGCCCCAGTGGTATCCCATTTTATGAATTTTTCTTTGGCCACAGTGAGACTGAACATATGTTCAAACACATTTTGACTTAATATTTTTCTCTGGAAGATTGCTTGTTTGTGCCCCTTCACACAGTTGTCTCCTGGGTTCCTCTTTTTCTTATTAACTTATAAAAACATTTTTTGGCCACAACCACGATTAGACCTGTCATAAATACATACATGTAGTGTGAACATTTCTCTCCTCCATTTTGACTGTTTATAGTGGGGTTTTAGAAATCCATTCAATACCTCTGTGTTTTCTGCATTTCTTACTTACCTGGCACTGATAATGACATTAGAGTTCACGTATGTTAAAGAGTTATTAAAAGGAAAAAATTAAGAGTTAATAAAAGGAGAGCTATATCCTCAAAACTTCCTCCAAAGCACACTGTAGTCATCCAGTGGAAATATCTGTGTAATGGCAGCACTGTCAATGTCTTTATGGCTACCTCAAAGAACTCCGAAGAACACAATTAATTTTACTTGATCATTGGCCCTTTATGAATCTTGGCAAATATTTTCCTTGTAGGCAAGGGTATCCAAGCCAACTCACAGTTTACTATGTGGTCGGCTACAAATGATTGAGGTGTTTTTCAAATCCATCTAAAAGAACTCTGTCTCTCTACCACTGAATTATGGCATCTTATCTCACAAACTTAACAGCATCTAATGGTTCTATCTCTAGATAATGTGATCCAGCTGGAGATCCAAGGTAAAGCTCATGTTTTAGAACAAAGGGGTATTTTTCTCTAACCAGTAAGCAAAAGTGACTTTTTCAGCTATAAAAGGACAAGAGGTTTTGAAATGATCCCACTGGGCAGGGTTTCCTAGACTTGTTTTCTTGGCAGTGGGCCATAGAGCTAAGCCTGAGTCTTCCAAACATCTTCCATTTTTGTAGTAGTGTGAAGAATTCACTAGCTGAGACCAGAGTCACTTTATGGTGTGATGATTAATGTCCAGGGTCCCCTTGATGTAGAGGTAGCCACAACCAGACAACTAACAGTATCATCAGCAGACCATTGATCAGTGTGTATCAAGAATTAAAGACACGGTCCCTTTTCCTTTCCATATAAGTACCTTTAATGTTCCCTCAGGGTTGAACATTTTCCTCCTTAAGGAAATACTGGACTTTTAACACCTACACAACAAGAATGGCAAATGGGCCATAGCTTCAGTGAGAAATTGCCAAAGATGTGTTACTTAACCAACATACTGTCTCATCTCTTTTTAAGGTTTTAACAGCTCTGTAGCATGGGTCTCCTTTGCTGATTTTCTGTGTGTGTTTCATTGTCCTGAAGCCAAGATTTCTGTATTCCATTCTCATTACCCTGTTCCAAGAAGAAATTGTCTATCTCTGGTTCCAATCTTGTTTCTTAAGACATTGTTATTGCTAGAGTCACACACACACACACACAAATGTAGATAACAGAATGGTTTGTCTCAAAACATGTATGAGGCAGCAGCATTATGCAGATGCTGTCTGTGAATTGCCAACAAGTCAATAGTAACAACCTGCAGTTGTCCCCGTCACTACTCTGAGTTTTACCTAGGCATCTATAACTGCTTAGTCCTGGAGGTAGCCCCATGATGTAGGGACAATTGCTGCCCCCATATTTCAGATGAATGTAGCAAATAAAGTAAGTGACTGAGTCAGAATTTGAACATGAACAATCTGACTCCAGAGCCTGCTCTTTTGTTTGTTTTGTTTTTGCAGTGCTTAGAGTTGAACCTAGGGCCTCGTATATGGTAGGCAATAGCTCTACCACTGAGTCCCGCTTTTTAACTTGATTTAATTAATACCAGAAGACCACAAGATTGGTGATGGTGTCTCCATTCTACAGATGAGAAGCTGAGACTCAGAGAGGTTGCTAACTGCAATCATGTCTCACACACCTGAGAAGAAGCAGAGATTGATCACCATCTCAATTCCAAAGCCTTCCTCATGAATTTCTCACTCTCCATATTCTTTTGAATGCAGTTCTTTATCCACTTCACAGAAAGCTTACAGCTGGCTCAGAGACAGATGCTTAAGTGGGCCTGCAGCACATTCTTCTGGGTTCTTTTTGCACAGGAAGTTACTCGTTTAGACTACACTCTTTATTTGTGTAAATGACACAGTAAGAATTGCCTCTTTTTTTCTACATAAATAGCTGTAGGATTTGGCTTCCAGTTCGTTCCTGCTTCAGGGACTTTGCATTTACTCTCCCTCAGCTTGGAACCCTTTGTCCTCAGACCTTGGCATGACTGATTCCTTCTCAGGTCTCAGCTCCAATGTCATCACCTCAGTGGGAATGACCCTTTTGATCTGTATCAGTCTCCTAGGGCTGCCATAAAAAATCCTCAAACTGGCTGGCTTAAAACAAGAGAAATGTTTTGTGACATAATTCTGGAGGCCAGAAATCCAAAACCAAGGTGTTGGCAGGACAATGTTTCCTCTGAAGGCTCTAAGGAAAGATCTTTCCTTGCCTCTTCAGTTCTGGTGGACCCATAAATTCCTTGGCTTGTGGCAGTTGATGCCAACCTCTGTCTCTGTCTTTGTATGACGTGTGTCTCTGTAATTCTCCTCTTATGTGTCTTCTCTTCTTTTTATAAAATCACTTGTCATTGAATTTAGGGCCCATCTGTATATTTCAGGATGATCTCACATTAAGAGCCCTAACCAGATTATAACCACAAAGACCATTTGCCCAGATATGGTCACATCCACAGGCTCCACAAGGATGTGGTCTTTTAGGGGCCAACATTCCCTTAGGTAAAGTAACCTTTGTTGTATTTATGCTCTGTGATGTCAGCATCCACTTTAATTTATTCAAAGAACTTGTCCTAATTTGATGCAACTTGTTCTTTTATATGTCTTCTTTTGTCTGTTTCTATCTATTTGAATTCAGACTTTATAAGTAAAGAGCTATCTTGTTCATTGTTGTATCCTCAGGATGTAAAATAATGTTTGTATATTGTAGGGATCACTGAATATTTATTGAATAAATGGTTGAATTAAGTATATTGTTGTCTAATGTAATGTCAGTTTGGCTCTTTGATTCCTTCAGTAGTTTTCAGGGTTTTATTATTTTTGTTGTCATTGCTGTTATGCTGTTTGAATTTTAGTCAACAGTTATTTGGAAAAGCAAATATATCATGGACATATATTTTACACAGTGGGTAAATATATCCAACCCTTTCAATATGACAATTTTTAACTAACTCATCTTGTTAGCTCCTTTTGCTCTTGCTTCTCCCCCAGGAATTAATTCTCAACAGAATCTTTTATTTTCCCTTAGGCTCTGATCACCTCCGAGAGAAAGATGGCCTCTGGGCTGTCTTGGTCTGGCTCTCCATCATTGCTGCCAGGAAGCAGAGTGTGGAGGAAATCGTTCGGGATCACTGGGCCAAATATGGCCGTCACTACTATTGCAGGTGAGCAGAAGGTAACATGCCTCTTGGGGAGCTACTCAGAGAAGTTTTCTGAAACCGATGGCTAGAACTTTAAGAAGGAGGCATCTTTCAGGAAGATCTATGGGACCCAGAGGCTGGAACTGGATCAAGCTGATAGGTGATTGGGGCGGTGCTAAGGATTACCAAACTGGAAGATGCAAATTTCACTTTCCCTGATGACATCCTTCTCTAATCTTTTCTTCGGTGCCTATAAGGTAGGCAGTCATCTAAGAGGATATCTGAGCTGTGGAGCTTGAAAAATCCTCTGGTAACCATGGTGGCTGGGAGAATCATGCCCTCAAATGGAAGCATTTCTTATTGTTTGTTCACCCATACTTATGAAGGAAGCAGGGCAGAAACAGTATGGGTGCTTTTGTAATCTTCTTTCTACCTTTGCCTTTACCTCCTCATCAGTGATTCAAACCATGTTCACAATGTCCAAGCTGGCACCCTTCAAAGGGGCCAAATGGTTCAGGAGTTAGAGATTTTGCTAGAGGTTTGCTCTCAATGAGAAGAGACTCACAAAATGGAACTATTACCTGAGAAGGAAGGAGATAAAAAGATTGTAGGTAGAATCTTAGGGCAGGTGGTCTCTATCTCCTTGTTGTTAAAGTGAGGGTAAGAATATTCTTGCGGCATGGTTGCTTGCTGGGTATGTGAACCTAGTTCCAAGCCATGGTTTAGGTGCAGGGGTGATAGGAAAGAATGTTAACTGTGGAGAACTCAAGCTGGAGGGAGGGAATTTGGGGTAGTTTTAGAGATTCTATGTATTAAAAACAGAGATTGTGGCTCATTTTGTTTTAATCTTGAATGGTTAACTACTTCCAGAGCTTGAGGAACAGAGAGAGAGCTTTAAATTTTAGCCTTATAAGGTGATTGCTTCTTCTCTCAAGAAGCCATTCACTTAGATAAATATCAGAGAATAAAGAAGATTGTGTTAGTATTTATTAAAGTCAAAGAGATTACAATGTTCTGGGAAATGTAGACAACACCATAATAGTCTGTGTTCCTGTTTAGTCAAGAAAGGGGAATCTGACAACCTGTACCACCTCAAATTATTCATTGCATCCTCAAATAAGGATTCTCAAGGACAGGTGGGAACATGTTTTACTTGTCAATATTCCTAACAAGTGCCCTAACCCCTTCATTCTTGTGGAATTCGGGGCATTAATCAGCATATGAAATTTTACTATTGCATAAAGCTCTCCCAAAAAGTTCAACCAGATAAAATAGATTTGATTGCCAACCTCTAGTTTAATAAGATTGCTTCAAGTCAGAGATGTGCTTCTCTTTGGAATGATTTGTGGAATGATTATCTAGGTTTCTGCAAGTGTTTTGAAGAGATGGTGTTAATGATAAGTGTATTTATAATATAGCTCATTTTTTGTGGCTAAGAGCTTACATGCTAATCACTTGTTTCATAACAAATACCATATTAGAGAATAATATGCAATGGGAATTTAATTTCTTGTAGGATGTTGAATTATGTTTCAGATTTCTATCCAAAAAGATCACAGAGATAAAGAAAAAGGGAAGAGGGAATAGGTAGAATGAAAGATAAACATTTCCTTTAACCCCAGCAAATGGCAAGTTGAAAGGTGTTTGTGAAATAAAATGATTTCTAGCCAGACAATTTTCTTGGCAAGGAGGAAATAATAAAACAATTTCAGCTTAACTAATACTGAGACTGAAGTTGTATCTGAGAAAATAGCTCAATTTTCCTTGTTTGAGTTGACCCCAGAAGAAATTCTCTATGTAAAGGTTTTGTTCCCTGAAATGTGTTGCTGTTGATGGTGGTGGCTAGAAGGGGCATGTAGGGAACTAAGGGGAAGGCGGTGGAGGGACTTGCATCCTGCTTGTAAATGAAGATGGGCATCTGGGCAGGCTGGTCTGAACATGATCTCAGCCATAGACTGAATATGATATGTCCTACTACTGGTTTTTCTCAACTCTTGAATCTCTTTCAATGCCTCCATAACTTCTATGAGACTATCCTACTAATCTTCCTTCTTTCTGCTTGCTGTGTCTTTCCTTCCCCAAATGACTGTTTTTTTTTTTTTTAAGAGAATCTAGTCTCAGAACACATGTATTGAGAATATTCTAAAGAGGTCCCTGTTGTTTGTTTCTGAGGTTGGAGAAAAAACACCTCGTGTATGAGGAAGGGAATAAAAGAAAGGGCTATATCAATATAGAGACCCATCGCCAGACATGGTATCCTTCTGGTCCTCCATTTCTGTTAATATGCTGGTGATTACTGGGAGTCTTAAAAAGTCTTCGGTGGAAAAAAGCAGTAATGGCTATTCAGAGCTTCCTTTTTTTCAGTTTGCTTTGAGAACTCACATCTTTCTTCTGCTACAGGAAGCCCAAATGTGAGATCCCTGCACAGCCACTGGGGCAGAGCTGCCCCTCCTTGGATTTCCGCCAGTAGGTCTTGGTCAAGACTGTCTGATGCTGGGAGAGAGAACACAGTTTATTTATGGTACTCACTGAGAATTAAAGTAATTGGCAGTTTTAAGCTCTGGTGCCTGGCCCTGTGCCAACTGTTCAGTATATGCATTATATTTTAAACCCCACAATAACAAATGAGATAAGTATTACTTTTAGCCCTTTTTTATTCTAAACACATTCTGTTCCTGTTGTTACCTTTGATACTCTTGGCTTGGAGGACTTATTGAACGGAATAATTGTGATATTTCTTCCATGTTTCTGAGAGAGTTTTATAGTATTTTGGTTTACTTTCCCCCGTCTCCCTTGTTTACTGCTTCTTTCCTTTTCCCCATTTCCTTTCCAGACTACTAGCATAGCACTTCCTATGTTCCAGAAGTAACAAAGAACAGGAAAGCAAATGACTGTACCCTCCTGGAGTCCCTGTGGTGGACAAAGACAGACAGCCAATAAATAAACCAACCAGATAAATACAGATTGTATAACTATCAAAAGAAAATGTAAAGGATAATGAGAGAAGGGGAGAGGGGAAGTTATTTTGGATGGATGGTCAGGGAAGGTCATTTTCTGGAGGTGACAATAGGTTTTAAGATTGAAGGAAGAGCAGGGTACAATTGCACATTCCTGTAATCCCTGTAACTTGGGGGGCTGAACCAGGAGATTGCAAGTTCAAAACCAGGCTGGGGAACTTAGCAAGATCCTGTCTCAAAATTAAAAGGACTGAGAACATAGTTCAGCGTTAAAGTGCCCCTGGGTTCGATCCCCAGTACCTCAAAAAGTAGATAAAGAAAGAAAGAAAGATTGAAGGAAGAGGACAAACCAGCTCTTTGAACACCAGGTATAAAGGCATGTATGAACACATGGGGTGGAGGGAGCTAACAGCAAAGGCAAAGGCCCAGAGGCAGGAGAGGTCGAAGGGGCCTTATAGACTGGGGAAGTGGCCATGGTGGCTGTAGCAAGTGACAAGGGTGAAAAGTGGAACAAGTCAAGTGGAGCAGGGGTGGATCCCACAGTGCCTGATAGGCTGTGGTTTTGAGTTCTGTTCTCAAGATGATAAGTGTTTCAGGAGGGAGTCAAAAAAAAGGAGTGACACGATTTGATTCTTGTAAGACCATTCTGACCTCTCTGTGGGAACTGGATTGTAAGGGCCAGTAGGCAAAAGGGGGACCCACCGAGGGTATAAGCAGTGGGTCTCCCTTTTGAACTGTGCTCTCCTTTCCTGAAATCAGAACCCATGATTAGATGAGCTTGAAGGATCCACCTGGTGGTTGGTTCTCTGATTGTGTGTTCATCCTATGTTCTGCCCTCCCCTACTAGGTTTGACTATGAGGGGCTGGAGCCCAAGGCGACATATTATATCATGAGGGACCTGGAGGCCCTGGTCACAGACAAGTCCTTCATTGGCCAACAGTTTGCTGTGGGGAGCCATATCTACAGTGTGGCAAAGACAGACAGCTTTGAATACGTGGACCCTGTGGATGGCACCGTGACCAAGAAACAGGTACTTGGTAGAGAATCCCTGAAACACAACCTGGGTAGAGCTGGTGGCCAAAGTCCTAGAACTGCAGAAGTGTTTTGGGATGATTTGTTCTGGGCCCTTCATCATATACATCAGAACTCTGCAACCAGGTTAGAGGTGGTGGACTTGGTGAAGGTCACCTTACTAGTTAGTGGCAGAGGTGGACTAGTAGTGGCAGAGGTGGACTAGTACATGCATGCCTCCGTCCAGTATTCTTCCCACTTGTTAACTGGCAGTTCAATGCCTCAAATAGGTTACAGACCCAGCATTTCCGTCTCTGATGTTTGCAGCCCTGAGGTCTTCCTATGCAGTGCCATTATTGGTGATAGATGCAGAGAAGTTTCCAAGAGCAAAAAACCTTGTCCTTTGGACCCCCGAGTGCAGGGTTGTTTCACCTTCTATTGCCTTACGTCATTGAGGACTCACAGGAGTTTAGCCAGATGGGTTTGGCACCCCTCAAAGGAAAGAAAGGATTACCCAGAAAACCTCCCAAAAGGAAGGTTTGTGAATAATTATAATAGATAAGTGGCAAAACCAACCACAACTTCTGTTGTGGACTCCTCTTTGTGAAATGTGTAAGAAACATTGATAGCTACTACAATTATTTTTCTGTTCAGTTTTGTTTATTTATTGGCTATGGCAAATATTGTCCAGTCTGGGAGCACATTATAGGCATTAACATTTATAATTACACCCTGAGTAATGTTAAGAGAAGTGCAGCCTCCAAATTCCTAAAATCTTAACTTTTTATACATTCATTATAAGTACAGACAATAAAACAAGGCAGAAACTGCAGGTCTTTGGGGACTAAATATAATGTGGTTACTGCTGTTTTAATTTAACGAGAATTCCCTATACCCTCCTCGTCATATGATTTCCCAACGTGCTGTAAATTCAGATACATTTTTGCTATTCTCTGGGTACTCTCAAAGGTCTATTTAGTTTGATAGTGATATTTTTATCTCCATGAAAATATCAGTCTTTCATTATAGAAGCCCTTTGATGACCCAGCAAACTGCCACCTTACTTTGGAAAGGTGAGGGTCATAGAGAAAATAATGGATAAGGAGCTTGGAGACTCAGAATCACATTCCGCCATCTACTAGTTGTGACTTTGGGAAAGTGCTTAACTTCTTTGGGCCATAGTTTCTTCCTCATCTATAGAGTACTTACCTCACAGAATTGTTTTAGAAATAGAATGAAATAAAATACACAAAAGTCCCTAGCTATCCCTTCTATAAAAAGTACCCAATACATTTTTATAGTTCTGTTGGTTTTATTCAAGGACTGGATTGCATTTGCTCTGAAATAACATCAGTGAATCAATCTTTGGAGAGTTGGGAGCTTAGCTGGCATCTTTGAACCTGTATTTAGATGTGGATTTTCCAGTTGTGTACCACGTTCCCATTTCCATTTTATACAGGGCTTTCCAGACAAACTTCCCCCAAACCCAAGGTTCACTTTGTTTTTGTAACTGCAGGATTCAAGAGACATAAAATATGTGTTTTCTAAAGTATCCTTGGGAAGTTTTTGTTCACTGATGAGGAAAACTTGGAAACCATCCCTTGGAGGGATTGGTCTAGTCAATGCCAGGTTCTGGACTTTATCTGAGAAGCTTGTATGTTGAGATGATTTGTTTGCTGTTTAATCCAATATCACTCTACCTTTTATCTTCCTCAGTACAATCAGTATTTAGATACTTTCCCCCAGGATATTCTTTAAAACATTCACATCAGGCTAATTTCACAACTGGATCTCAAATTTTGACATCAGTTTATTCCACTCCCCTTTGTCTCTGCAACCATAGAGATTGGTTTCCATTTTTAACTCTGGAATTCATTGAACTGTTTTCCTCTCCATACTCCTTCATCTGAGTGGAAATGCGATGGTAAATAGATAAGTGTTATCAGGGCCTTTTCGTTATTTATCTCTCCAGATTTCGGGACCCTAGTGACATCTGCATTGGCTGGTGGCCCTGAGTCACACTGGAGCTCCTCTGCAGGTCTGGGTTTGGCTCACTGAGAGTGTTAAGGGGTGAATTAACACCAGCAGCATCCATCTCCATGATCAGCCAGTCACAGATGATTCTTACACCACAGTTGATGCTGTTGGCTAGGCAGGGACATACTGCATAGAGAGGATGTGTGGCACTCGGGATATCAGTAGTACCAGCAACCAATCCCAGGGATAGTCTGGGGTATGCCATAGGTAATATTGTGCAAATAAGCACACTTACTGACTATGGATACCTAAAAGACATATCTGAATTTAAATTTATTAGGATCATTTCAAAGAAGTTATAAATTACCTTTGTGCATTCATTGACAAGTACTAGCAAATATATAATTTTAGTTTTTCCAGTTTTAATATAAATATATAACAGCCTTATTGAGATGTAATTTACCTACTATACAATTCACCCATTTAAAGGGTACTCTTTCATGGTTTCTATATTTATAAAATTGTGTGGACATCAACATAATCAATTTGAGGATCTCCACCAGCAGCATATGAGAGTTTCGGTTTTCCCACACCTTTGCTAAGTCTTGTTATTTTGTTTTTGTAGAATACTTTTACTTTAAAACAACATACAAAATTATGAATTATTTTTAAATTAAGATAGAAGGAAATTTAATCTCCACAAGGAAAAACAGAAGCCTGCCTCTCTGTTAGTACAACCAAAAGGAAACAGAGGACCACAGGTCTGGGTTGGTTTTGGAGACTGATTGCTCTGGTCCAGTTCAGTGTTCTGCTGTGTTTCAATCAGACAAGTTGGCTTTGTCACTCTCCTAGATTTGCAACTTTTTCTCTGAACCTCAACCTGAAAGGTGGAGGTAATAATTACCATGAAGGGTAATGGGGAAGGTTTGAGGAGAAAGTTCTAGAAAATCCCAGGTACAGTGGCTGGTACCTAATCAGTGCTCAGGAAATATTAGTTCCTTCCCCTTATCAGGATTCTTAGCTTGATTATCAGTGTCAGGAAAGAATGAGAGGGTAAATTTCTCTCTTCTGCTCTTCCATTTTGCCCCTCCCCCTCACACACACACATGCACGCATGCACGCGCACGCACACACACACACACAACATGTATACATTTTTGAAAATTGCCTTCTATATACCATATTGTTAGAAAATATTCCCTCCAAATCTTTATTTTATCTTTAAAATACTTTGCAGTGAAATTCGACTTTCAGATTTATGGTCTCAAGGTAGTGGGAGAATCCTAATTACCTCTTGTTTAGTTTAAATTCTATCTACTGCGGAAAAAAAAGAGATGACAGGATTTTCAGCGATAATTTTTCAAAACAATTTTTTGATATTCCTGTTTTATCTAGAAATTATCTCTAAGCATAACATTCTGCTCCAGAGCATCCCATGCCTTATGGTGCTACCACAAAGTTTGTGAGCAACATTTAAATGTACACATTTAAAGTCAGGAATTCTTGGCTATGTGTCTCAACTCTGTCACCTCCTTGCTCCTCTTGGGCAAGTCCTTCAACCTCCCTGTGCCATCTTGTCTTTAACTGAGGAAAGAGCAATAATAATTGGGGCCAGCTCTTACAGCCATTGGGAGAATTAAGTGAAATAATAAATACATACAGAAAATTTTGGCACATAACAAATATGAGTAAGTGGTTAACTAAAATTAGTTTGTTGAAAGAGCATCCTTGGGAAAGAAAGATTCTGGCATTTAATGGACTTCATATGATAAGAAAAGCAGGGGGGAAATATACAACTTTGCAAGTTGTCATGTGAAGATATGAGAAGACCTCGTATTTTCTGACTCATCTGTGCATTGATTCAAACTCACATTTCCCTGTCTTCCCCGTAGAACCCTCTCCCCACCCTCCCACACTATGATGTAGAAAGGGAAAGGTTTCTTAAGGCAGCTTAGTCTCTCTTTTGTCCTTAATTTGAGGTCAGAGTCAGGAAACTGATCATGGAAAAGGCTGGTTCACATACATCTCCAGAGATAAAGCAGAAATGCTTCTCCAACAAAAATGAAATTAAAATCCTGTCCTGGTGATAAACCCCAGGCTAACCCCACTGCCATGGAAACTTAAGGGAAGGCTATCCTGCGAGACCCTCTGAGGGTCATTCAAGGAGCAGGAAGGAAACCCTGAAGTACTCAACCCCTGATGTGAGTTCCCTGGGATCTTTCCAGCTATACTGTGGCTTGTTGGGTTTCATGGCATTTACCACGACTGCCTCCAAGTGTCTGATATTTGGGTGACCTTGGGGAGCCAGAGAGGAGTTGATGCATGTGTTCCATTAAATAGGGTCCAAGAGAGACTGATTTAGAAATAGCAACTTAACAAGGCTTGATTCCATTGTATTTCTTTATTTCTATGAGGATATTTCACTATTTATTCTCAGGTAAAATCTGAATGAGTGGCTGATGCTCCAAATGAGTGGGAAAAATAAGCCAATAGCTTATATGAAAGTAGGGTAATAGTTTGATCAAATCTCTGACTACTTTAAGAAGTTCCCAGGTTATGCCTTGTAACAAGATGAAAAAGATAAGGGAAGTTAGGAAGCTCCATGTGACCCGAAGGGCAGCCTTTCTTCAAGGGTGAATCAGTTGTACAAACATCCTGGGCTTCCTTTGTGCCAGGTAGTCTCTCACTTCCTCCACCATCAATATGTTAAGAAACATAACCAATACCAAGGTGATCCCTTACCATTGTCCCTTCCTGTTACAGTTTGTATATGAGGGGTCCCCTAAAGAGCTCATGTGATAGACAATATAGGAAGTGACTAGATTATGCCAGCTGTAACCTACGAATTTATCCATTTGATGGATTGATCATTTGAAGGGATAACAATACTGGGTGGTAATTACAGGCAGGTGGGGATGCCTTTGGGATTTATATTTTGTCCCTGGTACCTGCTTGCTCTCTCTGCTTCCTGGATGCCATGAACTTAGTAGTTTCTGCCATGATGTTCTGCCTCACTTCAGGCCCAGAACGAAGGAGTCTGATGACCATGGAATAAACATCTGAAACTGTGAGCCAAGAATTATTTTCTTTTTCCTCTAAGTTGCTCTTGTCAGGTATTTTGATCATAGCAACAAAAAACTGACTAGCACAGAAATTGATACCAGGCCTGAGACTGTTGCTGTGACTAACCTGAGCATATGATTCAGAAACCTTTGGAACTGGTTTGTAGAAGGAATTTAGAAAAGTTTGGAGATGCAGGCTGGAGAAACCTTAAAATGTTGTAAGCAGATCTTAATGGGTGATTCTTCTAGGGACTCAGAAGACAAAAATGCCAATAAAAATATATACAATAAAGACTGATCAGATTTCAGTCTTGGAAATGCAACTAGAGGCCACATGTGTTACATTCTGGCAAAGAACTTACTTGCATTTCCCCCATGTTTTAAGACCTCTGTGAGGCTGAATTTAAAGGCGATGGACGAATTAAAAATCGCAGAGGAAATTTCAAGACAGCATAGCGCTCTCACAGTGGCATGGGTGTTCTAGATTTCAGCAAGGTTTACTGTGAAAATTAAGAGCAAAAAGCAAAGAGGAAAGATTTTTAAAACTTGAAGTTTGGCCTGAAAAGGAGCACATGTAATATTGGGGCCAAGGAATTTGTGGTTCATAAAGAGATTATCACCACTGAAGAGAAGCTAAGTATTTCACCCAAAAACAATAGAAAAGATGTCTTGTGAGCATCTCAGGAATCTCAAGATGACATCCATGACAGACTTAAGGGTGTAAAAGTTAAAACTCCTTGGAGAAGAAACCATGGGGAAACCCTGCTTAGATGAGGGAAGGGCTAGGAAATTGTTTACCCAGGATTTGTTTCACTATACTTGGCTGCCCAGCATCTCAGAGGCCACTGCATCTGTGGCCCAAGGGGGCCAACTTACTGCTTAAACTGGCTGCAGATCTTAACATTGTCAGTGTGGTGCTGGTTCTGCATGAATGCAGGATACTGGAGTTAGGAAGTCATAGAGGCTTCCACTGAGATTTCAGAATGAGATCAAGGGAACCAGACAAAGTATAGCAAGGTTAAAATACCTGCAGGCAGCCTCCTGAGAGGGCAATGGGTGAAACTGTGAGAAGGAATTCAAGACTAAAATGGAGACTGCAGGGATTAAGAGATGCCAGCAAAGAGGGACATCTGCCAAGAAAAGCTGCTGGTGGCATACAGAGCCAGCCTAAGAGAAAGGCCATGTGGGCTGCAACCAGCAAGGTCAAAGGGGCATGGCTGTCTAATTCTTTTAGAGATCACATCTCACTAACATGTGCCCTAGATGCTGGACATGGAGATATAGGATTTGTTTATTCAATTGGTTTTAGGTCTTGTTTTGTTCTCATTCCTTTTTTCTAGGCCCATATTCCTTCCTTTTGGAATGGAAATATTTACTCTGTTCTGATGTATGCTGGATATATGTATCTTGCTTTGATTTTTATAGGGGCTCTAAGCCAAGAGCTTCCCTTGAGTCTCAGAGGAATCTTTGGACTTGGACTTCAGGGTAATGCTGAAACTGTTAAGACTGCAGGACTCTTAAGAGATGAAATAAAAAGCATTTTGCATTATGAGATAAACATGAACTTTTGGTGACCAGTGGTGGAATGTTATGGTTAGTATATGAGGTGTACCCCAATAAACTTATTTGACAGGCAATGCAGAAACATTCAGGGATGAAATGATTAAATTTCATGAGAGCTATAACCTAATTAGTAGATTAATCCATCTGATGAATTAATTATTTGAAAAGACTATTGTTCTGAGTGGTAACTGTAGATAGGTTGGGTATGGTTGGAGAAAGTAGGTCACTGGGGACATGACTTCAGAGTCTATATTTCATCCCTGGCGCCTCACTTGCTGTCTCTCGTTCCCAGCCACCATAAGCTGAGCAACTTTCCTCTGCCACACCTTTCTTCCATCATGTTCTTCTTCACCTTAGGCCCAGAGCAATGGAATTGGCTAACCATGGACCGAACTGAGCCCAAAATAAACTTTTCCTCCTCTAAGTTGTTCTTGTTAGCTATTTGGTCACAGCAACAAGAAGGTGACTAACACACCTTCTCACCTCCTTCTTGGAGCCTAAGTCCTGGAATTTCTACTCAACATCCACAATTATGAGACTCACCCAGCTCTTACAGAAGGAACCCTCTAATCTTGTGAATGAAGGGCAGTCTGACAGAAGTGGTACCACACTAGTATCACCATAATGGTTTCAATCCAGAACTCTATAGCCTATATCTTGAAAATTTGCTTTGATATGAGAAACCTCAATACTTCATGAGCAAAAGTGAAGTAACTGAGTCTCTTTTCATGACTACTCCAACTCCTATATTTCTTTTTAGCAAGCTCGAAAATGAAATCCCACTAGTGCTTAAATCATTTGCAAAGTAACAGTTCAGCTGATATTAAAAAAACCTGACGAAAATAAATGCATGCCAGTTAGCTGATGTGGAAAACCAAGTCCAATTTGATTATGTCAGGCTAACTCTGGGCATATTAATACCTCTTCAAGTTATGCGGCCCGCATGGAAACATTCTGATGTTCTCACCCTGGAAAAAAAGAACCATTTGAAACGAGTTCAAACAAAAAGCACACTTTGAAGACTCATGCTAAAGCCTGTTTGCTTTTGGAGTTGTTTTAATACGTAGTAAGATATCTGCAATTTTTAATTTCACTATTTAGAAATAATAAAGTAAGTAAGTTGGCTGTCTGAAAATCACATTTTAGTTTCAGCACATGGTGTTTTAACATGTGTCTTCGTGCCACCAAGTCCTGGTCAGCAGATACAGAGAAGCTCACTGAGGTGTCATCATCCTATAAAGGCCACCAAATGGGGTCAGCTGGGGAGTCTGGGTCTTCAAGGCTGAAGTCTTCTCCCTTTAGGCTTCACTGGTCAACCATCAGCCCTCAACTTTGATCACATCCTAATCAATGAACCGAGTGAGAGACTGTACAGTAATAATTTATCATTGTCTCTATCATGTGCCATTTGCTGGTGTGTGGTTTGTGCATCTAGAAGCAGAAATTTGGAAGTCATTTCGGTCACACTGATTAGTCCATATTGAGTTTAGTTAAATCCCAAAGTTAGTACCCAGATAAAGTCCTTCTGTGTTGAAAACAGAAATATTTAGGGTGTGGGACATTATCATCACAGGTATATTGAATGCACGAATGTGGGCTTAAAAATTCATTTTCTTTTGCAAATTGTGATGTTGAAAAAAAATTATGTAATAAATATACATTTCTTTTCTAATGTAGGATAACATGGTGAAGGTCGACTCTTTTATGTGTTCACCTAAGTGCTTATCAAACACCTACTATAAGACAGTCTGCCCTCTAGGATTGAGGATCCACAGCGTACAGAATGGTTGAGATTCTTGCCCTCTGCTTCCAGTTTAGGGGGGAAAACAAACTGATATTAAACTTATAATTGCTATAGAGTTTATTGAACAGTATTTCAGAGAAAGAATTTCCTTGAGTATGCATTTCAGGGGGAACTAATCCAGACCAGGTTTCTAGAGAGCTCTTTATGGAGAGGTGATAGTTGAATTGTGCCTGGAGCAATACGGAGGAGCTGGTCCAGGTGAAACCACCTTATCAGACTACCTACTATTCCAAAATTGAATGTGGTCAATGTGGTTGTTCAGCTTTCCAGATAAAGAGCCAGAATTTCCTATAGGCATTCTCAGGGCATTTTATGATAGAAATGGTTATAATTGTCTACTCAATTGGTAAATAAAGACAGTTCGGTTATGTGTTGTACTAAATATTCCTCTTGGTGTGACATCTTGAAAACCTTGGATTTAAAAAAATTTTTTAATAACCACTATTGCTGAGATTTTTCTGTCTATCCTTTAAGGGTCAAACACATAATGAGTGCTTTGTAATGGCCCACTGACTAATTTGAAAATGGAGTGATGGAGATGCTGTTTCTGGTTAAGTGGGAAGTCCCGATTCCCCTGCTTCTGATTAATTGGAGTTGTATGGTAATGAATTACCTTCTCGTGGCCTAGGTTGATTGCTCAAGGACTATCTTAGTAATTACCTAAGCCTTCTGCAATCAGTTACTTCCTACTGAAATGCTAACATGTCTGGGTAGTCAGGAGGGAAACCATCACCAGGAAATACAAATATAAAAGGAAAAAGCTGCAAACTGTCACAGGAACTAAGAGAGGAAGCCGTGCTGTCATCTGGGTCAAGGGTGTCAGAATCCAAAATATCCCAGAACTGGGGCAGGTGTTATGTGAACAGGATTCTGAAGTCATTTAGGTGAAAAAAAAAAAAAAAATGGGAAAATAGAATGTGTGTGACCTCTTTCCATTGTTCCACATTTGATAGTGGGAATCTTGATAAGGAATAAACTCTTAAGTCTTTATTTCCTCAGTAGCCCTCCCATCATGTAAAGTTTGTTTTGTTTTTCTTTTGTGTGTGTGTGTGTGTTTTATTGTGTTTTGTTTGCTAGGTATATGTTTTTAAAGAACATTTTAAAAGCTTGATTTCCCCAGATAGGTCTTTCTAAGTTTGGGCCACAAGAGAGCTGGCTGGTTGTGACAAAAAAACGATTACAAAAATCTTCTCCTAACAGCAGGGCAGCTGGGTATGGAGGTGCAGTTAGTGCACTGCACAAAGGCACTTAGTCTAATGGGGGAAGAGTTATTGAAGTCCAGGCTAGCTAAGAGGAAAGATGCTTTTTGGTAATTTGTCCACCCAGAGGAGGTACCTTTTTGTAATTCATACAAAGGTTCTGCATGGACTAGCTGCTCCCTTGCTCAACTGCATTTGAACTCATGCTTGCAGTTAATTCTATGACTTAAACAAAGAAAAATGGGCAATTCTACATAAATTTTTGTGTGTGTGTGGAGAGATGTGTCTGTTCAATCCAAATCCCCTGCCTTATGGGCTGCATGCTTTCTTCTACAAAATATGGTTCAGATGTTACATAGTAATATTTTCACCTTGACGCTTTCCAGATAAATTGTTGGGATTTCCTGTGGGAGAAAATATCCGAGTTAGGCTCACAGAGTTTCTCTCTTCCAAGGCTGTCCTGTCTCCAGGTTCACATGCCTGGTGTGGCCAACTGACTGTATAAGTGACATTATACCAGATTTCAGGGCCATATGCTGTTTTCCCCTGGAATTAATCCTACATCGGTATTTGACTAGGTCAGATGCTGCCAAGTAACTGTTGGTAATGTACAGATCCTCCTTCCCGCCTGGCTGCAACATGTCCTAAGTCTCCAAACTAAAATCTGGCAGCACTGCATGTATTTAGCAACTTGCAGATTTCTCTGCGTTGATTTACACAGGGGCTTAAAAAACCAAACAACAAAAACCCTAACATTCATTTATCAAACATTTATCAGATACTTACTCTACATAAGGCTTAGAACCAACTTTGGGTACCATGAAACACATATAAGATATTGTTCAATTTCATATGAGAGGCCACAGATGAACTTCAGCAGTTTCATATGGACCAACATCAGATTACAAGCCTGAACAGAAGACCAAGATCCTGTGTTCACTAAACATGTTTCATTAAATAAGTGTTTTTGACACTTTTCAGTAATGGCCTGGCTGACACAAAGATCCTTCTTTCAGGAACTTCAGGGTCTAAACTGACCAATTATGGAGGTCCGGGTCCATTGCTTCAGGATCTTTATTGCCTAGGAAGTCAGTTCAGTGGCAGGGACAGAGAAGAAAAATGGTAAGAGATCCACGAGGTCAGTAGTGATCCACGAGGTCAGAGGGCATGACAACGTTCCTAAGGTGAAATTCATCTTAATTTTGCCTAATTTAAAGTAAGTATGCACCACTGCGTCATAAACCATCAGCATTGAGGCTTTATTTAGCAACATATGCAAAATCTGCAAGGTTGGAAAACTTGGAACATAGCGCCATTTTCATTAAAAGTTTAGCAAAGGAACAATCATAATATTTGTATAGTGATTGATAACTTTCTAAGGCAACTTTTCACATACATTTTCTGATCTGATGCTCCCAGCAACTCAACAAGCTAAGTTAAATTATTTTTTCATTTGATTTTTAGGAAACTAAGGCTGGAGAGCTTACATGACTTACTCAAGACCACTAGTTAATAAATGGCTGAGTCAGAATCCTAGTCTAGTTTATCTTCTTGCTACTCCTGTACCACTTTCAAACTGTCCATAAATAGTAAATCAAAGAGTAGAAAATCTGAGGGGAAAAAAAAGAATTGCTATAATGACAACTGGAAGCAGACCTGAGGGTCATTGTGTGGCAATAGCTGCAGGTGACAGGGGATTCCTTTAACTATGTTCTTCATTGCAAGAAATCCAGGGTGGGTAAAGCCTACTCATCACTGAGGCATATACCACAGGCACTCAAAAGGAAGGGAATGGATGGGCCAGAACTGATGGGCCCTTTCCATACCCTTCCCCATACAAATTGACCTCAATGCCTGAGGCAAGAGCCTGGCAGCACCATTTTAAAAAAGACCCTCCTGGCTAAGTCCAGTGTGCAGCCAGCAAAGTTTGCAATTTGTCTGAGATCGTGCAACCAGTAATGGGAAGCTACTTGGTTCAGCTTCCATTGTTTTTTTTTTTTTTTTTTTTTTTAAGCTCAATCTGACCTGTTTCAGGACATTTTAAGAAACGAAGACTGGGAAGATACACTAGAGAATCTGCCATAATGATATGCCATGTAATTGCTATAATTTTATTGTCCACGACTACCTTTCAGGGGTGGGTACGTTTGCCCCAATTCACCATGAGAAACATGAGTGTTTTCATTTGGCCTGTGAGTCCTTTGCTAAAAGTGGAGGGAGGCCTTCAGAGACTGCCTCAGTGGGTCCTGTGGTGCACTCACACCAGGTGTTGACATGCAGTGATGTTTATTCAACAAGTGTTTTTGGAGGACCCTCTGTGTGCCAGGTATTGTGTGAGGTTAGGCAGGTAAAGTGGAGGTGAGATCCAAAGAGAAAACTGAGCAATTCCAACATTTTAGGGTTAAGGCTGCAATGGGAACTCATTTTATTCATTTACTGTGGGACTTGTTTCATCAAGAGGAATTGTGGCAGCAAAAACATAATGAAGCTGTTAGAATGTAAATAAGAAATAGAAATCGAGACTAGGGAATATATAAACTAGAGAGTCAAGAAAAGAAAAAGAAAAACTCATAGTTATGCAAGTCATAAGGATCCACTTGGACTGAACCTCAAATTCAGCGTTAAGTATTCTGGCAGCCATATTGAAAAGGGAAATATGGTTAATTACAAAGTACTTGTCATCAGAAAGAAAAAGAAGACCAGTTCCTTAGGGAAGGAAAGGCTTTCCTAACACTTGGCTCTTCAGGAAATGTCTTATATAGAGCTTCACATAGTCTAGCAATCTTCCTATAATTACTATGAAAGTGAATTTTGTAAGACAGTGTCTTGCAGCACCTTGCAATAAAAGTGAGAATATATAACTAAAATGCAATTTCATAAATTCATTTTTGTCAAAAGTAGGTGATCAGAGGTTGATCTGACCAAATATAGTCCAAATGAACCTATGGCTAGGAAGTGGAATATCTGCAAATGGAGGAAATAGATACCCTGATAATATTTGTCATAAACACAATTTCTCTCTATTGAGATTTGATAAGGAAAATGGTCATATTTTCTATTGTCTGTGTAGGGTTGAAGGCTAAATATTCTATGATGTGAATAATGTAATAGTTTACACCAGGAGATAGGAAACATTTTATGTAAGGGGCTAGGTAGTACCTTTCAGCCTTTTGGCCCAGGTGCCCTCTGTCACAACTGTTCGTCTCTGCCATTGTGGCACAAAAGCAGCCATGGGCACTATATAACTGAATGGGCATGGTTGAGTTCCACTGAAACTTGATTTATAGAAATAGGTGGCAGGTCAAATTCCAGTTCCAGCTAGTATATTGCCAACTCCTGGTGTAACCTCAAAAATAAGGACAAATTATATGATCGATATTTTGTTGAAATTAAGAGTTAGAAACCTGACAAGTCTTGGTTAGTGGTGACTTTGACCCCATAGCATGAGGGATAGCAGGTGGTGACTCATACTGGAAAGAACATGGCTCGTGTTTGGGTTACACTATTAGACTCATCTAAGAAACATGCAGTCTCAAAGCAGTCCTATTCAACTAATCACACATCAAAGACATAATTATGAGATTTTGCAGCACAGGAATGGCCTGGATCTAAAAAAACTTGGCATTCCATATGGAGAATGAGAACCGTGATATTGCTCACCTGAAATGGTCTCCTAAACAACATGGATTCTCAGTTTAGATCTCATGGTTGGTTTCCTAGAAAAGAGAGAAGATGTCAAACTATCTCTGGTAGGCTGATGTTCGCTATTTACTCCTTTATTTTTTCAAGTGCAAAATCTATTCTTGCCTACCAGATGTAGATTCTAAGGATCTTCTATGAGGACAGCATGTAGTATAACCATTGTTATTATGGGTACCCTCAAGAAAAAAAAATAGGATGATATCATCATGCAAAGTCCATTTTGAGCAGATAACACATGTGGATGGTTTGTTATGACTTGAATTCTTCACTATCTCCCGGTGGCCATAAACTAATCTAAGAGGTTAATCATATAATGAAAGTGACCCTAAAGGGTTATATCTGGAAGATCACTAGAAGAAGTGGATCCAAGTTATCTGGAATCTGCAAAAACAGATGTTTTAGGGTTTCAGCTTTAGAATTGTTTAAACCGGTTGATGTGTAAGCCATAGTACCAAGCAGTGAGTTTCATGAGTGAGTTCCATACATAGCGACAATGGGAATGTAAGATCGAAAGTAAATAACAGCTTCAAACGAGTTTGTGAAAAGATCAGTGTGAACACAACTGGGAAACCTTTGAGACTTTATTGTCAGTTTGAATATAATATGATATGTGATGCTTTCAGGATCATAGACAATTAGTTCATTTGCTTCAACTGGAATTTTGTTGACCATTTACCATTCTAGCTACAAAAGGTAGTTAAGAAAACTGTGTATCATTATTTTAATAAACTAGCAAATACTGTGTCTTTATCTTCATATACTCAGGACTTAATTCAGGACATAATCCATAGAGGGCATCCTAATAGGTTTTCCAAATGAGTGAATCCTAGACAGTATTACCCTGCTTGCAAAGTCAATAGAGTAATTGGTTGCCACCAAGGGAGATGGTTCCTTGTTGTTTTGTTGAACCTCTCTAAAAGAAACTAAAGCTTTTTATTTGGGGATGAAAATTTAAATATGCTTATTAAACTTAGAGAAGCAGAAAACCACTCAGATGGAACTATAACCCCCCCCCCCCCATCAGATATCACCAGATGGGGCCAAGGGTAAGGAGTTGGCAATCAGTTGTGTAGCAGGTATGATATAATTTTAATAATGCCTTATTTTTTTTAACAGGCATAATTTGAGGCCAGAGTTTTCAAGGATAAGTTGTTTAGGGAGAAAGGCTGATGCAAAATTGCTGAGACATCCACATTTTAAGAAGCAGCAAGTTGCTTTTATTCCCTGGCCTCTGTCGACCAGCTTATTAACAATAATGTATCAGTTGTTTTAGGAGAACAAATTTCCTTCAGCAGAAGTCAAAACGTGATCTTATGGTCATAATTTTTAAATATTCCTACCAAAAATAAGAGGAAATACAGACGGTAGGGACATTCTGAACCAAAAATGAACTGATGTTGGGCAGCACTAGTAGGTGTGGATACAGCTAGGTCCCTACCCTACCCTGGTGGCCAGGACTTAGAAGTGGGAAGAAAGGACAGAGCCATGAAGATGAGGTGTGCTCAGCAACCCTCAGAGCCCAGCTGAGGCTCCAGCCCTGAGCATTTTATTTTGGGGTTCCACTACTATCAGAAGCAAAAACAAAGAGACATGCTTAAAGCAAAATCTAAAATTATGTGGTGTAACCTTAACATGGGCAAATTTTCTAACTGAAATAGGTAAAATGCCTACTGCTACCCCCACTGCATCCAGAAGATTGGTAAAAGATGCACTTTGACCCCAAGAACATTTATTAAATATCATCCTATCCTGTTACCCCTACTTCTTTCTGATTTTCACATCACCAGACCAGGGGAAGCTAAGTATCTGTTCATAGTTTTGCCCCTATCCCTCACCAATGTTAACCACAGAGCAACAGAAATAGAATGAAGAGGCAAATGGACAACTTCAGGTAGCATTTAGGTTTGTTATACTGTTCCACTTGAGTAAGCTCGCAAAGCCAATTAGCAGTTGTCATGACCCTGATGGTTTTAGATCATAGAAGCATGATGATTTCCACAGTGGGTTTGAGTTACGTATTATCTGCTTGATCGTCTGTTCACTGATCCATTTTGGATGTCCTTGGTCTCAGGGCCTGAGGATCATTTTCTCGGACGCATCTCGGCTTATCTTCAGGCTCAGTTCCTCCAGTGGCGTGCGAGCCACCATCAGACTGTACGCAGAGAGCTACGAGAGGGATCCCGGCGGTCACGACCAGGAACCGCAGGTACAAAAGCAGAGCTGTCCTCTCCATACTACAAGTCCACCACTCCTCGCAAATTTAAAGAGCTCCTGTGGGCCTTTAGTGGGAAGGCATGTTGAGAGCTTCAGGTGAAGGCAAACAGAAAAATTACTTTCTAGCATCTTGAGTTCAGATCACTATTTCTCAAACAACTTGCCTCTCTTGACTGTTCTGCAGTTTAATTGGGGTGATATTAAGAAGTTACTTTGTATAGATGTTAAAAAAAATTCGAGGTAGAGGCAAACTAGTCCTCAATTGAATGCCTAACTATGCTGTATAAATTATGCATCTTTGTGTGTTTTGAAAACTCACAGTTGGACCATAACCTAGAAATACCAGTGTAGATGCAACTCTTAGCTTCCTCTCTGAGGCTGTTGCAGCAATCACAAATAGCTCAACCATAAGCTTCCCTACTCCCATAGTCATATGTGCCAGAAAACATTGATTAGTACCACAAATAACCCACTGTGAGGTTGGGAACATGCTTTGCTGCTTACTGCTCCTGTCTCCTGGTTCTATGCTTCAGTTTGGGTTTTGTAGTGTCTTCAGTGAGATGATTCTTTGAGCTGAAACATCTGCAGTACTTCTTTGTGGAAAAGTAGAGAAACAGAGAAATACTGCTTCTCATTGAGGAGTTGCTCAGAATTTCCAACTATAATATGCTTTGGATGGAATAAGAGAGTGGGGAGGGGTTTCTTTTTTTGTCATTCATTGAGTTCATTTTTTTTTTATGGTGTCTTTGGAGAATCTCAAGGAACTTGGTAATAATGGTGCTATATAGATCCTTGCACCAGAGCTTATCGCCCCAACATTTATCTGGAATAAACTAATCCCAAATGCAGAACGAAGGTCAGAGAGCTGTTTCCAGGGTCACTGGGAACATGAGTGGGCAGGACACATTGCCAGCATTAAACCCTTGGCCCTTCCTCTCAGGATCACAGGCTCTCCATGCAGCGGAGAGGCCATGTTCTGCCAAAATAATTTGCTGGTGAGTACATTTTGCCCAAGATAGTACCAAATCATGCAAGAGCTAGATAGAGGCTTACCCTCTCTTTCCGAATAAAACACTTTTCTACATCCCATGTTGGGAAGGGAGATTGAAGCAAGGCCTGGAAGTCCACAGCTACGTACAGGGTGAGGAATGATATTCCTGGCCTTCCCTGCTCTGACTCATTCTGACTTGGGGCTATTTTTTCTCAACATTCTTTTCCCTATTTGCACAGGATAAATGGTTATGATACTTGCTTACTTCTATTTACCTTCCTCCCTGAGTCCAGGCCACTAGACATGCATAAAAATAATTCTATACTCAGATGAGTTTCTCTATGAGGTGGTCCATAAAAGCAATGTGCTACCTTTTGAAGCCAAAACCTTCAAAGGCTGTCTTTAAAAGGTTGTATGGGTAAAGAAAACCTAAATAATGCCCATTTTATTCCCTACTACTGAAACTATTGCATCTTGTTGGTTTAAATTGTTTGCAAATTGAATGGTTGGGGAATTCCTTCGTTGATGTTGCTCTTTTGATTGCCGATATTACTTTGCTTTCTAATCATGAGTAAGAGTTTTTCCAGGCCTAATTATTTATGCCTCAGAATTTTTAGCACATGATGTACTTAAAAATGTTTATATTAAAATAGAACTTCTTGTTAAAGTGCTGCACATCATTGACTCACCCACTTAAGTCCTATTGCATTTAAGTCAAGGTAAGATGGAGTAAAATTTTTATAAGAAATCTAAATACCTAAGAAAAGGGAAGAAGCTTCTCTCAGCAGGCCTCCCTGTGTTAATTATTGCTCAGCTCTACCTACATCCTTGCACTGGAGTGTTTGGGGGCTCCCTGTAAGTGTTACTTTACAAGGCCACCTACTTCTCCCATTCAAAAGCTCTGGAAGGAAAGACCTTTGGTTAACTCTTAACAGAGATCAAAGATAAGACATGTTCTCAGGCTGCTGGTGTTGTTGCTGATGCAGGCTCAACAGGGAAAGACAAGCTTGTATTGCTTTCTCAGCTGCAGAGAGAATCCCTTCAACCCACTCTGCTCCCACCCCTGTGCATATGCATACATGCAGACACCTTTTAAATTAACTCTGTAATCTGCAGAGATTCCATTGATAAGCTTATCTCAATTCAATAGGTAGTTTTTAATGTTTGCACACCCTAACTAAATTGCCATCTACATCCTAGTCATTTTGTAAAAGGATAGAGTTCCTGTCAATCGGCTTATTGGCATCTGGCTATTTTATTTTAAACATGGATCATTTCTTTTCCAGACATCTTAAACACATGTGAACAGAGCATGTTGTAGACATTTATGCTGGCTGTCTTGCAGAAATATTTAGAACTAACCTGGTGATTCAACTAGGAAAACTTGTGATATAATCAATATGTACCTGGATCAATTACATGTAGACTTTCCATTTGTGTCCTTTTGTGTAAATGAATATTCCATAAGTTGAGGTCAAGTAATTTCTTACCTATATAAAAAAATTTAAATATTTTCAGTTGTAGATGGATATAATATCTTAATTTTGTTTATTTACATTTTTATGTGGTGCTGAGAATTGAATCCATTGGGTCACACATGCTAGGCAAGCATTCTACCACTGAGTCACAACCCTAGCCCTACATCAAAACATTTTTAAAAATATTTTAGCCATATTTACCTTTGACATGGTGGTAAGGGGAGGAGATAAGAAGGTGTTTGCTTTGCCCTCCTTTTGGATTCTAGGCAAATCAGGAAGGAAGTATCCAAAGGCCAACTGCTAGAAGATTTCATAGTTTTAAAAGTACAAGATTAATTTTACTGGAAATCAGGAGATTTTTCAATGAGCTCTCAAACCACCTGGTAGTAATTTGGGAAAAGGGATGAGCCAAAAGGCTTTAAATTCACAGGTAACCAGAAACAGCACGATTGGGTGCGTCTTCTTTTTATTTATTTATTTATTTATTTATTTATTTATTTATTTTTATTATAAACAAATGGGATACATGTTGTTTCTCTGTTTGTACATGGCTTCTTTCCCACCCAACTGAATAGTGGCACTACTAAATAAAGTTTTCATTCACTTTTTTCTCTTGTACTTCTGAGCCCATGGGCAGAGTAGCTAATGAACAATAGAAGATTCAAAGAGAAATGGAAGGAAACTTTGCTTCTGTTTTTGTTTTTGTTTCTTTTTCAGGGCTAGGATAATCAGCATGGGGTTAATCAACTATTGGCTTTGATACTTTCATTGTAGAATAAAACCACACCCCATCCAACCTCAATCTTTGGGAGAAGCCTAACTCTCCCCAACCTTCCTTGACACTGAGGAATTTATACCTAGAAGACTTTAAGTACTAATATCTAAGTACCAGAAGTTCTTCTAGAGTTGATTCATCTGTTAGTCCTCAGGGTATCTGCAATCTTGTTCTACCTGTTCTTATTAGGAGTTAACGATCCAGAAATGGAAAGTACAGAGAGCCATTTTATTTCATGAAGGGATAATACATAATTTACTCTGGAAACCAGGATACCTTTGAGAGTGAGGAAGGGCACTGTGAATACATCGAGACTGTTCCCAGTAAACCAGGAGACTTGGTTATTCTGGTTACATGCCTTCATCCTCTTGTAGAACTGCATTGTCTCCTTAGAGATGGGTTTCTGAGGAAGAGAGAACATGCAAGGAGTGAAAGAGTTCTTAGTGGTTCTCAGCCCAAAATGCACATCAGAACCTTTTGAAGAGATTGATAGAAATACCCAGCCCTAGGCCCGCCTCCTGGAGATTGATGTCTAAAATTTCCCAGACGATCCTAATTAAACCAGGGCTTCTCAAACCTTAATTCTGTACTAAGCCCCTGAGGATCTTGCTAAAGTGCCCTTCTGACTCAAGCACGAGGAAGGCCATAGGCTCTGCATCTCATTACCTGCCAGGTGAGGGGCGCTGCTGGTTCAGGAGTCACGCTTCGAATAGTAAAGAGTTAGATGAGCTGCAAAGTCCTAGCACCAGGACTTTGTATGAGAACTGTGGAACGAGGGACACCTGTTTCTAGTGTCTGCACAGGTTGGTCTCTCCTCTGGACTGGAATCTCCGCTGCCTGTCTGACTCTACTTGTGTCTCAGAGGCAGCACCACCTGACACATGCAAAACTGAACCATCTGCCTCCTCATGCTACCCCTCCAAACAACCACCACCACCAAACATTCTGCCTTTTTTGATGTCATCCCCACTTCAGTCAGTGGCAATTCCACCACTGGTTCAGTACATAACCCTGTGACGTGTCCTTGACAGCTCTCCCTCCCCCACGCCCCACTTCCAGTGGTAACCCCCATCAATGTGACCTTCAGAACACATGGAGAATCCAACCCTGCCTCACCACCTCCACCATTTTCACCTGGGGCTACCCCACCGCTCTGTCCTCCAGGTAGTCTCTTAACTGTCCCCTTCCTGCCACATTAGCCCATTCCTGACTCTATCCTATTCTCGGCACAGCAACCACAGAGACTTTTTAAAAATGGGTTAGAACACCTCGCTGCTCTATTAGAATCCCCCTGTCATCTCAGTCTAAGAAGAGACAAAACCCTCACATGTCCTTGAACAGCCTACTGGACATGACCTTTGACCTCATCTCCTACTTCTCTGCTGGTTTCTCTCTCCACTCCAGTCGTTATTCTCTGAACACACCAAGAACACTCTGCCTCATAGAATTTGTAGTGGCCATTCCTCTACCTGGAAATCTTTTCCTTCTGATATTTGCATGGTGTTTCTCCCACTTCTCAATGAAGCTTCCCTGGTCACTATATATAAAATAACCCTCCCACCCAGGCACTTATATCTCTTTTGCCAAATTTTACTTTTTCTCTATAGCATTTATTTCCATCTCCCTTTATATTTACTTCTTTATGGATTTTGTAGTCTGTCTCTACCCTGTAAAATGAAAGCACCAGGAGGCCAGGACTTGGTTGATTTTGCTTACTATATCCTTAGTGCCCAGAATAGCATCTGGCCTATGGTAAATGCCCACTAAAATTTTGCCTAATTAATGAAATGTTGAGTATTAAATACTTTGGAATGCCCTTGACTGATTATGTCACATGGGAAACTGAAATATTCTGTATTCAGTGTGAACCTTAGTATTGCCATCAGGCTTCCTACGGTCATGCGGGGGTTGGGGGGGGCTGAATAAAATAAATTGCCATTTTAAGGTACCCACTACGTACTGTACTCCATTCTGGGTAGTTCACACCTATCTATTTTCTTATCATTCCCGTGGTCCCCAGGGTAGGCAAAGAAGCTGAGTGAGGAGTGATTCAGACCCATTGGAGGGTCTAACTAGGTCTTTCTTATAATAAAACCCATGTTGTTCATAGTAACATTTGAGGTCCAGAGGAGAAAGAATTTATTCCTACCACAGTCTGAGTCCAAGGCTACTTTTGGAGCCTTAGTTCAGCATTATTGTTAAGAGGCTTTCTTCTCATCTAACCACGTCCTTGAGTCTCTGACATCAACTGGGTGTCTGACAACTCTGGTCATTTCTGTTCAATTATGACCCTATCTGGAGTTAACTCAGATCCCACTGGGTAAGGGTTCAGTACCATAAGACTGCCCCAGTTTTGATGTCAAATGAAATGCCCAGGGTACCCACATTTTTGCCTGGTCAACTACAAATTCCAGCATTCCCATGACCCTTCTTCAGGTTTAATAATTCACTAGAATAACTTACCAGAAATTAGGAGAGGGCACTACTAAACTATTACTGGTTTATTATAAAGAATAGAACCCAGAAACAGACAAATGGCAGAGATGCACAGGGCAAGGTTCTGGCAGGGGAATGTGGAATTTCCATATCATCTACAGCATGACACACTCCCAGCTCCTTAATTTGTCCAAACCTTATTGTTTAGGGGGCTTTACTGAATTTTTATTATGAAAATATGAAATCACTGGTCCTTGGTTGTTAAACTGTCTCCAGTTTTTCTCCTCGCTCCCTGGAGACCAGGAGATAGGACTGAAAGTTCCAATTCTCTGACCACCTTGGTGGATTCTTGGTCAGACAGCCACCAACCTGAAGCCATGGAGGGACTCACTAGGAGTCACCTCATTAGCATAAATCAGGTATGTTTGAAATATGAATAACAAAAAAACCCTCATCACTCAGGAAGTTTCAAAAGTTTTGAATTGTGCCAAGAACTGGGGACAAAAAACTAATATATATTTTTATTATTCCAAGCCTATAAAAAGGAATAAATGACTAGTTTTGTCTTCCTTACTTGAATTAGCAACAGATAGGTTTAAAAAACATTAAAAGAATGAAGTTCAAAATGCCCACTGGTTACGTTTTATAATTAAGGTATCTGGAATGATAGATCAAAAACTTGGAGAATAGAATTAGAAATGGAAACAATGTATATGATCTGAAAGAGTCAGAAACATAATGGAGTTCAGAAGCGACACATATAAGGACATTCATTTAGCATTTCCATTTTCAAGTGACAAGAGGAAAGCTTATATGTACATGTATGTGGACATATGTATGTCTACATGTGTGAGAGAGTGAGCATCATTTCGAAGTCATACCAGCTAAATATATATCAAAAATATTATGTTTTTTAAAAAAGAAAACCTGCACAGGAATATCTCAATAGCTCTATATGCAAGGAAAACCATGAGGAAATACTTCGTTTTATTTTTCTCCTTAGAATTTAGTCTGTATTGCTGTAATCTGGAATGATACAGAGTTTAGAAAAGAAACACGTGGCAAGAGGATTGGACTCTAAACTCTATGTCCAAGTTGGGGAGCTGGCTCATTTTGCTTGGAAAAGAGGCATGACCCGGAGGTCTTCAGGAATTTAAAAAGTAATACGAGGTGGAGAAAGATGACCAGCTGTTCTCCATAGCTAATGAATATGTAATTTGAGGAAATAAACTCAAGCTGAACTGGAAGGGATTCAGAGTATCTGTTAGGACAGTTTCTCATTTGTGAAGGCTTCCTGTCCCATTAGGATAGCTGGTTTATACTTTTCTAGAAGGTTCTATGGCTACATAGATTCAAATAATTTTAAAAATATAGACAAGGGTAAAAGGATTTTAAGGTTAAAATACTTTAGCCTTAAAATGTGGGTTTTGTGATTATCATTTTTTTTCTTATCTAGAAAGACTAATAGTAAATGTTACAGGAAGAGAAATGTAAATCCAATTTCCTTTTGGTAAAACAAGTAGTGTTTATAAGAAAATATGACTTTGTATGTATTCGGAACATTAAAAAATGTAGATATTGCCAATGTAAAAAAAAAAAAAAGGAACAAATTCTAGTCAGGTGGGTTAGATTTCCCTCTAGTGGTACAGAAAGGAACTCAGTACAGCTGTGTTTTCACAAATTCTAGCAGAATTAAATTTGGAAAAGCAACAAACATGTACAGGTTTTCCATATGTCTACTCATTTAAGTAAATTACCTCCTGAAAACCCCCCACAGGTCAACAGTCCTCCTTGTTCTTGCTTAGATATTGAAACCTGGACTTGCAGTCTGCATTGTGCGGGTTGCTTTTCCCTGAGCTGAGGATAGTCCCTGGGATAGTGGAGCCTCTGTTGATGGGTGGAAAACTCCCTTGGGCTGAGAATTTGGCACCTGCTTCCCAGGGACCAGTGTCTATTGCAAACCAGGGCTGTTTAGAGTTTTGATGACAAGGGACCTTTTCCTTAGCTGGTGGGTGTGAGCAGAACTCCCTGCAACGTGTAGACCGTCCTGTCCACCACACCGGACACTCCCCAGGATTGGGAGGAAGTAGGAGTCTGCCAATGTAAACCAATCGTGTCCATTCCATAGACAGAACCCATCTCAAATCTGCCTTTAGGACCCTGTCTACAAAAGGGACCCTTATTCCAAATCTTGTAAGAATATCTTGGCATCACCAACTTCTCCTACAACCTAGTGGCCTTAAGAACAGAACAATGAGGAGCTAGAAGTTATACCTTGATCTGATTTTGGGTTGAGTTCAGATTAAGACTTAGAAACTCTAAACCTTGAAAAAATTTATTTCCCTTCCCTACATCCTTGATGTAATTCAAAATAAAAACAAAATTAGCTTTAAAAACAAATGCAATAAAATGTAATATTTTGATTTTTTTCTTATGGTGCTATTCTGCTTTTCTAAAATATTAAATATCAATTTCTTACCAAAATATTTTATTGTGGAGCCTCCGCATTGCTATGTCTGAAACACATGCACAGTCAGCTCTTGGTTGACTCGGCACAATAATGTCCACAAATCACCAAGTCTGGCTGGATCTTGTTTACTCAGCCTGAAAAGGGAGCATGAATGATTTTGCATTGGTCACACAAGTACAGAGGGCCACTGCTCACAACTCCTCTTGCCAGCAGAATGGACTTGACAAGCTGTACCCAGCACAGTCTGCTTTTCCAGCATTCTCTTTGTTCCATCCCAGATGCACAACCAAGGTTCCATGCCTTTCAGCAGAGAGCTACTCTGGTCTCTTGACTGGTAGTGATTCAGACTTTTCTTTGAAGTAGTGCCCTTTTTTGTTGGGTAGTAAATCATTTGCTTTGTGCATAAACAAGAGTGTATCTTAGCAAATGAATACTGACAGTGAATGTGAACTCTGGCTATGACGGTCAGACGAAAGCCCTGGACTAGTATTGCAATCAGCTGCATCTGGAGGGACGTTGCCTGGGTTGCTTATCATGGTCATGCTGCATTTGCAGGAGGAACACAGGACCTGGGCTGTTCTGGGGAGGAATTTGGCTGTGTTTACTCTCCTGTCTACTCTGGGCTGGTCTTAAGTTTGATGTCCTAGTCCCACCCTGAGAACTTTGGTTCATGATGCAGGTCGGAGAGAGGGCCCTGTCCTTGGTTTTTGCATCTGAGGAATACTGGCAGGTGTGACAGACTCGGGAGAGCTGCATTTCCATATCAGGATGCTTGAACTTTGGGCAGAAGGGGGTACTGTGAAAGGTTGATGAAATTCTGCATTTGTTTTTCTTTTGAGGGTCTCATTTCTGAGTGATTTTTGTTGGTAGAAATCACCCTGTGAGATCTGTTTGATCAGCTGGGGCCTGTGTACTCCCTACTTTTTGATGTGGGGCTGGAAGTAGGATGAGGTTGTGAGAACGGCTTAAAATGTAAGTTTTGATATTATTCAGCTATGGTGAGGCCAGCAGGCCAGGGAGTAACTGTCACTAAAAAAATAGTTGTTACTCTCAGTTCCCAAGAGACATGGCATACCCCACCAGGTCACTCGAAGTAGTACCAGGGTCAGCCAGGAGGCAGAAAAGGCAAGGGCAGATTTTGGGCAAAAGCCTTTATTATGGTTTCTGAGGGGAAAACTAGGCAGAGACAGGGAAGGCAGGCTTAGGATTGGTTAATTAGAGCGACTGCAGCAGAGTCTGGGGCACAGGGGATTTCTCTTATTGTCGGAACCTGATCTTGGGGGGATTAGGGAGGAAAATATTGACCCAAGTGTGAGAACCCAATGAGAGCTTGATAAAGGGGTTAGTTTTCATAAGAAAGGCACTCTCCCTCTCCCTCTCCTGGTGAATTATTGGCTACCTCTAAGAATTAACTTACTCTCCAGATCTGGTTCCTTCTAGAATCAGCAAGACCCCAACATGTGAAAGCATCATGAGAGACAGACATGATTATACAGAGAGGAAAAGATAAAACCACTGCCAGTTTTTCTGGTGGCTAACATTTAGGAGGATAAACCAACAAGATTTTGTTTTTTCGCATACCATCAGTGCTGGATTGATGGCCTCTGGGCTTGGAATCAGATGTCTGGTTTTGTGCCTGAGTTCTGCCACTTTTCCAATTCTGTGGTCTTGAACAACTTAATTTCTCCAAACTTCAGTGACTCAGTCAAATGAGGCTAAAAATACTTTTATAGGATTTTTGTAATGATTAAATCACATTCATATAAAGCATCTTGCCCAATCTCTGGCCTGTGAATAAATACTTATACATGTTGGTTGTCATTAATATTATTGCTCTTGCCTTTCTTTTTATTACTAACAATGTAGATCAGTTTCTGCTCCCATGAGGATAAAAGATTTGCAGACTAATTAGCCACTACTAATAGAATTAACCTATCTTATCTGTTCCTCTCTCATTAACATCTTAGCTCACTGAATCTATGGGACGATTCCCAGCAGAACTAACAGCTTCTAAATACTCAGGCCTTTTAAGCAGGCTGCCAGGCCTTTTGTGCTATGGCATCTAGATATACAAACTGTTGAAAGATTCAAAAATGAGCTAAAGATTCTCCACCTCTCTCCCTTCTCTCTTTTTCTCTCTCTCCTCCCATCCTTTAGGACTCCTGTTCGTGTAGTATATGGAATAAATTCACTCTCTTCCTGGTTTGGAGTAGATGCACTGAGTTGGGCTTGTTTCATGATCCTGTTTTATCCAAGATAATGTGCAATTCCAGACTGTTCCAGGGACATATGGCAGAGGGGAGTTGTTTAAACACTAGAGTAGGTGTGAGATGAAGAACAGGTTCCTTGAAGCAAGGATTTCTGGAGTCTCTGTGGCTGGCCATGAGGTGTGTGCTTAATAGTTTCAAAGTGTTGAACACAAAAATCAGTCCCTTGGAGCAGGGGTTAGCAAGTATTCCTGTAAAGGTCCAGGTAGTAAATAGGTTAGGCTTTGCTGACTATATTAGTTTGCTAGGGCTGATGTAACAAAGAACTGCAGACTGGGTGGGTTAAACAACAGAAACTTACTGTTTCACATTTCTGGAGAGAAGTCTGAAAACAGGTGTTCTGCTCCAGGACTCCCTGATCTGCGATTGACTGTCTTCTCCTCTTTCCTCCATCTAAATGTATTGCTGGGTCCAAATATCCCCTTTGTGGTGAACATCAGTTGTATTAACCAGTTTTCTGTTGCTGTAAAACAAAAAACAAAACAAAACAAAAAAAAAAAAACCTGAGATAATCAGATCATAAAGAGGACACTTATTTTGGCTCACATTTACATTTCAGTCCATGGTCAGTTTGCCCCTTTAGGGAGCTTATGGTGAGACAGTCATCCCTGGGATGCATAATGGAAAAAAGCCACCTACCTCATGGCAGGCAGGAAGCAAAAAGAGAGAGGGGCTCAATTACCAATATCCCCTTGAAGGGCATGACCCCAAAGACCTAACTTCCTTCCCTTAGGCCCCACCTCCTAAGGTTCCACCACCTCCCAGTAACACCACAGACTGGCAAGCAAGCCTTTAACACATGGGTCTATGGAGGAGGGGAGGCTTTAAGATCCAAAGCATAGCACAAATCATTGGATTAGGGTCCACCATAATGACCTTATTTTAACTTGACTACCTTTGTAGAGACCCTATGTCCAAATAAAGTCACATCCTGACATACCGGCAATTGGTACTTCAACATAAAAAAGTTGAGGGCAGAATGAACAATTTAATCTATAACATTATTTATATGGCCTATGTTGCAAGTTCTCAACTGCTCTTGTAGCACAAAAGCAGTCACAGATACTACATGAACTAATTGGTGAGGCTTTATTCCAATACAACTACATGTGTGGCACTAAAATTTGAATTTCAAATAATTTTAACATGTCACAAAACTCTTTAGATTCTTCCTTTTAATCATTTGAACACATAAAAGTTATTCTTAGTTCATGGACTGTACACAAACCAAGTGGAGACCTGGGTTTGGTCCAAGGACTCTAACATGTTAACAGTTGCCTTACAAGTTTCTGAATATGACTGACACATTATGCACAATTTCTCATTACATTCAGAGATCCATACATTAAATTAACTAAAATGAGTTTGGCCAAACAGTCCTTTTGTAAAAGGTAGAATCACATTTGTTTTCAAATGTGTGTTTGTTTATATGGATGTGTTTCAAGGTTTTAGGAAAAAAATAGAAAACATCTCTGGAAATCTCCAATTTGGCCTTCTGAGATTGAAATTTCTAACTTTCGATTATAACCAAACATGAAAGGAAAATGTCTTAAGGTATGACTGTTATTCATGAAGTCATTTTTTTTTTCAGATGTCTTTCTTCCTCCCTCCCTCCCTCTCCTCTTCCTCCACCTCCTCTCTTTTCCTTTCCTTTCCCCTTCCTTCCTTCCTTCCTTCCTTCCTTCCTTCCTCCCTCTCTCTTTTTTTCTTTCTTTCTCTCTTTTTCTTTCTTTTTCCAAATTAAAACAGCTGCTTACAAATGATTTTCAGGTGAGCAACACTGAAAATAAAAGGGAAATGCCTGAAGAAAAGGAAATAAATGGGATGAACAAGTAAAAGTATGAATGTGCTCTCCAGTAAATATTTACAATGTGGGGAAGCAAATAGGTACCTCTTAAGCGAGTGCCCCAAGCCAGGGTATTGTGCTGTGAATGGGGCTTCCAGGAGTTGATGCCAAGGCACTATTGCATGTCACCTGCTATAACATTGACCCTCAAATTCACCTTCCAAGGCAGCACCACATTCCCTAGAAGCAACAAGTCCATTGTGTTTTCTGGTTTGTTGGGTTTTTTTTTTTTTTTTTTTTTTTTTTTTTTTTGCTTTTAGTGTCATCCTCAGGAACTACAGTTAGGAGGGTCAGCATGTTGTCCAAAAAATATGAAGATGCCTTGATGATAAAGTACTAAGATTTTTCCAGCAATACTTTTACACTGTCTTTGAACAGTGGGTATTTCTATATTGGCAAATCAAGTTGCTGATCCCACTCATGTTAGCAGGGTATATATCATACTAATATTGCTCAGAATTTATAATCATTACAAATCTGTTTTCCTGTTCATGGATTATGATTGGATAAAAAGTTTTAAAGCATTATACTACTATGATCTGATAAAAAGTTTTAAAGTGGTTTTATACTACTTCTAGCACTACTTTGAACTCTTCCTACCTAACGAGTAGTTTTTGGATCAGCAGCATCAGCATAGTCTAGTGGCTCCCTAGAAATACAGAATTCCAAGCCCCTCTCCAGACCTGCAAAATCACATTTTGCAATTTAACAAGGTCCTCAGGTGATTTCTGTACATATTAAAGTTTGAGAAATCTTGCTGGAGCTGACTTTGGGATCCTAATTTCTATCTGTGCTTTTCAGGCTTGGCTTTCCTTCCAAACTAGAAAAATCTAATGCCAAACCAACTAGTTGGAATGCAGTTGGGATACTGGGGCACTTGGCTTCTGCTATTCTCTCCCACTCCTGGAAAATCACCAAAAATATAGAAAATAACCCAAAGAAATCTTTCTAAGACCTCGGAAGCCTAATCCTGCTTCTCAGGTCAGTTAACAAAAAGGGAAACAAAAAAATCTGTATCACTTTTTATTTCCATAGAAACCCTACCTCACTACCAACTCAGCAGTGTGAGACTGTTTTCTTCACACAGTTATCCTAGTTGAGCTGAGAGATTCAAAATAACCCCTGGATGAAGTAAAGGAAGTTCTAATTTGATTTTTCCAAGACATGAAGCCTTCTAAATTTGTGGGTAGACTGTCTAGCACAACTAGGAAAAGGCCAATTATTTAAAACACTTATGGGTTACATGGCAACTGAATCTGAAAGGCAGAGAACATGAGGAACATGCTTTTTTGGCAAAACTGCGCTCAGAAAATGTGTACTAACCATCAGTGAATTCCACTAATAGTCTTTAGATTGCAGGGGGGAAGCTCTCTTCCTATGGAGGGCTCATTTCCAGCTTTTAATACCTGGCATTAAGGACTGTCCTGTTGAACTGCCTCCTTCACAAGACTAAGGTGGCCTTTGCAAACGAAGTTCTCTTTCTTTCCAATTTGCTTCTTCTACTCAATTCTGCTATTCAGCTCTGTGCTCAATGGTGGCAGTCCTTGCTAATTCCACTCCCTATGACAGTCCTGGCTATTGCTTTAGAAAACTGGTGTGCCCTTAAAATGTGTTCCAAATGCAGTGACGTCTGTTCTTTCTGTTTTCAGCATTGTCCGATCCCACCAGAATCTGATTGCGTTTCCTCTAGCTGGATATAGGGGACCAGTGTACACAAACAAACATGAAGACCTGCTCTCCTGAGCTGATAGTGTCCATTGATGCAGAAAGGAGTTGCCTCTCATTTTAGTGACTTCAGGTGGCTTTCACTCAAAGAGCTGAGAACACGCTGACATTCTTAATCTATTTTTATCTTCCATCAGAAATGATGATATACACTTGATTTTATGGACAGTGGAGCTGAAGCCAAAGGGATCGTTGCCTTCTATCAAAGGTCAACTTATTTGAAGATAGAAAATAAATTAGAGTACCCAGGGTGATCATCTTCAGTCTGGCATATAAACTACATAACACAACCCACCCTTCAAGATTGTTCTCAGATGTAATCCTCAAGTTGCTCAATTTCCAACCAAAGGGAAGTCAGGTCTCTCTTCAAACCTTCTACTCCCTTTTATGTCATCAAATCCCATCCACAGGACTAGCCTTCACTTAGAAGGCAGTATCCTCTGGAAGCTTAATGCCACAGAGCTACTTGTAATCATCCAGTAGCCTATTGATTCTTTCCCCAGATAAACAGGACCCCTCCAGTGGGCTTCAACCTGAGTGGGCCTGAAAGGAGATAGAGGTGCTGGGCCTCCACCTTCTGGCCACTGGAGGTCCAGTCTAGGCGCTGGTGGTTCCTTAGGGAGGGAGGAGAAGAGGCCATACTCTCAGGAATCCACTTAGCCAGGGGTTCTCCCTGTCAAAATGGGCCTGAGCCCTGAGCATCTCTGCTCTGAAGCCTCCTTCACATGGCTGTTCTGCAGGCTGCAATGTGTTCCAAGAGGGATGGACTGAGTGCAGACTGTTCCTAGATTCTAGTTCTGTACCTGAGTCTTGGTCAGTCCAGTTCATGTTGAGGGTTTGAATCACTGGGAATAGAGCTTGGGATCCCAGTTCCTCTCCTCTCCAAAAGATTTCTGGGTCACTTACATAATATGCCTGCCCTCCCCAGTGGTGTTTAAACTCTGTATCCAAAAAAGATAAATTAGAATGTTCTAGATTTTTGAATATGTAATCTTAAGAAATAGTGCTTATTCAGTGGTTATAAATTCAGATGCCCACCAGGAGAGGCAGTAAATCTAGACTGGGGTGAGCGTAGGACAGTGGAACATAATGGGCATTTTGGGGACATAGCTCACTCCAGTTATTGCCTTGCTGATAATATATGGGCTCAAGGTTGCCAGATTTTCTGGTTTTAAAAGAAGCAAATACTTGGATTCTCACATAAAATTTTATTTTTAAATATTAGTAATAAAATGATAAAATAAAACAAACGCTATGTGAAGGACTTCTAGTAAAGGTAGACTAGGTGATTCGAACTAAACCTTCCATAGAAAAGAAAAAAGAAACGGAACTATATAAACACATCTTTTTAAAAGCCTAAAGACCAATGATCTAATGAGATAGTAACAAGTCCAAGAAGGAGGATGGAGCTCAGAGAATGATCCAGGGCACTTTCTACCCTAGGACATTTGCCTGTCCAGGAATGTGCTTTTGATGAACTACATAGGTGTAGTGATTAGCAGTGGGTCCAGGTGGAGGACTGGCTCTGCTGCCCAGAAGATTAACCAAAGACTCACGGAGAGGCAGACCTGTGTGGCAGGTTCAGGCATCATTAATATTAAGAATTCACTGAAGGTAGAGACCCTGGCATAACCACCTCTGTTCTAGATCATAAACCCAAAGGGGACCACTCTAAAGGTTAAGTACAGACTATATCCAAAGGGTTATAAATCTATGAACAACTGGCTTGGAACTACTAGCTCCATCAGAAGTCTAAGAGAAGAAAATGAGCAAAGCTAACAATATTCTTCATCTCAAGTTACTTCCAAAAGTAATTTTTCAAACAAAATGGCCAGCAAACAATAAAAGGTTACAAGGCACTTGAAGAGACAAGTTATCATATACCAGAATCGACAGAAACATACATGACCAAGAGATCCACAGATACTGGAAAAGTGTATTCAGTGCAGACTACAGAATAGATATTTTCACTATGTTCATGGAAATAAAACACTGGATATAAAGACAGCAGCAAATAACTGAAAACTATAAAAAGATATCATGATGTGAAATTAAAGAACTGAAAAAAACTGAAATTAAGAGCATAATACGGGCTGGGGAGATAGCTCAGCTGGTAGAGTGCTTGCCTCACAAGCACAAGGCCCTGAGTTTGATCCCCAGTACCAAAAAAAAAAAAAAAAAAAAAAAAAACAAAAAACAAAACATAATAAATATGTTTAATAGCAATTGAAAAGTATGAGTGAACTTAAAATATGTCAGAAGAAACTAGATGCAATGCAGCTGGAGGTGGGAGATACAATAGAGGATAAGAGACTTGAGGGATGCTTGAGAAGGTCTAACATAATTTAATTTTAGTCTTTAAATGGGAAGAGAGAGAGACTACAGTACATGCAGAACTTAAAAAGATAATAGCTGAGATTTCCCAGAACAGATAAAGCAAATCAATCCACTGACTCTAGAAGGCCAAGTGAGAGAGAAAAAAATAAATTCGCATCTAGACTCATAAGACTAAATTCACAGAAAATCCAAAATGAAGAAGCTCTAGTTTGACGGACAACTAATTTTTTAGCAGCACTAAAAATCAGAGGACTGAAATAAAACCACTGACAGCCTAGGATTCTCAAGTTAGTGAAACTTTTGTAAAATGAAAGAAAAGACATTTTTGAACAAATAAAAACTGAGAATAGTTGACCAGCAGACTCACACAAAAACAAATCTGAAGGATTGTCTTCAGACAGCAGGAAAATTATCCCACAGGGGTATTTGGAAGAAAGTCAGAAAGGAATAAAAACAAATGTTTAAAAGAGAGGTTGAGTTCAATGAATATCTGCTATATAAAACTTTAATACTTATGTCTTGAGGTGCTGAGAATGTGTATCATTTTAATAGTGTAGAGAAGTAAATGAACAAACACAATAAATATAAGCACTGAGTGTAGTCGTAGATAAAGTAAGATCCTTACCCTCATATCTTGCATATTTGGAGGAAAATAAAGGTCTACATAAATATTACACTTTGTTGGACCAAGTTTTCACGTTGTAATCTCTAGTTAACCATAACAAAATAGAAGAAAGCAACATGTACTCTTAGGACAGGAAAACATAAAAACAATATAAGATATATTTTAAATTCAAAATATATTGGTTATTATTTTAAACTAAATGGTTCAGGGAAAACAGTCAGGATTTTAAGAAAAAACAATTATCAGCTTGATGTAAAAGATATAGTAAAAAAAAAAAAGTACAGAATTTGAGAGTTCAAAAACTGAGGAAAGATATACACAATTTTAACCAAAAAACAAGCTTTATTAATTTCAATAAGATATAAGAAGTGTTGCTAAAGATCAAGAGAGATCCCAGCTGCTCGGGAGGCTGGGGCAGGAGGATCTCAAGCTCAAAACCAGCCTCAGCAACTTGGCAAGGCACTAAGCAAATCAGTGAGAACCTGTCTCTAAATAAAATACAAAGAAAGGGCTGCGGATGTGACTCAGTGGTTCAGTGCCCCAGAGTTCAATCCCCAGTGCCAAAATAAAAAAAAAAGATCAAGAGAAATTCTTCAAGACGATAAAAGGTTTAGCTCCTTCAGAAGACATTCAAATGTGGAAAGCAAAAACTGACAAAATATGAGAAAAGTAGAGAAATCCTCAATAATTCCTGAATATTTTGTATTTTAACTAGCAGACACAACAATTACTAAAATTACTTAAACAACTAGCTAAAATACCTGACTTAATAGACATATATAGGTAGTATACCAAGCAACATCAGCGTAAAATTATTTTCATGCCACAAGGAATATATATAAAAATTAACTATCTAACTCCTTTGGACATATACCGAGGAGAGGGATAACTGGGTGAATAAGTGGTTCCTTTTTGAGGCATCTCCATACTGCTTTCCAGAGTGGTTGCACTAATTGAATTTTATCATCAAGTACATCCACAAGACTAGGATCCTAATTATAATAAGATATATTCTGTGCTTGTATAAATATATCAAAATAGATTCTACTGTCATGTATAACAAAAAGAAAAAGAAAAAATAACTATCTAGTAAGGAATGATATAATAAAGGATGCTATCACAAGAATTATTAAGTTAGAAAGGAAAAGGCAAAATGAACACAAAGAAGTATGTGATGAAATGAAACATTTATTCATGACAAAATTCTTCCAAAAGGAATTAAGAGAAGCCCTTCAATCTCATGTAGGATTTCTGATAAAAATTCTTGGATGAGGCATACATGCTGATTGTATTTCTGCTAACAAGGAAAAAAAAAATTGATGGGTTTGTTTAAAACTCTACTAGGCTGTTTTCAGAAGTTCCAGCATCATTTTTGCATATGTCAAGTATGTATGTGCTTTCCTGTGATTATTCTGGTTCAACTTTTTTTTCTCCCCGCCCCGCTTCCTTTGGTCATACTGAGAATTGAATCCAGAACCTTATACATGCTAGTCAAGCATTTTACTACTTAGCTATGCCCCCAGCCCAAAACATCACTTGCTTTCTTCCTTCCTTTCTTTTTCTTCTTTTTTTCTTTCTTTTGGTAGTGTTGGAGATTAAACCCAGGGGCACTGAACCACATCCCCAGCTCCACCCCTTTTAAAATTTTTGTTTTGAGATAAGGTCTTGCCAAGTTGCTGAGGCTGGCCTCCATTTTATAATCCTCCTGCCTTAGCTCCCTGAATTGCTGGTATCACAGCTGTGTACCCCTGCACCCAGCCTACTTCACACTTCTTATAAAGGCAGTTTCAAATTTACCAAGAAACCTTTTACAACAAAAATAAGACAAATATTTAAACTTTCAGAAAGTGAAAACTTTTCTCTCTATATAAGGACCAGCAAGAGTAGCTAAAATCAGCACTGACTGTGTTCAGAGATCCTGCTTTGTGATTCTTAATGATGTGGCCTCTGACAATGCCTTTGAGTCTCAGTGTCCTTATCTTTAAAATGGCTATGATGCCACGTACTGATATGCTATTATTAAGATTAGCATAATACAAGAATTTGGAGTATTGCTTGGCACAAAGTTGGTATTTAGTGTCATCTAATAAAATTTGCCAAAGAAGAATCAAAACTTCAGGACCCAAGGCATAGAGGACAAGAAAAGGCATTTCCTCTTCCTAGGACTTGGCAAGCCAGTGAGAAAGTCAATTCTATCTTATTGTGCAGTCAATTGTATTGCCTGTGACCTACCACGAGTCAGAAAAGATGGCATTTTCTGGCTTCCAGGTCTGCTTGAGCAAGAGGGAGAATGTCTTTGATGTTCAAGTGTGCATGCTACATATTTGCATATTTACCAGAGTAGGCTGCCTGGCCGCCTTCCGTGACAGGCATGAATGTCGGCTGGGGATGCCACTGAGGGCCAAGCTGTTTGTACATCTGCCTGCCTCGTAACCACTGTGCACGCCTGTTTCTGAATGCTGCTGTCAGCTGTGGAATGTGTCAATGAAGAGGGCCCCTGCCATGTGATGATATGAGGGAGAAAAGATCCCTTCTTCTGTGCTCATTAGCACTAATTTGCAAGAACAGCTCAGAAATGTGGCTTGGTGGCAATTTAAGGGCAGACAGGGTATGGCCTTCAGATTTGAATTTTAATTGCTGGTCTGTAGGGAAAAAAGCCAAGCAAACAGATTCTGTGTCTGAGAGTTGCTTTGATGCCTGTAAGTAGTCAGGCAGTGAAAACATCATGATTTAAAACTGACTGGGAATGCTTAATAATAATACTGTTAATACCTACCATTAACTGAGTGTTTACTATGTGACAGCATGTCGGTAAGTGCCTACATGTATTATCTCATTTCATATTTATGACAACCCTGTAAACTATCATTAGCATCCCGATTTTAAAAGTGAGACATCAAGATGTTTAGGAACCTTGTCTAGTTAGTACTAAAGATGGAAATATACCCAGGTGCTAGAGAGCCATGCATTCAACCAACATACTATAGGATTTCTCACTTCATTTAACCCTTAGCTCTTTCTCCACCTAGCAAATAGTCAAGCGATAAGTCCCCCTGAAGTACTATTTAGGCTACTTACCTTTTGCTCTTGTTAACCAAATGCCTCAAAATGTAGTGGCATTACAAGAACAACTGTAGCATGCTCATGAATCAAGGTATTTGACTAGGAATTTGGATGTGAGTCTGTGGGATGATTTACCCCACCACCCTGCTCCATGATGTCTGGGGTCTGATGGAAAACTAGCAAGATGAGGAGTGACTCAAACAGTGGCATCTAGAATCTTCTGGAAGCTTCTTCATTCACATACCTAATGCCTTTTGGTCTAAGGATAGTTAGACTTAGCATAGCTGCTCAGAACACTCAGAATAATGCCATGGAAACCAGCAACCCCAAAAAGTTTCATGACTTTCTGTGACCCCGTCTTAGAGGTCATATAACATTACTTCTGCTAAACTGTGTTGGTTGGTATTTATAAAACCTGCCAAAATTCAAGGGGAAGGGGAAGAGACCCCAACTCTTTGTGTGTGTGTGTGTGTGTGTATATCATTTTTTAAATTTATCTTTTAATTTTTTACAGACTGCATCTTAATTCATTGTACACAAATGGGGTACATCATTTCATTTCTATGATTGTGCATGATTTAGATTCATACCATTCGTGTAATCATACATATACACAGGGTAATGATATCTGTCTCATTCCACCATTTTTCATACACCCCTCCCTCTCATTTCCTTCTACATAAATCTAAAGTTCCCCCATTCTTCTCTCACCCCCTACCCACCCACCCCCATTATATATCATTCTCCAATTATCAGGGAAAACATTCGGCCTTTGGTTTTTGGGGATTGGCTTATTTCACTTAGCATGATACTCTCCAATTCCATCCATTTATTTGCAAAAGCCATAATATTATTCTTCTTTATGGGTGAATAGTATTCCATTGTGTATATATACCACAGTTTCTTTATCCATTCATCTGTTGATAAGAAGAATTCCAAAGAATTCGCAGTCATGTTTTAAAACTGCTGCATTATTCTTAACATTTTGTTTAATGTATTAGTTAGTTTAACATCACTAGAATAAAATACCTGAGATAATTAACTTAGAAAAGGTTTATTTTGGCTCACAGTTTTGGAGGTTCCATGATTGGGATGGATCCATTGTTTTTCAGGTCCCCGGTGGGAGTACAGATGGCAATGGCAGAGAGCTCATGATATGGCAAACTGCTCACCTCATGTTCAGAAAACAAGAGGAAGAAAGGAAGGGGCTAGGTTCCAGGGTCCCTTTGAAGTGCATGTCCTCCACAAGGCCCCATCTCCCAAAGTTTCCACCACCTCCCAATAGTGCCACCTTCAGGACCAAACCTTTGATACATAATCTTTGGGGTCATTTAACATATAAATTGGCAGTTGATTTCAGTATATCCAATACACACTACTCTTAACTCACCATGTCTAAAAGCAAAAGATACTTTAGTGGCATAGAGTGGCATAGTCTCATTCTTCATACCTTCTGATTTGGAAAATCTTTCAGAAATGGCTTTTCCCACTTAGTAAGTAGTGTTTTCATGAATCAGGGTGAGCTAAATAATGCCATGGAAACCAGCAACCCCAAAATCTTCACAGCCAGAGAGTTGGGGATATAGCTCAGTGGCAGAGCACATGCTAAGAATGTGTGAGATCCTGGGCTCCATCCCTAGTACCCAAAACATAAAACAAACAAACAAGCAAAAAACACATACACACACAAATTTCAGTAGCCCAGAACTGCTGAGGATGCTGTCTAGTTCTGGTTCACATTTTATATTCATCACACTGTGGGGGGTGCTCTTCTCCATGTTGCTCTTACCCCAAGGTCCAGGATCATGAGACAGGTGCCTGGAACATTGCCAATCACTGTTCAGAAGGAGAAGAAGAACTTTGGTTGAAAATAATCACATCTTCTCTACTCTTAACTCACTAGACAGAAATAGTCACAGGGACTCTGGCCACAGGAGAGCCTAGAAACTCAGTCAAGAGGAAAACTAGACATGACTATCACAGAGATTAGGTAATGCCATGAAAGAAAGGAAGCTCACATTTATTATTATTTAAAAAATTTTTACTTGTAGATGGACACAATATCTTTATTTATTTATTTTTATGTGGTGCTGAGGATCAAACCCAGTGCCTTGTATGTGCAAGGCAAGATATGCGATGCCCCCCCCACCAACCCCCAAACTCCTGTGTTAGTGCACGAATATTCAGAGGTGAAATGATTGGACTACAAGAGCTGTAACCTAATCAGTTTATCCTAGTTTGAATGAACTAACCGGGTGGTAACTGTAGGCAGGTGGGGCATGGCTAGAGGAGGAGGGACATGCCCTGGAAGGATTCATCTTCCTTCTCTTCTTCCCTCTGCTTCCTGGCCACCATGAGTGAGCAGTTTCCTTCTGCCATGGTATGCTGCCTCACCTTGGACTCAAAGTGATGGAGTTGGCTGACCATGGACTAAACCTTTGAACCTGTGAGCTCAAAATAAATTTTTCCTCCTCTGAGTTTTTTTGTTGAGTATTTTGGTCATAGTCATACTAAGCTGACTAAACCCAAGTGGCTTACCAGATTGCCTAAGGAATACAACCAGGCTTTGACCCCAGGAAGTTCAGCTTCAGAGTTCAAAAATTTAACTACTATCCTATACTGCCTGACTTGGAATAAGGAGCACAACACTTTGAAAGAATGGTTCCCAGACCAGACTAAGAATCAGAATCACTTTGTGGATCTTGTCAGCTCTACACATTCCCTGTTAGGTCCACAGGCACACTGAATATTCCATCTCTGTGGCTAGAGCCCACAACCAGGATCCTTGTGTGATTCCTGGTGGTCCTCAGGTAGCATATATCGGCCATTCTTTGGAAAACCTGTCAATGTTTTTACTTCATCTTTAAGGAGGAAGACTTTCTGGATCCATAAGTGGACAGACAAGCTAAATCACATTGTAGTTCCAACTGGAGGAACTCAGGACAGTGAGGACTGATAACCTAGATCTTGACTTTAGAACTCTTTTAGGGAACAAAGAGAATAAGAGGAGGAGAATGAAAATTTCTCTAAGTAACACAAACTAGAAAGACAACAGTTTTTTTTTTTTTTTTTTTTTTTTTTTTTTTTTTTTTTTTTAACCTCTGTTTTCAATCTTGCCATTCTGGTTCTGCTAACAATTTTGTAAATGGAGGATGGGGGGGCGGGGTGGGGCGCTGATTTTCCATTAAACTAGCAAGCTTATTCCACGTGAAGGAAACCTTCGAAGTCTGTTGTGGATATACCCAGTGAAGACAAATGTGAAGACATGATAGGAACATTTGGGTGGCATAGGGTTCTCAACCAATTAGCAACACCCTACCTTTTGCATTGTTCTTGGTGGCAGAAGGAATGAGCTGTGGGGACGGAGAGAAGAGAGGAAAAGGCAAATGGTGACCAGAGAAGCATTTCTATGAAATTTAAGCTGGGAACTCTTGCACATTGGCTTGTACTTATGCAGCAGGACACTGAAAGGGCACAGAGTTTCTTCCTTATGCCTCCCTGCTGTGCCTACGGAGGCTGACCCCCACATGTGCTCACTCTCATGCCCTGTCCCCTCATGAGACTTCTGTGTATGGAGCCCAGTGAAGTGCACGTTTGACTAAATAGGAAACTGGCTTCCTGACGCCTCTTTTTCATGTTGGATGTGCCATCAAAATGCCACTTTCACCTTCTCAAATGCTGAATCAGTTACAGAAGTAGGGAGGGTGGTAGACAAGAAGACTGAACCTGCTTGGTCAGTGCGGTTTCCATTAGGGGCACTGCCGCCCCAACATGCTGGCTTGTTTTTGCTTTGATGAACCCCTTTGGTAATATTTCACACACTTTCATCTACGTACGTTTGGAATGGCTTATTCCCCCTTACAAGAGAGTTTTTGTAGAGGCTCCACCCCTTGTTTTTAATTGACAGGATAGATCAATTCTCCCAGTGTTGGCCTCTAATTTCTGGCTTATCTATGGGAACATTTTTTAATTTGTCTGTTTTGGTTAATTTTAGATCCATTTTGGATCAAGATAGATTTGTGACATAGAAAAGGGATTAAAGTTACAACCAGGGTTGTACATCTCACAATTAAGATCTTTAGCAGTACCTAGCATTTGCATTAGCAAAAATGTGTTTAATTTTGTTTTCAATGAGTCTGTCTTCAGTGTGCTTCCCAAATGGATTTTAAATCACTGGTCATCTTTGCCTTGTGGGATCTGGGCAGCATCTAGCCTAGAGGGCTCATTTGTGTGAAACAGTGAAAGGGACCCTCTGCAAGAATGCATAGGACCCGGGGGGCTGGTGGAGTATCCTCCCTCTGGTGACCACGGGCATCCCACAGCTATGGCCACATTACTCTGACCTCTGGCTCCATCTTCACATGGTCTGCTCCTCTCTGTGTGTACGTGACCTCCCTCAGAGTTTATAAGGCTCATTGTAATTGCATTTAGGCCCTCCAGGATAATCTAAAATAATCTCATTGCAAAATCCTAACTTAATCATATCTGCAAAATCTCTGTCCCAATAAGGTCGAGGGATTAGGACCCAATATCTTTGGTGGCCATTTTCTTCTTACCCACTGGATATAAATCCAGTTTCAAGACCCTGACAACCCTGCTCACAATGGCTGACCATAAGTTTTGGGAAGCCACCCAAAACTTTAACATCAGAGGATCACATGAATTTCTTCCTTTTAAAAAGAGGCTTACACGGTTGAGACTGAGAAGTTGGCAGTTTCCTGCAAACCAGGGACAGTAGAGCACTGTGTTAAGGAAAAAACCTTGGGACTGAGAAAGAGAAAGTGGATGGGCAGCCATTGTGGGAACACAGTTGGAGGCTCTGGCAACTAGTTAGATGTGTGGAAAAGAGAAAGACTCACCAGAGGGCTTCCAGCCAAGCTGATGGAGAGCTTGGTGGGATCTACTAGGACAGGTGCAGCATCTATGATCCAAATTTCCAATGCTCAAAATACTTCAAAATTTGAAACCTTTTGAGCATGTCATTATTCCATAAGTGGAAAATTCCACACCTTGACCTTGTGTGATGGGTTGGAGCCAAAATAAAGGTGCACTAAAAATATTATACAAAATTACCTTCGGGCTATGTTTATGAGGCATATATGAATTATAAATGAATTTTATCTTTAAACTTGGCCTTATATGTGCAACTATTCCAAAATCCAAAAAATCTGATATCAGAAACACTTCTGGTCCCAAACATTTTTGTACTGGGGATACTTAACCTGTAGCAGAAAAGAAAATATAGTGACATGAATTGGGTTGGTAAGGAAGTTAATTTTGTTTTGCAAGAGGTTATAAAAGGGGAAAAAATTCCTTACTGGTAGTAAAAAAGAGTGGTGGTTCCTCAAAATAATAATAATAAACACACTTTGGGTGTTTATTTTATTCAATTTTATTTTAATTTGTTTTAAATTGATGGTTTATTTCAGTGCACAAAGAAATTAAAGTTAGCTGAAGAAATCCATGAGTGGGTCAATTTTGGACCAAGTCATAGAGACTAGCCTGAGGCATAGTTATCAACTCAGGCCCTCACAGCAGGAATTAATGGATTTTTACCTTAGAGATTACTGGAATTCATGCCAGTATTTCTCTACTCTGTTTAATTCTTAACTTATCTTGGTTTCATTCTCCTTTTTTATAATTTTTATTGTCTCTCTGAGTCTCTCCTTTCGTGTATGTATGCCTGGATTGCCAAGGAACTTTGTGCCATGATGGTTAGTAACTGTAACTTCACGATTTAATTCCCACTGCTAACCTCCTATTTCTTACTATTTCAAATCCATGAAGGAAAAAAAAAATCCCATCAGCTAGTTCAAGTTTTTGCCCAGGCTGTATTGTAGGTGGCTACCTGGCCTATGAGTTGGCTGCCTATAACTCAGAGAGTCAGCTGTGGCCAGGAGGTTAGAATCATGAACTATAACAGGGCAACCTAGACTTTACCTGGAGCAGAGCATTTCACAGGCACAGTACCCTTAGAATACCCAGTGCCTTACAGCAGTGGTCCTCAGAGTTTGGTCCCTGGACCAGCAGCATCAGGATCACCTGGGAACTTGCTAGAATTGCCAATAGGCACCCCACCCTAGACCTCATGAATAACAAAATCAGGAAGAGGAGCCTAGCATCTGCATTTTAAGAGACCCTCTAAGGCAATCCTGGTGCATATCCAAGTTTGAGAACCACTGCTTTAAACTAAGCAAATATCATATTGATAAAAACCAAAGATTTGAATGAAATTGAGAGAAAATATGGCATGCTAGGTTTAGTAGGTTTGAACCCAAGTGTTGATGTTACTCTGTTCTAGTGACCAGGGAAAATGCATTTATTTTAAAGCCCTAGTCTTTAGATGCTAGGATGTCAGTGATTTGTGTTGCAAGAAGATCAGCATAGTCTGGGTTATATTACCTGCCTCAAAGATACCCTGTGATGAGTACTCCCATCACTATCTACCCGTTCTCCACTCTCACCACCATTTCCTACCCACTCTTCCCCATCAAGATACTTCCCTGGTCCTCAAAGTTCGCTTTCTTCATGGAGACCAGCTTAGCGCTACGTTCCACAAATTATGACAAATCTTGCTTACGTAAGTGATTATGTTTCTGTGTACGGTTTTGGTTTTCTCCCCTAAATCACTAAACTATTTACTTTGAGTCTTGTGATGGTCAGTTCATTTGCTTCCATCCTGCCTGTTGCTGTCAGAATAAGAAGTTCAGTTTGTCAGTTTTGTTTCATGGCTCTAATTGACATGACCACTATAGATTAAGACATCAACAAGAGAGAAGATGAAGAAAAGGTAAAAAGGAAATCTGTCTTTTTAGGAAGTTTGAACAAGTTAAAACCTAATGTAGGACTAGGATTAAGATGATGTGTTAGTCAGCTTGTCATTGCTGTGACCCACATAATCAACAAGAACAACTTAGAGGAGGAAGAGCTTATTTTGGTTCTTGGTTTTGGAGATCTCAGGCCATAGATAGCTGACTTCTTTGCTCTGGGCCCCAGACGAGACAGCACATCATGGCAGAAAGGCACAGCAGAGGGAAGCTTCTCAGCGCATAGTAGCCAGGAAGCAGAGAGTGCAAGGAGCTAGGACAAGATACAATCCCCAAAGCCACACCTCCAGCAACCCAGTTCCTCCACCCTTGCCCCACCTGCCTACAGTTACCATCCAGTAACCCAAATTGTTAATCAATTAAAGGGATTAATCCACTGATGAAGTTATAGCTCTTATCATTGCCTAGAAGTCCCATCCCTGATCCTTGCTGCATTGGGGATCATGCTTCCCAAACACAGGCTTTTCAGGAGATATTTCTAGATCCAAACCACAACAGATGAGGTTAGCTAGGTGGAAAATATAAAGGGAAGAGGCATCAAATTGCTCAGTAATCAGATAAATATCTCAATACAATATTTTTAGATATTGTATTTAAAAAACAGTGCAAAAAAAATCTGTGATAAATATCAAATTTTTAAATAGAATCCAGTTCCCTCTGTGGCCTGATTTGCTTATAAACTAGAGATGACAGCAAGCATTTGCCAAACCCTGCAAGATGGAAGAAGGACCCTGGAGTCACATTGTAAATACTGTTGAAAGGGTATATTGTCCCTTGGTTTGGAGCAAGAAACTCACTGTTTCTATTCTTGAATGTGGAAGAACTATGGTCTCTAAGAAGCACTGGAATTAGAAAAAAAATCTTTATTCCCAACATAATTGATTAAAGTCTCTTAATTTATTTCCTGTATCCGGAATCATCTTAGAACTTTCAGTGAGTTCACCATGACCCACATACCTGGGAACTCCTCTTCTCCATCTGTTCTTCGTCAGTATGCTTGGCTGCTCAGTCCTATCCAACTCTGCAGCCAATGTGGAACTTGTCTGGTGTTTCTCGAAGTCCTCCCCTTAGGTTCTTTTGTGTTCTCTAGTTTTCTTTGTCACTCACAGAACTTGTATCAGAATTGTACCATGGAAAGAACAGTAGGGGGGACCTCATCACAGCTCAGCCACTAAGCAGATGTGTCATCCTCAGTCACTCTTGTCTCCTCTCTGTGCCTTAGTTTTCTTATCTGACATAAAGGAAACAAACTAGATCATCCCACATACTTTTCTGTTTCTCAAACTGTTTACTTCCCACTTCACCTGAGAAGTCTCTCATGTGAAGGCTTTAACCCCTCTTATTTCACCCCATTCCAAGGGTCTCTCCAGTCACCTCAGGAAAATCAACACCGCCTCCCATGAGGCCTGGTTGATGACACAAGAGAAGTGTGTGGGATTGACATGAATCAAAGTTGTGACAGTAAGAGTCCAGTACGGCCATGCCTCTGACACATCCTAAATGTCCTTTGTGAGTGTCTGTAGAGGTTTACCTGCCTTCTCATTTTTACATCAAACTCATGTATCATCATTTATTCCACAAATATGTACTGAATATCGTAAGCAGTGAAAGTGTTCTTAGCCCCAAGTGGATCAAATTTCCTGCCCTCATGTTTGGTCACACATTCCAACACATGTGTTTACTTTGCAATGTGATTGGGGAAGAAAAAGTGTTCTGCTTTAACATCCTTAAAAATAGAAGCTTAAGCTCAATTCACAATAGCTAAACTATGGAACCAACCTAGGTGCCCTTCAACAGATGAATGGATAAAGAAAGTGTGATATATATATACATATATATATATATATATGTATATATATATAATGAAATATTACTTAGCTCTAAAGAAGAATGAAATTATGGCATTTGTAGGTAAATGGATGGAGCTGGAGAATATCATGCTAAGTAAAATAAGCCAAGCCCCAAAACCAAAGACCAAATGTTTTCTTTGATAAGCAGATACTGATTCACAATGGGGAATGAGGGAAAGGACAAATGAAGGAACTTTGGTCTGGGCAGAGGGTAGTGTCAGGAGGGGAAAGGGTATCAGGGTTGGAAGGACCGTGGATTATTACACATGTATTATTACATTAACAGTGGTGTAACTCTGCACCATGTACAACCAGAAGAATGAGAAGTTGTGCTCCATTTTTGTACTGTGTGTCAAAATGCATTCTACTTTCATGTATAACTAGAACAAATTTTTTAAAATTTAAAAAATTTTACAAGAAAAAAAAGAATGAAATTATGGCATTCGCTGGTAAATGGATGGAATTGGAGAATATAATGCTAAGCAAAATAAGCCAATCTCAAAGAACCACAGGTCAAATGTTTTCTCTGATATGTGAATGCTAATTCACAATAAAGGGGGTAGCTTTGGAGGAATAGAAGTACTTTGGATTGGACCAAGTGGCCTGAAGGGAGGGGAGAGGAACGGGGATAGGAATGATAGCAGAATGAATTGAACATCATGACCCTACACACATATATGATTGCACTATTGGTGTAACTCTACATCATGTACAACCAGAAGAATGAGAAGTTATACTCCATTTATGTATAATATGTCAAGATGCATTTTACTGTCATGTATAACTAGAGCAAATTTTAAAAAAAGAAAAATATTTAATTAAAAAATAAAAAGAAACAGAAGGTTAGCTTGAAGTTGCCATTCCACAAGGCTAGCAAAAATTCAGTCTTGGGCATTTTTAGGGCCCTCTCCCCAAGACTCCTTGGGGTCATACAAAATCTAAGGAAGTACTGTGATTTCTAGAAGATGGGTGGAACCCCAGTCCCCAGCACAGGCTTTATTTTCTGGAATCATGGAGTCTCTGTTTGCTCCCTTACCCTGTAATACCCAAACTTCTTTTCTATCAATACCATCACTGTTAGTATTTGTCTTTATATTGACTCACTTCATCTTCACTTCAGTCTGTTTATTTACTGTAGAATGTTTACATCAGTGCTCTACATGGAAAAAATACCACTTGATAAATATAAGCACACCATAAAGCCAAATTCAATAAAAATATTCACTGACAGGATCTTCTAGTTAGGTAATTCTTGCCTGAGATATGCATTGTCTTGCAAGGCCTAAGACAACAAAAAGTTTCTCCTTGTTGAAATGCAAAGGATTGAAGAAAAAGAGACCAACTTTCTCTCTTTTTCAAGTAACACTGTGTCCATGCACCATCTAAAATCATCATAAGTGGTATTTGTCCCACACTTTGGAAAACAGTGCTTCACTCCCATGGTAGGAATAGCACTAAAGGGCAAGAAATGATTCTTACTCCTCTTTACGTCCTTTGCTTATGTAAGAACCTAGTCCTTAGGCTTCTATACCACCCCCACCTCCTCTTTGGAAACATAAAGGTACCGCATGAGCCATGTGTTATAATATGGGAAGAAATGATCAGTAACCTCTGCAGCACTAGCCAATGCATTGGCCCATCTTCTTTGAACCATCGGGATACTAGGATGGCCTTAGGATGAAGGATGAACTTTTATCCTCAAGTTGCATGTGTGTGGAAGCTGGAGGATGGGGCTATACTTGGGAAGGAGGCATACCAGAGGAACACTGGAGTTTTCTGAGCTTCCTTTATTCACAATCCTCTGTTCATTAAATGCTCTCAAGTTCTTCTAAGGGTTGGCTAGTGCACTTCCCTATATTGGGTAAATTTTCTTTGGAGCTGGTAAAACTTTGGGAGTCATCATCTTCCGACCCTAATTTTCTGCTCTGAGTAGTCCAGTCTCTTTTGAAGGTGAAGAAAACAAAGGTCCAGAGGGCAGCTGTCCTACCCTCTGTGGCTGCCTGTGAGCAGCAAATTGGAGTTTGAAGCCAGATGCTATAGAAATCCGTCCCAAGACTCTGTCTCGTGACTGGTTCAAGCTGTTCACAGTGTCCTTGCTTCTTTTCCAGGCAGTGCTGAGCCCTCTCATAGCCATCGCACTGAAAATATCCCAGATTCATGAGCGAACTGGCCGCAGAGGACCCACTGTCATCACCTGAGTGGAGGAGAAATCGCTCACCAGGGCCAAAGAGAGCACTCAGCTGGAGAAGCTTCACGATTGCTTTCTTGCTACCTGTTTGTGCCTCTTATGACTTTGGAAACAACAAACAAACATATTTTGCTGTTGGGGGGTGGGGTAAGGGGTGAGTGGAAAAAGAAAAAAATATTCATTTCATTTTGGTTTTGTCCAATTCCTCCAAATTCATCTTTAGTGGTCTGTTGAAGCCATGTTATCATTTGGAATCTATATCTTATCATACAAAGGGGCCTCCCCTTTGCAGAAAAAAAATAAGCGGACAAGGAACCCATTAATCACAACTCTTGACATCTTTGGTGCCATGTGAGAACAGGTCATAAAACCACACAAGAAAGAGCAGTGATTAAGAGCTCTTAATTAAGAGCAGAATTAAGTTGACCCTAAGCCACCGGGGCCCCTGGGCAGGCAGAAGACCTCCTCAGCCTGGGGGTGGGGGTCAGTTTTTCATCCCAGGTTAGATCTATAAGCAGACAAGGTGTCAGAACTCCTAACAGCCCACCTCACGACTACCAAACACCTAATGGCGCATGCTCCCCAACACCCCTGCACACCTTTCACATCTTCTAGAGCTTTCTACAAATCACAGTGGCACACTTCCAACAAAACGTCTCAAAGGGTGGTTCTCATTTTGTACATAATGTTATTTTAGTTATGAAACTGGCGGCATTCCTTTGAATGCAGTCATTTGTTGTGCAGGTGGCAAGGAGTTTCTTGACAAGACTCTGCAAACAAATACTTAAATCTGGGGGGCCCATTGTCAATGACATCAGAGGTTAATACACGAGTTTACGTAAATTCCTCCCAAGGAGACAAAAATACCACCACGCCATGTGCATGCTCTCTCTGGCTTTCCCAGTAAGGGCCTATTTTAATGTATTTGTTTAAACCCAGTTTTGATCTTACTTGTAATGGCTATTAAAAGAGAGAGAATGAAGTGGTATAAAAGTAGAAAATGAAATGGATTCTGGAAGAAAATGTCGCTGGTGGAACAGTATGGCCTGATGAGATGGAGGAGAGAGTTGGGATTCTGGGGAAACAGGGTCACATCTGGCTCCCTTTGCCTGAGAAAAGAATATTGCAGGTCTAGCAGGCGCCTCTGCACTCAGCCAGGAGACTTGGGCCTGGACCTGTTTGCGTATATTTGCTTCCTTGGGAACGGCATGCTCACTGATCCTGATGGTGTCACTTGCCGAGGTGACCTAGTGCACTTTGACTGTTAAGCAATGTGCTATTGCTGTAGTCAAGGTTAGTGCGAGCAAGGAAACATTCCCAGCAAGGCATTTGTTTCCATTTTCTATCTGTGCTTTTGTCAAAAACTTGCTAGGACATTTAGTAGCCAATAAAAAAAGAAATTCTTATTTTAACCTTATTCAAAGATTATGGGTTTTAGCTCATTTGTTTCACCATTGAGAAACTCCAAGAGTGGTCACCTGTGCTGATAAATCTGTCTTCTGGAATACTTACAAGGGTTGCTTTTCATCATTATGACCTAGGGAATTTATTAAATAAATGGAACAGCAAAAGTAAATTGCTCAAGATTGCCTTTGGGAGTCAGCAAAAACTAAGGTGGCCTCTAGTCTTTCATGGTAATGGCCTTCATTTCACAGTAATAGAAAAGAGATTTAAAAGAAGCAGTTACGAAATACACCAATAGAATAAAATTTGCCTTTTAGCTTATGTTCCTATTGTGTCTTCAGTTCCCCAATAAGCATCTATGCATTCATTCATTGTGATTGTGCTGTGTTGATCAGGACAGGCAGATGCATTCTTAAGCATATGGAATTCTGGGTGAGAAACTATTTTTTTTTCCCAAAGATGAATTTTTGATCATCTCTAACTTTTTAGTTCAAATGTAGTCTCCACTCAAATATTCTATTCCTTTACTTCAACATGGAATTGTGTTTCTCAAATATATGTCCACCCTTCAATTCATTCATTCATGCACTCATCCATTCATTCAGCAAGCATTGGTTGAGCAACAACTTCTGGCAGACCCCTGGTTAAGGTGCAGTAGGGAGATGCATTCGACTCTGCTCTTATAAATTTGTAAGTCAGGAAGAGGGGGCTGTGACAATCACAGATAATCAGGTAGACATAGATGTTTATAATAGAGACATATGAAGCATTCTGTGGGAATTCACGGATGACAAGACACAAGGAATGAGCGTTTTCCTGAAGAAGAGGGCTTCTTGGGATTTGTAACTATTTATATAATATCACTAGGGTGAAAGGAGCAAGGAGAAAGACCAGAACTGGGAACTAGGATTGGTTGAGAGAAGACTTGCTTTGAGTCTGGTGGGAGGTTGGCTTGGATGGCTGGGTTGAGGTAAACCCAGGGATGTGTCACGGGGAGCAAGCACTTGGGCCCAGCCATAGAAAGAAGCAGCTCCATAACCATCTACTTTTATGAAGTTTTTTCTCAGCTATAATGCCAAAGGGAAGGTTCTTCAGTGGTTTTAGGATGACAGCTTCTTTCTAGAACCTACTCAATATCACATTGCCAAGTTTTTATTTCTGCCTTACATAAAATTCAAGCTTCTGTTGCCTTATTCTCAGGAGAGGTGGAAGACAGGAAATCAGTCCCCCGCATAATGTTATTTGTGTTCTTAGAGCTGGAACTCCAACCACTGGTCTTTATGAGTAAATGACTTGAGAGGTCCAAGAATTTTTGTGTGAATCTCAAGAATCAATTTCAGAAGAGACTGTGGATGAAGCATGGTAACTGTTAGGGCCACACTGGTGATTTAATAACACTGAGTATTCACTCACTATAACATGTGCCTCCAGAAAAGTGACAAGCCCTAATATACATAATGTAGTCAATCTCTATCAGGGCAGTACCCCCCCCCCCCCCACTTAGGAGGGGTTTGGAAATGCAATGCGTGTGAGAGGAAACCATAGACATTCAGTACCCTGCTGGGTGCCAGCCAGTTCCCCAGAACAAAAGGTGTTTTGCCTTACCTAGGATTCTTGAGTTTATTAACTAGCATTTAAAAAATGGGTAGCCTTCATTAAAGTGAGATCATTTGTCGAATCTTACTGATCCAAGGTACAGGGTACATCCACAGTATTAATGGGATGATGCTACATGTTATAGGCTGAAGGGCTTGGACATGCCATGAATGCTTCCTGCACAGGAAGCTTCAGATTGGTGCACAATCCCAGGTTGGCACCTTGGGCTAAGAGCTGGCTATGCTGAGCCACAACAAGGATAATGGTATTGTGACTTGACTGGCCACCCCTGGGTCAACTGAAGGCATGAAATTTGCTTTGGCAGCCAGATTCATTAATTATGACAGGTGTGGGGAATTTGGAAAACACTTGCAGGAATGGGTAATGACATAGCAGATAACTCAGTCCTGTTGCTGGATCATGTCCTGGGTACTCAGCAGGTGGAGGCTGAAATCCCAGACCTGTGCCTTGAGGAGATTTCCATTCCTGAGTGTAGAAGGGTCTGAGAAACTGTGTGCCTTTGGAAATGATGTAATGTAACTGCTGATAAATCAGTGTTTGGACCTTCAACAGTTACTAAGAGCAAGGGATTACTCAAGGCAGCGGAGCTTAGCAGAATGCCTATTCCACTCCAACCAGCTGGAGAAGAAATATTTCATGCAGTTGACAACTCACTGGTATTTGAGTCAGCCTAGGTTGTCATGGAACTTGATAGAAGACATGAAATATAAATCCAGGTCTTGATCATCTCTCTCTGTCTTTTAGCACCTAGCATGTTTCCTGCATGCTAGAGCAGGAGGACTGCTTCATCAAAGATAATATATTTAAGTAGAATCTTGAAGCTTCTTAGTAGAAGCACTCATGAGTTTTCACATGGAGAGGTGAACCCAGTGCATCCCAGATCTGCAAAAGATACAGCATAGTTTATAACTGATCTTGTCATCCTCGACTTCTGAGTAGTGGTGGCAGTTATTTAAACTTGCTCCTCAAAGAAACATGAGATTATAATACTGGAGGATCATCAGCTCTGAAAACTTTCCTTTCCCATTGCCCAGAGAGCCTACCATTCACATTTGAGAAGAGGAACAAGCAAAGATTTTCTATAAGGAGATTTCCTCTTTCCATTTTCTCACAGTCTAAATGCCCTTCATGGAATTATAATTCCCAATCCATCATCAGGCATTGTATCAAAAATTTGGGAAGGAAAGCTAGATACAATATCTATTTCCCCTGAGTGAGTTCATTAGGGAATGACTAAAGTATTATTTTCCACCACAATAGGACACTTTCATCTGATTTATCCAGTGGATTTTAAAATAGACATCTCAAATATTGGATTTGCTTTAGGTGATTCTCATGTTCTTAACACTTGAGTCAGAGTACATATGTTTTTAAATACCAGTAAATATCTTGTAGTATTTCTCTTGAAAAAGAAGCATCCAAATTATTTTCCGAATCAACAGTTGGTGTTCAATTGTGTTTGGATTTGCAGACTGATTAACTCATCTTGATACCGTGTTAGTTTCACATGAAGAATGGCACTTTGACTTATGTTCCTCTACTGAATTTTTTCTGATACAAAAAAAAAAAAATGCCAAAAAAGAAAATGAGTACAAAATCTATAGCCATAAAGAGATTAAAACAATTTCTTTTGTAAAATAATATTAACATTTGTTCCATCTGATTCCCATAGTTGGAAAAAAATCCTCTATTATATATGCAAACTGTGGGTAAAAGCCCAGTGATATTGCTTATTCAGGTCAGTAAACATGCTTAGACTCTCAGGGAAAGTTCCTTAGTATAAGGATGGAAAGAGATGACAAGAAAAAAAGAATAAATTGCTTTGCTAATAAATGATCGTCTACCTATTGGACGACCACGAATGACCCTCATGTCTAGTTACACCATTGTTGTGAAGGATTCAAATCGCAGTCCCAACTCCATGCCTTATGGATGAGTGTTTCCTTTTCTGTGATTTCCTGTGTATTTGTCAGGATATACTTGTCCTGTGTACTTGGTAATGATGGGGACAAGGAGGCCGTGGTTGGCCATCCCATCTTGCCAACCCTCCTCCTTGAAAGATATACATCTTTCCTTTCACCTATCCAAAGCCTCTCCTATGCCAGTAACCATGGCTGTCACCCATCAGGATGCCATCCTTTGTCATTAGCATAATGACCAGATGAAGGAAAACCACACTGGAATGAGGTCCCAGCAGGAAACAAGGCAGGCTTATTTACATTATAATTGAGAAGTCCATTAACCCTAAAGCCACATTTGAGGCCTCTACCAGGACTGGAAGATACTGCAGCCAATCCCTAGAGCTCCATTTTCTGTTATGGCCCATATTCTGAATGGGAAGAGAAATCCAAACTGTTCTCTGGAAGGAGAGAAAGAAGACACAGCTACCCTGGCACAGAAGTCTAAAGAGAGCAGTTCCTTCCACATTTCTCTGTAGATTCTCCTTCACCCTCCCTCCTGGAACATGCTGTGTATTATTGGACAACTTTCTTAACTTCTCACGGCCTCAGTTTTATGCATCTGTAAAATGGGAATAATCATAGCCCCTATTTCTCAAGGATGGAATGAGGGCTACATAACACACAGGAGTTCATAGCACAGCCTGCCATATAAAAAGCATGCCAGAACGGTCAGGGGTTAATCCCAGCACAAAAGCCTCACGTGGTAGGGAAAATTGAGGCCCAGAGGGACCAATATCCTCATCCAAATTCAAAAGCATCAGGCTGTCTCTTTCCCGCACTCTGCCACCTGACTTGTCCTCTTGGATCAAAAATACCATAAAATATAATGAAGCTGAGGAGGAATTATTGGGTTTTAAAATAAGTGTCCCAAGCCTAGAAGTCAAGATCTCTGTCTTTAGACACGAAGAATTTCCTGGTAATCATGGTGTGTCAGTATAGGCTCTGATCTTTCAAATTCTGAAGATTTACCGGGGAATTCCTTGGATTACATATCAATATTTTTGAAAGTTTACAAGATTTGTAACAACTTATAATTAATACCATCTATGGCTGATACAAATTCTCCCACCCCACCCCCAACTCTGTGCTTTCTGAATTAAGTGTTCTATTCAATTTGAGTCTGTAAGAAATCTTATTTATCTGCTTCTATGAGAAACTCTTTTAAAAATAACTCACTAACGTTTTGTGTTTGAACATTTTGAAAGTGAATATTCTGGTTGCTTTCCTTTCATATAGAAAAAATACACAAAGTTAAAATAAAATCATGCAAAATCAGAGTCACGAGTTCCAAAGGCGTTATCTCCCACAGTGTGAATTACTGTGTCACTCTGGTGGTCCATGGGAGTCATTGTGAAGCCAGCTAACAAAAATTGCTGAGCCAAAAATTAAATGACAATGCTCTTTCCTTCCCAGCACACTTCCCTCTCTGATTCTTAGGTGATACCTGTCCCAACAAGCCACATGTATTCTTCTCTGGGACTGAGGTTGAGAGGGTAGTCCCACCAAACTGCCGCTCTGAGCAGAAATGTCTTGGCACCACCTTAACTTGTCTGGCTCCAAGGCTCCCAAGGTTTGGGATGAGTAGGAGTTGGTTTTCTGAAATGTCTGCTTGGTGCTAGCCACACTCTGCCAAATTGTACCTGCCTGGCTACGGATGGTGCCTCTTTTCCTCCCACTGAACCAGGCTGCCTTGCTCCTTAGCAGCTGATTCCCACGAGGGTGTGTCCTTCCTTCAGCGCTGGGCTGGGCCTCTCAGCATCCTCTGATGTTGCTACAGACGCTTGGTAAGATGGTGGGGCCTCTGGGTGGGCATCATTTTCACATTGGAGTTCAAAGCCCGTCTCTGTGTATAGAGGTGGAGGAATGTCCAAGGCCTCTCCCTCTGCAGGACAGGGGTGTTTCTGGGCATTGAGGCTCTCTTCATAAGCTGGAGGGTAAAAGTCTGGCCTGCAGGACAAAATGCCACAAACATTGTAATGCATGTCATTTAAACCTTAATGCCAAAGAGACATAGGTCTGCCTCTCTCGACTCACATTGTGTGAAACTAAACTGCTAAGAAACATTGATTTTTGAAACAGATGCTCTTCCTCTGGCATCACCCATTTTAGAAAAAATGTGCTACCCTTCCAGAAGAATCTCTTTATCAGTCATTGAATGCATCCTTCATTTGGCTTTTTCCCAGCCTGTTATTCCAGGTTATGAATTCTCTCTTGCTCAGTCACTCATAGAATCAGGGCCATTCATTATGAGATCCTTACCAGTGGGAGGGGACACAGGGACTTTGATGGTGGACCTCTTTCAAGCCAGCACTTCGCTCATTCACATCCTTGTTCCTATTCACACCCATATCTTCTACTCCACTGCCCTTGCTGTGTCGGAATTTCACGGTCAATAAAATAATGAATGAAAATCAACTATGTGCAGGTCCCTGAACTATACCAGATGCCACCACTTATTTTTTCTGACACCCTTTGAAGTCTCAGCGGTTAGTTTCCAAGGAGCGTACAAACTCACTCATTTCTCAAACCATTTCAACTGACAACTTTATGCAGATTTCAGCTGCAGTCCTTTCTATGTCAATAGGCCAATGGCTAAAGGAGCCATTCATGCCAGGTCTCATTGGTGATCTTGCCCAACTTTGCTAATTGCTAAATCCTTCTGGCTTCTCTGACATGAATGGGATTGGGGCTGAGGGTGAGGTGAGGAAGAGAGATGGGTTGAGCTTGTTTGACTTGTGTATTTATAGAGCGGGTCTGTCCAGTGTCCACAAGGAGTGTTTATGGTGTGTAACCACAACAGAACTGGGACTGCCATTTGTGGCCGCAACTCCATTCCAAAATGTTACCAGGCCCAAAGCCAAATAGCTGAAGGAGCTGTCTACTGTACGGCATAAATCTCAGCCTTCGCTTGGAATAGCCATGGCTGAGTCATGGGACGTACACGTAAGGGTACTGAGGACAAAAAGGTGAACTGTCCCCTGGAGTGATTTGAGAGGCTCCAGGATGACTGCCACCAGTCCGCAGATCCCATCTGCTTCTCCCCATCCCGCCCTCCCTCCGCTGCCACTCACATTCCCAGGGCCCTGGACTCTACCACTGGAGAAATGTGCTTTGATCCCTCTACCTAGGTACCCATTTTGAGTGCAAAGCTTCTGAGAAACGTAACTTCCTGATTCGATTAGCTTTCCATTCTGAGTGAGCTGCGCATCTCAGAGCGCTGCAGAAAAAGGCAGTAAACTAGGATGTCATGATATTCATGACTGACTTCCAAGTAGTTCAGCACAGCGTGACATTATGCACATGTTAGCAAATTTAAACTATACCCTAAAGGTACATGGTCACTTCTATCAGAACTTACACTCTAGAGCTAGTCACTTAACATTTATCCAAAACCCAAAATCATCACTGTGAAAGCCTCTTCTACACTTACTTCAGTTATCTTAATTTTTAATCAAACCCAGAGACCTTGCTGGTTGGTTAGTCTGATGAGCATTGAAAATAGGTTTTTCTTGTTGTAATTAGTATCTGATTAATTTGTATAAAGGATGTCACAGATGCACTGTCGTAGTTAAGATTACTTGTATCTAAGGCACACGAATCACTAAAACACTTTACTATTCCCCACTGTTGCATGAAGAGGGTGAAAGAATTTATGGATGCTTGCAGCCTGTGCCTTCAGAATGATACCTGAGATTTTATCCCTAAGTGGTCCTGTCTGTCCAAAAATTAGGAGGTAACTAATTATAAGTTTAGCTGAATCTTTTTTTTTTCTTATAGTAAAACACATATAACATAAATGTACTCGTTTTAACTGTACAGTTCAGTGGGATTAAGTACATTCACATTGTTGTGTAACCTACACCAGAAATTTTCTGTCACTTTCAAACTGAAACTCTGTTCTCATTAAACAATAATTCTTCATTTTCCGCCACCACTCCAGTGGGCCCTGATAACCACTGTTCTACTTTCTATTTCTACACATTTGATTCCTCCAGGTATCACACAATGTCTGTCCTTTATGACTGGCCAATTTCACTTAGTATTATGTTTTCAAGGCTCATTCTTGTTGCAGTTGCCATGATTTGTTTCTTTGGTAAGGCTGGGTAATATTCCATTGTATTTCTGTGTACATAATTGATGGACATTTGGGTTGTTTCCACCTTTTGGCTATCACGAATAATGTTGCTATGAATATTGGTAGATACGCATCTGTTTGAGTCCCTATTTTCAATTCTTTTGTGTATATACCTGAAATAGAATCACTGGATTAAATAGCAATTCTATATACATTACTCCAAGAAACTTCCATACTGTTTTTTTTTAATAGTGGCTGCACTATTTTACATTCCTGCCAGCAATTCACAAGGGTGCTGATGTCCTGCTGTCCTTGTCAATACTTGTTTTGTTCTTTTGATAACAGTTGCCTGTGAGGTGATAAGGGTAACTGAACGTTACTCTAGAACATTATCTTCTTGCCTTGAATGACTCTTTCATATGAGGTGAGACCAGAACTCCTCAAAGAACAGTATAGCTGGGACTTCCCCAGTCACAGAGGTTACAGAACTAATTTTATGTCTGCTTGCTCACTGGTTGTGTGGCTACATTCAGTCTGGGACTTACTTTCCTTATAACTTAGTAACCAGGTTTTAGGGAAAAATGAATCATCTCCTCCCTCTAACTCATGACACCCCCATGGTATAACAAAAGAGCTTTGCCATTGGACCTCTTAAGTTGGCTTGGGTGGGTTTTCACCAGGGGTGGTGGTGGGGGTGAGGGTGGTGTTTCTCTAAGAAAATTCCTTTTCCTTCATGGTTTTCCCCAGAGGTAGCAGCATCTTCCTAATGACTAACCAGAGTAATTTCACAACAATAAAGCTTTGGTTCCAGACACACAGCCCCACGGGACATGTAAGTGACCCCACCATAGAATTTTCCAAGCCTCAGCCTTTCTTGCTCCCTCCAACTCTCAGCACCTACCTGTCCACTGTGGCCAGGGGCAGGTCCCCATGAGCAAGGTGTCGTCTGAGTGCATGGCTGAACACCCCTTTGTTTTCACTGGCCTGGCGGTAGGTGCTCCAGAAAATTCCACTCAGAAGGATCACAAAGCCCAGAGGCAGAAGTGAATATGCCATGATCAGGTTTCTTTGACAATGGAATATAGAGTCGGAGGAAATGAAGAAGGCCCCCAGGCAGATCATCAGGAAGCCTGTCAGGAGGGCAAGAGTGCAGAGAATTAGGCCAGCTCTGTTCTGCATCCTTGCACCTCCGGATCCAGCACTCTGACCTTGCCACTCCTCTGCTTCCAGGCTTGCCCCAGGAGAATGTGCTCATTACCCGGCTCACAGCTTTATGTGCTCTGGGACCAACTGGCCTTTGGACAATAAACGAAGCAGGCACTGCGAAGCTATTCATTAACCACTGAAAGTTACTGTAATATCCACAGAGGGTGAACCTAAAAATGCAACACTGTGTACTGCAGGGAGGAATGGCTTCATGTAGCCTTTTGCTCTTTGTTGGTGGGTGGGACCCTCAATTGATTCACGGTATTGAAGAGAGGTCCCTCATCTTTTTTTCTTTTTTCTTTTGTAGTACTGGAGATTGAACCCAGGGCCTCAAACATGCTAGGCAAGTGCTCTACCAGTGGGCTGCATTTTATTTTATTATTTTATTTTATTTCATTTTGAAACAAGGTCTCACTAAAGTGCTGAGGCTGACCTCCAACATGCCATCCTCTGGCTTCAGCCTACTGAGTGGCTGACATTACAGACATGCGCCACCGCATCCAGTTTTTGTCTTTGGATTCCAAGGGCACTGGTTGCTTAATCCTCCCTTAATCAGTGGGTAATTCTCCACTAAAAGCTAGAGAAATTAGCATTCCTCCATGGACTATTTCCTTCATGGTTTCTCCTCTATTGGAATCATTGTCTTTTCTCCCTCAATGAATTCCTCCTTATTGGTTCCAAATTCTGATGCTGGAAAACCTCCAAGAGAAAAATCCAGGACGTGAACTTGATAAGATGAACTTTACAGGACGAGGAGAGTGCTGCAGAGAAGGACCAGTCTTGGGAATTTGGAGGGATTCCTGGAGATGGTTGGGAAAGAAGGTATTCTGGTGACTTCTGCTTTGATTCTGGATTTGACTCTTTCTAGTTGTTGGGGGCCAAATATTGTGATCCCACAGTCACTTCTGTTGAACACTTAGGTGTTGGTTGAATATTTTTTTTCCCAATTGTTCGAGCACTGGCTGCCATTTCTGGTTTGCTAGAAGTATTCAAACCTGGCTCTTCCTTTTCTGTTCTCAAATGAGGCCATAGGCATTTGATAAAATAACATTCTCTAAAGTGCCTAGCATATTGTGACCTCCATGCAAAACAAACACATGTCAGAAGTGCTGACTACTGTGTCGCCTCCTTCTCTCCAGCCCACTTCTAAGTTTCACAGAGCACACTACGTATTAAAGGCTCTGACGAATCCTGCAATCTTCCCCTAATGAAACACATAGTAGATGAAATTTACTTTAGGAGATGCTGTTTAACAATTGTTCCCTAAGGGCTGGTTTGTGGCTCAGTGGTAGAGTGCTGGCCTAGCACATGTAGGCACTGGATTTGATTCTCAGCAAAAATAAATAAAGATATTGTGTCCATCTACAACTAAAAATATTTTTAATTATTTATTTTTAAATTTTTTACAGACTGCATTTTGATTCATTGTACACAAATGGGTTACGTCATTTCATTTCTATGGCTGTACATGATGCAGATTCATACCACTCGTGTAATCATACATGTACATAGGGTAATGATGTCTGTCTCATTCTACCATTTTTCATACCCCCTCCCTCTCATTTCCTTCTACATAATCTAAAGTTCCCCCATTCTTCACTCATTCCCCAAATATTTTTTAAAAATTGTTCCCTGCCCTCTTTCCCTTATCTCTGTGCTATGTAACATTGCTTTAAGAAATCTTTCCAGAACGAGGCTTCTGCTCTCTGTCTGGGATTTATGACCTTCATCTTGACTGTCTCTGGTTGCAGGTACATTATTATAGACCTGGCTGATTCCCTGATGCTTTCCCTTTTTATTTGATGCTTTGGCATATCCCTGCCCAAAGTCTCCTTCGCAGAAGGACTTTGAGTCACTTTTACCCAGAGATGTAGTCTTCAGTTTCTCTTTCTTTTCCATCCGACTTCTTTGCCTTATTTTCCATCTGCTTACCCGGTGGGAACAAGAGTTCTTTGTGCAGTGCCCTAGTTGTTCTGCGTACACTCTTTAGCTTCAGAGCTGCCATCTCCTTAGCTCCACCTTCATTTCAGGGCTAAGAAAGGAAGACACTGAGGATCGAGAATCCTATAAGGCACTTCTCCATATCCCACTCTCCAACCCTTCCCTTTATGAGCTTCAATTCCAACCCTGCACTACTTCCATCTTCTGGACTTGATGCTGTTTTTATAGTCCTAAAACAACTCTCCTTTCTTCTCCAAATAGTGTTTAGATTTCACCTTTCTGAGATGATCCCTGATAATCTATGCCTCTGGGTAACCATATCCACCTACAAGTAATTCTCTGCCTTTGACTGTGAACTAACTTCATTCTAACCAAGAGAATATGGAAAGGTGATGAGATGTCACTTCTGTGATTAGCTTACCCAAGTGGTGACTTCCCTCTTGCTTACAGATTCCTTACATTGCTTTTTTTGCCTGCTCCCTTTGAAGACAGAGGCTGCCATACTGCAAAGTCCTGTGCGGCAAAGAACCAAGGGCAGCTTCTAGCCAATAGTCAGTGAAGAGCAGAAACCCTAGTTCATCAGCCCATGAAGAACTGTACCCTGTCAACAAGCATGTGAAATGGGATCAACTCCTCACCAAGTTGAGATGTGTGATGACTATAATCCCAAGCAACACTTTGATTGAGTGACCCTGAAATAAACTCTAAGTCATGCTCAGATTCATGAGTCACGGAAACTATGAGATAATAAATATATATTGCTTGAAGTTGCTAAGTTTTGTGGCAATCTGTTAGATAGCAATAGACAAATAAAACAATTCTGTTAGCACTTGGAAATCAGAGGAGATAATCAATGTTAAGTGTTTATCACAGTACCTGGCACAGAGCAAGTGCCCTGTTAAAGTTAACTATAATGTCCTCACCATTATTATTATCATCATTGCTGTAATTCCAAAAAGCTACCAAAGAACCAAAATTCCCAACTGAAAGATCTGTACTAGGAGTTGGGTCCCAAGGACAGGTAGATGATAAAGTGCCAGAGCTACTGTTAAACATTGAATAAAGGTACACAAGCACTCTTGAAGAGAACCCAGAAAGTTTGACATCTTTGTTTCAGACCAAAATGGGGGAAAAGTTAGACTGGGGAGTATGATAACTCAGGCCGCCTTCCTGTGATCACGTGACCATATGAGCTGATAAGTGTCTATTTTCCCTCTTCTAGGACTAGTAAGGGACACTATAACCACTGACTCAACAATTTGACAGGTAGGTTTCTTCCCCTCCAATACCCTTAAGGAGTCTTTTATCGTCCCAGAGCAGTGTTTTGTGGGTGGTGTTGGTGGTGTTTTACGGAGAACTTCAGTAGGAAAGAGCAAAATCTAGGAAGTACGGATGGAAGGCAGAACTCAGTTTTAATTTACATAAAATAAAGAGCAAACTCCCAGGCTGGGGTATGTGAAAAGTTTACTTGAGGAAAGCGCATCAAGAGGGAAGGTATAGGAGAAAGAGCAGAATATGAGTAAGTGCAGGGGAAAAAGAGAAAACCAGTGAAAATATGAAGTGTTACCAGAGGCATGTGACTAAGAAATGCTAGGGAATTTGAGGTCATTTTGTGTATTTATGTTCATTATTATTAATATGTTATTAAATAATTATACACACATATTTTTACTGTGATTCTATGTCAGTTCTGAACCACACGGATCACTACTCTATAAGCATTATTCCCCACTTATCCCTCAAAAACTACCAAGGATCACTAAAACCAATGAAATGCAAAATTCTTATTACCTGGCGTTCTCTTATTGTTTGTGTGATGGAATATTCTCTTTTCCCACAGTCACTAGCAGGAAAAACATTTTTGAAAAAGAACTGGGAGCAGATGTCTGCTGACTTCAATGATAGTGAACGATCACAGACACTGAGAGGAAGCACCTGTTCCTCAGGCACCTGAAAGGGTAGAAGAAACCCCAAGCAGAAGAGCAATCATGATGACAGAAGAGAAACGCAGCCAGATCTCCAGGGATGGGTAAAATAAAGAGGATTCAATAAAGACCCCAACACCAAGAAGTTGCTATAAATAGTCCATTTCAGGAGAGTTTTGGCATTTTGACAGCACTTTCTTTAGATTTATCCTGTCTTCTCTCCCAGGCCAGCATTCCTGTTCTTGCCCTCCTTGCAAATACCCAGCACTGCTGACAGACTGAGGGGCTGTGCAAGGTAGGGAAACGGCAGGAGAGAGATGGGCTTGCCGGAGCCCACAAAAACAGCAGGGCACAAATGGGATACCTAGAGAAAAGTATTGCTCATCCCCCCAGACAGAGGAGTTCTGGGAACTAATGGGGGTCAAGTTAAACTCCCATGCCTATTCCCAGTCTCTCCATGAGAGATCCACCGAGGAAATGATTTCTTACTTTTAGATCAGTCTTTTTCCTTCTTCTTAAAATTTCTCCAATCACCGGGCATGGTAGCACACACCTGTAATCCCAGGGGCTCAGGTGCCTGAGGCAGGAGAAGCGTGTTCAAAGCCAGCCTTAGCAACTTAGTGAGGCCCTAAGTAACTCAGCAAGACCCTGTCTCCACATAAAATTTTAAAAATAGGTTCAGTGGTTAAGTGCCCCTGAGTTCAATCCCTGACACACACACACACACACACACACAAAAAGAGAGAAAGAAAAAAGAAAATTCTCCAATCAACAAAAATGTGTGTGACTTGGCCATAGGTAATAATGTGCTATTTAGTTGTCAGCCAAACATCTTAAAACATAAGGATTCTTTCAATACTGTTTCTTTGAGCATAACGGACCCACGAGCGTTGTTCTGAACATTGTGTGCTACTGAGTTCCAAGCACGGTGTGGCCTCTGGTTCACATCAGAGCCCCTGAAACCTCACCATTTTTTTCAAACTCTCCAGTGCAACATGTAAATGCCTTCTTGGAACTTCTCCCAGCCCTCTCCACTTGTTTCTGTTTACCGGGCACATGGGCCAATGCCTCTCTCTTGAAAACAGGAAAAGCACAGGTCTCTGAATGAGAAGTCAATGGGGACTTTGGAAGGAAGCTAATGGTGTGCAGAGGCTGTGTCATGGGCCAGGCACAGGGCCAAGAACTGAGGCAAAGTGGCAGATTTCAGAAGGTCATTTGGGTTCAGGAAGTGAAACTTTGTGGCAGGTGGGCAGGGCGAGGATCTGCGTAATAGGAGATGCTACCCCCATCTGCTTTCATGGTGGTGATCACTGAGTGATTTCTGGATTAGCCTTTCACACTTGAGGGTTCACTGAACACTGGCCACTTCCTCCTCCTTCTCTTGTTTTCTTTGCTTTTGAATCCTTCCTGTCACCTCTCTTCTCCCCTTCTCTGATTCAGGAGAAGGTATAAGTTAAGAGATTTTGAGGTTCACAAGGCACAAATAGCTCCTCAGAAAGCACCAAGCATAGTAAGGTGGGGGGTGGGGTGCTGGACAGTCAGCGAGGCCCCCCACTCACCCTGTCCTGAGCCCAGCAGGTGTCTAGAACAGACTCTGAGCAAGGACAGAACTGAGGCATTTGCTCAGAATGTAAAATGTCGGGGGAGGAAAGGAACAAAAATTTAGTAATCAAGACAGATCATATTTTCAAGTAATGTTTAAAAAATCAGGTTGGGAGGAATGTACCAGCAGACAACAGTCCATGCAGTGGGTTCGAAGAGGCACACAGAGCTGCCAGGAAGGGCACAGGCTTTGCACTTCTGCAGTCCTGGACTGTGGAGGAGCCCTGGTGTCAGGGGTCAAAGGGCAGCAGGCCACTGCCGCTCCCAGCCCTCCCATCCCTCTAAACTCCCAGGACTGAAGAGTCACCCTTCTCCCCATGGCACCTGGTGGGGGCCATCTGAGGAGCTGGCGGTGTTTATTACCACTAGCCTGTGTCCCAGTGCTCTGGGTGGCCGTGATAGCCACTTTGCTCAGAGATCAGGTGCAGATCATCTTGAGAGAGCAGCAGTTCTGTGGGGGCATCAGAGACCTCCAAGCCTCCAATAAACTCCTCCAGTACCTCACTTATCTTGTTAGACCATGGGTGAGCAGACAGGTAGATGCAGGAGCACAGGAAGCAGGAGCAGAACCTGCAGCCCCCCTACTTCCTATAGCAGAGAGTGCCCCCTCTTACTTGGCCATAAACTCAGCATGCCCACCACCATTCCTGTGCCTTCCAGGTGCCCATGCAAGTCCTTAACAACTGAAGAAAGCACCCAGAACTTGACCTCTGAGTTCCTGCCTAAAGTCCTTCAGTTCAACCACACAGGACTCCACACAGGGCATGTCTCCTGGTGACCACCTTCTGCAACTCTTCTTTATCTGGTGCTGTGGTCTGAATGTGTGTATCTTCCAAAATTCCTGTGGAAACTTGAACCCCAATGCAACAGTATTGAGACATAGAAGCTTCAGGAGGTGATTAAGCCATGAGACTACAAACTCATGAATGGGATATGAGTCTTTAGAAAAGAGTACTAGACAAGAGTACTAGTATGCTCAAAACCCTGGTTTGATCCCAGCATTGTATACACACAGAAGTACATTTATTAACAGGTGCAGTGGCCCACACCTGTAACCCCAGCTACTTGAAACATTGAGGTAGGAAGATCCCACATCAACACCAGGCTGAGCATCTTAGCAAGGCCCTGTCTTTAAGTAAAAAGAACTGGGAATATTGGGAATATAGCTTAGTTGTAGAACACTTGCGTAGCATGCAGGAGGACCTGGGTTTAATCACCAATAGCACCCAAAAAAAGAAAGAAAAAAAAAAGGAAGGAAAGAAAAGGGCTTGAAACAGTAAGTTCAACTGTTTTACGCCTTCCACCATAAAAGGGTATGGCAACAAAGTGCCACACTGGAAGGAGAAGACCCACCCTCTCCACATGCGGAATTTCCTGGCACATTGACCTTGGACTTGCCAGTTTGCAGCATGGTGAGAAGTCAGTTTCTGTCGTTAATAAAACTACCCAGTCTAAGGCATTTTGTTACAGCAACACAAAGGGACCAAGCCATCTGGAATATCTCCATTTCTTCCTCCTATGGGAAGGACAATTTTTTTAAAATTTATTTTTATTGTAAACAAATGGGATACATGTTGTTTCTGTTTGTACATGGAGTAACAGCATACCATTTGCGTAATCATACATTTACATAGGGTAAAGATGTTTGATTCATTTCGTTATTTTTTCCTCCCCCCCACCCCTCCCACCTCTCTTTTCCCTCTATACAGTCCCTCCTTCCTCCATTCTTGCCCCCCTCCCACCCCCCATTATGTGTCATCATCCGCTTATCAGTGAGATCATTCCTCTTTTGGATTTTTGAGATTGGCTTATCTCACTTAGCATGATAGTCCCCAATTTCATCCATTTGCCTGCAAATGCCATAATTTTATTATTCTTTATGGTGGAGTAATATTCCATTGTATATATATACCACAGTTTCTTTATTCATTCATCAATTGAAGGACATCTAGGTTGGTTCCACAGTCTGGCTATTGTGAATTGAGCAGCTATGAACATTGATGTGGCTGTATCTCTGTAGTATGCTGATTTTAAGTCCTTTGGGTATAGGCTGAGGAGTGAGATAGCTGGGTCAAATGGTAGGTCCATGGGGAAGGACAATTTTGCTCGTCACAAGATTCTTGACTGACAGGTTTTGTCCTGTTCAATCTAAATATATCAACCCTCTGCCTTAGGGGTTCCAGGATTTCTACTGAGAAATCTAAAGAGGAGCTTATAGGGAAATTATGATGAAAGCTCCTTTCCTCTGAGCCCCATAGGTATTAACAGCCCCTATGGTATCTTAGGGAACAGAGAATTGTGTCATAGAATCACAACCTGAACAAAAGGCTACCATCCTTCTGACACCAATCATTCCAAGTTGAAAGAAAGAGGAATTGATTACCTTGAGGGTAGATATACTCTTTAGAAGCCAAAAGTTATAGATTTTCATACTTAAAATGAAAAGGCCACTGAAGCTTCCTACAGGTTTTAATTTTTAAACAAGTAAACATCAGTCTCCATGATGCCAAAAACTACTGGAGTCCTTTATTATTCTTCCTATTAAAATGGAAAAGTTCTGAGGGTCAAAAATTGAGGCAGTGTGAGTTATTACCAGCAGTGACTGGACTATTCTTACCTGACCTCACAAGGAGCCAGCATGAGCAAGTTCCAAACCACCCATATAAGGCCCTGCCTATAGCTGGGGTTTTGTCTATAAGCAGGGGGAGCTTTCAGTTGGTAACCTGTCGGACTTATAGTTAGTTAGATGGTTTGGCGATTCTGGTTTTGCTCTTTTGACATTAGCTTTTTTGATTTGGGACTCTTTTGTTTGTTTGTTTGTTTGTTTAATGTATTTTTGTTTTTATTTATTTTTTAAGCTACCATCTTTAGGTGGTGGTACTGCTTAGGATGTACAGTGAGAGTAGTCAGAGTAGAGTGCGGCAGGGCCTCTTTGCCGTCTCTTACTATGAGGAGATCCTCACTAATCATGATAGTGTCCTGAGTGACATCAGGTAGGGAAACTTGCCCAGGTGAAACTGACCTGCCAGATCTTCATCGGGACAGAGGTAGCCATGAAAGTCCTGCCACAGGCAAAGCAGAACTTCCCCATCATCACATGTGAAGTGGATGTAATGGAGACTGTGGAACACCCAAATGTGATCCAACTGTTTCATGTTATTGAATCCGCTGAAAACATCTGCCTCGTAATGGAGCATGCAGGTGGGGGAGAGCTACTGTACCACATCCTGCAGCCAGGTAGCTTACAGAAAGGAGGATGGGAGAGTGTTCAGGCAGATCATGTGTACCATGTGCTACTGCCACAAGGGCATCATGCACAGAGATCTGAAGTCAGCAAACATCCTGGTGGATGCCCAGGAAACATTAAGCTCTGTGACTTTGGCCTGGGTGGCAGGTTCATGACTAAGCAGAGCTGGACATGTTTTGCAGCACTACCACACTGTGCCCCAGAAACCTTCTGGCAGGAAGAATACAACACCCCATTGTGAACATCTGGAGACAGAGTGCCATTCTCTATGGTCATGATGTGTCTCCCTTTTAAAGGGACAACTTCTTGGCAGCTGAAGGAGCAGGTCCCACATGCAAGGGGTGAGGTTTACTCTCACATTTCCACTGAAGTGCAGAGCTACATCAGCCAGTTGCTGACCGTGGACTCCATGCAGAGGCCATAGTAGACCAAATTAGGGGGCACCTCTGGCTGAGCCAGGGTGAGTGATATTTACTGACTCATTCTAGCCAGCCATTCTGCAACCATCCAGATCCCACAATAATGAAGATCATGTGTAGCATGGGTTATGAACCACATGATACCTGGGTCTCTTTGGTAAACAGAAAACCTGGTGAGGTGATGGCTGCACGTCTAATGCTCCAGCACCAGAACAACCTGGAAGGCAGGCTGCATGTCCCATACTAAACCTGTGCATCCAGAGGTTGGGCTTTACTTCCCCCAATACAGATCCTCCTGCCTTTCCTCTTCCCCAAAGAGAAGCACCTCTCTTTTCTTTTCCTCAGAGCATCAGCTACTTGAGAAGGACAAGCAGTCAGGGCAGAAGAGTGGCAGAAAAGTCAGCCTACCTGCCATTTTTCTCTGCTGTCTGCATGCAAGGACCCCACTCTCAGCATAGCCCCCAGGATGTCCCTACTCTATTGATTGGCCTAACCTATTGATTGTCCCTAATCTATTGATGATTGGCCAGCTCCTGGACAACCATCAATAGGTGGGATGCAGAGAGTGGCAGGTCCCCCCAGGTTACATTGTCTGAAAAAAAAAAAATTCCCTCTGCATGGAAAAACCCTGTGGTGGGGCTGCAGCCTGTACCCATAACAATACCAAGGGATGGAAGTGGGTGACTAGGAGGATTGCCACCTGTATTCTATGAATATATTGCTGTGTGCATATTGCCGTGGGCAGGTCTGAAAGACAGGTCCTAGAGTCACAAAGAAAGTGGCTCCAATAAAAGTGAACAGCTGAGAACAAACAAAACCAGGTAGGTGGGGTGGTCTATTTCATTTTATTTTATATATGCTTTTATTAATGTCCTTTTCAGTTGAAAACTCATATCTGTATCCATTTACGAGGTACAATGTGGTGTCTGGATCACTAAGAGTCCATTTCACATGTCTCTGCATTTTAAGTGGACGGTCAGAAGACACTGAGCTCTGTGGATCCTGATATCACTGCGTGGGCATCAGCCAGGACAGAACCCAAGTGGCTGCAGGAGGGAGGTGTGTACACTGCCTCGGTTTCACATGGATCCCAGTTCTGAGGGCATCTAGAGTTGCCTGGAGACAGTGGATCCCTCTGTCCCCACCTGGGAGAGACACCAGAGACTTTTTCCACCTGCCCTGTTCTTCTCTGTCCTTTTTCCCATATTTCTGCCAGAGCAGAGATCATTCCTAATAAATACCTATTTCTCACAAATAATAAAATTGATGCTTCTAAAAGAATAATCACAGGGGAAGACCAAATTGGTAGACATATGGCTCCTAGACCACCTGCTTTTTTCTATAATAAAGTTTTGGTGAGAAAATTGGGTCATGTCTATGGACCTGACAAGAAGATAAATTTTGTTCTAGAAAGAGTTTAGCTTCCAAGTTAATCATTAGGTAAGGCAGAATAGATTTAATTTAATTTCTTTGAGGAGTCCTTGGAAAACTGAAGCAGAACAGGAGCCTCAAATCAAGGCAGAATTTGACCCTGGGTTTACACTAAGTTGTGTGATGGCCAGGGACTTGGAAATAGGAAGCAGTTTCTGTGTACAGTTTCATGACATTTTAATATTGATCTTCTGTATTCCCTCCTCCTACCTCCTGGTTTTTAATACTCTTGAGTAGCCAAAATGATAACAAAATTTTATGTTTCTCAAAAATTTGGTAGAATACACTCATAAAACCACTGGGTCCAAGATCTTTTCTTTCTCCTTCCTTTTTATAACTTACTATTGAATGTCAGATACTGGGTGTAGGACAGTAGAGATTGAGAAAAGTGTATGTATGCAATGCCTGGACATGAGCACACCTCTTCCATTACCCACCTATAAGTATAAAAGTTTGAATAAATCTAGTCAAGATTTGAGCCATGCTAGAGTCTTGTTGTCATTATGGTTATCTTCAGTGCACGACTAGCTTCAAGTTTCTCTTGTGTTCACTAGTACTTGAGGGGAGGGTTGGCTTGATGGAAGGTTTTTCTCGATGTTCCTCCTCCACTCTCAATTTTGGATCTTCACTGAGTACCTGTACCTCAGGAGTGGATCTTCACACACGTGCCCATTTCCTACGAGTAGACTTTTGTGGCCTGATGCTTGCTAGCTGGGTAGTAGGGGAAGGGAGGTTCTCTGTTATGCTGGTCCACCTCAGTCCTATAAGGGCCTGGTGATCCTGGGTCTTGGGGTAGGAGCTTTCTCAGTGAGCATACTCTTCATCCAAAACCAGCTGTCTCTAGTGTTCAGGCCTCAGAGTGGTTTCCTAACCCTCCCCTAGAAGCAGAGGGTTCTTTGTTTTCACTTTTCCCCAGCCACATGGGTTTTCACCTGTGCACTGGTGGAAAAAAGAGTTTGTTCCCCTTCCCCGGCCCCATCCCTAACAGCTTGATGGAGATTCATGGAGAAGAGTGTAGAAATGGGTACAAACTCCCTTTGTCTAGAAATGTCTGCAGCTCCTAGTGGTTCTACACACGTTAGCCCACATTTGGCATCTAACTATTCATTCAAAAATCTCAGCTTAATTCTTCCTACTGGCTGTGGTGACACATCTCTTTTTCCTGGGCCCTACCATCTGTGGCCAGGGCTTCTGTCCCAGCCTCTCTTGGAGGCTCCATAGATTCAGGATATTTGATTGCTCGTTACCTCAGTTTCTGATAGAGTCAAGGAAAGTTATGATTTGATAGATTTTCTTATTATTAGAGTTAAAATAATGCTTTTTTCAGCTTTCTGCATTCTTTGAAGAAGTGGAATATTGAGTAAATTTTAATACTTTTGCAAATTTTTCTAGGTTAGCTTTTCTTCATCTATTGATTTTGATGAGTTACAATTTCCTAGGAAACATTCTGTTTCAGTCAGCTTTCTTTGACTGCTGTGACTAAAAGACCAACTAGAATAATTGTAGAGGAGAAAAAGGTTATTTAGGAGCTCACAGTTTCAGAGGTGTCAGTTCTTAGCCAGCCAGCTCAATTCTTCAGGGCTTGAGGGAAGGCAGAACATCATGGCGGAAGAGTATGGAGGAGGCAAGTGGCTCACATGATGATCAGAAAGCAGAGAAAGAGAGATCACCATTGCTAAATACAAACATATATCCCAAAGCCACACCCCTAATGCCCACCTCCTCCAGCCAAACCCCTCTTGCCTTCAGTTACCACTCAATTAATCATATCAGGTGATTAGTTCCCTGACTAGGTTAAGGCTCTCTTAACCCAATCATTTCTTCTCCGAACCTTCTTGCATTGTCTCACACATGAGCTTTTGGGGGATACCTCACATCCAAACCATAACATAGTCTGTTTATTTACCCACCAATATATACAATATACATATAGTATACTATATAGATACAAATGTAGCACTTATTTATAATACTATATGTAGTCTTGAACAAAAATGTTTGTCTCCTCAGACTCCTATGTCAAATTTCCAGTTCTTAACATTACCTTTACTGCCTTTACTTGTTTTTTTTGGTGAGACTATTCAAAACTACTTTATTAGCTTTTTTCAAAGCTTGTCCACATATTGCTGTTCTCCAAGAGCCAGTATTTGGTATTATTATTCAGGCCTTTTCCCAAAAGAACTTTGTTATATGTTCACTTTTCACGATTTCTGCATTTATCATTTATAATTCCTCTAGTCTACTTTGAAAGTCTTTTGTTGTTGTTTTCATTCTTTTAGTGCTATCTTCTTGCAAATCAGAAAATTTTTAATGGTTTTGTTTTTATTAGTTTTGTTTCATCATTTTTGCTTTTATCTTTAATGAGTTCTTCAGTCTACTTTCAATGGTGGATTTTGTCATTCTTTTGTAGACTCTTCAGTGGAATGTTTATTTCTGATCTCAATTCTTTTCTAATAAATATAATTAGAGCCACACATTTTCTCCTGTGTCACTTTGACCCAAATCCCACAAGTTTTTATAGCTGCGCTCTCCCATTGTCCCTCCTTCCCCAAAAGTGAATTCACCTTACATAAAAATGAGCAAAGTAGGCAAAGATGTGACAGAAAAACAAATGAAAGTAACCCTTTAGAAGGTAAGATGTTCACTTGCAATAAGAGAAACATTAAACATAATTTTTTCACATTAAAACATAATTTCTCACCTATCAGATTGGCAAAACTCTTAGATTGACAACATGCTTGGCTAGCAAAGCTGGAGGTAAAATTCTCCCTTCTGTGTTGTTGATGGGAATACAATGTCTAGCCAAATGATATTTGCATTTTCTTTCTGACCCAGAAATCACATTTCTGGAAACCTATTCCAAAGACACACTGCCAAAATACAAAATTTATAAATGTACAGATCTTCTCATTGCAACAGTACTGTTTGTAATTACACAAGAGTGGAAACACTCACATAGCCAAGAATAAGGGGCCAGATAATAAACTCAGGTCCATCCAAATAACAGAATGCTATATAGTTGTAAAGAGAATGAGCACTATCTCTATATGACCATAGACTGACCTCCAGGATGCAGTGATAACAGAAAAAGGCAAAGTAAACAACAAAGTTTATAGTGCAAAAAAAAAAAAAAAAAAAAAAAAGGGAGGGATACAAACATATGCCTATACTTTCAAAAAGAAACAACTTAGTTGTCAAACAAAATTAATTTTTTATATGGTTACCTTTAGGAGAAACAGAGCAGGGTAGAAGGAACAAGGTTGAAAGATAGATTTGTCTAAATGTGACTTTAAAATAGTTTTCAGCTGGGCGTGATGGCATATTCCTGTAATCCCAGTGGCTCAGGACGCTGAGGCAAGAGGATCTTAAGTTCAAAGCCAGCCTCAGCAAAAGTGAGGCACTAAGGAAATTGGTGAGACCCTGTCTCTAAATTAAATACAAAATAAGACTGGGATGTGGCTCAGTGGTTGAGTGCTCCTGAGTTCAATCCTGGTACTCCCCAAAAAAGAAAAAAAAACAAAACAAAACAAAAAGAGAGATGGGGTTCAGTGGTACAACACCCTTGGGTTCAGTCCCCAGTACCAAAAAAATAAAAAAATAAAAAAAGTTTTCACACTGAAACTATCTACATATTTTAAATAATTAAAACATTAAATCAAGTGTAAAAACCAAAGCAATCCCTAAAATGTTTTCTTTCTTTTTTTTTAAAGGAAACAAATAAACCTAACCTTTATCATGTTGATTATATACCACAAAGGAAATAATTACTTGAAGTAAATTTAAAACACAGTATTTTCACTTAGTGGGAAAGACCCTAATGTAAAACAAAAATTTCAAATAAATCCTAATAGACTTTCAGCAGTCTTACTGTTAGCAAGAATGTAGAGCATGATTTTCAAATGTTTATATATATTATGCAGGATAAACCAAGTAGGCCAACATGAGCCTGTACCAGGATTTTCGGCATAAGGTGCAAATAAAAGAATTTAAGTAAAATCTACGTAGTCTTAAATTTGTTTTAAAAACATTTTGAATTCATGATTTATTTCTCTTTCTGAAAAGTGCATATAACCTAGTACTAAAAAATTTTTGAGAAACAATGAGCATCCAAAATGCAAAGAAATGAACACACACTGCAAGGGTCGTGCCTAAGGGAAGGGATCAAGCTGAAGGTCCCCGGTCACCTATATTTCTCAAACTCAGCACTATTGACATTGAAGTCCGATAATCCTTTGTTTGGGGGGACTCTCCACTACCTTGTATGATGTTTAGTAGCAAACTTGGCCTCTACCCACTAGATGTCTCATCATGACAATCAAAGATGTCTCCAGACATTGCTCAACATTTTCTGGAGCTCAAAATGCCCCCTGGTTGAGAAACTTGCACTGGCCCAAGGTGAGATAAGCTGAGTGCCAAAGTTTTGAAGACTGAAATGAATGGAAACAATGCATTTTAAAATCCCAAGTTCATAATGTTTCTTCAGCATTGAGAAAGTGATCTCTGATTTTCTGAATGTCCTTTTGTCTGTTCCCTTCGTTCCCTTCCTTCCAAACTGTTTCGATGGATGTTTGAGTTTCTGGAAATCCATTTTTCTCTTTGCACTGTATTCTGAAAGAGCCTCCTGGCCCAGTGTCCCAGCTCATTAATTTAATATTCATCTGTGTCCATTTGGATATTCAGTCCAATTTTTAAGTAACGGTGGATTGGGTTTTCAATACTTTGGAAGTTTGGTAGTTACTTTTACATGGCTGTTTTTCTGTTTCTTCACTGTCATAGTCATTTCTGTGAATTAATTCTGACCAAGAGCCAGCTTCTAGAATGTACAGAGTAGAATCCTGCAGGTGTGCAGTAGAATACCTAGGTGTGTGAGTGTGCCCTCCCCAGAATAAGAGGCCCAGGAACCTCATGTCAGATGCAACCCACGGTTCCTTTCCCTTCTAACCTCTCCTCACCCCAGCTCTTTTTGCATGGAGTCAAGGTCTACATGGCTTCTTAGTTCAGAGTCAGCCCTTTTGATAGGAGACCCTTCAGGATCATGGTTTAAAGCAGTTATTGAGGTTTTCACATGAGAATAAACAGCAGTGCTTCTAGAAGTTCAGCATAGGAGGGAGATGGGAGGATCCATGACCAGCCCAGCAGTTCATAGTGTGAGCTTTACATTTATTGACCAAAATTATTGACAAGGCCCCTCGCAACACTGCACCTGTTAACCATGAGCTTGGAATTCCTCTTGCACATTAGTGTATAAGATTGCACTGACCTTGACAGTTGTACTTTGCTGTTTTTTGTTCTGCCTTCATTGCTCAATCTATCCAATTCTATATTCAGTCTATATTCCAGGAATTCTTCAAATTTTTGGGTCTTCTTTTTCTTCTGATTGGTTTGGCTAAAGGCTTATCAATCTTATCTTTTCAAAGAACCAAATCTTTGTTTCGTTGATCCTTTGTATTGATTTTTTATTCCCTATTTCATTAATTTCATCTCTGATCTAGATTATTTCCTGCCTTCTTCTGATTTTGTAATTAATTTGTTCTTGATTTTCTAGGGTCTTGAGATGTAATATGGGATATTAATTTAGGATCTTTCTCTTTCGTTTTGTCTTTGTTTTCTTTTAAATTAGGTACTATTGCTATCAACTTCCCTCTTAGAACTGCCTTCATGGAGACTCAAAAATTTTGGTATGTCGCATCTCTCTTCTTTAATCCTGCTGATCATTTGATTATAGGAATTTTTTAGATTTTTGTCTTAATCTTCTCTCTGATCCATTCATCATTCAAAATTGTAGGGATTATAGCTCACAGAACACTTGATGGCAAATGTATTGTTCAACCTCTGTGTATTTATGCAATTCTATGTTTTTTCTTGTTACTTATTTTTAATTTCATTCTGTTATGCACTGATAGGATACAAGGGTTTATGTAAAATTTTTTTGTATTTTTAAGACATGTCATAAAATCTGGGCTATTTTGGAAATAGTTCCATGAGCAACTGTGCAAAAAGTGAGTTCAGCAGTTGTTGGATGAAATATTCTGTAGCTGTCTGTTAAGTCCATTTGATTTATAGTATTTTTTTAGGTCTTATTTTAGTCAGCTTTTTCACTGCCGTGACTAAATGACCAACCAGCACAATTTTAGAGGAGGAAAAGTTTATTTAAGGGCTCATGGTTTCAGAGGTCTTAGTCCATAGAAGGGTGGCTTCATTCCTTGGGGTTTGAGGTAAGGCAGAACATCATGGTGGAAGAGTATGATTCATATGATGATCAAGAAGCAGAGAAAGAGAGAGATCTCCACTGGCCAGATACAAATATATACCCCAAAGTCATGTCCAAATTCCCACCTCCTCCAGTCACACCCTACCACTTCAGTTACCACTCAATTATTCCCTATCAGGGGATTAATTTACTGATTGGGTTAAGACTCTCACAACCCAATCAGTTCTCTGAACCTTCTTGCATTGTCTCACATGTGAGCTTTTGGGGAACACCTCACATCTAAACCATAACAGATCTGAAGAGTCTTTGCTGATTTTTTTGTCTGGATTACTTATCTACTGGTGAAAGAGTTGTGTTGAAATCGCCCAGTGAAGAGACAAATGAAGGTATTGGGATCTAAGACATTTCTTTATATCATTACGATGGGCAATAGTAATTTTATATCTTTGAAGGACACCTGCTTGACTGAAGGTGGACTGTTGCCATTTGAAATGTTCAGGGATATTTGGACCTATTTAACAGTGCAAATGAGGAATCAATTCCGGCTGAAGTTCACATGTCTTCACTAGGAGTCTGATTTTCCCACCACATAACGGTGAGATCCTGGCAAATCAAATCCTTACAAGGGTTCACTCTCAATCTGACATCTCTGTTTTTCTGTTAGTCAGGACATACAATCATAGATGTGACATAGTGCCAACTGAATTAGTGTGACCTTCTCTCACACTTTTATTGCCATTCATTTTGTATCTGTTTCTTCTGCTCCTGGACCCATGCTAGACCTACATACTGACAGGGGCCAGCAAGGCCACTGGCTTCTGATTATATAGGCCTCATTTTTTAAAATTTTCATGCCTTTTAACATGTTATTCTCCATTACATCCCCAGGGGATATTATGATAATTCCCTTGGCCTTGGCCTCTCTTTGAAGTTGAATATTAAAATGAGACTCCTCTAGTTGCTTTTAAGTAATATAGTTAAATATTACAGCGTGGTTGACCCCTGCCTCCCAGCTCCTACCCTTATGACGTGCTTCCGATTTGTGCTGACAAACATGGTTGAGCTGCAGAGGGAAGTAGCAGGGAAAGGGACTGTTAAAAAAAAAAAAAAAAAAAAAAAAAAAAAAAAAAAAAAAGCAGTTGCACATTCCCCAAAGAACTATCTTGGGAAGGGCTACTGAGGTTCATGTGCTGCATCCTGTGAGAAGCACGAAGACCAGACCTTTCCCAGCAACCATCTCCTCTTCTGTAGCAACCAATGCAGCAAACAGTGGGAGTACAGACTGCTTCCTGCTGCAGCCAGTTCTCCCTCCTAGCTTGCATGGGTAGGTGTCAAAGAGGACGAAGTCTGGCATCCTCCCCAGAAGCTGGGAATTCAGCAGGACCCATGTCATTTGTCACTCCAACACTGCTTGACAGGGAGGGAGCACAGGCCAGTTTGCTGCTATCTCATGTCACTGACCAGATGCAGAAGCAAAACAAGCACTTAGGCCACAGGAGGCCTCTGCTGGTGGAGCCAGTCTAAGTGTTGTTCAAAGCAAGGTCCTGCTCTGTCTGCCTTGGGAAGATGGAGAGGGCTGAGATGGCTTCTGTGCCTTCTTGGCTTTGAGGAATGACACACGGTGAGGTTCTCGGAAAAGTTCCGGGGAAGTCATTATGCCCTTAGAGCCTGTTCTGTTTCCAGGTACTCTTTGTTTCATCACCATTTAATATTTCATGAAGATTCCCAAATATTCTTCCTCTCTCTTTGGTTTCCCCTTATTCTTTGACCTTCATTCCTTTCCTCCCTCTCTCCAGTTGAATTTTTTTAAAAAACTTAGCTGTGTTTCCGTTACTTTATGGACTTCATATATGAAAGTAGGCTCTATACATCAAACTACAGCAGGCTTGGCTTAGTTTTGGCTCCCTGAAAACAGACTCCAAGATGGGAGAGCTGCATGCAGCAGATTTCTTGGGGAGTGCGCTAGAGATGTACACCAACAGGGTGGTGAAAAGACAGAACTGGGCAAGGGGCAAGCTGACCCATAATGGAACTGAAACCCAGAGGCCTTAGTCAACCCTACAGGAAGCTCTGGAGCTGAATGGTCCTCCAGAAGTGTCCCAGGTTGTAGCTAAGGGCCAGGCCTCTGTCACCCAGCATCAACCAGTCATTGGGCACAGGTTGTTCCTTGGTTGTTCCTTGTTCTTGAGCAAGGTAGTTTTCTTCAGTGGAGGGAAGTTCCTGGTGGAACTGCAGAGCTGGGATTCAGGTCCCAGTGGAACCACCTGGCAGTGACAGGTACTTTTGAGGGAGTGTGAAAAGGCTGGCTCTGGGAACATGCAGGGAACCAGGAAACCCAACCAGCTGTTGCTGCCAGGGAGAAAGTAATTACTGAAGTCATAGTGAAGAGTCCAACAAATAGGAAGGAGTGAGTGAGTTCCTTCTCCCTGACCTCTGCCATCCCTTCTCCCTCTAGTGCTACCTAGTGGTAGAAACTAACAGGAAGGCCCCAAGCACACTGAGTAGAAGGTAGAGAGTAGATGACAGGATCATAACAGCACATCTGGCAATTGTTCACACATGGTAATAATCAGCAGGAACTGCACATGTGCTGCCTTTTAAAAGGATCATGTACCTTTCAGTTCATTCCTTCCCTGCCTGACTGATCTCTTTCTGTTAGGATTTGGGTGTGAGGTGTACCTCAGAATCTCCTGTGTTAGAGCAGAAATATTCAGAGGTAAAATGATTGGACTATGAGAGCTGTAACTAATTAGTCCTCTTAGTTTGAATGGACTGATTGAGTGGCAACTGTAGGCAGGTGGGGTGTCATGTCCTGTGCCCCCATCCCCTTTCTCCCTCTGTCTCTTGGTCACCGTGAATGGTGTTCTTCATCAAGTCCTTCTACCATGATGTTCTGCCTCTCCTTAGGTCCATGGCAATAGAGACAGCCCAACATGGACTAAACATCTGAACCACGAATCAAAATAAACTTTTCCTTCTCTAAATTATTCTTGTATGGTATTTTGGTCATAGAAATGCAAATCTGACTAATACTCTCTCTATCATTGGCCTTCCCAATGGGGCCTTTATATGCTTCTTCTGTGTGAAAAAAAAAAAAAAAATTCCGCCCAAAGGTTCCAAATGCTTTTTTAATAAAGGGCTTCAGGAATAAGTATTAGGGATTTAAGTTCCCAAACTTTGAATTACAGCAAACACCACTTCATTATGTTGTTCCTACTGGAAGAAGTATTCCTCCTATGTTCTTGACCAATCCATGGGCACCCACACCTACCCCCCTTGCTGATGTTTCTGGCCCTTAGTTGTAATACTCAGCACTAAGTCTTTAATCTGTCACTCAAGCTCCAATTTTGTTTTCGCTGTCTTTATCCTTCTCTTTTGGAGAGGCTGGGCTGTAAAGGCCAGTTCATTTTTCCACAGCATGCAGCTCAGCAGGCACTGTCTCATGGACAAAAAAATTCCCATGAGGCATACCAGAGTCCCAAGTAGAACTATTTTCTCTTTGTATGGATCTGTGTGTGTGTGTGTGTGTGTGTGTGTCTGTGTGTTTTGGAGTATTGATGTAATCATTGCTTGGCAAGAGTCACATTTTTTCTGTTTTTCTAAGGAAGGCTACAAACAATTTAGCAAATTAGTAGATAGCATGGAAGCCAATAATTATTCTGTAACTTGAGATCCTGGGGCCTAGATCATGGAAATGTGAATTATAGGTCTCTAATGACTTCCACCTTTCTAGAGTCTAGAGAGCCTGGTGTATGACAAGGAGGTTGATAGGAGGGTCCCAGTGCAGCGGGAGGGCCAACACCTGTAGTCAAGCTATGTATGGTCTGAGTCTGACTGCCTATTTTTGCTTATGGATCATCATAAAGTTGCAGGGTCCTGCAGCCTGTAGGCTCAGGGGTTCCCCCATAAACTGTGAGAGGCTAGATTTTGTGATCTCCTTTGTTTTCCTACAGTTTTAAATACTCAATTTGAAGTCTCCCATGTCTCCTTACCCACCACTTAGGCCCCCCAGCAGATGAGTAGATTCCTTCCGTCAACAGTCATCCAGATGTCTTTACTTATTATTCTTTGACACTGCTGAATGTGAATTGTGATCCTGTCCCCATCACCTGCTCCTGCTCTGTTCATCTCTAGAGCAAAGCAAGAATGTGCAGGATCCTAAATAGAAAGTGTCTGGCTAAGGTATCCGGCATGCCTTTTCTCTACCCTAAGAAGCAAACATTGATCACAATGACTTACCAAGTCCCTATTATGTACTAGGCTCCAAGTATATTATATCTAGACCTCAGAAGTCATTCTAATTTTCAGATAGAAAACTAAGGCTCAGGGAAGTGAGATAACACAGGACAAGAAAGAGACAATCAGATATAGGAGCCAGATCAAATGATAAAAAATTATTATGTCTAAAAATCTTCCCTTCATTATAACTACGTTGAGAAAGTCTCACTCTGATATTAATACATATTATATTTATTTTATTTTATTAATTTATTCTTTTTTACTTTTCTGTCCCTATGTTTTGCTTTTAATAGGTCTTCAACACCTCTGCAACACTAGCTTTTCCTCCATTGCCCCTCTTCCTCTTAACAAAGAGCAAATCTCCAACTTTGGCAGGCAAGAAAACCAAAACAGAATTTAATAACATTGTTTTGCATTTGTTATATTCATTTTCATAGTTACTTTTCCTATTTATGGCAAGTGACACTGATTTTCCATTTACAGTAGGGACATTAAGTTTCCTTTCAAAATAAATTTAAGTTTTAAAAAACTGAGTCAAGTTTAAAAACAAAATAAGTGCCTAATAGCCAAGGTATACTTGGTTATGCCAAATATCATGAAGGTATGACATTGCATAACATGTCTAAACATCTCTGTGCCTCAGTTTCCTCAGGATAAGAATTGTGCCGACCTCCCAAGGTTGTTGTGAGGGTGTTAAACTATGCCAAGGTCATAAAGCAGTCCTTGGGACACAGTAAGTGCTATGTAATGAATAGACAGTGTTGTACAAATGCTTGATATTTAGAGAAGATTTTCATTTAGTTCTTGTGCCCTTCCTGAGGAAAGGTAGTCTGGGAAAGCAAAGACAACCAGGGGCATCTCATTTTTAAACAGATTCATTGGTAAAAACTATACTTAGTTTCATATAATTCTATAAAATTGCAGAGTTAGGAGAAAATGTTACTATGATTTATGGTTATTAATGTGCACTTTTTCTTTTGTAATATTCAAATTGTGTTTATTTCCTTTATAAGAAATTTAAAGTCTTTGAAGTGCTCTATTTTTAACATGCTTCCCTAGCCACCCCCTAACACAGGAACCCGCAGGAAATGGAGAGCAACAGTCAAATTTCAGAATTTGCTTCAATAATTGTTTGCCAAGTAGAAACTTGTAGCTTTCAAAAGTCCAGTCGTGTATTTTATTCACAGTGGTAAAATTATGATGAGATAAAATTTTGATGCCATCTTCTAAAATACCCAATGTCTAGAAAAGCAAGCTGAAATCAATGCACCGAGGGAAACCTGGGAAGGGTTTGTGGGACATATTGTGATTTTATTGTGGAGTTTCTACAGGAATTAACTTTTAACAATGCCTCATTTAATTTCTGAGGAAAAAAGCCTGGTATGGTCCTCAGAGATTGAAATACAACTCAACTGGGCTCTCAAACGGGCATCATTTGTTGATCAGAGCATTACCTAAGGCCTGGGACTACAACTCAGCAATGAGCACATGCTTGGCCTGTATGAGTGTAAATCAGCTTTGCATCACTGTGACAAATATACCTGAGGAGAACAAATTAGAAGAGGAAAAGGTTTTTCTGACTCATGTTTTCAGAGGTTTGGTCAATGGTTGGCCAACATCACTGCTCTGGACCCATGGTGAGGCAGAACATCATGGTGGAAGGAAGGGATGGAGGAAAGCTGCTCCATTCATGGTAGCCAGGAAGCAGAGAGAACTTGAATGCAAGGAGCCAGGAATAGCATAATCCCTAAGGACATGCCCCCAATGACCCATTTCCTCTAGCCACACCCTACCTGTTTACATTTACCACCTTTAACACATTCAGATTATTAATCCACCAAATGGATTAATCCATTGATGAGATTACAGCTCCCATAATCTAATCATCTCACCTCTGAACATTCCTGCATTGTGCCACATGTGAGTTTAGCGGGACACCTCATATCCATACCCTAACAGGGATGCCCTGAAGTTAATCCCCAGCCTCTACAATACACACACACACACACACACACACACACACACACACACACACATCCCATCATCATCAAAGACCTCAGAATAGAAAATAAATATTCCTGATATTTACCAAGGTATAAAAATTGCAAAAGGGCACAAAAATATGCAAATTCAGGTCAGTGTTTTTATATTAGAGAGGAATTGGAAATAGAATTATCTAGGACTGTGCAATCTCCTGACCAACAGTATGAGCATCGCCTGGTGAAAGAATGGGAATGGAAACAAGACAGTCAAGATCAGGATTTGGGAAGAACTGACATGTAATAGATCAAGGAAAAGAAATGAGGTTGAAACAGTTCTGGTGTCCATCAAGTGCCCAGTGACTGAGTAGATTACTTTGTCTTAAAGTTATGTTAATTTGTATTTACGAATTTATTAAGTCTCCATTGGGTACCACGTACTAGATTAAGAGGCACTGGTGATTTTTCAGTTAAGAAGGCAAATTCTCAGATTCTCCCACACCTATTGAATCAAGAACTCTGTGGGTGGAGCACAGCCATCCATTTTAGAAAGACTTCTAGGGAATTCTCCAGTGTAGATTCACAGATTTAGAAAGGAAGTAACCACCATTTCATTCATTGCACTGTCTAAAAATAATTCTGCCACACAATGACCATAGTCACAAATACATGTGATTGATCATTAGCTGCTTCTTTTCTTCTTGCCTTTGCATTCTAAAGAAGATAAATACAATAGCTGCTTGGCCAAAGGAGGACCATATTGCCCTACTGTTCCAAGTTCTTTAGGGCAACCATAGTTCCCTGATGCCCAGGGTTGAGCATACAGAGAGCAAAGAATAACAACCTTCTGATTCTTCTTTTAGCAACTCAAAATGTTGGGCCTGACAAAAAAGAAAATTCCCTCTGAAAAGATGGGCAATTCTATCTTGGTCCACGACACATGCACTAGACAAATCACAGGAGAGAAACAGGAAGGCACGGCTGGAAGGTAAGCAACAAGAGGAAGGGTCCTTGACTGGGCAAGGATATTGTACAAAAGCCAGGGCTGGGTACCTCATTAGTGTGGGCATGCTCTTGCTCCTCGTGGCCCTGTAGCCTGATCATTGGATGGAACTGGCTTTGTTTCCTCCCACCTCCAGGTATCAATACATTAAGAGAACAAATAGCATGGTGATGACAGTCCAGTCCCACAAAAGCAAGGGAGCGGGCCCTCCTCACCATGTGTCTCCAGGGTCCAGCACAGTGCCTGCAACGCCATTGAAGAAATCAGTGAGGGTGGTGGTAGAGTTTGTTCTTTTCTTTGGGGCTGGGGACAGAGGTACCAGGGTTCAAAATCAGGGGTACTCGATCATTGAGCCACATCCTCAGCCTAATTTTGTATTTTCACTGAGTTGCTCGCTCTTGCTGAGGCTGGCTTGGAACTTGCAATCCTCCTGCCTCAGCCTCCGGAGCCACTGGGATTATAGGTGTGGGCCATTATGCCTGGCTAGAATGTGTTCTTAAGGTGATATGTGGGGGGTGGTTTCTGATATTTGGGCAATTAGTCAAGAAAGAACCAGTGCTGACACTCCTTACAGAGTACCTTGGTAAAATCCAAAGAAATTAAAAGTTTAGGACTCGGGTGTTGTTCAGTGGTATGCTTAGCATGCTAAAAGCTCTCACTTCCATCCCAGCACCAAAAGAAGAAAGAAGAAGATGGAGAAGGAGTAGAATGAGAAGGAGAAGTCCAAAAGGAAAGAATAGGGATGGAAATAGGAGATAGTGAAGGATGAGGACTTGGGAAGAATTGAACTTAAATGGATCAAAGAAGTAAGGTCAAGACAGTCCTCATGTCCACCAATTTTCCTGATGCATGAATAGATTAGTTATCTTAATGTTATGTTATTTTGTACTTAACAATATTTATTAAGTCTCTACTATGTGCCAGGTACTGGACTAAAAAGCATTTGTGGTTTTACAGTGAAGAAAACAAACAAGATCACTGCCATCGTGGAATAGATAGCAACTGTCCCCAAGAAGAATACTAATAACAGCTATTTAATGACTTACTAATGGCAACCAATTATTGATAACATAGGCCAAGACTTGGTTATCCTACATCAACCTCCCAACCAGAAAACGAAGTAAGTTCTGTGTTTATTCCAACTCTCTTCCAGGGGTCATCTTTCTTCAGCCTATCACCTTGGGGTGCACAGACTTTGGTAGAATGTAAGGTCAGGACTTATGACTTGGGAGGCTGCATTTCTCCCTTTTACCCTCTCCAGATTCACTGGGATAAAAAAGGATCAAGCAGGAGACAAGGTGTACAAATTCAGTAGAGTGCAAAAGGGGAACCCCACTACTGGGGGGCACTGATCACAGGAGCGTGATCACTCACTTAATGTGATTCAGAAACTTAAGTACCTCTTTCTCTGAAGGAGAGGGGAGAATGGGACTGTGGGCAATTTTGAGGGATTGTGAATGTTAGGGCAATGACTCTCCAGGAGAGTCTCTTTGCCACTTGTGCCCTAGGGACTGACATCTTTCTGAAAGTTAAGTCCATCCAGTCCTCTGTCTTTTCTGAGCTGGATCATGGGGTTTTGGGGTGGGGATGGAATGGAATTCTGTTCCCTTTGCAGTTCATAATGCAGTTAAGGGAAATTGCAGAGAGGGCCTTTCCCTTGGCTTGGGGTGAAGAAGCAAAAATGTTTTTAAGGCCTTTTAATTTTTTTAGATCAAATCACTTAGCATGCTAAAAAAAAATACCATATTTGAGGGTATCCTTCTCTGGGCCCCAACACTTCTCACTCCCACAGGACAGCCTGAAGTCCTGAAAAACTCCCATTAGGGTCTGATTTAGGGATTGTTAGGAAGTATATCCACTCCATGCTCAGGTCAGGTCAGCTCCTACTCCCTCAGCAGCACCTCCCACAGAATCTCCCCAAATTTTAACTTCCCATCTCACCAAGGGTCACCTTGAGATGGAGGCCCCAAGGTGCTGAGAGACCCAGATGCTGTGGTAGGATTCCATGTTCCCTGCTCCATTGAGGACTGTTTTAGTTGTCTTACAGTTTAGGAAGAATGTGAAGGTCCCTTTGGGAATTAGCTCTATTTATAACATTGTTTCTATGGGAAAGAGTGTTCCAAGGGGCCATCAATTTAAAATGGAAGGCAGCAAGCACAGCCTGTCATTGCTGGAGGACTGCTATTAATTGTTTCTTCACATGTGGGGATTATATTGAGGGTTTAAAAAAAACTCTAGTATAAACAAACAGAAACAAGAAAAAAGCAGGTGTTGCTTCTTGTATTTTTAGGAGGAATTTTAAAAGTTAACTTTCTTTAAAGAAACAAAGTTTATTTTAAAGGGCAATATTTACCAAGCATCTGTTGTGTGCTATCCACAGAGCCTCAGGCTGTATGTGTGTAATCTCATGCAACTCCCAAAAGTGATGTAAGAGAGAATCAGACCTCTTTACTGATGTTTCACCACTGACGGCCTTCAAGCCCTGTGGGCCCTTCCTTTTCTGCCCAACATCTGGCCTAGCAGGAGAAAGAGACTGGTATGTTCTCTTTCCACACTGGCAGAAAGTTCAAACTATTTTAACCTCACCTGCAAAGGGGAACCTCATCCCTGCCCCACCCCTTACCTCCCTGAAACCCTAAAACCAGTTTTCTTTCCCCATAAACTTACACCACTCTTGGACCTGTTTGGGGCAACCTTACTCCCCAGAAAGCCTTCTTATGAGAGTTACAAACTTTTCCATGCCCTCATGGTGCCTGTGCAGCATCCCCAGGCTCAATATCTTTGCCACATTTGGAAGATAGGAGGTCCACCTCTCCATGGCAACCACAACAGGTAAGTATAGCATTCTGTCTTTCAGATGAGGAAACTGAGGCTAAGAAAGAGTTGTAGAGCTGCATAATAGTAAAAACTGAACTGCTTTGCTCTTTCTCCACCTCAGGTAACTTTTACCTTTCAAAAATTAACTAATAGCAAAAGGGCTAAACCTTTCACTAAACTTGCCATACATTGAACACCTACGCCATTCCAAGGCCTCGCCATGCATTAACTCACATTATCCTCTTAATCCTATGTGCTAAATGACTTTGTTATTCCCATGTTTATTGATAAGGAAACTGAGAAACAGCAAAGTCAAATAACTTAGGGTCACTCTGCTTAATAAGTGTCGGAGCTGGGATTTGAATTAGACAGTCCAACTCAGATCACATGCTCTTAGCGACAGGGCCATCAGACTTTTATATAGAATACAAATAAAGAAACTGATTATAAACTCGGTTTATAAGGATTGTGTTTTCAAGGATTGTTACTGCTTTATCGGATAGCTGTTGTATAAGGGGAAACCCTATATTAATGATACATTCACTGGTCATTAGCGTTCTTATATTATTCACACATATTTCACTCAAAACGTGTAGGAAGAAAAGGCGATACTTTGTTTCCCTGGACATCTCTTACTCCCCTGCCCCCAGTCAGGAGGTTGCTTTAGAGACAACGGGACTCAACAGGTGCCAGTTTAATAGCTTAAAAGCTGTAGGTGTTGTGTAGTTATAAAGAGTGCCTATAATCTCACCTTTGACCTAAGATTACACTACTCATCATTAACAAATGGGCCAAGGCTCTCCAGCAGTTGCTGTGAGAACCTTCTAGCATTTTTGTTCCCTGTCTTGTGCCATGTCTGACTAAAGGAAAATATAACCCTCTACGATTTCTTAGAGGAAGTACCTCAAATTCACAAGGACAGAGTATTTGTTTTAACCATCTGTTTTCCTTTCAAGCTTTCCAGCAACTTTTCTACTGTTAATCTATAAAATCATGTGAGATTTTTGATGGCTATCTCACCATACATACTTTCTGGCTCTAGAAACACAGTTATATAGAAAGTTACAATTTAAAAAGTCTCAAAAAAAAAAAAAACTATGGATCAAATAAAATCAGCATGAGTTACAGTGCTAACTATTGGAACAGATGTCAAAACTAGTCTCTTATTTCAGTCTATGTACCAGAGACAAGACTTGCTGCTTTTAAAATTTGGCCCTGACCTTTGTCTCCTTCAAAAGCCTTGGGCAAATAGAGTTAAAATTCATCCATGAACAAAGTTAGCTTAATAATGGCTTCCATGCAGAGCTGTCAGAAGATAAAAGTGCCTATGAAAGGATTTGGAGAAATAAAACTTTATGGAATGTCACGTTAAGTATGGTCACTCCTTTGAGGAAATAGATCAAAGCTAGAGAGTGAAGTGTTTGAGCTGGAAGGCACTCCATTCAGTTCAGTGGTTTTCAATCTGTGCTCTATGGAGCCCCCAGGTTCCCTCTGATTTCCCTCTGGAGCTGCCAGGGGTCAGAGGTGAGTCTAGTGAACCTCTGGACTTACCAGCCCAGCTTCCACAGAGTGCTTCAGAGTTTATTTGATTTTCATTTGAAGAGTCTCATAAAGTTGATTTTAGCAAAGGACTCCATGAATTAAAAATAGTTTGAAAAGCCTCTGATATAATCCAGCCCCCTCATTTTATAGAAGAGGACGTGGAACACCAGGGGCTAAATGATCTGCTGAGGACTCAGAGGTGTAGCTGAGTCTGGAAAGGTCCCTGGCAACCCAGACTTTAATCAGTGGTCTTTTGTGTGCTACCAGAAATAGGATGCCAGCACACATCTGCCACTGTGGGATGGAATTCTGAACAACTTCTTTCCCACTCACAAACTGACCTTCATTCTCACATCAACTTTTTGCTTCTCTGATTTTATTTTCATGCTGGGACTTTCTGCCCAGCATGGATTTTCCAACAACAACCTGTTTGCTCCTCAGATAGCAAACTGATAAAGGTTTATTTCCTCAAAATCCTCAGGGCACAATGTCTGAGGAATAATAAGGAATGCAGAGGCACATCAGCAAGGTTCTGGGTCTTGATAGTCCCATTCTGGCATGTGGCCCACTTGCAAAGAAAACACCATTTTTATTTATGGAGTAGAAATATCAGAATGTATTTCTTTGACAGTAGTGGAATAACTAAAATTTTTAAAGTATTAGTCATGAATTTTCATCAAGATCTTCCAGGAGATAAAAGTAGTAATAGTAGCATAACAATCATAATTAAAAGTCTATGGACTCTATTAAATGGAACAGTCATTGGATTATAACCCTGGAACTGGAAGGAACCATAGAGACCATTTTTCCTCCAAGAGAATCCATAGTGACCTTATTCTTCTTCTCAATACTGTTACCATTTCTTGAGTATTTGTTATGGATCAGGCAACTGTGTTAAACTCTTTATAAGCATAGTTTTTTAAGCTCCATACCGATCCCTATTCTATAGATATGGAAACAGGTTCAAAAAGGTTATACCAGGGCACAGCACAAATACAGAGAACATTGTTTGCTTTGTTTCTTTGTAAATGGAACCTTCTGGTGCACAATGCTGCACGCAGACCTGGGTTAAGTGACTCCCAATTTCACTGAGCAGGTGAATGACAAAATTGGGAATCACAATCAGGATGGTCTTAATCTAAATTTTATATTGTAATCACTAACCAAGCATCTGCTTCAGCAATCCTTCTATGTGCTCAGATTTGTGAGTCTTGCACTGAGAAGGAATTCAGGTGACTGTTAAGTATTGGGCAAGTTCAAATCCAAGACAAGTAGTCAAGGAGACTACATTCATGCTGGTATTTCTTTTTTTTTTTTTTTTTTTTTTTTTTTTTTGAGTCCTTTCTTCTTTTCTTTCCAGATATATGAAAAGTTAGTTTCATAGATAAATTTTAACTTTTATTTTTAAATAATTTCAAAGTTACAGAAAAGTTGCATCAAAAGTAAAGAACTCCTAAACACCTATCATTTAGATTTACCAATTATAACATTTCACTCCATTTACACACACACATAGTACCCATATATAATGTGTGTGTGTGTGTGTGTGAATATGTATTCAGAAATCACATCGGAACCTCTCTATATAACAATAGATGCATAGATAATGGATAGGTGATTGATAGGGAATTTTGAGTAATCCTTGAAGTGCATCCTGGGAACTAGCATCATCTTGGTAATTTTTAGAAATGCACCCTGCGATCTGCATTTTAACAGTCCTACAGGTGATCCCAATGTTCACCCAAGTTTGAGAACCACTGTCCAGTGGAAGACCATTTGGGGGGAAATTGTTCTAAGCACTAGCTGGTTTTCTCATAAAAGGTGAGAAGCTGGAAAGTGTACCTTACTTCTTCTAGACCACGATGTAAAAGAACCATTGGATTTTGCAACATCCCTGAACTGATTCATATAAAGGCATGCTATTGGCTGAGGTAAATTGTAGGATTTACTGTTTTAATTAAAGATTCAAACGTATCTTTCCAAATTATTGCCTGGAATGAATTCATTTTGTATACTTAATCCCTCTGAAACTATTCAAAGCTTACTTCTCATATTCATGCCAAAAATCTTATAGGAATATAAATGTAATCATTTAGAGAAACTTGATGATTATATAAGTTACTATGCTCACCAAAGCAGCTTATTATAATTTTAAGAGGATAAAAGTTTGAACTGAACCTACCCTTTCTAGAAAGCAGTTTTAACACAGTTGTCAAACACTGAGGTAACTGATGAAATCATCAGCCACATAAAATTTCATTAGTCGTTATTACAAAACCACATTTCTCTCTTTAAATGACTCAGGACTTTACAACCTGCAAAGTGAAGATTCCCAGCTTCAGTGTGTGTGTGTGTGTGTGTGTGTGTGTGTGTGTGTGTGTGTGTGTGTGTGTATCAAGTGGAGCCTGAGTCTCACAATAGGTTGACATGGTTACCAACAATTATTTATTTCTGTAGCCTGAGTCAGTACCAGCCATCATAAAACAGGCTGATCATGGTTGTGTATATAGAGCTGGGTAAACTTCTAAAGAAGGAACACTGGAAAATATTTCTTTGGGCTATTGAAGTGTGGGTACCTCTCCATGAAGTAGTCCTTGTAGGGAGGTTTCTTCTCAGTTAACATGATGATCAAGTCAAATGACAATGAATAGATTTTCAAAACCTAGGTGACATTCTGTGTATATAAGATTCAAGTCAATTGAAGGAGGAGGAGGAGGAGGCAGAAAGCAAATGGGCAGGGGTGCTGTTTCTTGAAGATTTTTTTTCCCTTTGGTACTGGGGATGGACCCAGGACTTTGGGCAGACTTGGCAAACACTCTACCACTGAGTTACATCCCCAGGCCTTTTTATTTATTTATTTTTTTATTTTGAGACAGGGTCTTGTTAAGTTGCCCAAGCTGGCCTGGAACTTATGATCCTCCTGCCTAAGGTTCCCAAGAAGCAAGAATGACAGATGTGCCCCATCGAGCAGCACTTGAAAAATTTTTAAATGAAATTGATCTGTGTTAACAATTTGTGTGAGGGGAGGAGGGAAGGAGGTTAGTATTAATTTCCTGAGAACTGTATGCTGTGAAATGTCAACCACATTTATGTTTATTTTAATATATCAGAGAGCCCCATTTCATAACTCAGACAACAAAGCTGGGAGAACAAAGGAAGGATAGGTCCTCATATATTCTGAGACATTTACTCCCTCTGCAGGCAAATCAATAATATCCACAATGGCCATACTCAATAATATCCTTGTGATTTTTATAACATGTGTCATCTGTACAATTGGCCTAGTGATCACTTACATTTTTAAGTTTTCTTACTTCCTTCTCATCATCTCATTTCAGAGGAGGTAAATGGTTTCTCAAGATTACTGTTTAAAAGTGCCAGACTTGTCATTTGAGATACTTGGGATGTAGATCAAGCAGTTTTAATTTATTAGCAGATTAGGACTTCTGCAAGTTACTATGTACTGTGGTTTGAATATGGTTTATCCCCAAAAGGTTCCTATGCTGGAAGCTTCTCCCCAATCCAATAGTATTGAGAGCTGGTATATTTTTAAGAGAAGCCTGGTGTAATGGAAGGTGATTCGGTCATGGAGGCAACGCACTTGGGAGGGATTAATGCTGGTCTTGAGGAGTGGGTTAGGTCAAGTAAGAGTGTATTAGATTCCTTGAGAGCAGATTATTATAAGAGTAAATCAGGCTCCTCCCCAGTCTCTTGATTTCTTCCTCTTCATATTATGCCATCTGCTATTTTGTGATGCAGCCAGAGGGCCCTTGCCAGACACCAGTGCCATGTTCTTTAGACTTTGCAGCAACCAGAATTGTGAACCAAATAAATATATTTTCTTCATAAGGTACCCAACATCGGGTATTTTGTCATAGCAACAGAAGACAGACTAATATACCATGTGTGAGTTTGCCTGTGAATATATATGTCTGTACACTTATACTACTTACTTAGAGACACTTTGGAAAGTAGGATCAGTCATTTCAGTATGAAAATTAACAAAGAAGAGACATTACTTGCTTAAGGATTAATTTTCTGGTGATCAAATCAGAAAAGGGGATTTTTTCACAAGGCTATTTTGGGATTTCAAAGAAGTCAAAGAATTCACAGTGAGTGTTAAAGAAACTAGATAGTTCTGAGGAAAATAACAACATATTTACTTTGAATGAAGCTTTTTAGGAAGCAAGTTGTTACTGAGTGAGTTGCAAATATCCGGTGTCCTGGGAGATTCCCATTGAGGGCTGTGTGGAACATCTCCTACCGGGGCCTCTCCACTCTAACATCCATGCATATGTGCTTGGATTGTTAAAGAAGGTGAAAATCGTTTTCCTGAGACTTGCAGATGTACAGATCCCACATCTGACAACAGAAGGCGCCATCAGGAAATGAGAGTTTGGATGGAGATTCCCACTAATGGAGGAAGGCCAGCAGAGAAACAAGGAAACACATCTCCACCCCGCCCACCTCTGGTGGGGTGTTTATTCAGGTGAACAACCTGCTTCACTCTACCAGCCACTCCATATGCAATGCCTGCAGGGGAGAAAGATCCTGTATAACATGCCCTTATCTAATGACTCACGGGCATTCAATATCTGACTATTGAACTACTATTTTCAAAAATTTATAGAAAATAGTCACTAATGCCAACAACTTTGGGCTCTGTGGCAAATCAGGGGAGGAGATTTTAGGGGGGGGGGCATTTGGGAGTTTCTTCTTTTTGACTCTTCTCGTGAGAACAGATTCCATGTTAACTCCACTGCCCGTATTCTGGAGGTTAGCTGATTGAAATCACCGAGAAGTACCAAATAAACACACTTTCAACATCAACACCTTCAATGTTAATTTTAGATTCTTTGAGTCCTTGTTTTTGGCATAAGCAGCAGGAAGAAACCTGGAGTTTTGAAATGTTTCGTTTCCAATTGTGCTTTCACAGCCACAGTTGGACAAAATATCTGCTTCCCTTTCAGAAAAGAAAACATCAGCGTAAACAAAGATGGTAAAACAGCTTGTTGTATTTTCGTCCTTATTTCTGTCATTCATTCATTCTCTGACTTAGTGACCACATAATGGGAACAACAGTGGATGTCGGAAAGTATGGAAGGATAAAGACGGTTTTTGTCCTTAGGAAGTGCAAAGCTGGCTGGGAAAACAGATAAGTTAATAATTGTTAAAGTATGTGATAGGGACTATTTTTTGAGGGAACAAAATGATTGTTTTTAAAAATTGTTTTAGATGTTGATAGACCTTTATTTTATTCGTGTATTTATACGTGGTGCTGAGAATCGAACCCAGTGCCTCACACATGCTAGACAAGCGCTCTACCACTGAGCCACAACCCTAGCCCCACAAAATGATTCTGAGTGAAGTGAGACACTGACCCAAGGGAGGAGCAACAGAGAGATGAGGGCGTAATCAAGGAGGTCAGGTGGCCAGGAAGGATCAAGCAGAGACTGGGAAGAGGAGCAGGGAGCACAGATACCCTTTCCAGGCTGGGATCATGTCTAATGCCCAGGGGCTTTCTGTTTCACATGGTCCAGAAAGACACAGCAGAAAGAAGAGGCAAACCCATGGCTGACCCTGAGGGTCAAGGTGGTGACCAAGCTGCAGAGCAGCACTTCCAGTGCAGACTAATGAAGAGGCTAGGAATGAGCTTATAGAACTATGAAGAAGGAATTGAAATGCCTTCAACTTCTCATTTCATTTTTTATTTTTGCAGTGCTGGGGATGGAATCCAGGGCTTCCTAGGTGCTAAGCCAGCTCTCTACCACTGAGCTACACCCCCAGCTTATTCTGATTTTTACTGATGACCTGGGGTGGGAATGGCAGTTTTAATCCTTTCATAATAGCAGGTGGTGGATAGAGCAATCAAGGATGGATCCTGATACCACCTCCAGCTTTGATACGAGTATGATCTCAAACAAGCCATTTCACCTCCTTGAAGCTCAGCCACCTCACTTTTAAAAATTGGAAGTTGGGTTATCACTTCTTTCAGTCTTAAATTCAAATTCAAGATACAAGAGGACTTTTTCTATTAAGCTTCCTCACTAAGTTACTTCTGTGTAGTCCACCCTAAAAGGACTCCAGATATTTTAAGAAGAAGTAACTCACTTTAAGCCTTAAGTTGATAACAGGTTTTATTTTGATTAAGCAGCATTAATAGTTCGACACTAATAAACAATGCACTGTGACCATGTTAGGACATAACCAAGCTGGGAGTTTTATAGTCTAAGTTAAAACTGTGGTTGAGCTAGGCCCTTAGTTGCAACTTAGCCAAGCTTCTTGTCCTTCTGTTCTTTCCTTATATGTCCTTCCTTCTAACTCTCCTCTGCTGGCCACACTCGACCACACTCATTTTAAACCATGTCCTCTGGAACCACCAAGGGACTGGATCCCTGCCCTGCTGAAGGTCAAGATCTAATGCTCATCATTTGGCTTGGGTAGTGGATAGGATTGTTGGAGGTTAGTAGTTAGAAAAAGGGGGAAATGTTGTAGGGAAAGAAATAGGTACAGTTCTCAAGGCTGAGACTAAAATTGATTCTAGTCAGATCTAGAGAAATAGACCAGGTTTGCAAAGACCTGGAGGAACTGGAAGACCCACAAGCAATTCCTCCATAGCAAGCCAGGGGGATTGGGAGGGCATTTTGGAAGGCTACTGGGTCTCTTCCAGATGTCCTGTTTCTTACCAGTGCCCTGACTTCTCTGAATTTAGAAAGCAGCATGAGGTCAACCCATAGATTAAGGTCATCACTTCTGGCTGCACGGTTGTCTCAATGAGGAAGATTTTGAAAGAAATGATGCCCAGGCCCTACCACCAGAGAAGTCTGAATTAATTGGTTTGGGGAAAATGGGGACATTTCTTAAACTTCCCTGGTGATTCAAATGTACAACTAAGCCCCAGAATCCCTCCTCCAGAACATCAATGCTATAAACTCACTTTAAAAGTTATCCCTTGAAAAGAAAGGAGGGCCACATCGGGGGTTACACACTGGTGACCTATGAATTCAGAATTTAGACTGAGTTTATATTTCACTTGGCCAACACAATGTTAAAACCAACAGCCAGGCGCAGTGCACGCCTGTAATCCCAGCAACTCGGAAGGCTGAGGCAGGAGGATCACAAGTTCAAGGTCAGCATCAGCAATTTATCAAGGTCCTAAGCAATTTAGTGGGACCCTGGCTTAAAAATTTAAAAAAATTTTTTAAAAGTACTGTGAATGTGACTTCATAGTTAAGTGCCCCTGGTTTCAACCCCTGGTACCAAAACACAAACAAATAATAACCTCCCTCCAAAAAAAAGATTACAAAGCAAACCAACCAGCCCTAATTTTGAATGCTTTTTCCAGAGGCCTGGTACTCATCAAGCTTTCACAATTTGTTACTCAAATAACTCTTGAAGGCATTTATTCGCGCAGCTCCTGGTCTGCTGAGGACAAGGGACACACAGGCACTTGTTTTCCTCTCACGATGAAGGATGCTGGTGGAGTGAATCAAACTTCATTGTGTGTATGTGCCATGTTTTCCTCATCCATTCATCTACTGATGGACACCTAGGCTGGTCACAATATGTTTTGGAGAGGGCTTTGGCCAGAGTGGGGCTCCAGCCCCAATTACATGACAGCTGTTCCCAAGGACTTTTCACAGAATGGGTAGGTGTTATGGGCCTTCACTGGACTGTAGTGCTAGGGGATCACACATAGAGAGAAACAAAGCATGGGCCAACTCCAAGGAAGTCTGCTTTGGGCCCTTTGTTAGTGCAGCACAGTTACTACACTGCTTGGTGAGTAGAGTCTGGACAAGGCCTCTCAAAATCTTGTCACTATAGATTTCACTGAACAGCATTGTTGGCAGTGATAACTATTGCCCAAGATCAGGTCCGTGACCGCCCACATGCAGGATATAGAAGACTAGGATGAACTCAGTTGTGGCTTTCCAACCCACACCATATTTCTGAATATGTAGAAAATTTCTTTCTCGAAAGCTATTAACACCTTCATCTGAAACTTTCAGCATGCATAATGATTTTAATTCCCTACCTGACCATTGCTGCAGATTGAAGGTTTGTGTCCCCACAAATCCATATGTTGAAATGCCAGTCACCAATGTGATGGTGATAGGAGATGGAGTCACTGGGAGGTGAGTCCATTTGGAGGGCAGAGCCTTCATGAAAGGGATCCTTGTCCTTATACGAGACTCCGGAGATCTGCCTTGCCCCCTCCACCTTGTGAGGATGCAGCTAGAAGGCTTTTTCTATGAGCCAGAAAGCAGGCTTTCACCAGACCCCCAGCTTCTTGCTGCTTTGCTCTTGGACTTCCCAGCCTCCAGAACTGTGAGAAGTAGGTTTCTGTTGTTTATAAACCACCCAGTGTGTGGTATTTTGTTATACAGCCTAAATGGACTAAGATATCCATTGTTTCTAGCACAAATGTTCTTTCTCATATTCTTAGGACCAGAGAGGTTCTATCACAGGTTTTTAAAATCCCAGATCCCTGCCTCTGAACCACTGTACCCAAATGCAGAGCAAGGCATACCACCGGGTTTGATGAATGTTTTGTGGGTGGAATTCATTTTCAGTTCCAATTATTTTACACTGAGAGGTTGGGCTCTAGAATCTGAAAATTTCCTTAGTTATAGCACTTTACTACTATGAGTTAAAGGTCAGAAGTAATAATAGTCTGGATTAGCTGTACATTTTCAAACCTTAAAAGCCAGCCCAAGTTTGTGGTCAGAGCTTCTATTTCTGCTTCTTGTAGAGAGTGTGACATGGGTCAGTTCAGTCTTTGTCTTAATCCTTTAACTCAATGTGCACCTGTCCACAGTGGAAAGCGCACACGATGCCTACAGACCTTCCAGAGTCAAACATGGTGGAAAGGAAATGTTCCTTCTAGAGCACATTTATCCTGAACCCCCAACTACTGGAAAGATAGCCAAGAATGGGGATAAATATTTTTGGTTTCCTTGTTTGTTTCTCGGGTTCTAAAACAGAAAAGATTTATAACAAAGTCTGTATACCAAGATTTTATTTGGGGTGTAATTTCTATAACAGTGTCTACCCAATCTTTTAGACCAGAGCCATATGCAGTTATCAGGCAGATTCAAAATCTCTCCAACAGTACCAGGTGGAAGGGTCTTTCGACAGGAACTCAAGAAAGAAAACATTCATTATTTGAGCATAGCCACTTCTCTATAGGCAAATGTGTAAGATTTCTAATAATTAACTTTATATTATTTTATATTTCAACTAAAATAGACATCATGAATGGAAGTCATTCTGGTTTTAATCTCTACTCCTTCCACCAGGGTAGCGGGAATAATGTATCTCTCTGTTCTGAGTGGCTAGGACAGAGACATCATCTAATTCTGAGTCTGAGGGTTTTCGTTCACATGTCCATTCCTTCTCTTCATTGTCAGGTAGAAGAGGTATTGCCCTGAAAACTACTTTGTAGACTATTCCTGCTGCAGATGGGCCTGCTCTTCACATGGGTACTCACATTGATCTCTTCCTCCCTCCTCCACATTGTCCTCCTTGTGATTACCTTTTTCTAGCTGCCCTATGTCTGGATTCCCAGGGTCCCATTTTCCATTTGGTCATTAGCTTATTAGTGCAGGCCTGCAGTTCAGGACAATTCCAGCCTGTCCATTTGTAGTTGAACTTCATGACCTTATTGGTGACATTGTCCTCTCTCTCAGGTCATGTAGTGGTTATTCCATTTCTTTAGGAGTTCTGACTCTGGCAATAGACTCACTCCTGCTTCAGCTATGAGAGGGTTTTTTACTCTAACTCCAGTGTGATGAATAATTTTATATGTCAATTTGACCAGACTGAAGGATGCCCAGGTAGCTGATGAAACATCATTTCTGGGTTTGTCTTTGAAGATGATTTCGGAAGAGATTAACATTGAATCAATAGACTGAGACCCTTACCAATGCCGGTAGCATCATCCAATCTACTGAATGCCCAAGTAAAACAAAAAGATGGAAAAGGGTTAACTTGCCACCTCCTTTTGGAGCTGAAACAAACATGTTTTCCTGCCCTTGGGCATTAGAACTGTACTTCCTGGACTGCAGGATTTACACCAGTGGCCCCCTTGTTCTTATAGCTTTGAACACAGATCTCCACCCACTTTCCTGGTTTTCTAGCTTTCAAACAACATACTGTGGACCTTCTTGGCCTCCAAAGTTGTGTGAACAAATTCCCATGCTAAGTCAATCAATCTGTCTGTCATCTATCTATCTTCTATCTATCTATCACCTATCTGTCTATCAAATATCATCTATCCATCATTGGTTCTGTTTCTCTGGAGAACCCCAACTCATATCCTTTGTATCCTGGAAAAGGAAAAATAAGTTTTCTATTCAAGTAATGTTTAATCTGTGAACACAAGGCAATTAACCTGAAAACACATATAACATAAAATGAACAATGATGCTCTCATGTTAGACAACTGTTTCTACATGAAGGGAATTCTCTGGGCCTTTAAACATTCATTTATTCACTTACCACACATGTAATGAGAACTCCAAGGAAATCATTGGTTCTTGCCTGGATCCCCACAGATCCAGCAGTTCTGTGTGTGTTGCCGCTAACTTCTCACAGCTCTGCCTTCTTCAGAGTGCTAACTATGACTTATAAAGCTACCTTGTCCATTTGGAGAGTGAAGCACCTGGCACGTCCCCCCATCCCACCCTACCCCACACCACCCCACCCCACTGATCTCTCCTATTGGTCGCCTGGTATTGTGGGATGAGACATTGAAGATACTAGTTTTTCAAGAAGAAACACTCTGAGGTGTGATTTATGCATAGTGATTATGTGAATCAGGCTGAAGCTGAGGCTTTCTTTTGACCCTGCACTGTTGCTTGGCTTCTCCCTCATCTTTATCTGCCCCGCCTCCCATGACAGTGCCCCCCCCCCAAGCAATCCTAAATAAATCATGTGCAATCACGTTTTTGGTTCAGAGTCAGCTTCTGAGAAACCTTATCTAAGACTAGGTTCTTTTATGTGCCAGACAGTGGGATTATGCTCAATGTAAGAGATCACAAAGGACAAATCAGCCAATAAATAGGTTTTAGGTTGGTTTTGTTTATTTGTTATTTCCGCAACCCCACAGTGCCGGGGACTCGAACCCGGGCCTCCAGCATGCGAAGCAAGCACTCTACGAGATGGGCTATATGGCCTGCACTAATAAATAGGTTTTAAAATGCCATTAGGCATCATGGTTTTCTTATGATCTGTCTGTCAGAGACCCACAAGGCAAGAGAAGATTGACTCAATTGGATCATTTGAGAATAATTGTTTGTTTCAGGATTTTTTTTTTCAATGCTGGGGATGGAAACCAGGGTCTCACACATGCTATAGAAGTGCTGTACCACTGAGCTACATCCCTCGTCCTAGAACGGTTTTATAAAGAGATTGTCTATAAAGGCATTGGCAGGATGTAGGACCATCAAAATAAATAGTACAATATCCCAGAGCTTATAAACAGTATGTTAAAAGATAAACTGAGGCCCATTAAGATTTTTAAAAGTTTATTTAAGCATTCAATGATTTATAAGTTGGGCATCACCAGACCACAGATGGTTCATAGCTTCACTGGAAGAATGAGAGAGGAAGCCTTTAGAAGTTGTTCACAGAAGCAAGACAAAGAAAATATGTTTGCTGATCAAGGTACAAAGTCCCTAGTTAAAGATGAGTTGACAGATTCTGGTTGTTTAAGCTTAGGTTTTGTTTTACTGTTTATATTGAGTTTGGTTTTGGTTTGCTTACATAGAGAACCAAGGTGCCTGAGTCATTTCAGCTGAATGTCCTCTCTTTCCTACACACTGGGTATACAGTACGTGGCACTAAATGGCATGCATGTATTGAGAAAAAAAGATAGTGTATTCTGCAAAGAGAACAGTTGAGGTGTTTGGCTGACGTGTATACCATCTGTTGGATAAAGCAGAATTCTAATATTCTAGGTTACCTCACTTATGATTCCATAGCAAGTTAGCAATCAGGGTGGGGTTAAGAGTGGTGCTGGAGGAAGATGGCGAGCTATTGAGAGAGAAGGTAAAAATGGAAGTAGCAATGAGGACTTGGAAAGCATTGTAGGCTGAAGCTGGCTCACATCTAGACCATCATCTTTATAGTGGAAAAAACCAGGGGAACTGTACTCAGATCTCAGCAGCTTCTCAGTACTTTACAGCTCTTATTTATAGGGCAGAGCCAGTTTTTAAATGGAAAAGTCTGAGTTTCCAAGAAAATAGTTATCATCGGACATTGTACTCTGTTTAAGGAGGCAGTGAAGAATATAATGCATTTTTAGAAACATTCTCATCTTCCTAGTTATATAATAGTGATAGTTAACATTTGCTGAGTACCAGGAGCAAGGTGCTGTGCTAACCACCTCACAAATTCTCCTCTAATCCTGACCACAATCCTTCAAGGTAGGAACCATAATTATCCTCATTTTACAGGAAAGGTTTAGAGAAGTCGAGTCAGGTTCCTGTCTGCTTCACTGAAAACACAGGATAGAACCAGCATTGGAACCAAGTAGGTTGATCACTGGGTATGGCTCAGATTTTTGACAGCTATTTATTGATTTGTTTGTTTATTCATTCATTTAGGGTACTAGGAAAGAATCCAGGGACTTGCACATGCTAGGTAAGTTTTCTAACACTGAACTACACCCCCAGTACCCAAATTTCTATCTGTGAAACCTAACATTTTAATGGTATTCTGGAAGAACCTGATCCCAGTGTATGAGATCTGGCCCCAAGGTGCTATGAGACCAAAGAAAGGGAGGCAGACAGATCTAGAACTGCACAGAGGACGGTTTATCTGGGGAGTTACTAACAGCGAAGCACGATTCTGGGTGGTGGCAAGACCAAGTATATCCTTGCAACCTGAATCAGAAGGAGGGTGTACATATTGGTTAAGACAAAAGTGATTTCATCTTAGGTGGAATATGCCTAGGTTATCTTAAGCTAATATCAAAGAATCAGGCACATTGCTGGCTCCAGGGTTCAGTTATAAAGCTCCATATACTATGTTATAGTTTTCTGGAAAATTACGCAAGAACCCCAACTTGGGTTACTCTTAGGCAATCATGACAGTTACAACTCAAGATAGCTCCAGTCATATCAAGCTTAATCCATACGCGTGGTTCAAGTGTTACACAACCCACAGGCCACATCTGACAAATGAAGCAATATAATACTTCTTAAATTGGTTAAATCCAAGAGGATGTTCCAATGTCACAGGGTAAATTGAACAAGAAAAGGAATTCAATTAAAAAAAAGACTTATGATTCAATTGTCATAAAATAATAAGTGAGAATTAATTCAATTCTGATTTTAAGAAATCTTTGAGGGAGAAAAAATATCCAAATGCCCTGGTGGAGATAATTCGATGTTTCACAGTCCTTGGGGCAGGTGCAGTTTGTCTTCGCTCATTTTGCTGTTGGCTGGCTTCTTTATAGCAATCTCAGAAATGTAGGGGCCCACTCCTGCCCTCCATGGGAGGGTGCTAAAATTCCCAGGACAGGACCCCAAATATCAGTGAAGCCCAATGAAACATGACATAACCACTAGAGGGAGGCAGTGAGGTCCCTATGCTTCATTCTGCAAGATTCAAATTTCTATTTGTTTATAACATCATCATTTTAAAGATGCTCATATCTAAGAACTGTACTTTATGCTGTGTGGATGGTGCTAGTGAAGACTGTGCTCTTCAATCCCAGGAGGCACACTGCAGATCAGTGTTACTGTCTTATTGGGGCCAGTCTGATATCAGAAGGTGACTTTGCAAGAACTCTGGTCCTGCTTACCTGATAGGAGAGGCATTTTCTTCTGCTTAGTCTATTCATAAAATTTTGCAGAATATATTACAATTGTTAAAGCCAGCCATGTTTCAAGAATGCACGTTGATCACAAACACTGCAAAATATCTGATTCTTGTCATTTCCTTTTGAGGGAGTTGAAGTTAATACAAATACACAAAGACAGCAGGAGGGGTCAAGTCTGGAGGCAAGTGGCCCACACATTCCCCAATGAGTCATCTCATCTGTGGGAACTATACCATCCAATAGCACCACCCAGAGACTCATCTGGAAGACTGCAGCTGCTTCATCAGAGTGCACATTGAAAAGAGCTCTGTAGTGATTAATATAATAACAATAATAGTAACACAGGGATTTATTTTCCAAGTATTTTCTTTCCTACATGTAGCTAAGAACACCTCCTTATAATCGATACACTTTAGGCTTTATACAAACAGCAGTGGGGGATTGGAAAAGGCTCAAGATGTTCTTCATCATGGAATAATAAGTAGTTACTTAAAATAATGCTGAGGACTTTATTGATATGGAAGGACAGTCACAATACATTGCTAGGCTTTTTAATGTAGGTTTTTAAATAGTGTGAGCTCATTTCTGCCACATATATATGCATATACTGGTGGAAGTCTGAAACATATACCTTGAAGTGATTATCTCTGGATGGTAGAATTATAAGCAATATTTTCCCTCTTTTTTATTCATCTGTATTCTTAACTTTTCTGCCCAACCATGCTTTAATGTTTTTTGCAAGTCTACTGAAGTATGCACTTTCTGTCTTTTGCATTTAAATCTTAATTTAGATAGAGCCTATAATCTTGTCAAACAGCATATTGTCATAATGGTATGATTTCTACCCATTTGCTGTTACCTTACAGCCATAAGGCTAAATGAAGAACCAGCCAGGAGAATTGCAGCTTTCACTCGACATACTTGTTTCAGAACGAAGTGTCACGTGTCCAAACTGTCCTTGGTGGAGGCCTCACTCCCAACACTACTTGGATCAACTTATTTTCCTCATCCTACTCTACTTACCTGATGAGACCTTTTCTTCCTTCCTCACTCCCTGAACATGCCATGCTCCAGGATTTCATTCCATTTAGTTTCACCACCTGCTGGACCTTCTCCTTCTGGCCTCACCTATCAGCATCTGCCCATTTTCAGTGCCTCCTTTCTCAGAGCCTTTCCTGAAGCCTGATAGGCCAAGCTCCCCAGAGGGAGCTCCCAAGGAGGGAGTCAGAAAGCCAGACAAGGCCTCCCAACTACCCTGCCTTTCCCAGTATGCCCCCAGAGTCTTCCTGAATAGGCCACATCTGCAAATGGTGAGCAACCTCTACTCTAAAGGTACAATGGCCATTTATTAGGTCAAGAGACATAATTTGACCCAAAATACATACAACAAATAAGAACTGGCCACATACTAACATGTTTTATTAAAATTCAGAGATTATTGAGAAGCAGCAATTTCAAAAGCATGTCTGAAAGAACAGAACAGCACCAAAAGTAGTAGAAGACAGGAAATAGTTAAACTCAGAGCTGAAATCAATGAAATTGAAACAAAAGAAACAATACAAAAAATTGACAAAATAAATAGTTGGTTCTTCGAAAAAATAAACAAAATTGATAAACCTTTAGCCACACTAACAAAGAGAAGACGAGAGAAAACCCAAATCACTAAAATTCGGAATGAACAAGGAAATATCACAACAGACAGGATTGAAATACAAAACATAATTAGAAGCTATTTTGAAAATCTATACTCCAACAAAATAGAAAATTTCGAAGACATCAACAGATTTCTAGAGACATATGAATTGCCTAAACTGAACGTGGAGGACATAAACAATTTAAATAGACCAATTTCAAGTACTGAAATAGAAGAAGTCATCAAAAGCCTACCAACAAAGAAAAGTCTGGGACCAGATGGGTTCTCAGCCGAGTTCTATAAAACCTTTAAAGAAGAGCTCATTCCAATACTTCTCAAAGTATTCCATGAAATAGAAGAGGAGGGAACCCTCCCAAACTCATTCTATGAAGCCAATATCACACTGATACCTAAACCAGACAGAGACTCATCAAGGAAAGAAAATTTCAGACCAATATCCTTAATGAACATCGACCCAAAAATTCTCAACAAAATTTTAGCAAATCGCATACAAAAACATATTAAAAAGATAGTGCATCATGATCAAGTGGGTTTCATCCCAGGGATGCAAGGTTGGTTCAACATCAGGAAATCAATAAACGTAATTCACCATATTAATAGACTTAAAGTCAAGAATCACATGATTATTTCAATAGATGCAGAAAAAGCATTTGATAAAATACAGCATCCCTTCATGCTCAAAACACTAGAAAAAATAGGGATAGTGGGAACATTCCTTAACATTGTAAAGGCCATTTACGCTAAGCCCATGGCTAATATCATTCTAAATGGTGAAAAACTGAAAGCATTCCCCCTAAAAACTGGAACAAGGCAGGGATGCCCTCTTTCACCACTTCTATTCAACATCGTTCTTGAGACTCTGGCCAGAGCAATTAGACAAACCAAAGAAATTAAAGGGATACGAATTGGAAAAGAAGAACTCAAACTATCCCTGTTCGCTGATGACATGATTATATATTTAGAGGCACCTGGAAATTCCACCAGAAAACTCTTAGAACTCATAAGTGAATTCAGTAAAGTAGCAGGTTACAAGATCAATGCCCATAAATCCAACACATTTTTATACATAAGTGATGAATCTTCAGAAAGAGAAATTAGGAAAACTACCCCATTCACAATAGCCTCGAAAAAAATAAAATACTTGGGAATCAATCTCACAAAAGAGGTGAAAGACCTCTACAATGAGAACTATACAACACTAAAGAAAGAAATTAAAGAACACCTTAGAAGATGGAAAGATCTTCCATGTTCTTGGATAGGAAGAATTAATATTGTCAAAATGGCCATACTACCTAAAGTGCTATACAAATTCAATGCAATTCCAATTAAAATCCCAATTGTGTACCTTACAGAAATAGAGCAAGCAATTATGAAATTCATCTGGAAGAATAAGAAACCCAGAATAGCTAAAGCAATCCTTAGCAGGAAGAGTGAAACAGGGGGTATTGCAATACCAGATCTTCAACTCTACTACAAAGCAATAGTAACAAAAACGCATGGTATTGGTACCAAAATAGAAAGGTAGATCAATGGTACAGAATAGAGGACACGGACACAAACCCAAATAAATACAATTTTCTCATACTAGACAAAGGTGCCAAAAATATGCAATGGAGAAAAGATGGCCTCTTCAACAAATGGTGCTGGGAGAATTGGAAATCCATATGCAACAGAATGAAACTAAACCCATATCTCTCACCATGCACGAAACTAAACTCAAAATGGATTAAGGACCTCGGAATCAGACCAGAGACCCTGCAGATTATAGAAGAAAAAGTAGGTCCAAATCTTCACCTTGTTGGTCTAGGATCAGACTTCCTTAACAGGACTCCCATAGCACAAGAAATAAAAGCTAGAATCAACCACTGGGATAGATTCAAACTAAAAAGCTTTCTCTCAGCAAAGGAAACTATCAGCAATGCGAAGAAAGAGCCTACAGAGTGGGAGAATATCTTTGCCAATCATACTTCAGATAGAGCACTAATCTCCAGAATCTATAAAGAACTCACAAAACTCTACTCCAAGAATTCAAATAATCCAGTCAACAAATGGGCTAAGGAAATGAATAGACACTTCACAGAAGAAGATCTACAAGCAATCAACAAACATATGGAAAAATGCTCAACATCTCTAGTAATAAGAGAAATGCAAATCAAAACCACCCTAAGATTCCATCTCACCCCAATTAGAATGGCGATTATCAAGAATACGAGCAACAACCGGTGTTGGCGAGGATGTGGGGAGAAAGGTACACTCATACATTGCTGGTGGGGCTGCAAATTAGTGCAGCCACTCTGGAAAGCAGTGTGGAGATTCCTTAGAAAACTTGGAATGGACCCTCCATTTGACCCAGCTATCCCACTCCTTGGCCTATACCCAAAGGACTTAAAATCAGCATACTACAGAGATACAGCCACATCAATGTTCATAGTGGCTCAATTCACAATAGCCAGACTGTGGAACCAACCTAGATGCCCTTCAATTGATGAGTGGATAAAGAAGCTGTGGTATATATATACAATGGAATATTACTCAGCCATAAAGAATGACAAAATTATGGCATTTGCAGGCAAATGGATGAAATTGGAGAATATCATGCTAAGTGAGATAAGCCAATCTCAAAAAGCCAAAGGACGAATGATATCACTAATAAGTGGAGGATGACACATAATGGGGGGGGGAGGGAAGGGTTAGTGTTAGGGTTAGAGTTAGGGTTAGGGAGGGGGGCAAGTATGGAGGAAGGAACTACTGTATAGTGGGTAAAGAGGGGTGGGAGGGGTGGGGGGATGGGAAAAAATAACAGAATGAATCAAACAACATTACTGTATGTAAATTTATGATTACACAAATGGTATGCCTTTACGCCATGTACAAACAGAGAAACAACATGTATCCCATTTGTTTACAATAAAAAAAAAAAAAAAAAGCATGTCTGAGCACACCGTTTCCTACAGAGCCATGGACAAGGTTTGACACTGGCGGCATAAGAGTAAGAAAGGGTGGTTTAAGCATCAGTGCACACAAGACCATGATGATTGATTCCACCTTGCAGGTCCCCTTATGCCAATGCCATTGCAGCTGTCCTCGGGCCCTCCTCCCCGTCTCTCTTCAGGCATGGTACCAAGCCTGGTCAATGGACATGGTGTTCCATGGGACAGCTAGAAGACAGCTCCAGTGAAGTCCCTGCCTCCTTCCACCCCAGTAGATGGGGAGAATCTCAGGTGGCCCTTGGAACCCTCCTATCCCTGTTTTCTGACTCTGTCCCATAGTCCACCCAGTGACACTGCCATTTTCCAAGCTCCTCCCAGCCCCCTCTCCTGGGCCTCTCTTTAGTCAGGCAGTAAAGGTTTCCTTGGGATGTAAACATCAGCAAGGACAGTCATGAGCATCCTGGATGGGAGGGAAGAAGGTCCTGATCAGACCTGGGCACAGGTGTTCATGGGTCCACCAATACTCCACCTGCCCCCCCACACTCTTCTGCAGTGCTATGCCCCAAAACTGTCTGAAAACCCCCTATCATGATGCCACCCCAAGTGTCTATCCTCCAGGCCAGCTGAGATCTTACCTCCTCTAGGGGTCTTCATGGCTTCCCTCACCTACAGTGCATCCCCTCAGCGCTGACTTTCTCTGTCATTTATTCAGTCCCATAAACACACTGTAAGCCCACAGACTTTACAGTGAGACTGGTGGGCCCCAGCCTGTGTGATTCCAGGCAGCTTAACTTCACTGCATCAGTTTCCTTATCTGTAAAATGGAAATTATCACTGCATCTACTCATAGAGTTGTGATAATTAAATGAACTGGGCCATAGTTCCTGCTACATAGGAAGAACTTCATAAATGTGAGCTTTTTTCTGCATAGCATGGACAGTCAGTCATCTTCTTGGTATCTGTGAGGATCAATTCCAAGACAACCACCCCCATACCAAAATCTGTTCATGCATGCTTAGTTCCCTTATATAAAATGACATAGTATTTGCATATAACCTATGCATATCTTCTTATATAATAATTTAAATAATTTTAAAATGGCAGTGCCACTAGATTTTTTTCATATTATCTAATATAATGTAAACCCTACATGAGTATGTTAGACTACTTTGTTTATGGAATAAGAACAAAAAAACACCATGTTCAGATGCATTTTTTCAAATATTCTTACCCACAGTTTGTTGAATCCACAGATGTAGAACCCACAAGAAGAGGGCTGACTGTATTTTTAAATTTAGTGTGTTCTTATTTAAGTTTCTATAGTTTGCATTTTGTCTTCTTGATGTGATTACAGGTACTTGCAATGCTACAACTGAGCTACTTGCAATGCTTTTTTGTAGTCTTCATAACATCTAGCCAGTAACTCCATACAGGAGGTGCTTAAAAACGACTATTTGATGGAGAATACAATACAGTAATAGCAGTGTCATGTGATCTGCAAAAAAATCACATCAAACTGCAAGTCACAAGTCAGTGTAACTCTGAAAGACTTCTAGTTTAAGGCAGCTTTTGCTGTAACACAACCCACTCTAACATATGGCAGTCCAAAAGGGAAGATTTATGATGTGTGGTGATCCTGTGAGTTACCTGAGGAGTCCTCTGTGGGTATCTAGCATTCACCTGGAGAGTTGGCAGGATTGGGAGGACCAAGATGGCCTCACTGATGTCTTCTGGTTGGTTGTGGTGATATCTGGGCCTTCTTACCTCTTATCCAATAGGATAGACTGGGATTCTTCACAGACTGCCAAGTGGCCTCAGGGTAGATCATGTCCACTTTTTTCATTCTCCTACTGATGGGCATTCAGATTACTTCCAAGTTTTTACTGCAGAGAATGTAGTCATGAATGTCTAATATGTAGCTCCTAATGAATAGAATTTTTGGATCACAGGGCATGCACATCCTTGACTTACTAGACAAGTCAAGGCTACATTATCCACAAGGTCTAGGCCTAGAACCTATATATTGTCACTTTGTCATGTTCTATTGTATAAAGCAAGTCACGAGGCCATCCCAGATTCAAAGATGAAGAAATAGATAGCACCACTTGATAAGTAGGAGTGGCAGAGACCCAGTACTAAAAGAGCGTGCACACATAGCCCTGGTCCCTTGGGCCATTATTATAACTACCTACCACACATACAGAGATTTAGTTAGCTGGTGAGATGACATTTGGAAGCATTTTTCTGTATAATGCTCTACAGTTTTAACAAAGGCATTACAAACATTTGCTATTTGACCTTCACAACAATCCAAAATTCCTCTGAGGTAGGGATTACCATCTTTAAAAAGCAGAAGAGGAAACGAAAGTTACATAGTTTCCTCAGATTCACACAATTAAAAACATAATTACACTAAAAGGACAGTTTCTCATTTTTATTATCAAATATTTATTGCACAAAAAGTGCAGGAAGTGGTACAAGCACCTACCCATGTATCTACCACTCATACACTCAAGGAGTGGCCAGTGAACAGTTCACTTGAAGCTCTCTCTGTAACAGTTCCCATATACCTCCATTTCCGCCTGACCAGTCCCTCTGAGATAAAAATCATCTTGAATTTAGTATTTATCATTGTTGGTGCATAAAATTATACATTTTTTGCCTAGGCTTTTTTTCCTATTATGCAGTGCTAGTGGGGGTGGAGCCCATACCAGGCAAGTGCTCTACCACTGAGCTGCACCCCGCCCCCTACACAGGTTTCTATCCATCAGTAACATTACTATATTCCATTGTTTCTAAGGCACATGTTGTTTTCTTCTCTCTGAAATCAGGATGTTCTCAACAGCTGTGTCCCAACAGCTTGGCCTGGTGACTACTGTGCCATCCATGGTTGTCACTGCTATCCATGCCACAACACAAGTGCCAGGGACAACCTGCAGAACAGGCGTCAGAAGCCTAGGGAGATTTTCTGGGGACAATAGTGGTGCATTCTTTTACCTTCAAGAACTAAACGTTTGGGCAGAGAGGATAGCGGAAGTGGCAAGTCAGTGATGTCCGCAAAGTTCCAGAGCAGAAACCAAAAGCAGGTTGGCTATGGCCGACCAGAGTAGCTTACAAGCTCTCTGTCAGCAACTTTTCCTCGTTTTATGGATTCTTTTCAGAAATGTGATATCACCAATACTCTCATTGGAAGGGGAGGGTTCTTGTGTGGGAAAACGCAGATGTCAGAAAAGGACTTGGAGAAGTCAGAATTTAAGTTTGATAAAGTTTGGGGACTACTTTAACTGATCTGTTTCACTTATGGTTTCCCCTTTTGCACATGCGCAATATATTTTTTAAAAAACTCGGTCCAATCAAATACAGAACATCAAATTATAAATAACAAGAAAGCATTTTGTCAGAACTTAATTCTCAGTATCTTTTTGCCTTAGCGATGTGCAAAATTACTGTATGTAAAATGTTGGGTAAATTGTTCCAGACTGTACCTTGTGTTTTCTGAAAACCATGCTTGTTTGCTCAACATCATGCTTATGAGATTTTTCAGTTCAATAAGTCTAGCCCTGGTTCATTTATCTTAACTACTGCCTAAAATTCTACTGTGTTTATCCATGTGGGTGAATGTCATCCAATCCTTAATGGGTCTGCATAGAACAAAGTGACCAAGGAAGGGCAACTTTGCTCTCTGCCTGAGCTCTAACTCATCTTCTCCTGCACTTGGACATCAGGAATCCTGGTTCCTGGTTCTTGATCCTCAGACTTAAGTTGGAGGCAACCCCAAGCTCCTGTTCTCAGACCTTGGGCAGACTGAATTTACACTATTGCTTTCCCAGTTCTTTAGCTTGAAGGTGATGGATTGTGGGACTGCTTGGTCTCTGACTATATGAACCCCTTTCTATCATACATAATAAATGGAAAACTATACACACACACACACGATTAGTTCTATTTCTTTTTCTGGAGAATCCTGACAAACTACTATTGAAAAATTGACATTAATTGTTTATTAGATGCTATCATCTAAGAAATTCAAGGAGGATTTTATAAGAAATTGGATGTGTGAACTATGCATTTTGATGAATGAATGCAAAGGAACAATGGGGATATTGGTCCACGTTATTATTAAAAGGAGAGTCTGAGTTCACAAAGGAACACTTTGGGTCTCAAGGCATTTGATAAGGTAAGGAGGCTTCTGATATAACCCAATTTGAAGAGGGAGAGAGGCAGAAAAGGAGGTAACCTAACAATGACTTTAATAGGACTTCTTAGCAGTTTTACCTAACCCAGTGATTCTCAAAAAGAAGTAACTTAGCCTCACCTTGGAGCTTTTAACATAAGTCCTTCAACTGGGGAACAGAAAAATGATAGCACATGCCTACAATGGAACTTCATTCAGCAATAAAAATGGTTGAACTAGTAATATATTGTATCAACCAAGTTGATTAACCTCAAATGTGTTATTCTAAATGAAAGAAGTCTGAATCGAACTTCTGAACTCACATCCTATATGATTCCATTTATATGACATTCTGGGAAAGGTAAAACTATAGGAAGAGGAAACAGATCAGTGATTACCAGGAGCCAGGGGCAGGGAAATAGGTTGATTACAAAGGGGCCCAGGAGTCTATGAGAAGGGCATGGAACTGTTCCATATCAGTGGTGATAGTTTCATGTGTGCATTTAACAAAATTTACAAAACAGTACACTAAAGATGAATTTTATTGGATATAAATTAACTTTAATAAAAATGTAAATAAATATGATTCCAAAGCCCTTTCTTCAAATATTACAATTCATTTGGTCTGGGTTGGAGCCCAGAGATTGTTTTGACAAGGAAAAACAGTTTTTCTAGATTTTCCCTACAGATATCCCTCATGTCTCTTTGACCAAAATAACGTCACATGTTTATTCTCAGATCAATCACTCACAAGGGGAGTGACATTATTCAGAATGGTCTAGATCCGTTTAGCTTTATTCCCTCAGGCTGGAGCAGTCCCAACCTTCCCTCAGGCACAAGGCTGTCCTACACCAGAACAAAGTCAGGGTTGGCTAGAAAAGCTGAAGGAAGAGAAAGGCCTGTTAGGCTAGCCTCAGGCAAATACAGTATAATTCCATTTTTACTAAAAGTGAACATAGATAGGTCTAGAGAAAGTAATATAAAACAAAAAGTTATCTCCAGTGGATGAAATTTTAGGACATATTTAGTTTTTGTATTTCTTTTTTTTTTTTTTTCAAAAATGTTCTTTTCTCCCTTAGTCCCACCTCTAAAATTTTCTACAATGACTATGTAATTGAACCTCTCCCAAATATTCTCAGATGTTACTTTAAAATAAACACGTATAGCCCTCAACAGGGCTTTTATAAGAAAGTAAATAATACAGGCAGTTGTATAAGATCCAACCTAGGAATCAGCAGAGGTCATAACCTTTCTGATGCAGTCTCCAAAGACGTGGGGCCTTCTTGCACCTGCAGGAATCACAGGATCCAGAAGAACCCAGAAATTTCAGCACTTTAGTTGAGGGGCCACCCTTCTTGCTTGGAAGACTGTGTCCGGTCAGTTGTCTTCCAAAACAGAGGGTTGAACAGCACAAACCAGGTTCCAAGAGGTCCAAAACACTACCAAAGACCAGTCTCAGGAACAGAGAACAGAGACATCCACCACAAGCAGGAAGATGCAGATGGAGGGATGAAAATGGTAGGTGGGAAAAGGCAGACAACTGAAGAGCAGTAAGGTCAGTCTGTGTCCCAAGACCACATGTCCAAAACCTCAGCAACACACACACACACATACACAGAGCTAGACCAGGTCAGACTGGCATTCTAAGAATGATGTATCCAAAGTGTTATTTGTAGACCCTTCTCAACCTATTTCTGGGATTCAAACAGATGAGGAGACCAAGAAATAATTGAATATATTTCTGCAGGAATGGCTCACATCCACTCATCAATTCTATAGGTTTCCCTAAAGCCCAGACACACCCGACGCTCTGCATCAAACCCACATTTACCCTCTCAGCCCACTGTTGGTAGCAAAGAGCAAGCAGTACTTCTGGAGAAATGTGAGAAGCACCCAAATGCCAAAGATACGAGTTTCCAAGCAACACAGACCTCAAGTTCAAATCAGACTCAAGTTCCTACTTATGCAAACTACTTCACCTCCTTGTGCCTCAGTATTTTCTCTTGCAAAATGAGAATAAGGTTGTTAAGGTATTAAGTGATCCAACTCATGCAGAACATCACAAACCTGAGTAAGCAGAAAGGTTAGAAATTGCCTGCAGATGTACCTGCAATAACCTACCAGGAAAGTGTTTCTTCTCCTCACCTTGAACTCTAAGCACAGAAATTAATCAAGATCTCTGAGGCCACAAGTCTGGAGCCATATGATTCACTTCTCTGAATTGAGGTTTTAATGCCCATAGATCACTAGGGCTTGATCTCAACAGAAAAAGAAATGGTTCTTTGAAAATTAGACCCAGCTAACTTCACCTGCTCACAGCCAGATCACCTGGTGCTGGAAAAGTACGCTCTGACTCCTGAAAAGAACAAATCATACCAAAGGGACCAGAGAGAAAAAGTAAGGTTAAGTCACTGGAACCGCATGTCCATCTGCAACAGGCTGTGTGGGTGGCCTGAGCTAAGAGGACAGAGTAGAAGGAAGAAAGAGAATGCGGCAGCCGCAGAACTGGTGGTTGCTCTGTGCCTTGGAGTAGCTGCGACTTTCATTTCTCTCCTTTGTTGAAAAGACTCTTTGCTGCTCCTTGTTGGGGAGTAAGTACAGCAGGGGAAATGGCTCATGAAGCTTGAGGTGAGTGGAGAATGAATTCTCTCCAGTGAAAATTTCTGAACCATCAAAGTGCTTCATTAATTCCATAAAGAAAGGGGACACACAGGGGCTCTTCAGTGGGAAGATGGCTCCCTGGCTGCTTATCTGGATGTCGGGTTCTGGCTTAGTAACTACTAAAACTGTCCCCAGGGCAAAAATGGGGCAGGTGAAAATGAGAATGCTCAAGGTCATATTTATCTCTCCATATTGCCTAGAAGGGAGAGTGCATTTCCTGGGAAGCTTGCCTGGCTACTGAAAGTACTACCTGACGACATGTGGCCATCCCAGACTTTCTACTCCCTTTTCTTTGTAATCTAAAATGATTTGTTGGGACTGGGGTTGTGGCTCAGTGGTAGAGCACTTGCCTAGCATGTGTGAGGCACTGGATTAGATTCTCAGCACCAGATATAAATAAATGAATAAAATAAAGGTCCATCAACATCTAAAAAGTATTTTTAAAAAATGAAATGCTTTTGTTTGTTTTAGCATATTATTTAGGAAAACAATGTGTTTGTGAAACTGCAGAGTGGTCTATTTCAAGATACAAGCGTGCATTTGGGTAATAGTGCATTAATCCAATTGTGCATAGTGTAAACAGTGCATCTGATAATAGTGCAAATACCAGTGAGTTCAAACCTTCCCTTACAGATGGAAAAGCAGAGAGCCAAAGAAGTGAAAGGACTCACCCAAGGTCACAAAACTTGCTCTTGGCTGATGTGGACTGGAACCCAGGGCCAAGTATAAATATGGATTGAGGTATGAATTTATTAATTTTAAATAGTAATTAATCTTCCTCTCAGAGTAATACATGTCCATGTTTTAAGTAGTCAAATATCACTACATGGTTTATAACAAATCCATGGTCTCAAACCAGGATACAGCTCCTCAGAAGCACCTGCTTCTAAACCTGTCACATGCTTCCTCTGACACGTGCCCCTATATTTTTAAATAATCTGCTGACACTACATTTGCCATTTTATCCACTTTAGGCATAATATATTGATTTTATAATTTTGGAAATGAAGATTTAGCATTTCCCTGATTTTGCTTTCCTAGTCCTACATATGTTTGGGAGTTAATCTTTTTTTTTAGTTAAACCAATAATCAGCAAATAAATTATTACAACATTATAAGTATACTTCTCTGCTGAGTCAAGTAGTAGATAGGATTTAATTTCCTTTCTTTTTCCATTTTTTTCTTGTTCCTGGAATTAATAGTTACCTTAGGTATTTTTCCCTTAGTTATTCACATACTGTCGTTAATTCTTCTCAAACCAACCGAATGCACTGCCCCTCTCAAAACTATTTCCTATTACATTAGAATTCCTAATTAATATTGTTCCTACCCATGAAGCTCCATCCTCTTGTTCCAGCATGTCCAGTTGCTCACTAGGCTGTGTCCAGACATCAAGCTGGGAAGGACCTTCCCGGGCATTCCCTCCCTCTAGGGTTGAATTCTTCTGTTTCTCAGACCCATGAATTGATCTCAAATGAATCACTCAATCATTTTGGTGGAATACTGCCTGAGAAAGCGTCATAACATAAAATTTTGTGAAAATGACCTCATACCTGATTGATAGTTTGACTTTCTAGTGAATAGATAGTTGAATGGAGTATAGACTTTTCCTTCATTATTTGGGAAGCATTGCTTCTTGGACATTGAGCATTCAGTGTTGCATTTGGAAAGTTTGATGCCACTTTGATATGACTTTTTTTTTTTTTTAATTCTCTTTCTAGGATGTTCTCTTTACCCCTTTGGAGGGGAAGAATATACTAAGCATCTACTGTGTATTAGACCTATTCAAAGCTTTACACACACTTATCTTGATAGTCCTTATAAAAACTAAAGTGGAAATTACTTTGGAATGGAAACTCAGGAAGGGTAACTAATCTACCTGACACACAAGGCCTGTCACTGTAGACTATGCTGTAGTGACAAACCTAAAGCCTCACAAAAATCGCTTGAGCATCTTACATGTTTTATGTGAGTTGTTGGTTCTGCTTTCCTCAGTCTCCCAAGGCCTCTGATGTTCTGGCTCAACCTGTGCTTTTGTGCTTTGGGTAGCAGGAGAAAAGAATTTGGTGAATGAGACACAGATCAGGCTTCTTTTGATTGGTAATAGAAAGTGAAAGCTAGAAAGTAGGGGGACAGTTTGGATCTAGAGTATGTAGATGGGTTCTAGACACTAGAAGCATGTGTACTCATGGAAGGGAAAGAAAAGACCCTGCGATGGAGGAGGTGGGCTTCAAAGAGAAAGGTGAGAGATTGCCTAGACACAGGGTACACCGAGAAGGGGCCCCAACTTTTTTTTTTTTTTTTCTTTTGCAGTGCTGGGGATCAAACCCAGGGCCTTGGGCTTGCAAGGCAAGCACTCTACCAATTGAGCTATCTCCCCAGCCTGAAGATCCCCAACTTTGACGGCTGATAGTCCTCATTCAAATTCTAATTCTGTGATCTTAGTCAAGTTGCTGAGGTACTGGGGCCTCCATTTCCTTCTTTGCAAAACAGAAACAGTCATACTTAACCTTGAAGATCATTATGTGAGTTAAATGCATTTATATTCATTTACAATACAAGTAAAAGTCGTAGTATAGTACCTGAAGCACAGCACATGCCCAGTAGGAGGCAGCTGGTAATGACGTTTTACGTTTGGCCTGACCCTCAATATTCTGGAGAATTTTCTAATACTTGTAAACAATGTGTCATACAGAGTTTTCAGTGAATCAACAGTTCTGGCCTAAGGAGAGACTATTTAAAATGCAGTCTGTCTTTTCGGAGAAAAAAAAAATAGCCATACTTTCATATTTTTCTCTTCATTCAGTAATGGGGAAAGTTTTTCTTAGCATGTTTGTCCTGAAACCATGGATACAGCATAAAAATAAAGGAACGTGACTGCCCTACGATTGGGATTCACATGGTAGTCAGAAAGAGTAAGCAAATATATTCAACTTTCTTCCAATACATTCATACATATTTTGAGATATAATAAATGTGGAGCCCAGGCCTCTTCAAGCTGTTACGGGGTCATGGTGCGCCCTCTGGTGGCTCGTCTTTTCAAATGGGTTCACTGGCCCTGAAGAGCGACTACCTCCTGGTAGGTGCTTGTCTCAACCCAGAAGAGGATCCACATTTGGGGCAGCTTTCTATACACTCCTGGATGGCCAGGTCAAGGTTGCTTCCATGATTGTTAAGGGATTATTGCTTTGCATGTGCACTTTACCAAGTGGCAAGAACATATTCCAGATGTGTGACTATCTTGATCCGTTTGGCTTGAAACGAGACCAGTAAGTGAGAGGTGGCACTATGATGAAAATTATTTCTAGTGACATGAGCCATCTGTAAGCTGTGGGGACCTTGTACGCCATGCAAAGGAGTTTATAATGATCCACGTAGCCAAATGATCGTTAGAGCAATGACTGTCTACCAAAGGATATAATAGAGAAGGGGACTTGGGTCACTTTGGCTTACATGAGAAAAATGGATTACAGTATGGAAAATCTAAGAAGTGGAGGCTGGTTCAGAAGACCAGGTGAGAGGATGCGGTAGTCCAGAGCAGGTGATGGCAATATAGATGGAGAGGAGCTATTTGGAAGTTCTAGCCACACAGGACTTGGCCATTGACTAGTTGATGAGAGTCAGGAAGAAGGAATTCAGCCTGATGCTCAGATTTATGGTACAAAGGACTGAGGAGATGGTGGTGGAACTCTAGCAGAGGCAGAGGTCTGAGGGAATCTATAAGGAGTTCAGTCTAGGACATGTTTGGTTACAGAAACCTCCAACAGTGGAGATGCCAGAATGTCAGCTCTCTGTCACTCAATCTGGGGCTCTTTCTGCTACAACAGAGCGTCCTTATCCTCCATATATTCCTCAGACTTTGGGGTGCTGGGGAGAAGGTGCTGTCAGGATCATTTAGTCATAGCTGGCATAGATTGGCTCAAATGCTTTGGCTGGGGTGTCCCTCTTGGTGTTAGGGGAACAGGGAGGGACAAAACTCAGTATTATAGTATTCCCTTTTCCAAAAACATCCATTCACCATGCTAATAGTATAATCAACTCAGGCAAGTGTCAATGAATGCTAAACCCATTTGTTTGTAAATAAGCTATTTACCCAGTCAAAAAAGTATCTTCCTACAGATCATTTATTACAACAAATGGGAAGTATTTTGATTGAAGAAATCCAAGTGACACTACTAATATCTCCCCATTGATGATTTATTAGAAAGGAGAAAGAATCCCCTAAAGTGGAGAAATCACATGAATTCTAGCATACCAGCTCAGCCACAAGGTCAGTTTGTGTCCCCACCAATGGGACACACTGACACAAGGAGGCTCCTAAAGTGACTCTCTGAAAAGGACACAGTGTACATAAAACTGGAACCTCATCAAAAGGAAACACCAGACCAACCCAACTGGAAAACTACCTGCCTGAGCTCTTCAGAAATGCCAATGTACTAAATTACAAAGGTGGAGGAGCCATTCCAAAGTAAAGAGCTTAAAGAAACATGGTGGCTACGTGTAAATACACAAAGCTGGGCTGGGAAAACATGTTATAAAAGACAATCTTAGAGAGACCAGCAACATTTAGATTTGATTATGTTTGATAATGGGTTCACATTAGTGTTGAATTTCCTAACTTAATCATTGTACTGTATTTTTGTTCTTTGGAAACACCTGCCAAAGTGCTTGGGTGGGAAGAATCATGATGTCTGCAACTTACCTCAAATAGTTCCTAGCAATAATGGTAATATTAGTAATATATACCAACTATATATACCAACTATATATAGAAATAAAGCAGATGTGGCAAAATGTTAATAATTGGTAACTTTAGATAAAAGTATACAGGTGTTTAATGTTCTTTTGCAACTTTCTGGGGCAGATTATATACACATATAAGTAGATTACTTTTATATACATACACATACATATTTGCACATACATTTATATGTATATAGACACAAACATATTTTCCAAATAAAAAGGAAAGAAACACATCTACTCAATCCAAATACCAGCAGAGGGGATTCTGGATATTGCAGATTTCATCCAGTATTCCTCTTTAAGGTAAAATATCTTAATATTACCTTTTCTAGTCACTAAATTTCATCTTGATGAAATATCAAAATGGGAGACGAGTAAACGTGTAATTTCCTGCCCTACCAGGCTCTTAAGAATGTGCTTTATTTGCTGTGAATTGAAAATTTGCAACATATAGAGAGGATTTGTTTTCTAAATCCAGGTACTGAAGTTGAAACTCTGAATGCCCAAAGAATGGTTGGAACACCCAAAGAATTGCACTCCTGTTCCCTAGCCACATTATCCATGGGTGGCCTCCAGAATCAGCCAGGCTGATTATACACCAGCTGTTCCTGCAGTGGGGAGTGAGACTATGTGGATGCTCGTGTTAGCTGGCCGCACCTGCAATCTCATTGCCCAGGTGAGCATGCGCAGTCAGTTAGAGAAGCAGGGCACTGAAATGGACCTTGGGAAGTTCCTACTTCAGCTCCCTCCACTTCCCCATCTGTGGTTTTAATCTCCTCTGCAACTTCCTAGCCAACTTGTCAACCAGCTTCTGTCTGCACACAGGTATGGCTAAAACTTCTAGTTAGCTATCTAATCCATTTTTTAAATTGTTTAAACTTCTTTTCTTTGGAGAAGACTCAGAACAAAATATTTCCATTTCTTGAGGCACTTAATAATTTTTTTTCTTAGTGACACATGTCAAATCAAGCTGGGTATGGTGGCACAGGCCTGTAGTCCCAGCAACTTTGGAGGCTGAGACAGGAGGATCACTTCAACCCAGGACTTTGAGGCAAGACTGGACAACATAGCAAGATCCTTCTCAAAAAGAAAAAAAAAAGAGGCAAATCAAATTAAAATTGTAGGCATATGTACAGAAAGTGCATTTGTATGTGCAAAGATGAAGACATGGGAAGATAAATATCAAGGTATTTCTAGAGAGTAGGACTAACTAAGTGGGGGAAAAGGAGGCCCCACTTTTTTTTTGGGGGGGGGTAACTGGGAATTGAACCCGGGAGCACTCAACCACTGAGTAATATTCCCAACCCTTTTTTAGTATTTTATTTAGAGATAGGGTCTCACTGAGTTGGTTTAAGGCCTCTCTAAGTTACTGAGACTGGCTTTGAACTTGTGATCCTCCTACCTCAGCCTTGTGAGCTACTGGGATTACAGGCATGTGCCACCTTGCCCAGCAAAGCCCCCACTTTCCACCTTTAACATTTTGTTAAAGTTTTTTTTCTTTAAAAAAGCCAGAGACAGACATCATTACCCTATGTACATGTATGATTACACAATGGTGTGAGTCTACCTTGTGTACAACCATAGAAACGAAAAGTTGTACCCCATTGTATACAATGAACCAAAATGCAGTCTGTAAAATAAAAATAAATACAATTTTTAAAAAATTACCTCATATCCAAAAAAAAGCATATACTATTTTTAATCATTTAAAACATTTCTCAAAATTTTGAAAAAAAACAAATAGAAATCATATGCACTGAACTGAAGTGGGATTGCCCAGGGTTTCCTTTTGCAACTGCACTCAGGGCTGCCCAGGATAATTATGCCCACTCCTTCTTTCCTGTGGCAGCAAGTCAGCTAGCTGATGCCAGTCCTTCAGATCCCCATGTTTCTCTTCTCCAGGCTAAATGTTCCCATTTCCTTCTGCTGCCACTTAGCAGGTTTTCAGGTCTTCTTGACATCCTGCCACCTTTTGCTGCACTTGAGCGTATCAAGTGAATTCAGAAAAAAAAAAAATCATCAGGAAGTGTGGGTGGCAGCTAGTCATCTGTTAAACATTAGCAAGTGCATGTCCATGGTATTTGTGCACAGACTTGGCCTTACTTTTCAGGTTGTCAGGTGCTCTGTTGAAGGACTACCTCAGGGCTGGCCAGTAGCAGGTGCAGGTTGCCTATTCATTTCTCATCAGAATACCATGGTGAGCTATCACAGCACACACACAACCTGGCTAGCTTATCGATGCCAACCCAGGACAAGAACAGCAAGAGTGTTGCATGATAGCTTAGTCAGGCTTACCCAGAGTAAAACCTATGTCATAGTTTGAAGATTCTAATTCTTTTTTAATCAAAGGGTGACTGACTGTACCTCCTGACTTACCCAGTTAAGCTTGGTTGAATGTCAATTGTCTTTGTATAATTATTAATAATACCTCCTTTTACTCATAATGTGTCCCAGTTTGGATTTTATGATATATATGGTCACCATATTTTTATAATGCATCAATAGTAATACCTCCTCCACATTGGGGAAGTTTTCTTAACATTAAAAAAAGATTTCATAACCTTTATCCATGACTTCAGCAAAATCCAAAGCATTTCTTAACATCAGAGCCATAGATGCCAAATTTCAGATGAGACAGCAACTAAAGTGCTGTTTCTTCTCTGAGGTTGCCTGACCGTCTTTGAAATGGCTCCAAACTTCAACTGGGAAGCCAGTAATTGATTCCTTAAGACGACAACTGATTTTCAACTCTGTCCTAAGGTTAACAGAGCTGTTATGCTATTTTACCTTTCCCATTCCACCTTCAGGATGTATTCCTCTGAACCCCCCATCCCTAACCTCTCCCACTCGAAAAATGTATTTCTTACAGTAACTCAGGAGAATTGACAATGACATAGACAAGAGCTATATGCTTTTGTCAGCTATAGCCAAGGTGAGGGAATAGAGTGGTCAAAGTACCAACTCTGCCACTTACCAGCTCTGAGACTTGAGAAGATTTTTCAAGTACTCTGTGCCTCAGTTTCCCCATCTATAAAATGGAAATGATAATGGTCCTATCTCATACAGTTAACAGGAGGCCTAAATGAGTCATTATTTTAAAACAGCACTGATAGATAAACAAAAGTGAAATGGGGTAACTTGATCTAGAGTCCATGTTTTCTGGCTGGAAAGAATATAAACAAGAGGTGTGTGAGTAGGTCTGCTTGGCAACTTTGACGATTAAGTTGGGTCCTATTTAGGAAACATAAGCAAAGAATAGAGTTCTATCACTAAAACATCCCACCCATGACAAAGACAGAAGGAATTTCCTTTTCATAGGTTAGTGTTGTGACCACCTGCCTTCCATTTGCCTCCATAAAGGCAAAAATAGACCACCTTCATTAGTGTCAGGAGCACATGAACAAATCAAGTAGCTGCTACACTGAATCTTGTCCAAAAGTACAATGACTGAGAGGAAAACAACTACCATTCTTTTTGCCATTCCTTCATTTACATGAGATCCCAAGGAGTTTATTTGGGGCACATAATTGGAGTACATTTTCCATAACTTCCTCCTATTAATGTATCACTAACTTTTCTGCATGTGACAGATTGTAAGTCTGGAGGAAACAGTTGTAATGGTTCATGTCAACTTGATTGGATTAAGAGATACCAATGATTAAGGGGCTTCAGGGTGTATCAGTGAGGTTGTGTCTAGGAATGATTGGCATGTGGGATAGTGAACTGGAGACCCTCCCTAAGTGTGGGCAGCACCATCCAATAGGATGGTGGCTTGGATGGAATAAAAGTTGGAAGAACATGGAAGCAGCAGCAGATGCAAACTCAACTCTTCTTGAACTAGTTCTTGATTGCTGCTGGGATCGGACTCTGGCTCCTTCACCCTACCAAAGCAGACTCTACCAGTGATTCTCCAGGGAATTTCCAGAAGCCTTTGATCTCAGACTAGGGTAGCACTGTTGATCCCTCTTGTTCTGAGACTTCAGCCTCTTGGACTATGCAGCTACTGGTTCCTCCATCTCTCCAGCCTGCAGACAGCCATTGCAAACTATCCAGATTCTGGACTCATAAGCCAATCTAATAAATCCCTCCTTTTAATAATCATACTTCTGTTGATTCTGTTCCTCTAGAGAACCCTGACTAATACAAGAATTCTTAGTATGCTAGACATATCAACAAAACATGAATTATCCTCAAACTAAGTCTTTTCTAATTTCAAGTTCTTCCTTCATTTTCTATAGCTTTCTCTCCTATTTGAAATCCCTGAGAGTACAGTGACATTCCCCTAAGACTGCAGCCAGGCAGGTAACATCAACATGTGATCTGAGGCAGAAGTAAAACCATAAAGAGAGGTGGTGACTATGACAAAATGAGACATGGATGCTGAGGCTCAGGATATTCAAAGTCACAATATTTAAAACAAATTAGTGCTGGGAGACCAAATTATTGCCTACTTTCAGATTAGTCCATGGCTGGATTTGACACACAATGTTATTCTGAAATTCATAGAATATAAAAGCAACATAGCATAGTTAGAGTAGAAGAAAAAATGTTTGGAGCCAACTGGCCTGTGTTTAAACTGACTATGTGACCTCAGGTAAGTTACTGAATCTCTTTAGGGTTTAATTTTATTTCATCTGTAAAAATAATGATTATAGTATCTACTGTACCTACTTCTGGGGTTGCTTTAAGGATTTTTAGACACAATGATACCTACCCTTATTAATTAATCAGTCTAGATATCACTATAGAATAGCCTTGCTTACTTTATCCTAGAAACCCACAGCGGCAATTTTTTTCTGATTTATTTTCTCCAAGGTGTCAAGGTGTCCAAGTATGTACTGAAGCTAGAAAGGTATGTTAGAAAGTCATAAGATACACGGGTAGGGGAAATCTGCTAAGACTCTGTCCTGGCTTTATCTTCATGTTCTCCTACCTCTGAGATCTGACTCCCAGCCCTGCATGCCAGGAATGGAATTCATTGATGAGGACACATAGTAATGAGCTTGTAGAGGTTTCACATGACAACATCTGATGCATAAAGCAGGACATATGTGTAGTTTTTCCATAAAGGTGGCTACCAATTTCCAGATGGAACATTTGTAACATAAACCCAAGACTACGCACTCCCAATATTGAGTATCCAAGGAACTGTAGACATCTTGCTTGACTTCCCTGTACTGCCAGTGACAGATTATATTCCCCATTTGCGTTCATATGTTGGTTGCTTTAAAAAAAAACTGTACTTTTATGAAGGGAAAATAAAAACAAGAAAAAAGAACTATTTTTCCTCTGAATTAGAACCACATTTTATTTTTTATTGGTCCTTTTCTAATTACATAGGACAGTAGAATCTATTTAGATAAAATTATACAAGCATGGAATATATCTTATTCTAATTAGTACCTCATTCTCTTTTATTCATTGTACACAAATGGGGTACAACTTTTCATTTTCTATGGTTGTACACAATGTAGATTCACACCATTCGTGTAATCATACATGTTACATAGGGTAATCTTGTCAGGTGTACACAGTGTGGAATTCGCTTAGGTATTTTCATAGTGTACATAATGTTAGATTCATTCTACCTGTCTTTCCTATTTCTACCCTCCTCCTTCCCTTCATTCCCCTTTGTCTAATCCACTGAACTTTACTTCTGTCCCCTCCCCACCCTTATTGGGTTCAGCTTCTACATATGAGCAAAACATTTGGCCTTTGGTTTTTTTGGGATTGACTTATTTCATTTAGCCATGATAGTCTCCAAATCCATCCATTAACTGGCAAATGCCATAATTTTTTGGTAGTTTTTAGTTGCTAGTGGACCTTTATTTATCTTTATGTGGTGCTGAGAATCGAAACCCAGTGCCTCACACGTGCCAGGCAAAGTGCTCTACTACTGAGCCACAACCACAGCTCTGCAAATGACATAATTCATTCTTTTTATAGCTGAGAAATAATCCATTTTGTGTATTTACCACATTTTCTTTATCCATTCATCTGATGAAGGGCACCGAGATCGGTTCCATAGTAGCTATTGTGAATGAGTTGCTATAAACATTGATGTGACTGTGTCACTGTAGTATGCTGATTTTTAAGTCCCTTGGGTATATATCAAGGAGTGGGATAACTGGAGCAAATGGTTGCTTTCATTCCTAGGTTTTTGAGGAATCTCCAAACTGCTTTCCAGAGTGGTTTTAACCAATCTTCAGTCCCACCAACAATGTATGAGTGTGTGTTTTCTTCCCCCACATATCCTCACCAACATTTGTTATTACTTGTCTTTTTGATAGTTACCATTCTGGACTGGATGTGAGATGGAATCTCAGTGAAGTTTTAATTTGCATTCTCTAATTGCTAGAGATGTTGAACATTTTTTTTCATATACTTGATCATTTGTATTTCTTTTTTTTGAGAAGGGGTCTATTCAGTTCTTTTCCCATTAATGGTTGGGTTATTGTTTTTGGGGGGGTTAAGTTTCTTGAGTTCTTTGTATATCCTGGAAAGTAAGGCCCTATCTGAAATGTAGGTGGCAAATATTTTCTCCCATTTTGTAAACTCTCTCTTCACTCTCTTGTTTCCTTTGCTGTGAAGAAAATTTTTTAGTTGGTGCCATCACTATTTATTGATTTTTAAATTTTATTTCTGCATTTTAGGAGTCTTATTTAAGGAAAGCCAATATGTTGAAGTGTTGGGCCTACATTTTCTTCTAGTATGTGCAGGGTTTCTAGTCTAATTCCTAGGTTTTTTGATCCACTTAGAGTTGATTTTTGTGCAGGATAAGGAACAGGGGTTAACTTTCATTTTATTATATATGGGTTTCCAGTGTGAGGCTGAGGAGGGATTTTATTTTCAAGGCTATATTCTGATCTGTAAGGACTGAGCCTTGAACCTTCCCAGGAATGAACAACATCTGTTAGATCTCACGTAGTCTTCCAGGGACTATGATAGCAGCATTCTGCTAATGGGGGCCACAAAAGAGGAAGAAGCAGAAGAAAAACCTTCCATGTGCTTTCATAGAAGGTATGAAAATTCTAGAGCTAAAAATATGGCACATACTAGGATAATCAAAGAGGAAATGTTTCTAAATAAAGATATAGAAATACTTTTGCAGGGGGTGCCAGGGATTGGACTCAGGGACCCTTAACCACTAAGCCACATTCCCAGCCCTATTTTGTATTTTATTTAGTAAGATGCTGTCCTTACTGAGTTGCTTAGCACCTCACTTTTGCTGAGGCTGATCTTGAACTCGCAATTCTCTTGCCTTAGCCTCCTGAGCCACTGAAAAATATAGATATTTAATACAGAAAATAAGAATTATGTATCCAACCATTATTCATAAATGAAAGTTATTTTGGAAACAATTTCCTCTCCTCTTACTTTATAAATGAGAAGAAGAGAACTCAAGACAGTTTCGTTTTTTGGAATGAGATGGAAAGAGTATGCCTGTGTGTCTGTGTGTGTGTGTGCACGCACGTGCGTTCATGAGGGAGGAAACAGGCAAAAATATGTGAAGTAGGAGCACCTTTCCTCTATATCTATACTGCCTCCAAAATTGTGGGGGTTTTATAACTTTCTCTGTAACTTTTTGAATGCTATATAAGTAACACGTGTGCCTTGGAGAAATCTCAGGAATAATACAAACAAAAAGAGAAATCTCTTCCATGAATCCAAAACACAGATAATGCTTGAGTGTCCCAGAAGAGCACTTGCATATGGATGACCCCAACATTCCTTCTGCATTCTTCAAAAGAGCCACACCTGTATGTGGAGGGACAGTCCCTCAGTCAAGGGAATGTATCACTTCTAGTGGGACTGCCTGCCCCAAATGTTAATCAGCCAATCCTGGTGTCACATCCTCTACTGGCAAAGCAGTAGACAAGTGACAAAGTTAGGTTTCAGTAAGTGGTCTTCAGGGACTAAAAATGCTGGAGTTCCTTTATATTGACAGGGGAACCCAAATTGAGATCAGGCATTTGTTCCCATCAGCCAGACACCTAGACTATCTCTGGGTGTGGGCCTTCTGAGGATAATTCTTCACCTTTACCTTTAATTCTATTACAGAAAATTGATTGCATTGATGGTCCCAATTAATGGTTTCCATATTCATACCCTTTGCAAAAGATGGAATCCCATCAAGAGTTGGAGTATAATTCCTTACCCCTTGCATCTGGCCAATAGAATGGGGCAAAGGGGACATGGGATTGATGGTATGCTGGCTCAAAGCTTTGACTTCTGGAAGCCTCAGAACCTTGGTGCCACCATAAGGGCAAGACTGGCCTATGCTGCTGGAGAGTGGCCAGGGGTATCAGTTCACTCTGAAAAGCAGAACCACCTAGTAGACAGGCAGCTGCCCTTGGATACATAGGGAAGATAGTCCTAGTTTAGTTGGACTCTGAGTGAATTGATTTTTTAAAGCCACTAAGCTTAGAGGTTGTTAAGCTTAGAGGTTGTTATTGCCAGTCAGTAACTAACTGATACTCTATGAATTTCTATGTCCCCTCCACTAGATTCCTTTTCTTATGAATCCCTGTGCACTGTGACACAGAACGCTAGTCCGACTCTAGCTAGTCTCCTATTCTTTTAACACACATTTCTTTTTGTAATTTCACTTTATGTTACTTTTCAACAGCTTTCTCTAACAAAATATTAGTACAGTAAAGAATGGAATCTACCAAATGTCACATCTGAGCCTACTACCCAAGTCAGGTTTCATCATGGGCCTCATGGATCCCTGGCCAAAATGCCATTCTCAGGTTGGCCCTAGGATGATCTGTTCTGTTCAGCAGGAAGTTCCTTTAACCTCATTTCTCAACTAGATTATTGACAACACAATGTTTTCACAGCTCAGTGAGAGGAGGAAGATACGCTTCAGAAGGTGTTTGAGAACATTGCCCTTTCTATGCCACTGTTCACCTCGTTGGAGAAGGAAGACAATAATCTCCTCCAGAATGTTCTCTTTTTCTAAATATTTAAAGTGTTTGAATGGAGAAGACCAAACAGATATGTTTTAGTCTGCCTGTGTGTCACTGAGACTAAATGACCTAACAACGAGCAACTAGAGTGAAGAAGAGTTTTATTTGGCTCATGGTTTCAGAGTTCAGTCCATGGTTGACTGACTCTCATAGCACCGAGCCCAGGTGAGGCAGAACATTCATGGACAGCTGCTCAGCTCATGATAGCCAGGAAGTAGAAAGAGAGAGCTCTGCTGGCCAGGGACAAAATATAAATCCCAAGAGCACATACCCCAGTGACCTGCTTCCTCTAGCCCTGTTCTCCCTGTCTACAGTTAGCACCCATTAATCCATTCAAATTATTAATCCATCCACTAAGTTAAGTTCTCATAATCTAATCATTTACTCTCTGAACCTTGCTGCATTGTCTCACCCATGAACTTTTGGGGGAAAATTCATATCCAAACCAAAACTAGATATTTCTCATATAATTGTATTTTTCTGACCTAAAATGGAGTGATTGAAGTCCCCCTAGTCCTCTTCCTGATAATCCCATTGTCCATCATTTTTTTCTCCTACCACACTGTAGCTTCCACTTGAGATGTAACTTTTTTTTTGTTAGAGGAGTAGGGGGAGGGTATAAGCTTGCTCAAAAACCCTATTATTTAGACTAGTGGAAATAACTTAAAATTTTCCAAGAAAAATAATCCCCACAACTCTGTAAATGTTTCTATGGAGAGAATTTTCTGAGTCTGCTTTGGTCTTTTCAACAAGGTGCACAATTGGAATCCTATTATTACCTTGCTGATTTCCTAGATTTGATTCTTTTGCTGATATTTATAATTCCCATGGCATTTAACTGTTTACAAAAATGACATGAGTTAAGGTATTATTATGTATTATTCCTCTCAGAATAAATTGAGGCTTATAGAGGCAAGAAAATGGTGGCAATGTCCCACAGCTAAGTGTCAGAGCTGGAATCGCACGCCAGTCTGTCAAAGTCCTAAGTCAGAACGTTTTGCCTTATACTGTGTCAATAATTGTAAAATCAAAAAATATCAAATCATCAAATATTCAAATGGGTTAACTACTTTTTAAGTGGAAAGCAATAAGTGGTCTTCATGAGTTTTCTTCTTCCAATCCTAAGAAGATAAATCATGTTGAAATCACACCTGATTTTTTCCCTTTTTCTTTTCACACTCAACAACTTCCTCAGGCTTCTGTGTGAACCTGAAGCGGGCAGAAGAGTATGCAGTGGTCTCCCTGAATGGGACCCAGGGAACTCTGATACAGAACCTCACTCATGAACTTGAGAAGAATTAACATTATTACTTTAAGCAATTGCCTAGGTTCCTGATGGTTAGAAAGAACACAAGATATGCAGAACACGCTGACTCCCCATTTTTGAGGATTTCACCTTAAGGGGTAATACCCATGGAAAATGCAAGATTGCCTACAAGAAATGCAAAACTAAGAATTATGGTACATTCTATAGATCAATGCTGCCCAGGAGATTTCTATAAGTATGCAAAGATATCTGTGTTATCCAATTTATGGCATATCAATATATGTTTATATAAGTGACTGTGCTGGCCACATGTGGCTATGGAGCACTTGAAATGTTGCTAGTATAGGACTGGGAGTATAGCTCAGTGGTAGAAAAAGAAATGTAGCTAGTACAATGGAGGAATTGATGTTTTATTTTTACTTAAGTTTAATGAATAACAATAATTTTCTGACATTCCAATTTTAATAGCCACAAATAGTAAGAGATTACCATATGAAACAGCACAGCTCTTGACCACAGAAGTCTAAAGAAAGCGGTGAGGGAAGGTCTCATCAAGAAGACACGTTTTAGCAGGGCACACATGGGAGGCTGAGGCAGGAGGATCTTGGGTTCAAAGCCAGCCTCAGCAAAAGTGAGGCACTAAATTAATCTAAAATAAAATGCAATATAGGGCTGGGGATATGTTTCAGCGTTTGAGTGCATCTGAATTCAATCCCTGGTACCCTGCCCCACCCCAGCCCCCCAAAAAAGAAGATACATTTTAAGCAACTTTCAAAGTAAATTTGGGAGGGTAGAAAATGCAATTGGATTGAGAAAGAAGGAAAAGGAAGAGGAAACACCAAAGTATTTGAGCTAGTAGAAGGCCTGGGGTTACAGATTGAAAATTCAACTGCAAGAAAATGCAAAGAAGCAAAGTAGGTTGGGGACAGGCAGGGACTTTATTAGTCCATTTGGTGCTGCTATAACAGAACTCCAAAGACTGGGTAATTATAGAGAAACAGTGATTTATTTCTCATAGTTAAGGAGACTGGACAGCCCCAACACCAAAGAGCTGCATCTGGCAAGAGACTTCTTGCTACATCATCCCACAGAAGGAAGTAGAAGGGCAAGACAGGACAAGAGGGGACCAACTCGTTTTTTGTAACAAAACCCACTCCCTTGATAAAGGCATGAATCCATCATAAGGCCCTCATGACCTAAACTCCTCCTAGGCACACCCTCCCAGCCCTGTTGTACTGGGGATTATTTCCAGGGTATAACTTTGGGGGACACATTTGAACCACAGCAGGGACTACAGAGCATCAGGACTCTTCCCCACCTAAGGTGGCAGTCACAAATCAGCTCCAGGCAATTGTTGCCATATGGAAAGGCAGACTTCATGTGAACATCATTTTCTTTTTTATGAAGAAGTCAAAAAGTTGTATTTTTATGGTCAGTTGCCTAATATTAAATGTGGGCAGCAGCATTGGTTGGTACAGGCTAATTGTTTTAGCAGATGCTGTTGGTGCCACTGCGCATATCCACTCTGTATTCACCTCCATGCACAAGTGTGTCTACTGTGGATGCCTTTAATTCTGCCTGCAGGACATGGTGCATACTCTTGGACTTTGTGCAAGACAGACCATGAATACTGAAGTTATTGTCCCCAGGAGTATCCCTCATTGCCCTGGGTCTGTGCTGTCTCATAAAGTAGCCACTATGACTATTTATATTTAAATTAATTAAAAGGAAATAAAATGTCAGCTCCTCAGTTGCACATTTTTAAGTGCTCAATAACCACATGTGGCAAGTCACTACAGTATTGGACAGTACAGCTATAGCATTTCCATCATCCAGAAAGTTCTATTGGGCAGCAACCTCTCAAGATGTTTAAAGAATTCTCTTAAATAAAACCTACCAAATTATGCTATGTCCTTGTATGAATATGCCACAATGAATCCGAATATATATATGTATTATATACATATATATACACAACACACAACACACACACACATATATACACATTCACAATTGCACTCACTAATTATAATAGTAGAAGGAAGAGCAATAGAGTAGAGCAAGCAGATCAGGGAGGTAAGAGGAGAGTGAAAGGGAAGGTCCTAGAATACAATTGATCAAGTTTGATACCATGTACAAGTATGACATAGTGAATCCCACTATTAAGGTTCATTATGTACCAGTAAAAAAATGTCTACAAGAAGAATAAGGCACTATTTCTGCTATGGAAAACTCAGTCTAGAGGAAATTCTTTCTGAAGCTTTCTGGTTTAGAAAATTTGGAAGATATTTCTATTAGATAATTTTTTACACTAATGAATGGCCATGGGAAAGATACAAATTAGATTATGTAGAAGGAAATGAGAGGGAGGGGGGATATGAAAAATGGTGAACCAGACAGACATCATTTACCCTATGTACCTGTATGATTACACAAATAGTATGAATCTACATCATGCACCAACCATAGAAACCGAACTGATGTACCCCATTTGTGTACAATGAATCAAAATGCAGTCTGTAAAAAATAAATAAATAAATAAATAAATAAATAAAAAAACACAACCCAAAGCTTAGGAATTAAACAATGTCCCTATAACTAAAAGAAATATTATAGAAGAAACTGGTTCATGATGTGTCCCATACCTGGAACAAGGAGGGCCTATTTAATACGTATCTGCTGAATGAATGAATGCAGAGGCATGAGTGCATATGGGTAGAAATGTAGTGTTCTTGAGTCCTTTCCCCTTTCATGGGAACTAAAGAGACAATGGCCTGTGTAGAAGTAAAGTGAGGGCATTGCATGAAGTATTTTTCTTAAGGTTTATGCTAGACTTTGCCTTTGATTGTTCTGAAGTGGCCCAGGACATAAGAGAGATTAGGAGTGGGACACTCAGTCCACTGGATTCCAAACCCAGCCCTGGCCAGCTGTGATGCTGGGCTAGTCGCTTAGGGTCTCAACCTTGAACCTCATGTGTAGAACAGGAGTACCCAGTGTCCCCTGATTGGGGGTGATAGTTGTGAATGAGAGTACCAACAAGGTGGACACTTAAAAAAAGAAAAGGAAACCTTATTTTGGAATCCCCTGTGAGTTGGTTATTGTCTTTGGTAGCTTCAACTCCCTGGAACTCACCTGTTTTTAACAAACAAAGGGGTGGGCTGTTGGGATTTGGGACTTTAGTGTTGACATTCAACAGCTCATGCTAAAGGGTAGAGAGGATCTGGAGGTTTCGTTTTGCCCAAGATTGTGTCACTCCAACCTGCCCAACGCAAAATGAAGCTGTGTATCTGAGAAGCACTGTCCCTTATTTATTTAGAAACATTTCTGGGTTTTTAGGTTTTGTTTATAGAGGGATTTGTGGCCAGCTGGTGGGATTTGAACAGTGTTTTCCCTGCAGGAGGCAAATTCTGACCTACTAATACACTTTTGAAAGCTGAAACTGATTTAAAATATTTATTTTAGCCCCCTCACAGCCATGACACAGCAGGAAGGAGTCCAGCATTCATTTTACAAAGGTCTAAATACATCTAGCAGCCTCTTGTAGGCAACAGCCTGTATCCTCCCCAAGGCTTTCTCCACCTGCTCAAACACCTGCCCAGTATGTGAGCGTCTGAGTCAAACAGTATTTAATGCCTTACCCTGAGGGCGCACAGGCTCACCCACCCCTATTTGGAGGACAATAGAGACTTGTCCCGCCTTCCCTTACCTACAGACTCAGCACTGAGGAGATACTTTCCTAGTTTCAGCTTCACTGAGATCTGTTAAAGGTGGTGTGAAAGAGAAAACAAGACCAGGAGAAAAAGAGAGGAAAAGAAATAATTGTCCGTTTTTTGTGGCTTTTCAGTATCACAGAGGTTGAGAAAGATCCAAGAATATGTAAGAGTACTTCCTGAGTGCTTACATAATCCTCAGAGAAGGGTGAGGGCACAAAATAGGAGAATGCCAACATGAACCTTCACTGGTTTTGAATAGTGAAACAAATTGATTGTCCCCTCTGAACACCCAGTAGATCTGAGGACCTGCAAGATGCTCTATGCATATTATCACGTGATTCCTCACTATTCGCCACTGTGGGACAGGCATGACTATTTATGAATATTTTATTAAATTTATTATTTAATATTTATTAAATATCTTTGAATATTTTACAAATGAAGAAACTTGCATTCCAAAAAAAAGTTTCAACAACTTGGGAAGCAAGGCCAAGTGAGCACAGATTTGGAGGCCACACAGACGCGGGCAGAGAGTCCCAGCTCAGGTATGGGCAGCTAGTTTAATTTTGCTCTCTCCATGGTATCTATAAAAGAGGGGGAGTGGCGATAGTTAATGAATGACCTTTCTCATGAAGATTTAGTGAGTTTAACACACACAGATGCCTCGCACATCCCCTCACAGGAGACTTGCTGAACCAAGCTTTTCGATGATCATCCTCGGAGACTATAGGCAGCTTGGGGGGTGACAGAGTTGGGGTGCTGGCTCTGACTGCATTATTCCACTCATGAAGCTTCCATGTATTCGGCTTTCAAAAACTAAATTCAGAGAAGATAATTGGAAGTACAGAAGGCTGGACAAGGGAGAACAGGAGGGAGATGGGCCCAGTCCCTTCTGTTCTGGAACCCCATCCCATGATTCCCTCCCCAGATCCTGGAGGAAAATCTGCTTGTTGAACTGAAAAGTTTTGTTTTTTGTTTTGTTTTTAATCTAGAGAAGAGGCTCTGTAAGTCTTCTGGGATTGCCAGGTGTGATGGTAAAAAGAAATCACAATGTACACAAGATCATTACAGGCCACCTCACCATTTTCTTTCCCCTGAGACTGCCTTCACTCATACCCTATCCCTCCTTCTCCCTGCTTCCATCTCCTGGCATGGGCCTCCTTCCTCAAGGAACAGCTCAAATCCCACCACTCCCCATGATTCTGGTCTTTCCTTTCTCTGGATGCTGAAATATTTATTTTTAGGTTAAATATTTATTGATACTCTGTTTCATAAGAACTAATCTTCCCCAGATATGTACTTTAGTCTACCTTAGGGTTTGATTCTGTGATAAACCTAGAAGGCTTTCAACAGATAAGAGCTTTGTATGAATCCTTGCTAAGAATTGGACTGAATGTGGAACCAACCTAGATGTCCTTCAGTTGATGAATGGATAAAGAAACTGTGGTATATATTACACAATGGAATATTACCCAGCTATAAAGAATAATGAAATTATGGCATTTGCAGGCAAATGGATGAAATGGAGAATATCATGTTAAGTGAGATAAGCCCAATCTCAAAAATCCAAAAGACAAATGATTTCACTGATAAGTGGATGATGATACATAATGGGGGGTGGGAGGGGTCAAGAATGGAGGAAGGAGGGACTGTATAGAGGGAAAAGAGGGGTGGAAGGGTAGGGGGAAGGAAAAAATAACAGAATGAATCAAACCTCATTACCCTATGTGAATGTATGATTACACAAACAGTATGCTGTTACTTCATGTACCAAACAGAAACAACATGTATCCCATTTGTTTACAATAAAATAAATTTTAAAAAGTGCACAGTTAGGAGACATAAGCACCCAAGAAGCACATGTACCCCTGACCAAGGACAGAATGCCAACCCCCGATTTGCCTTCCCTCGATTCCTGTCTTCTTATTCATCCTTATCTTCCTTCCTTATGGTCTCTTTCCATTTCTTGTTTCTTCCTGGGGGCCATGATTTCACTGCCCTACCAAAACAATTGAGATTTTTCTTTTCAAATCACCTGAGTTGTGCAGATACATGCCAAGGATAGGTGATTCAGGACCCTGGTTTTATGACTTGCCGGGACCATGCTGTCCTTTGCATTAAGAAGTTTTCCCCGGGTTCCCAGAAAAAACTCATTCAATCTGGACTTTTTGTTGCCTCCAACTTTCCCCCAAGGGACCCTGTTCACATTACCTGGCCGAATCATCCACCAGAGGGTCTTCTTTGCACAGTTGTCCCCAAGGTCTCATCCGCCCAGCACACTGGCGCTCACACTCTTGGTCCGCTTGCCTCTGAGGTTCTTTCTTTCCCCGGTCATGTTACCTCAGTGACTTTGTTTGTGATTCTTTTTTCCCTCTTTTTTTACGGGTGCATTGTGGTAGTACCTATTGATGGGGTGTTCATACAGGCGTGACAAAAAAAAAAAAAAAGAATTGGACTGACTGTTAATTTGTGAAACATCCTCCTGGGGGTGAGGACCCAACTAAGAACTTGGCACAAAATGAGAACTTGGTTTCCACCCTCAAGGTGATTTCCTCCCTTGAAGGCGCAGCATTTTATAACTTAGAGGCACTGTAACAGAGAGGCTAGCAACTTGGGCCTAGAGCTACTTCATCTCCCTTGCTTTTGTTAGCAGTAAAATGGACAAAAGAGTCAAGTGTCCCTCATGAGGTCCTTGTCTGCCTTAAATGAGATCATGAAAGTACATCTCAGGCTGAGCCTGCATAGACTAAAAACTCAAGAGTCTGCACAGAATAAAAGTTCAAGGTTAGCAATAGGTAGGTTCAGCACTGAGAAAAGTCATTGTTTAAAGGCCGCAGAGGAACAATAAGCATCTTAGCCTCAAGAGACTCATCTGGATGTATCCCAGGTTCAACTAAGCTGCTGTCAAATTAGTTTTAAGTATTTTATGCTAAGTACATAGCTATTGTTGTTTTGTTTGCTTGTTTGTTTTGGGGGTTTTTCTTTTTGGTATCAGGGATTGAACTCAGAGGCACTCAACCACTGAGCCACATTCCCAGCCATATTTTGTATTTTATTTAGAGATAGTTTACAATAGAAATAGACCCTTCTGCCATTCCAGTTTCTCGGTACTGGAGAAGGAAAGAGGGAAACGAAACTGAAGAAATGGAAAAGATCTTGCTTCTGAGCCTCGAAGTCCAAGGTGGGAGATGAGTCAAGTTAAGACCATCTGTTGCCCACTCCTGCCCCCCACTTGTGGGGGTAAATAAGTTGGAGACACACACACTGATAGAGCTCCAGGTAGCAAATCTGGAGGAGTTCATTGCTATAGAGTCTAACATGAGGAGAGTAGAGTGTTGAGTACCCTGAGCTTTAGTGGAGCTGAGTTTTATTCTTTCTAACATGGGCCCCATTTCCTTTTTCTTAGGCAGCTTTAGGACAATATGGCAGATTTGACGTGACTGAGCCAGAACCATTGCCTCACAGTCACCTTGTGAGACCGCAGACTGGCTCAAGGAGCTGCTGCATCCAACTTGGGCATGCAGTAGGGGGATCAGTGCTCAGGAAATCACTGGTCCATGTTAACGTGCTCTGCTAAGGGAGCTCCAGGATTGCTTTGAGCAAGCATCGACTGGGTTCCCCGTGGTCTTGAACCTTGTTGGAAGTCCTCAGAACACTACAGTTCAGCTCCCATTTAGGTTAAGGGTTGCCACCAATGGCAACAAGGGGGATCTGATACAAAGGCTCGTGTTCTGGGTGAACTTGGTTGGAAGGTGGGGATTGACAACTGCCAAGAGGGTCCCAGGTTGATGCTATTAATATGCATCCCTTCAGCTGAGGATGTTACAGTGCAAAGAGGCAGTTGCCTGGACTTTGAATGTGCTCATTCTCAATGGGATCATTCTCCTTGTTTGAAGATAAAAAAGAACAACCTGCAATTACAGATTCAACAGAAGCATGTGTTGAAATACACAGAGGAAGCTGTGCAGACTTGAGATGATAAGCCGAAACTCTAGGAGGAAGGTGATAAGGCAGATGTCCTAATAACAATAAAAACAACGGGGTGAACATTTCCTGCATGCAAACTCCATGCCAGAGATGGTACTCAAGACCAAAGCTGCATTTTCTCAATGTTCTTGCCTCATTCTGTGAAATAGGGACTGTGACCTTCCTTTCATAGTTGAGGTGCCCCAGGCACTATACGTTAGGTGCCTGCCTAGAGTCACACAACCATAAAGTGCAGAGACAAGACTCCAGTGCAGATTGGCCTGATTCCAACATCTCAGCTCTTTGTACCAAGGTGCCACTGTTAGTCATTAATACAGCCTTCACTGACATGAACATAGAGTACCGACTAGGCGCAGGGCAACATACAGAATCCCCAGGGGGACAGAAGAAAGTGTAAAACCAACTGTGCTTGCAATATAGTTCCAAAATAAGCAAGGAGCTACTTATGTGGTTATTAATTGGGTTAGAATTAGGGCCATCTCCCAAAGAGAATAATAATCCTTCCCAGGGTGGAAACCACATCTGGATAGCTTTCCTATCCAGAGTGCTTTGCTCAGGAATTATACTAAGCAGGCTCTGGGAAAACTTCTCTTAATGCTGAAGAGAGGGACATGGAACAAGTAAGGTCTTAAAAGCTAGAGGTCCCAAGAAATGGTTTTAGCCCTACCCCAAACTAGCTCAGTGCCCTTGGCAAGTTAACTCTCCTCTCTGGTGATTGGAATCACTTGATTTCCTAGTCTATAGAAAAGGAATATTAAAAAAGAAATTGAATGTATTTCCTGGTCTACTTCACAAGGTTCAGTGGATATCAAATGAAGTATTGCATAAATGTGTTATTAAAAGCTGTAAGGAAATTCTTTAAGGAACTTTATTCCTTGGAAAGACTGCAGGGAATTGGCAGTGGGCAGACATCCCTGAAAGGGGGAGAGCTTAGGAATGACTTCATGGAGGAAGGAGACAAAGGAAGCCATAGAGTTTTCTGAGATTGTAAAAAGATGGGATAAAGGGTTCTCTCCAGCTTTGGATTCAAGGATTTCCTTGCCCCTTTTCCCCACAGTGAGCTTGGCCATATTCCTTCTCTGCATGGTGATTCACGCAAAGGACTGACATTTCCTGGTGAAGTGGTCAAGACCCAGTGTCTGGATTGGAGCTCCTGTCCAATCCTGTTGTTGTTGCAGCAAGTTTCTTCATTCTAAAGTTCAGTTTCCTCAGAATAAAATAAGCACATAGTAGTACAACTATTATAGAGTTATTGCAATTTTTAAAATTAGTAATTCCTTTAAGGATCTTAGCCCAATGGTTGGAAAATGTAGGCCATTATTAATAGTATTGTCATGTGTTCAATAATCACTAATACTAAATAGTTCCTGGTTTACTTCTATCACTCTCATCCCCAGTTCACTTCAGTTAAAGTTCAATTTCTAAAGAAAAAAAAAAAATCTTAAAGACTCATGAAATCAGTGAAGCAAAGGTTGCTTTAAAAAGTTGTGAAGCAAGAAGTCAGAAGAAACACTCTCCCTGGATCCAGATTTTCTCCAATAATCTTAAATTGAAGAACAAACTAGCACAGGCATCATCTTATACCTTATAAGATTATGAGTAAACAATGTCAAGGGATTTCATATTCCATAGCCCTTCTGTAGAGAGCGCTGGAGAAAGTGGATTGTTTTGTGAGGTAGTCACTATCACTTGTTCTTTATTGTCCTAAATTTGTAGCCTTGTGGGATCCCAAAGTCAACTCCCAGACATCTTCTGAACAAAAGCACACTTGAATAATTACACACTTCGGAATTTCTTTCCTGATTCAACTTGCAAAGTCCATGAATTCCTTCCAACAGAAGCTGAAGTAAAAGAAGAACCTTCAACAAAATTGTTATTTGTATTTTCTTTTAAAACTTTCAGAGTGTATAGGTTTGGGGAAAGTTCTGTTTTTTGGTGGGAGAGTGGAAAAGAAAGAAGAAGAGGTTTAAAGCACTTTTGGGTTTCCCACAGCAGGGATGGAAACTCCCCACCCTAGAGGCTTCTTTTCTCCCTAGAAAAGCAACTGTCCTTAAGTTCCTCAGGAGAGCCCCCAGCACAGCATGACAACGGTTCTGTCCTCCTCTTTGCTGGGAAAGATGCTGGAGCTTTAAGAGAGGGAAGTAAATTCACACTTGCACACAGCCAGCTAACCTCTTACCCACAGGTCAAATTTCACTTAGGCCCATTGAAAATGACCCAAGACCTGCCATTTTGAAAATCATCAGGCAGCCATTGCTTCTCCAGGAAGCTTCCTATATCCGACAGAAGGTAGTTCTGGTCACCTCTTGGTTATGGATGGCATTTCTTTGAAATAAGCAAACCTCTCTGAAAAGATCAAAGGACAGAAGAAAGTGAAGTATTCTATGATGACACTGAAAAGACATTGCCTTTCTGTCCCACAAGAGATTTGTCTTCAGGCACACAATGAAGGATGGGAATCCCAAAGCAGAAACTTGGAAGCTTCATTTGCTACAAAGGGGCCTGAGCAAGCATTGTAAGGTCACACAGAACCTGTCCTTCTGTTTGTGTAGATTAACCTTAAATAAACTAGTTCCCTTCTTAAGTGGTATTTTTTGTTTCATTTCTCTGGGTTTTCATCCTTTTTATTTCACAGTTATTTCGATTCACTCTGTGACAGTCTAAGAGAAAAACTTAGTATGGAGTCACCTCCGAGTCACAAACAGAGATTCTCATTTATGTGGGATGACACTTGCCTCCCTTCTCACATTGGTTATGTCAGATTGATTTGTCTATCAGCACCTTTTCTGATGAGGCATGCAGTGAAGAGCTCACGACAGGCTAATTAACATCTCCCTCACTTCACATACTTGTCATTTTTTGTGTGTGGTGAACATTTAAAATATTTCAGCAAGTTTAAAATGCATAATATTGTTGTTTGTAATAACCACCATTCTGTGCAACAGATCACCAGATCTTATTCTTCTGGTAAAGCTTTGAATCCTGTCATTACCATGGACTAGTGAATGAACTCAGTTCAGATATTAACCCCCTAACTTCAGTTTCCTCAGTCCTAGAGTTCAGTCTAGAATAGTGTCCACTTCACAGGGATATTATAAGGGTTTCATAATTTCACAAAGGACCAAGAAATTCTATCTCCTACTACAGTATTTTAATGGGATCTTATTAAACTAGATGGCTAAAAGAAAGATGAAAGAGAAGTACCTAACATTTTATGATAACTTTAATCTATGTGCATTTCCTAAAGACTCTAATACTTGCATGACTTCGGTTTCCCCAAGATCATGTACTTTTGAGATGGTAAAGAGATTGTCATCGTGAACTGCAATATTCAACTTTGTGGTCCCCAATCCTATCTGTCCTCTAGTTCTCACTATACCTTCTCCTCAACCTCATAACCCATGCTTTGGATCTCACATTCTCTTACCTTTCCAGAATCTTGTATATTGATTGTATCCTTTTTCTCTTTTCAACAGCTCCTTCCCTTCCATCAGTATTTAGGCCTATTCCATCATCTAATATTTCCATACAAAAGCCTAGAATTTCCCTGATCCATCAGTTCTCTCCTCTCTCTCTCTCTCTCTCTCCTCTCTCTCTCTCTCTCTCTCTTTTCTTCTTCAGAGTTTATCTTTAACAAATTATGCATTCACTGCTGCCACTTTTTTCATACCTCACTAACTCCTTAGCTCATAACAATCTGGTTTCTATCCCAAACATTCCACCAAAGAACACTAAGATCCCTAATTGTCTCTGTGCTTTTAAATCCAAAAAACTTTTTTCAGTCTTCATCTCATTGACTTCTCATTGGCATTGACATGGTCCCTCTTGCTGAGAATTCCTTGGCTCTGGGGCACCACATCTTAGTTTTCCTTCCACCTCTCTGGCTGTTTCTTCTTCTCTCCATTTCTTCCTCCCCCCACCCCTTTTACTTCTATTAAATGCTTGTGTGCCCCAGATCTCAGTCCTAGACACTTCTCACTTTATGAAACTTCTCCAGGTGATCATTATCGATCACACTAATAATTATGTGATGCCAACTTGCATCTCTAGTACAGATCACTGCTCTGTGTTCCAGACTCAGATGCCCAACCGCTTATGTACTAAATCTCCACTTGGAAGTATTCATCTGCTTGTCCAAGGCAAGTTCATGACCTTCCCCACCAAACCTGCTCTTCCTCCTGTGTTCCCTATTTCAATGAACGACATCACATTCATCCAGCATGTACCATGCTCCATGTCTTCCTCGTTCATTCACCAGTCTTAACTCACCATCAAGCCATGCATGTCTTCCACCTCCTGCATGTCTCTCAAGTCAGTCATGATTCCCAGTCCTTCCATGGCCATCACCGTAATGGCTCCCTCCCCATTCTCTTTGCTTCTCATTCTTTCTTCACATTGCAGCATTTCAAATCATATCTTTCCTTAAAACTATCCAGCGATTTCCACTTGACACAGGAAAAAAAAAAATGACCCCCATCCTTTAAAAGATGTGGCAAAGACACCTTTCCCCAATATCCATTTTTTTCTTCCTCCTCATGGGTCTTAATTATTGAGCTGGCAGTGTGCTTCTAAAACACACACACATGAATGTTTCCTAACCTCCCTTAGAGAGGAGTAACCTATATGATGTAAGCAGAACCAGTTAAATGGAATAACAAGCAGAGTCTTTTCATCCTTGCCCTTTTGGTTCTTCAAGCCTGGAATTGGGTTGTGATGACTGAAACTCAAGCCTTCATTTTGAGACCCTGAGGATGGAGACTAAAACTACAGGTAGTAAGGTAGAAAGATGGAAAGAGCCTGGGTTAATGACCAAGTAGAACCCTACACAAGCCTTGAATGTCCACTTCTGGACTTTTGCATGAGAGAACAAAATCCTATGTTTAGACTCACCACACTTGGAGTCAAATTTAATTTCTAATTGATACACACAAGATTTGTTAAGGCCCTTCGTAGTCTGGCCTCTACTCTGGATTATGAGCCTCTGCTCACCCCTTCTTACCCCATGCTCTTCAGCACGGCCACATTGGCTTGCTTCCAGCTGTTCAAAGGCACCATGCTGCCTTTCTGCAAGGGTTCTCCTCCTGGAGCCCTCATCCTCCAGGCAGACCTAACTTACCTTTACTTAGCTTTCAGGTCTCAGTTGTGTCCTCTTGAACTTCCTCTGTCCCTCTTCACGCCCTCTCCCACCAACCTAAGAAAGGTTCCTATTATGTGCTGTTGTGCTGTTATTCCCCGTGCCTGACATAGTCCTTGGTATATTCTGTACCTAAAAAATAATAGTTGATGAGTGGATGAATGAAAAGCTCCAGACCCCTTTTTCATAATCTATATAGGACTCTTCATTTTCTCTTGCCAAAACTCTCAACCTTTCACTGACAGTTGTGTGGTGTTTAGATTTCAAAACATCTTCATACAAATTGTCTCATTTTTAGTCTCTACCACAGTCATATAAAACATGCAGATAGTGGCAGATCTTTTTCTAACAAGATTTTCAACAAAATATCAGTCCGTACTCCTCTACTTAAAAAGCCACTAGAGTTTGTGACCTCATTCCCTCTCATTTAAATCTTGAGCCTCAGTAATGAAATTGCAATTTTGAGAATTATCCAACTGGTCTATGGCCATCCAAAATATGTATTCAAACAAACAGCAAGATCAGCTAGGGAAGAAGCTCTTAATATCACCATTGCCTTCCCTTCCGAATAGTGCTTTCTGAAATCAATTCGATTCTCCTGGCCTTAATCACATAGCAAAGGGATCTCAAACTTTAGCAGGCATCAGAATCATCTAGAAGGCACAGATCACTGGGCCTATCCCCATCTCTGATTCAGGAGGCCTGGCAAAGATTTTTACTTCTAACATGATCCCAATGACACACCTGCGGTTGGCTCAAGATCACTTTAAGAATCACTGTTTCAGGGCTCTTCAAAGAAAGAGGATTTGTTTCTTTAAAGGAAGCCAGCAGTGGATAAACTGGATGGGCCCACTGCATAAGACCCTATGGGGGCTGAGGAACAGGATCGTCTGACCTCAGTGGACAAGCCCTGGCTTGCCTTACTGATTACCCAGACCTGGGCCTGACCTCCTCCTAAGACTTTTGAGCTACAGCAGCAGGAGCTGTGTGTGCTGGTATGTCAGTAGCTTGAATGACCCAAGCCACTGGGTACTGGTCCTCCAAACAAGAATAGCATGAAGAAAGCAGGGTGGCATCTCTGATTCTAATTTGACCTTACTGATAGCTCAGAAAGTAGAATGATATCCTCTGTGACTCTGGATAGCCATCCTCATGTGGTTTCCATGGCAACCTTAATAACTGCACATTTTCCTTCATTCTACCACCAGGGTGCTTATATTGTTTCACCCTTTCATCCTCCATTCCCCTCCTGACATGGACTGGGAATTGGTTTGTTCCTAAAGTCTGGTTGTGTCTGTTTCATAATTGATTTTGAAAACCTGATTTAGATGTAAGGTCCAGGATCAAAATTAAGACTGGTAAAGTATAACTCCTATTCTCATCTATTCAATGTCTTTAATAAGTTTCAGGTTGTGAGCAAGAACTCTGGTCCTGCTTACCTGATAGGAGAGGCATTTTCTTCTGCTTAGTCTATTCATAAAATTTTGCAGAATATATTACAATTGTTAAAGCCAGCCATGTTTCAAGAATGCACGTTGATCACAAACACTGCAAAATATCTGATGTCTTGTCATTTCCTTTTGAGGGAGTTGAAGTTAATACAAATACACAAAGACAGCAGGAGGGGTCAAGTCTGGAGGCAAGTGGCCCACACATTCCCCAATGAGTCATCTCATCTGTGGGAACTATACCATCCAATAGCACCACCCAGAGACTCATCTGGAAGACTGCAGCTGCTTCATCAGAGTGCACATTGAAAAGAGCTCTGTAGTGATTAATATAATAACAATAATAGTAACACAGGGATTTATTTTCCAAGTATTTTCTTTCCTACATGTAGCTAAGAACACCTCCTTATAATCGATACACTTTAGGCTTTATACAAACAGCAGTGGGGGATTGGAAAAGGCTCAAGATGTTCTTCATCATGGAATAATAAGTAGTTACTTAAAATAATGCTGAGGACTTTATTGATATGGAAGGACAGTCACAATACATTGCTAGGCTTTTTAATGTAGGTTTTTAATAGTGTGAGCTCATTTCTGCCACATATATATGCATATACTGGTGGAAGTCTGAAACATATACCTTGAAGTGATTATCTCTGGATGGTAGAATTATAAGCAATATTTTCCCTCTTTTTATTCATCTGTATTCTTAACTTTTCTGCCCAACCATGCTTTAATGTTTTTTGCAAGTCTACTGAAGTATGCACTTTCTGTCTTTTGCATTTAAATCTTAATTTAGATAGAGCCTATAATCTTGTCAAACAGCATATTGTCATAATGGTATGATTTCTACCCATTTGCTGTTACCTTACAGCCATAAGGCTAAATGAAGAACCAGCCAGGAGAATTGCAGCTTTCACTCGACATACTTGTTTCAGAACGAAGTGTCACGTGTCCAAACTGTCCTTGGTGGAGGCCTCACTCCCAACACTACTTGGATCAACTTATTTTCCTCATCTACTCTACTTACCTGATGAGACCTTTTCTTCCTTCCTCACTCCCTGAACATGCCATGCTCCAGGATTTCATTCCATTTAGTTTCACCACCTGCTGGACCTTCTCCTTCTGGCCTCACCTATCAGCATCTGCCCATTTTCAGTGCCTCCTTTCTCAGAGCCTTTCCTGAAGCCTGATAGGCCAAGCTCCCCAGAGGGAGCTCCCAAGGAGGGAGTCAGAAAGCCAGACAAGGCCTCCCAACTACCCTGCCTTTCCCAGTATGCCCCCAGAGTCTTCCTGAATAGGCCACATCTGCAAATGGTGAGCAACCTCTACTCTAAAGGTACAATGGCCATTTATTAGGTCAAGAGACATAATTTGACCAAAATACATACACAAATAAGAACTGGCCACATACTAACATGTTTTATTAAAATTCAGAGATTATTGAGAAGCAGCAATTTCAAAAGCATGTCTGAAAGAACAGAACAGCACCAAAAGTAGTAGAAGACAGGAAATAGTTAAACTCAGAGCTGAAATCAATGAAATTGAAACAAAAGAAACAATACAAAAAATTGACAAAATAAACAAAATTGATAAACCTTAGCCACACTAACAAAGAGAAGACGAGAGAAAACCCAAATCATTAACATTCGGAATGAACAAGGAAATATCACAACAGACAGGATTGAAATACAAAACATAATTAGAAGCTATTTTGAAAATCTATACTCCAACAAATAGAAAATTTCGAAGACATCAACAGATTTCTAGAGACATATGAATTGCCTAAACTGAACGTGGAGGACATAAACAATTTAAATAGACCAATTTCAAGTACTGAAATAGAAGAAGTCATCAAAAGCCTACCAACAAAGAAAAGTCGGGACCAGATGGGTTCTCAGCCGAGTTCTATAAAACCTTTAAAGAAGAGCTCATTCCAATACTTCTCAAAGTATTCCATGAAATAGAAGAGGAGGGAACCCTCCCAAACTCATTCTATGAAGCCAATATCACACTGATACCTAAACCAGACAGAGACTCATCAAGGAAAGAAAATTTCAGACCAATATCCTTAATGAACATCGACAAAATTCTCAACAAAATTTTAGCAAATCGCATACAAAAACATATTAAAAAGATAGTGCATCATGATCAAGTGGGTTTCATCCCAGGGATGCAAGGTTGGTTCAACATCAGGAAATCAATAAACGTAATTCACCATATTAATAGACTTAAAGTCAAGAATCACATGATTATTTCAATAGATGCAGAAAAAGCATTTGATAAAATACAGCATCCCTTCATGCTCAAAACACTAGAAAAAATAGGGATAGTGGGAACATTCCTTAACATTGTAAAGGCCATTTACGCTAAGCCCATGGCTAATATCATTCTAAATGGTGAAAAACTGAAAGCATTCCCCCTAAAAACTGGAACAAGGCAGGGATGCCCTCTTTCACCACTTCTATTCAACATCGTTCTTGAGACTCGGCCAGAGCAATTAGACAAACCAAAGAAATTAAAGGGATACGAATTGGAAAAGAAGAACTCAAACTATCCCTGTTCGCTGATGACATGATTATATATTTAGAGGCACCTGGAAATTCCACCAGAAAACTCTTAGAACTCATAAGTGAATTCAGTAAAGTAGCAGGTTACAAGATCAATGCCCATAAATCAACATTTTTATACATAAGTGATGAATCTTCAGAAAGAGAAATTAGGAAAACTACCCCATTCACAATAGCCTCGAAAAAAATAAAATACTTGGGAATCAATCTCACAAAAGAGGTGAAAGACCTCTACAATGAGAACTATACAACACTAAAGAAAGAAATTAAAGAACACCTTAGAAGATGGAAAGATCTTCCATGTTCTTGGATAGGAAGAATTAATATTGTCAAAATGGCCATACTACCTAAAGTGCTATACAAATTCAATGCAATTCCAATTAAAATCCAATGTGTACCTTACAGAAATAGAGCAAGCAATTATGAAATTCATCTGGAAGAATAAGAAACCCAGAATAGCTAAAGCAATCCTTAGCAGGAAGAGTGAAACAGGGGGTATTGCAATACCAGATCTTCAACTCTACTACAAAGCAATAGTAACAAAAACGCATGGTATTGGTACCAAAATAGAAAGGTAGATCAATGGTACAGAATAGAGGACACGGACACAAACCCAAATAAATACAATTTTCTCATACTAGACAAAGGTGCCAAAAATATGCAATGGAGAAAAGAGCCTCTTCAACAAATGGTGCTGGGAGAATTGGAAATCCATATGCAACAGAATGAAACTAAACCCATATCTCTCACCATGCACGAAACTAAACTCAAAATGGATTAAGGACCTCGGAATCAGACCAGAGACCCTGCAGATTATAGAAGAAAAAGTAGGTCCAAACCTTCACCTTGTTGGTCTAGGATCAGACTTCCTTAACAGGACTCCCATAGCACAAGAAATAAAAGCTAGAATCAACCACTGGGATAGATTCAAACTAAAAAGCTTTCTCTCAGCAAAGGAAACTATCAGCAATGCGAAGAAAGAGCCTACAGAGTGGGAGAATATCTTTGCCAATCATACTTCAGATAGAGCACTAATCTCCAGAATCTATAAAGAACTCAAAAACTCTACTCCAAGAATTCAAATAATCCAGTCAACAAATGGGCTAAGGAAATGAATAGACACTTCACAGAAGAAGATCTACAAGCAATCAACAAACATATGGAAAAATGCTCAACATCTCTAGTAATAAGAGAAATGCAAATCAAAACCACCCTAAGATTCCATCTCACCCCAATTAGAATGGCGATTATCAAGAATACGAGCAACAACCGGTGTTGGCAAGGATGTGGGGAGAAAGGTACACTCATACATTGCTGGTGGGGCTGCAAATTAGTGCAGCCACTCTGGAAAGCACTGTGGAGATTCCTTAGAAAACTTGGAATGGACCCTCCATTTGACCCAGCTATCCCACTCCTTGGCCTATACCCAAAGGACTTAAAATCAGCATACTACAGAGATACAGCCACATCAATGTTCATAGGCTCAATTCACAATAGCCAGACTGTGGAACCAACCTAGATGCCCTTCATTGATGAGTGGATAAAGAAGCTGTGGTATATATATACAATGGAATATTACTCAGCCATAAAGAATGACAAAATTATGGCATTTGCAGGCAAATGGATGAAATTGGAGAATATCATGCTAAGTGAGATAAGCCAATCTCAAAAAGCCAAAGGACGAATGATATCACTAATAAGTGGAGGATGACACATATTGGGGGGGGAGGGAAGGGTTAGTGTTAGGGTTAGAGTTAGGGTTAGGGAGGGGGGCAAGTATGGAGGAAGGAACTACGGTATAGGGTAAAGAGGGGGGGGAGGGGTGGGGGGAGGGAAAAAATAACAGAATGAATCAAACAACATTACTGTATGTAAATTTATGATTACACAAATGGTATGCCTTTACGCCATGTACAAACAGAGAAACAACATGTATCCCATTTGTTTACAATAAAAAAAAAAAAAAAAGCATGTCTGAGCACACCGTTTCCTACAGAGCCATGGACAAGGTTTGACACTGGCGGCATAAGAGTAAGAAAGGGTGGTTTAAGCATCAGTGCACACAAGACCATGATGATTGATTCCACCTTGCAGGTCCCCTTATGCCAATGCCATTGCAGCTGTCCTCGGGCCCTCCTCCCCGTCTCTCTTCAGGCATGGTACCAAGCCTGGTCAATGGACATGGTGTTCCATGGGACAGCTAGAAGACAGCTCCAGTGAAGTCCCTGCCTCCTTCCACCCCAGTAGATGGGGAGAATCTCAGGTGGCCCTTGGAACCCTCCTATCCCTGTTTTCTGACTCTGTCCCATAGTCCACCCAGTGACACTGCCATTTTCCAAGCTCCTCCCAGCCCCTCTCCTGGGCCTCTCTTTAGTCAGGCAGTAAAGGTTTCCTTGGGATGTAAACATCAGCAAGGACAGTCATGAGCATCCTGGATGGGAGGGAAGAAGGTCCTGATCAGACCTGGGCACAGGTGTTCATGGGTCCACCAATACTCCACCTGCCCCCCCACACTCTTCTGCAGTGCTATGCCCCAAAACTGTCTGAAAACCCCCTATCATGATGCCACCCCAAGTGTCTATCCTCCAGGCCAGCTGAGATCTTACCTCCTCTAGGGGTCTTCATGGCTTCCCTCACCTACAGTGCATCCCCTCAGCGCTGACTTTCTCTGTCATTTATTCAGTCCCATAAACACTGTAAGCCCACAGACTTTACAGTGAGACTGGTGGGCCCCAGCCTGTGTGATTCCAGGCAGCTTAACTTCACTGCATCAGTTTCCTTATCTGTAAAATGGAAATTATCACTGCATCTACTCATAGAGTTGTGATAATTAAATGAACTGGGCCATAGTTCCTGCTACATAGGAAGAACTTCATAAATGTGAGCTTTTTCTGCATAGCATGGACAGTCAGTCATCTTCTTGGTATCTGTGAGGATCAATTCCAAGACAACCACCCCCATACCAAAATCTGTTCATGCATGCTTAGTTCCCTTATATAAAATGACATAGTATTTGCATATAACCTATGCATATCTTCTTATATAATAATTTAAATAATTTTAAAATGGCAGTGCCACTAGTTTTTTCATATTATCTAATATAATGTAAACCCTACATGAGTATGTTAGACTACTTTGTTTATGGAATAAGAACAAAAAAACACCATGTTCAGATGCATTTTTTCAAATATTCTTACCCACAGTTTGTTGAATCCACAGATGTAGAACCCACAAGAAGAGGGCTGACTGTATTTTTAAATTTAGTGTGTTCTTATTTAAGTTTCTATAGTTTGCATTTTGTCTTCTTGATGTGATTACAGGTACTTGCAATGCTACAACTGAGCTACTTGCAATGCTTTTTTGTAGTCTTCATACATCTAGCCAGTAACTCCATACAGGAGGTGCTTAAAAACGACTATTTGATGGAGAATACAATACAGTAATAGCAGTGTCATGTGATCTGCAAAAAAATCACATCAAACTGCAAGTCACAAGTCAGTGTAACTCTGAAAGACTTCTAGTTTAAGGCAGCTTTTGCTGTAACACAACCCACTCTAACATATGGCAGTCCAAAAGGGAAGATTTATGATGTGTGGTGATCCTGTGAGTTACCTGAGGAGTCCTCTGTGGGTATCTAGCATTCACCTGGAGAGTTGGCAGGATTGGGAGGACCAAGATGGCCTCACTGATGTCTTCTGGTTGGTTGTGGTGATATCTGGGCCTTCTTACCTCTTATCCAATAGGATAGACTGGGATTCTTCACAGACTGCCAAGTGGCCTCAGGGTAGATCATGTCCACTTTTTTCATTCTCCTACTGATGGGCATTCAGATTACTTCCAAGTTTTTACTGCAGAGAATGTAGTCATGAATGTCTAATATGTAGCTCCTAATGAATAGAATTTTTGGATCACAGGGCATGCACATCCTTGACTTACTAGACAAGTCAAGGCTACATTATCCACAAGGTCTAGGCCTAGAACCTATATATTGTCACTTTGTCATGTTCTATTGTATAAAGCAAGTCACGAGGCCATCCCAGATTCAAAGATGAAGAAATAGATAGCACCACTTGATAAGTAGGAGTGGCAGAGACCCAGTACTAAAAGAGCGTGCACACATAGCCCTGGTCCCTTGGGCCATTATTATAACTACCTACCACACATACAGAGATTTAGTTAGCTGGTGAGATGACATTTGGAAGCATTTTTCTGTATAATGCTCTACAGTTTAACAAAGGCATTACAAACATTTGCTATTTGACCTTCACAACAATCCAAAATTCCTCTGAGGTAGGGATTACCATCTTTAAAAAGCAGAAGAGGAAACGAAAGTTACATAGTTTCCTCAGATTCACACAATTAAAAACATAATTACACTAAAAGGACAGTTTCATTTTTATTATCAAATATTTATTGCACAAAAAGTGCAGGAAGTGGTACAAGCACCTACCCATGTATCTACCACTCATACACTCAAGGAGTGGCCAGTGAACAGTTCACTTGAAGCTCTCTCTGTAACAGTTCCCATATACCTCCATTTCCGCCTGACCAGTCCCTCTGAGATAAAAATCATCTTGAATTTAGTATTTATCATTGTTGGTGCATAAAATTATACATTTTTTGCCTAGGCTTTTTTCCTATTATGCAGTGCTAGTGGGGGTGGAGCCCATACCAGGCAAGTGCTCTACCACTGAGCTGCACCCCGCCCCCTACACAGGTTTCTATCCATCAGTAACATTACTATATTCCATTGTTTCTAAGGCACATGTTGTTTTCTTCTCTCTGAAATCAGGATGTTCTCAACAGCTGTGTCCCAACAGCTTGGCCTGGTGACTACTGTGCCATCCATGGTTGTCACTGCTATCCATGCCACAACACAAGTGCCAGGGACAACCTGCAGAACAGGCGTCAGAAGCCTAGGGAGATTTTCTGGGGACAATAGTGGTGCATTCTTTTACCTTCAAGAACTAAACGTTTGGGCAGAGAGGATAGCGGAAGTGGCAAGTCAGTGATGTCCGCAAGTTCCAGAGCAGAAACCAAAAGCAGGTTGGCTATGGCCGACCAGAGTAGCTTACAAGCTCTCTGTCAGCAACTTTTCCTCGTTTTATGGATTCTTTTCAGAAATGTGATATCACCAATACTCTCATTGGAAGGGGAGGGTTCTTGTGTGGGAAAACGCAGATGTCAGAAAAGGACTTGGAGAAGTCAGAATTTAAGTTTGATAAAGTTTGGGGACTACTTTAACTGATCTGTTTCACTTATGGTTTCCCCTTTTGCACATGCAATATATTTTTTAAAAAACTCGGTCCAATCAAATACAGAACATCAAATTATAAATAACAAGAAAGCATTTTGTCAGAACTTAATTCTCAGTATCTTTTTGCCTTAGCGATGTGCAAAATTACTGTATGTAAAATGTTGGGTAAATTGTTCCAGACTGTACCTTGTGTTTTCTGAAAACCATGCTTGTTTGCTCAACATCATGCTTATGAGATTTTTCAGTTCAATAAGTCTAGCCCTGGTTCATTTATCTTAACTACTGCCTAAAATTCTACTGTGTTTATCCATGTGGGTGAATGTCATCCAATCCTTAATGGGTCTGCATAGAACAAAGTGACCAAGGAAGGCAACTTTGCTCTCTGCCTGAGCTCTAACTCATCTTCTCCTGCACTTGGACATCAGGAATCCTGGTTCCTGGTTCTTGATCCTCAGACTTAAGTTGGAGGCAACCCCAAGCTCCTGTTCTCAGACCTTGGGCAGACTGAATTTACACTATTGCTTTCCCAGTTCTTTAGCTTGAAGGTGATGGATTGTGGGACTGCTTGGTCTCTGACTATATGAACCCCTTTCTATCATACATAATAAATGGAAACTATACACACACACACACGATTAGTTCTATTTCTTTTTCTGGAGAATCCTGACAAAATACTATTGAAAAATTGACATTAATTGTTTATTAGATGCTATCATCTAAGAAATTCAAGGAGAATTTTATAAGAAATTGGATGTGTGAACTATGCATTTTGATGAATGAATGCAAAGGAACAATGGGGATATTGGTCCACGTTATTATTAAAAGGAGAGTCTGAGTTCACAAAGGAACACTTTGGGTCTCAAGGCATTTGATAAGGTAAGGAGGCTTCTGATATAACCCAATTTGAAGAGGGAGAGAGGCAGAAAAGGAGGTAACCTAACAATGACTTTAATAGGACTTCTTAGCAGTTTTACCTAACCCAGTGATTCTCAAAAAGAAGTAACTTAGCCTCACCTTGGAGCTTTTAACATAAGTCCTTCAACTGGGGAACAGAAAAATGATAGCACATGCCTACAATGGAACTTCATTCAGCAATAAAAATGGTTGAACTAGTAATATATTGTATCAACCAAGTTGATTAACCTCAAATGTGTATTCTAAATGAAAGAAGTCTGAATCGAACTTCTGAACTCACATCCTATATGATTCCATTTATATGACATTCTGGGAAAGGTAAAACTATAGGAAGAGGAAACAGATCAGTGATTACCAGGAGCCAGGGGCAGGGAAATAGGTTGATTACAAAGGGGCCCAGGAGTCTATGAGAAGGGCATGGAACTGTTCCATATCAGTGGTGATAGTTTCATGTGTGCATTTAACAAAATTTACAAAACAGTACACTAAAGATGAATTTTATTGGATATAAATTAACTTTAATAAAAATGTAAATAAATATGATTCCAAAGCCCTTTCTTCAAATATTACAATTCATTTGGTCTGGGTTGGAGCCCAGAGATTGTTTTGACAAGGAAAAACAGTTTTTCTAGATTTTCCCTACAGATATCCCTCATGTCTCTTTGACCAAAATAACGTCACATGTTTATTCTCAGATCAATCACTCACAAGGGGAGTGACATTATTCAGAATGGTCTAGATCCGTTTAGCTTTATTCCCTCAGGCTGGAGCAGTCCCAACCTTCCCTCAGGCACAAGGCTGTCCTACACCAGAACAAAGTCAGGGTTGGCTAGAAAAGCTGAAGGAAGAGAAAGGCCTGTTAGGCTAGCCTCAGGCAAATACAGTATAATTCCATTTTACTAAAAGTGAACATAGATAGGTCTAGAGAAAGTAATATAAAACAAAAAGTTATCTCCAGTGGATGAAATTTTAGGACATATTTAGTTTTTGTATTTCTTTTTTTTTTTTTTCAAAAATGTTCTTTTCTCCCTTAGTCCCACCTCTAAAATTTTCTACAATGACTATGTAATTGAACCTCTCCCAAATATTCTCAGATGTTACTTTAAAATAAACACGTATAGCCCTCAACAGGGCTTTTATAAGAAAGTAAATAATACAGGCAGTTGTATAAGATCCAACCTAGGAATCAGCAGAGGTCATAACCTTTCTGATGCAGTCTCCAAAGACGTGGGGCCTTCTTGCACCTGCAGGAATCACAGGATCCAGAAGAACCCAGAAATTTCAGCACTTTAGTTGAGGGGCCACCCTTCTTGCTTGGAAGACTGTGTCCGGTCAGTTGTCTTCCAAAACAGAGGGTTGAACAGCACAAACCAGGTTCCAAGAGTCCAAAACACTACCAAAGACCAGTCTCAGGAACAGAGAACAGAGACATCCACCACAAGCAGGAAGATGCAGATGGAGGGATGAAAATGGTAGGTGGGAAAAGGCAGACAACTGAAGAGCAGTAAGGTCAGTCTGTGTCCCAAGACCACATGTCCAAAACCTCAGCAACACACACACACATACACAGAGCTAGACCAGGTCAGACTGGCATTCTAAGAATGATGTATCCAAAGTGTTATTTGTAGACCCTTCTCAACCTATTTCTGGGATTCAAACAGATGAGGAGACCAAGAATAATTGAATATATTTCTGCAGGAATGGCTCACATCCACTCATCAATTCTATAGGTTTCCCTAAAGCCCAGACACACCCGACGCTCTGCATCAAACCCACATTTACCCTCTCAGCCCACTGTTGGTAGCAAAGAGCAAGCAGTACTTCTGAGAAATGTGAGAAGACCCAAATGCCAAAGATACGAGTTTCCAAGCAAACAGACCTCAAGTTCAAATCAGACTCAAGTTCCTACTTATGCAAACTACTTCACCTCCTTGTGCCTCAGTATTTTCTCTTGCAAAATGAGAATAAGGTTGTTAAGGTATTAAGTGATCCAACTCATGCAGAACATCACAAACCTGAGTAAGCAGAAAGGTTAGAAATTGCCTGCAGATGTACCTGCAATAACCTACCAGGAAAGTGTTTCTTCTCCTCACCTTGAACTCTAAGCACAGAAATTAATCAAGATCTCTGAGGCCACAAGTCTGGAGCCATATGATTCACTTCTCTGAATTGAGGTTTTAATGCCCATAGATCACTAGGGCTTGATCTCAACAGAAAAAGAAATGGTTCTTTGAAAATTAGACCCAGCTAACTTCACCTGCTCACAGCCAGATCACCTGGTGCTGGAAAAGTACGCTCTGACTCCTGAAAAAGCAACAAAATCATACCAAAGGGACCAGAGAGAAAAAGTAAGGTTAAGTCACTGGAACCGCATGTCATCTGCAACAGGCCTGTGTGGGTGCCTGAGCTAAGAGGACAGGAGTAGAAGGAAGAAAGAGAATGCGGCAGCCGCAGAACTGGTGGTTGCTCTGTGCCTTGGAGTAGCTGCGGCCTTTCATTTCTCTCCTTTGTTGAAAAGACTCTTGCTGCTCCTTGTTGGGGAGTAAGTACAGCAGGGGGAAATGGCTCATGAAGCTTGAGGTGAGTGGAGAATGAATTCATTCTCCAGTGAAAATTTCTGAACCATCAAAGTGCTTCATTAATTCCATAAAGAAAGGGGACACACAGGGGCTCTTCAGTGGGAAGATGGCTCCCTGGCTGCTTATCTGGATGTCGGGGTTCTGGATTAGTAACTACTAAAACTGTCCCCAGGGACAAAAAATGGGGGCATGGTGAAAATGAGAATGCTCAAGGTCATATTTATCTCTCCATATTGCCTAGAAGGGAGAGTGCATTTCCTGGGAAGGCTTGCCTGGCTACTGAAAGTACTACCTGACGACATGTGGCCATCCCAGGACTTTCTACTCCCTTTTCTTTGTAATCTAAAATGATTTGTTGGGACTGGGGTTTGTGGCTCAGTGGTAGAGCACTTTGCTAGCTGTGTGAGGCACTGGATTAGATTCTCAGCACCAGATATAAATAAATGAATAAAAGAAGGTCCATCAACATCTAAAAAAGTATTTTTAAAAAATGAAATGCTTTTGTTTGTTTTAGCATATTATTTAGGAAAACAATGTGTTGTGAAACTGCAGAGTGGTCTATTTCAAGATACAAGGCGTGCATTTGGGTAATAGTAGCATTAATCCAATTGTGCATAGTGTAAACAGTGCATCTGATAATAGTGCAAAATACCAGTGAGTTCAAACCTTCCCTTACAGATGGAAAAGCAGAGAGCCAAAGAAGTGAAAGGGACTCACCCAAGGTCACAAAACTTGCTCTTGGCTGATGTGGACTGGAACCCAGGGCCAAGTATAAATATGGATTGGAGGTATGAATTTATTTAATTTTAAATAGTAATTAATCTTCCTCTCAGAGGTAAATACATGTCCATGTTTTAAGTAGTCAAATATCACTACATGGTTTATAACAAATCCATGGTCTCAAACCAGGATACAGGCTCCTCAGAAGCACCTGCTTCTAAACCTGTCACATGCTTCCTCTGACACGTGCCCCTATATTTTTAAATAATGCTGCTGACCACTACATTTGCCATTTTATCCACTTTAGGCATAATATATTGATTTTATAATTTTGGAAATGAAGATTTAGCATTTCCCTGATTTTGCTTTCCTAGTCCTTACATATGTTTGGGAGTGTAATCTTTTTTTTTTAGTTAAACCAATAATCAGCAAATAAATTATTACAACATTATAAGTATCTACTTCTCTGCTGAGTCAAGTAGTAGATAGGATTAATTTCCCTTTCTTTTTCCATTTTTTTCTTGTTCCTGGAATTAAATAGTTACCTTAGGTATTTTTTCCCTTAGTTATTCACATACTGTCGTTAATTCTTCTCAAACCAACCGAATGCCACTGCCCCTCTCAAACTATTTCCTATTACATTAGAATTCCTAATTAATAATTGTTTCCTACCCATGAAGCTCCATCCTCTTTGTTCCAGCATGTCCAGTTGCTCACTAGGCTGGTCCAGACATCAAGCTGGGAAGGAACCTTCCCGGGCATTCCCTCCCTCTAGGGTTGAATTCTTCTGTTTCTCAGACCCATGAATTGATCTCAAATGAATCACTCAATCATTTTTGGTGGGAATACTGCCTGAGAAAGCGTCATAACATAAAATTTTGTGGAAAATGACCTCATACCTGATTGATAGTTTGACTTTCGAGTGAATAGATAGTTGAATGGAAGTATAGACTTTTCCTTCATTATTTGGGAAGCATTGCTTCTTGGACATTGAGCATTCAGTGTTGCATTTGGAAAGTTTGATGCCACTTTGATATGACTTTTTTTTTTTTTTAAATTCTCTTTCTAGGATGTTCTCGTTACCCCTTTGGAGGGGAAGAATATACTAAGCATCTACTGTGTATTAACCTATCAAAGCTTTACACCAACACTTATCTTGATAGTCCTTATAAAAACTAGAGTGGAAATTACTTTGGAATGGAACTCAGGAAGGGTACTAATCTACCTGACACACCAGGCCTGTCAACTGTAGACTATGCTGTAGTGACAAACCTAAAGCCTCACAAAAATCGCTTGAGCATCTTACATTTTTTATGTGAGTTGTTGGTTTCTGCTTTCCTCAGTCTCCCAAGGCCTCTGATGTTCTGGCTCAAACCTGTGCTTTGTGTGCTTTGGGTAGCAGGAGAAAAGAATTTGGTGAATGAGACACAGATCAGGCTTCTTTTGATTGGTAATAGAAAGTGAAAGGCTAGAAAGTAGGGGACAGTTTGGATCTAGAGTATGTAGAGGGTTCTAGACACTAGAAGCATGTGTACTCATGGAAGGGAAAGAAAGACCCTGCGATGGAGGAGGTGGGCTTCAAAGAGAAAGGGTGAGAGATTGCCTAGACACAGGGTACACCGAGAAGGGGCCCCAACTTTTTTTTTTTTTTCTTTTGCAGTGCTGGGGATTCAACCCAGGGCCTTGGGCTTGCAAGGCAAGCACTCTACAATTGAGCTATCTCCCCAGCCTGAAGATCCCCAACTTTGACGGCTGATAGTCCTCATTCAAATTCTAATTCTGTGATCTTAGCAAGTTGCTGAGGTACTGGGGCCTTCCATTTCCTTCTTTGCAAAACAGAAACAGTCATACTTAACCTGGAAGAGTCATTATTGGAGTTAAATGCATTTATATTCATTTACAATACAAGTAAAAGTCGTAGTATAGTACCTGAAGCAACAGCACATGCCCAGTAGGAGGCAGCTGGTAATGACGTTTTACGTTTGGCCTGACCCTCAATATCTGGAGAATTTTCTAATACTTGTAAACAATGTGTCATACAGAGTTTTCAGTGAATCAACAGTTCTGGCCTAAGGAGAGGCTATTTAAAATGCAGTCTGTCTTTTCGGAGAAAAAAAAAAAATAGCCATACTTTCATATTTTTTCTCTTCATTCAGTAATGGGGAAAGTTTTTTCTTAGCATGTTTGTCCTGAAACCATGGATACAGCATAAAAATAAAGGAACGTGACTGCCCTAACGATTGGGATTCACATGGGTAGTCAGAAAGAGTAAGCAAATATATTCAACTTTCTTCCAATACATTCATACATATTTTGAGATATAATAAATGTGGAAGCCCAGGCCTCTTCAAGCTGTTACGGGGGTCATGGTGCGCCCTCTGGTGGCTCGTCCTTTTCAAATGGGTTCACTGGCCCTGAAGAGCGACTACCTCCTGGTAGGGTGCTTGTCTCAACCCAGAAGAGGATCCACATTTGGGGCAGCTTTCTATACACTCCTGGATGGCCAGGTCAAGGTTGCTTCCATGATTGTTAAGGGATTATTGCTTTGCATGTGCACTTTACCAAGTGGCAAGAACATATTCCAGATGTGTGACTATCTTGATCCGTTTGGCTTGAAACGAGGACCAGTAAGTGAGAGGTGGCACTATGATGAAAATTATTTCTAGTGACATGAGCCATCTGTAAGCCTGTGGGGACCTTGTACGCCATGCAAAGGAGTTTATAATGATCCACGTAGCCAATATCGTTAGAGCAATGACTGTCTACCAAAGGATATAATAGAAGAAGGGGACTTGGGTCACTTTGGCTTACATGAGAAAAATGGATTACAGTATGGAAAATCTAAGAAGTGGAGGCTGGTTCAGAAGACCAGGTGAGAGATGCGGTAGTCCAGAGCAGGTGATGCAATATAGATGGAAGAGGAGCTATTTGGAAGTTCTAGCCACACAGGACTTGGCCATTGACTAGTTGCTGAGAGTCAGGAAGAAGGAATTCAGCCTGATGCTCAGATTTATGGTACAAAGGACTGAGGAGATGGTTGGTGGAAACTCTAGCAGAGGCAGAGGTCTGAGGGAATCTATAAGGAGTTCAGTCTAGGACATGTTTGGTTACAGAAACCTCCAACAGTGGGAGATGCCGAGAATGTCAGCTCTCTGTCCACTCAATCTGGGGCTCTTTCTGCTACAACAGAGCGTCCTTATCCTCCATATATTCCTCAGACTTTGGGGTGCTGGGGAGAAGGTGCTGTCAGGATCATTTAGTCATAGCTGGCATAGATTGGCTCAAATGCTTTTGGCGGGGGGTGTCCCTCTTGGTGTTAGGGGAACAGGGAGGGACAAAACTCAGTATATAATGTATTGTTCCCTTTTCCCAAAAACATCCATTCACACCATGCTAATAGTATAATCAACTCAGGCAAGTGTCAATGAATGCTAAACCCATTTGTTTGTAAATAAGCTATTTACCCGTCAAAAAAGTATCTTCCTACGATCATTTATTACAACAAATGGGAAGTATTTTGATTGAAGAAATCCAAGTGACACTACTAATATCTCCCCCATTGATGATTTATTAGAAAGGAGAAAGAACCCCTAAAGTGGAGAAATCACATGAATTCTAGCATACCAGCTCAGCCACAAGGTCAGTTTGTGTCCCCACCATGGACACACTGACACAAGGAGGCTCCAAAGTGACTCTCTGAAAAAGGACACAGTTGTACATAAAACTGGAACCTCATCAAAAGGAAACACCAGACCAACCCAACTGGAAAACTACCTGCCTGAGCTCTTCAGAAATGCAATGTACTAAATTACAAAGGTGGAGGAGCCATTCCAAAGTAAAAGAGCTTAAAGAAACATGGTTGGCTACGTGTAAATACACAAAGCTGGGCTGGGAAAACATGTTTATAAAAGACAATCTTAGAGAGAACCAGCAACATTTAGATTTGATTATGTTTGATAATGGGTTCACATTAGGTGTTGAATTTCCTAACTTAATCATTGTACTGTATTTTTGTTCTTTGGAAAACCTGCCAAAGTGCTTGGGTGGGAAGAATCATGATGTCCTGCAACTTACCTCAATAGTTCCTAGCAATAATGGTAATATTAGTAATATATACCAACTATATATACCAACTATATATAGAAATAAAGCAGATGGTGGCAAAATGTTAATAATTGGTAACTTTAGATAAAAGTATACAGGTGGTTTTAATGGTTCTTTTGCAACTTTCTGGGGCAGGATTATATACACATATAAGTAGATTACTTTTTATATACATACACATACATATTTGCACATACATTTATATGTATATAGACACAAACATATTTATCCAAATAAAAAGGAAAGAAACACATCTACTCAATCCAAATACCAAGCAGAGGGGATTCTGGATATTGCAGATTTCATCCAGTATTCCTCTTTAAGGTAAAATATCTTAATATTACCTTTTCTAGTCACTAAAATTTCATCTTGATGAAATATCAAAAATGGGAGACGAGTAAACGTGTAATTTCCTGCCCTACCAGGCTCTTAAGAATGTGCTTTATTTGCTGTGAATTGAAAATTTGCAACATATAGAGAGGATTTGTTTTCTAAATCCAGGTACTGAAGTTGAAACTCTGAATGCCCAAAGAATGGTTGGAACACCCAAAGAATTGCACTCCTGTTCCCTAGCCACATAGTCCATGGGTGGCCTCCAGAATCAGCCAGGCTGATTATACACCAGCTGTTCCTGCAGTGGGGAGTGAGACTATGTGGATGCTCGTGTTAGCTGGCCGCACCTGCAAATCTCATTGCCCAGGTGAGCATGCGCAGGTCAGTTAGAGAAGCAGGGGCACTGAAATGGACCTTGGGAAGTTCCTACTTCAGCTCCCTCCACTTCCCCATCGGTGGTTTTAATCTCCTCTGCAACTTCCTAGCGCCCAACTTGTCAACCAGCTTCTGTCTGCACACAGGTATGGGCTAAAACTTCTAGTTAGCTATCGAATCCATTTTTTAAATTGTTTAAACTTCTTTTCTTTGGAGAAGGACTCAGAACAAAAATATTTCCATTTCTTGAGGCACTTAATAATTTTTTTTTCTTAGTGACACATGTCAAATCAGCTGGGTATGGTTGGCACAGGCCTGTTAGTCCCAGCAACTTTGGAGGCTGAGACAGGAGGATCACTTCAACCCAGGACTTTGAGGCAAGACTGGACAACATAGCAAGATCCTTCTCAAAAAGAAAAAAAAAAGAGGCAAATCAAATTAAATTGTAGGCATATGTACAGAAAGTGCATTGTATGTGCAAAGATGAAGACATGGGAAGATAAATATCAAAGGTATTTCTAGAGAGTAGGACTAACTAAGTGGGGAAAAGGAGGCCCCCACTTTTTTTTTTGGGGGGGGGGGTAACTGGGAATTGAACCCGGGAGCACTCAACCACTGAGTAATATTCCCAACCCTTTTTTAGTATTTATTTAGAGATAGGGTCTCACTGAGTTGGTTAAGGCCTCTCTAAGGTACTGGAGACTGGCTTTGAACTTGTGATCCTCCTACCTCAGCCTTGTGAGCTACTGGGGATTACAGGCATGTGCCACCTTGCCCAGCAAATGCCCCCACTTTCCACCTTTAACATTTTGTTAAAGTTTTTTTTCTTTAAAAAAGCAGAGACAGACATCATTACCCTATGTACATGTATGATTACACAAATGGTGTGAGTCTACCTTGTGTACAACCATAGAAACGAAAAGTTGTACCCCATTTGTATACAATGAACGCAAAATGCAGTCTGTAAAAATAAAAATAAATACAATTTTTAAAAAATTACCATCATATCCAAAAAAAAGCATATACTATATTTTAATCATTTAAAACTTTCTCAAAAATTTTGAAAAAAAACAAATGAAATCATATGCACTGAACTGAAGTGGGATTTGCCCAGGTTTCCTTTGCACTGCACTCAGGGCGTCCCAGGATAATTATGCCCACGTCCTTCTTATCCTGTGGCAGCAAGTCACTAGCTGATGCCAGTCCTTCAGATCCCCATGTTTCTCTTCTCCAGGCTAAATGTTCCCATTTCCTTCCTGCTGCCACATAGCAGGTTTTCAGGTCTTCTTGACATCCTGCCACCTTTTGCTGCACTTGAGCGTATCAAGTGAATTCAGAAAAAAAAAAAATCATCAGGAAGTGTGGGTGGCAGCTAGTCATCTGTTAAACATTAGCAAGGTGCATGTCCCTGGTATTTGTGCACAGACTTGGCCTTACTTTTCAGGTTGCAGGTGCTCTGTTTGAAGGACTACCTCAGGGCTGGCCAGAGCAGGTGCAGGTTGACCTATTCATCTTCTCAGTCAGAATACCCATGGGGAGTCTCTCACAGGCCACACACAAAACCTGGCTAGCGTTATCGATGCCAAACCCAGGACGAAGAAACAGCAAGAGTGTTGCATGATAGCTTAGTCAGGCTACCCAGAGTAAAAACCTATGATCAGTAGTATTGAAGATTCTAATTCTTTTTAATGCAAAGGGTGACTGACTGTACCCTCCTGACCTTACGCAGTTAAGCTTGGTTTTGAATGTCAATTGTTCTTTGTATAATTATTAATAATACCCCTCCTTTTACTCCATAAATGTGTCCCAGTTTGGATTTTATGATATATATGGTCACCATATTGTTATAATGCATCATAGTAATACCTCCTCCACATGGGGAAGTTTTCTTAACATTAAAAAAGATTTCATAACCTTTATCCATGACTTCAGCAAAATCCAAGCATTTCTTAACATCAGAGCCATAGATGCCAAATTTCAGATGAGACAGCAACTAAAGTGCTGTTTCTTCTCTGAGGTTGCCTGACCGTCTTTGAAATGGCTCCAAACTTCAACTGGGAAGCCAGTAATTTGATTCCTAAGACGACAACTGATTTCAACTCTGTCCTAAGGTTTAACAGAGCTGTTATGCTATTTTACCTTTCCCATTCCACCTTCAGGATGTATTCCTCTGAACCCCCATCCCTACCTCTCCCACTCAGAAAAATGTATTTCTTACAGTAATCAGGAGAATTGACAATGACATAGACAAGAGCTATATGTTTTGTCAGCTATAGCCAAGGTGAGGGAATAGAGTGGTCAAAAGTACCAACTCTGCCACTTACCAGCTCTGAGACTTGAGAAGATTTTTCAAGTACTCTGTGCCTCAGTTTCCCCATCTATAAAATGGAAATGATAATGGTCCTATCTCATACAGTTAACAGGAGGCCTAAATGAGTCATTATTTTAAAACAGCACTGATAGATAAACAAAAGTGAAATGGGGGTAACTTGATCTAGAGTCCATTTTTTCTGGCTGGAAAGAATATAAACAAGAGGTGTGTGAGTAGGTCTGCTTGGCAACTTTGACGATTAAGTTGGGTCCTATTTAGGAAACATAAGCAAAGAATAGAGTTCTATCACTAAAACATCCCACCCATGACAAAGACAGAAGGAATTTCCTTTTCATAGGTTAGTGTTGTGACCACCTGCCTTCCATTTGCCTCCAATAAAGGCAAAATAGACCACCTTCATTAGTGTCAGGAGCACATTGAACAAATCAAGTAGCTGCTACACTGAATCTTGTCCAAAAGTACAATGACTGAGAGGAAAACAACTACCATTCTTTTTGCCATTCCTTCATTTACATGAGATCCCAAGGAGTTTATTTGGGGCACATAATTGGAGTACATTTTCCATAACTTCCTCCTATTAATGTATCACTAACTTTTCTGCATGTGACAGATTGTAAGTCTGGAGGAAACAGTTGTAATGGTTCATGTCAACTTGATTGGATTAAGAGATACCAATGATTAAGGGGGCTTCAGGGTGTATCAGTGAGGTTGTGTCTAGGAATGATTGGCATGTGGGATAGTGAACTGGAGACCCTCCCTAAGTGTGGGCAGCACCATCCAATAGGATGGGTGCTTGGATGGAATAAAAGTTGGAAGAACATGGAAGCAGCAGCAGATGCAACTCAACTCTTCTTGAACTAGTTCTTGATTGCTGCTGGGATCGGACTCTGGCTCCTTCACCCTACCAAAGCAGACTCTACCAGTGATTCTCCAGGGAATTTCCAGAAGCCTTTGATCTCAGACTAGGGTAGCACTGTTGATCCCGTCTTGTTCTGAGACTTCAGCCTCTTGGACTATGCAGCTACCTGGTTCCTCCATCTCTCCAGCCTGCAGACAGCCATTGCAAACTATCCAGATTCTGGACTCATAAGCCAAATCTAATAAATCCCCTTTTAATAATCATACTTCCTGTTGATTCTGTTCCTCTAGAGAACCCTGACTAATACAAGAATTCTTAGTATGCTAGACATATCAACAAAACATGAATTATCCTCAAACTAAGTCTTTTCTAATTTCAAGTTCTTCCTTCATTTTCTATAGCTTTCTCTCCTATTTGAAATCCCTGAGAGTACAGTGACATTCCCCTAAGACTGCAGCCAGGCAGGTAACATCAACATGTGATCTGAGGCAGAAGTAAAACCATAAAGAGAGGTGGTGACTATGACAAAATGAGACATGGATGCTGAGGCTCAGGATATTCAAAGTCACAATATTTAAAACAAAGTAGTGCTGGGAGACAATATTGCCTAATTTCAGATTAGTCCATGGGCTGGATTTGACACACAATGTTATTCTTGAAATTCATAGAAATAAAAGCAACATAGCATAGTAGAGTAGAAGAAAAAATGTTTTGGAGCCAAACTGGCCTGTGTTTAAACTGACTATGTGACCTCAGGTAAGTTACTGAATCTCTTTAGGGTTTAATTTTATTCATCTGTAAAAATAATGATTATAGTATCTACTGTACCTACTTCTGGGGTTGCTTTAAGGATTTTAGAACAATGATACCTACCCTTATTAATTAATCAGTCTAGATATCACTATAGAAATAGCTTGCTTACTTTATCCTAGAAAACCCACAGCGGCAATTTTTTTCTGATTTATTTTTCTCCAAGGTGTCAAGGTGTCCAAGTATGTACTGAAGCTAGAAAGGTATGTTAGAAAGTCATAAGATACACGGGTAGGGGAAATCTGCTAAGACTCTGTCCTGGCTTTATCTTCATGTTCTCCTACCTTCTGAGATCTGACTCCCAGCCCTGCATGCCAGGAATGGAATTCATTGATGAGACACATAGTAATGAGCTTGTAGAGGTTCACATGCAACAATCTGATGCATAAAGCAGGACATATGTGTAGTTTTTCCATAAAGGTGGCTACCAATTTCCAGATGGAACATTTGTAACATAAACCCACGACTACGCACTCCCAATATTGAGTATCCAAGGAACTGTAGACATCTTGCTTGACTTCCCTGTACTGCCATGACAGATTATATTCCCCATTTGCGTCATATGTTGGTTGCTTTAAAAAAAAACTGTACTTTTATGAAGGAAAAATAAAAACAAGAAAAAAAGAACTATTTTTCCTCTGAATTTAGAACCACATTTTATTTTTTATTGGTCCTTTCTAATTACATAGGACAGTAGAATCTATTTAGATAAAATTATACAAGCATGGAATATATCTTATTCTAATTAGTACCTCATTCTCTTTTATTCATTGTACACAAATGGGGTACAACTTTCATTTCTATGGTTGTACACAATGTAGATTCACACCATTCGTGTAATCATACATGTACATAGGGTAATCTTGTCAGGTGTACACAGTGGTGGAATTCGCTTAGGTATTTTCATATGTGTACATAATGTTAGATTCATTCTACTGTCTTTCCTATTTCTATCCCTCCTCCCTTCCCTTCATTCCCCTTTGTCTAATCCACTGAACTTTACTTCTTCCCCTCCCCACCCTTTATTGTGGTTCAGCTTCTACATATGAGCAAAAACATTTGGCCTTTGGTTTTTTTGGGATTGACTTATTTCATTTAGCATGATAGTCTCCAAATCCATCCATTAACTGGCAAATGCCATAATTTTTTGTAGTTTTTAGTTGCTAGTGGAACCTTTATTTATCTTTATGTGGTGCTGAGAATCGAACCCAGTGCCTCACACGTGCCAGGCAAGTGCTCTACTACTGAGCCACAACCACAGCTCTGCAAATGACATAATTTCATTCTTTTATAGCTGAGAAATAATCCATTTTGTGTATTTACCACATTTTCTTTATCCATTCATCTGATGAAGGGCACCGAGATCGGTTCCATAGTTAGCTATTGGTGAATTGAGTTGCTATAAACATTGATGTGACTGTGTCACTGTAGTATGCTGATTTTTAAGTCCCTTGGGTTATATCAAGGAGTGGGATAACTGGAGCAAATGGTGCTTTCATTCCTAGGTTTTGAGGAATCTCCAAACTGCTTTCCAGAGTGGTTTTACCAATCTTCAGTCCCACCAACAATGTATGAGTGTGTTTTTTCCCCCACATCCTCACCAACATTTGTTATTACTTGTCTTTTTGATAGTTACCATTCTGACTGGAGTGAGATGGAATCTCAGTGAAGTTTTAATTTGCATTTCTCTAATTGCTAGAGATGTTGAACATTTTTTTTCATATACTTGATCATTGTATTTCTTTTTTTGAGAAGGGTCTATTCAGTTTCTTTTCCCATTTAATGGTTGGGTTATTTGTTTTTGGGGGGTTAAGTTTCTTGAGTTCTTGTATATCCTGGAAATTAATGCCCTATCTGACATGTAGGTGGCAAATATTTTCTCCCATTTTGTAAACTCTCTCTTCACTCTCTTGTTTCCTTTGCTGTGAAGAAAATTTTTAGTTTGGTGCCATCCTATTTATTGATTTTTAAATTTTATTCTTGCATTTTAGGAGTCTTATTAAGGAAGCCAATATGTTGAAGTGTTGGGCCTACATTTCTTCTAGTATGTGCAGGGTTTCTAGTCTAATTCCTAGGTTTTTGATCCACTTAGAGTTGATTTTTGTGCAGGATAAGGAACAGGGGTTAACTTCATTTTATTATATATGGGTTTGCCAGTGTGAGGGCTGAGGAGGGATTTTATTTTCAAGGCTATATTTCTGATCTGTAAGGACTGGAGCCTTGAACCTTCCCAGGAATGACAACATCTGTTAGATCTCCGTAGTCTTCCATGGACTATGATAGCAGCATCTGCTAATGGGGCCACAAAAGAGGAAGCAGAAGAAAAACCTTCCATGTGCTTTCATAGAAGGTATGAAATTCTAGAGCTAAAATATGGCATACAGGATAATCAAAGAGGAAATGTCAAATAAGATATAGAAATACTTTTGCAGGGGGGTGCCAGGGATTGGACTCAGGAAACCCTTAACCACTAAGCCACATTCCCCAGCCCTATTTTGTATTTTATTTAGTAAGATGCTGTCTTACTGAGTTGCTTAGCACCTCACTTTTGCTGAGGCTGATCTTGAACTCGCAATTCTCTTGCCTTAGCCTCCTGAGCCACTGAAAAATATAGATATTTAATACAGAAAATCAGAATTATGTATCCAACCATTATTCATAAATGAAAGTTATTTTGGAAACAATTTCCTCTCCTCTTACTTTATAAATGAGAAGAAGAGACTCAAGACAGTTTCGTTTTGGAATGAGATGGAAAGGAGTATGCCTGTGTGTCTGTGTGTGTGTGTGCACCGCACGTGCGTTCATGAGGGAGGAACAGGCAAAAATATGTGAAGTAGGAGCACCTTTCCTCTATATCTATACTGCCTCCAAAATTGTGGGGGTTTTATAACTTTCTCTGTAACTTTTTGAATGCTATATAAGTAACACGTGTGCCTTGGAGAAATCTCAGGAATACATACAAACAAAAAGAGAAATCTCTTCCATGAATCCAAAACACAGATAATGCTTGAGTGTCCCAGAAGAGCACTTGCATATGGATGACCCAACATTCCTTCTGCATTCTTCAAAGAGCCACACCTGTATGTGGAGGGACAGTCCCTCAGTCAAGGGAATGTATCACTTCTAGTGGGACTGCCTGCCCCAAATGTTAATCAGCCAATCCTGGTGTCACATCCTCTACTGGCAAAGCAGTAGACAAGTGACAAAGTTAGGTTTCAGTAAGTGGTCTTCAGGGACTAAAAATGCTGGAGTTCCTTTATATTGACAGGGGAACCCAAATGAGATCAGGCATTTGTTCCCATCAGCCAGACACCTAGACTATCTCTGGGTGCTGGGCCTTCTGAGGATAATTCTTCACCTTTACCTTTAATTCTATTACAGAAAATTGATTGCATTGATGGTCCCAATTAATGGTTTCCATATTCATACCCTTTGCAAAAGATGGAATCCCATCAAGAGTTGGAGTATAATTCCTTACCCCTTGCATCTGGCCAATAGAATGGGGCAAAGGGGACATGGGATTGATGGTATGCTGGCTCAAAGCTTTGACTTCTGGAAGCCTCAGAACCTTGGTGCCACCATAAGGGCAAGACTGGCCTATGCTGCTGGAGAGTGCCAGGGGTATCAGTTCACTCTGAAAAGCAGAACCACCTAGTAGACAGGCAGCTGCCCTTGGATACATAGGGAAGATAGTCCTAGTTTAGTTGGACTGAGTGAATTGATTTTTTAAAGCCACTAAGCTTAGAGTTGTTAAGCTTAGAGTTGTTATGCAGTAGTAACTAACTGATACTCTATGAATTTCTATGTCCCTCCAATAGATTCCTTTTCTTATGAATCCCTGTGCACTGTGAACAGAACGCTAGTCAGACTCTAGCTAGTCTCCTATTCTTTTAACACACATTCTCTTTTGTAATTCACTTTATTTTACTTTTCAACAGATTTCTCTAACAAAATATTAGTACAGTAAAGAATGGAAATCTACCAATGTCACATCTGAGCCTCTACCCAAGTCAGGTTTCATCATGGCCTCATGGTCCCCTGGCCAAAATGCCATTCTCAGGTTGGCCTAGGATGATCTGTTCTGTTCAGCAGAAGTTCCTTATACCTCATTTCTCAACTAGATTATTGACAACACATGTTTTTTCACAGCTCAGTGAGAGGAGGAAGATACGCTTCAGAGGTGTTTGAGAACATTGCCCTTTCTAGCCACTGTCACCTCGTTGGAGAAGGAAACAATATCTCCTCCAGAATGTTCTTTTTCTAATATTTAAAGTGTTTGAATGGAGAAGACCAAACAGATATGTTTAGTCTGCTTTGGGTCACTGAGACTAAATGACCTAACAAGAGCAACTTAGAGGAAAAGAGTTTATTTTGGCTCATGGTTTCAGAGTTCAGGTCCATGGTGACTGCCTTCATAGCACCGAGCCCAAGGTGAGGCAGAACATCATGGACAGCTGCTCAGCTCATGATAGCCAGGAATAGAAAGAAGAGCTCTGCTGGCCAGGGACAAAATATAAATCCCAAGAGCACATACCCAGTGACCTGCTTCCTCTACCATGTTCTCCCTGTCTACAGTTAGCACCCATTAATCCAGTCAATTATTAATCCATCCACTAAGTAAAGTTCTCATAATCTAATCATTTACTCTCTGAACATTGCTGCATTGTCTCACCCATGAACTTTTGGGGGGAAAATTCATATCCAAACCAAAACTAGATATTTCTCATAATAAATTGTATTTTCTGACCTAAACATGGAGTGATTGAAGTCCCCTAGTCCTCTTCCTGATAATCCCATGTCCATCATTTTTTTCTCCACCACACTGTAGCTTCCACTTGAGATGTAACTTTTTTTTTGTTAGAGGAGTAGGGGAGGGTATAATGCTTGCTCAAAAACCCTATATTTAGACTAGTGGAAATAACTTAAAATTTTCCAAGAAAAATAATCCCCAACAACTCTGTAAATGTTTCTATGGAGAGAATTTTCTGAGTCTGCTTTGGTCTTTTCCAACAAGGTGGCACAATTGAATCCTATTATTACCTTGCTGATTTCGCTAGATTTGATTCTTTTGCTGATATTTATAATTCCCATGGCATTTAACTGTTTACAAAAATGACATGAGTTAAGGTATTATTATTATTATTCCTCTCCAGAATAAATTGAGGCTTATAGAGGCAAGAAAATGGTGCAATGTCCCACAGCTAGTGTCAGAGCTGGAATCGCACGCCAGTCTGTCAAAGTCCTAAGTCAGAACGTTTTGCCTTATACGGTGTCATAATTGTAAAATCAAAAATATCAAATCATCAAAATATCAAATGGGTTAACTACTTTTAAGTGGGAAAGCAATAAGTGGTCCTGCATGAGTTTGTCTTCCAATCCTAAGAAGATAAATCATGTTGAAATCACACCTGAGTTTTTCCCTTTTCTTTTCACACTCAACAACTTCCTCAGGCTTCTGTGTGAACCTGAAAGCGGGCAGAAGAGTATGCAGTGTCCTCCCTGAATGGGACCCAGGGAACTCTGATACAGAACCTCACTCATGACTTGAGAAGAATTAACATTATTACTTTAGCAATTGCCTAGGTTCCTGATGGTAGAAAGAACACAAGAGTATGCATAACACGCTGACTTCCCATTTTTGAGGATTTCACCTTAAGGGGTAATACCCCTGGAAAATGCAAGATTGCCTCAAGAAAATGCCAAAACTAAGAATTATGGTACATTCTATAGATCAATGCTGCCCAGGGAGAATTTCTATAAGTATGCAAAGATATCTGTGTTAATCCAATTTATGGCATATCCATATATTGTTTATATAAGTGACTGTGCTGGCCACATGTGGCTATGGAGCACTTGAAATGTTGCTAGTATAGGACTGGGAGTATAGCTCAGTGGTAGAAAAAGAATGTTAGCTAGTACAATGGAGAATTGATGTTTTATTTTACTTAAGTTTAATGAATAACAATAATTTTCTGACATTCCAATTTTAATAGCCACAATAGTAAGAGATTACCATATGAAAACAGCACGCTCTTGACCACAGAAGTCTAAAGAAAGCGGTGAGGAAGTTCTCATCAAGAAGACACGTTTAGCAGGGCACACATGGAGGCTGAGGCAGGAGGATCTTGGGTTCAAAGCCAGCCTCAGCAAAAGTGAGCACTAAATTAATCTAAAATAAAATCAATATAGGGCTGGGGATATGGTTTCAGCGTTGAGTGCATCTGAATTCAATCCCTGGTACCCTGCCCCACCCCAGCCCCCCAAAAAAGAAGATACATTTTAAGCAACTTCAATAGTAATTTGGGAGGTAGAAAAGTGCAATTGGATTGAGAAAGAAGGAAAAGGAAGAGGAAACACCAAAGTATTGAGCTAGTAGAAGGCCTGGGGTTACAGATTGAAAATTCAACTGCAAGAAAATGCAAAGAAGCAAAGTAAGGTTGGGGACAGGCAGGGACTTTATTAGTCCATTTGGTGCTGCTATAACAGAACTCCAAAGACTGGTAATTTATAGAGAACAGTGATTTATTTCTCATAGTTAAGGAGACTGGACAAGCCCAACACCAAAGAGCTTGCATCTGGCAAGAGACTTCTTGCTACATCATCCCACAGAAGGAAGTAGAAGGGCAAGACAGGACAAGAGGGGACCAAACTCGTTTTTGTAACAAACCCACTCCCTTGATAAAGGCATGAATCCATTCATAAGGCCCTCATGACCTAAACTCCTCCTAGGCACACCCTCCCAGCCCTGTTGTACTGGGGATTATTTCCAGGGTATAAACTTTGGGGGACACATTTGAACCACAGCAGGGACTACAGAGCATCAGAGACTCTTCCCCACCTAAGGTGGCAGTCACAAATCAGCTCCAGGCAATTGTTGCCATAATGGAAAGGCAGACTTCATGTGAACATCATTTTCTTTTTATGAAGAAGTCAAAAAGTTGTATTTTTATGGTCAGTTGCCTAATATTAATGTGGGCAGCAGCATTGGTTGGTACAGGCTAATTGTTTAGCAGATGCTGTTGGTGCCAACTGCGCATATCCACTCTGTATTCACCTCCATGCACAAGTGTGTCTACTGTGGATGCCTTTAATTCTGCCTGCAGACATGGTGCATACTCTTGGACTTTGTGCAAGACAGACCATGAATACTGAAGTTATTGTCCCCAGGAGTATCCCTCATTGCCCTGGGTCTGTGCTGTCTCATAAGTAGCCACATATGACTATTTATATTTAAATTAATTAAAAGGAAATAAAATGTCAGCTCCTCAGTTGCACATTTAAGGTGCTCAATAACCACATGTGGCAAGTCACTACAGTATTGGACAGTACAGCTATAGCATTTCCATCATCCAGAAAGTTCTATTGGGCAGCACCTCTCAAGATGTTTAAAAGAATTTCTCTTAAATAAAACCTACCAAATTAATGCTATGTCCTTGTATGAATATGCCACAATGATCCTGAATATATATATGTATTATATACATATATATACACAAACACACACACACACACCACATATATACACATGCACAATTGCAACTCACTAATTATAATAGTAGAAGGAAGAGCAATAGAGTAGAGCAAGCAGATCAGGGAGGTAGAGGAGAGTGAAAGGGAAGGTCCTAGAATACAATTGATCAAGTTATGACCATGTACAAGTATGACATAGTGAATCCCACTATTAGGTTCATTATGTACCAGTAAAAAAATGTTACAAGAAGAATAAGGCACTATTTCTGCTATGGAAAACTCAGTCTAGAGGAAATTCTTTCTGAAGCTTTATGGTTTAGAAAATTTGGAAGATATTTCTATTAGATAATTTTTTACACTAATGAATGGCCATGGGAAAGATACAAATTAGATTATGTAGAAGGAAATGAGAGGGAGGGGGGATATGAAAAATGGTGGAACCAGACAGACATCATTACCCTATGTACCTGTATGATTACACAAATAGTATGAATCTACATCATGCACAACCATAGAAACGAACTGATGTACCCCATTTGTGTACAATGAATCAAAATGCAGTCTGTAAAAAATAAATAAATAAATAAATAAATAAATAAAAAACACAACCCAAAGCTTAGGAATTAAACAATGTCCCTATAACTAAAAGAAATATTATAGAAGAAACTGGTTCATGATGTGTCCCATACCTGGAACAAGGAGGGCCTATTTAATACGTATCTGCTGAATGAATGAATGCAGAGGCATGAGTGCATATGGGTAGAAATGTAGTGTTCTTGAGTCCTTTTCCCTTTCATGGGAACTAAAGAGACAATGGCCTGTGTAGAAGTAAAGTGAGGGCATTGCATGAAGTATTTTTTCTTAATGTTTATGCTAGACTTTGCCTTTGATTGTTCTGAAGTGGCCCAGGACATAAGAGAGATTAGGAGTGGGACACTCAGTCCACTGGATTCCAAACCCAGCCCTGGCCAGCTGTGATGCTGGGCTAGTCGCTTAGGTCTCAACCTTGAACCTCATGTGTAGAACAGGAGTACCAGTGTCCCCTGATTGGGGGTGATAGTTGTGAATGAGAGTACCCAACAAGTGGACACTTAAAAAAAGAAAAGGAAACCTTATTTGGAATCCCCTGTGAGTTGGTTATTGTCTTTGGTAGCTTCAACTCCCTGGAACTCACCTGTTTTTAAACAAACCAAAGGGGTGGGCTGTTGGGATTTGGGACTTTAGTGTTGACATTCAACAGCTCATGCTAAAGGGTAGAGAGGATCTGGAGGTTTCGTTTTGCCCAAGATTGTGTCACTCCAACCTGCCCAACGCAAAATGAAGCTGTGTATCTGAGAAGCACTGTCCCTTATTTATTTAGAAACATTTCTGGTTTTTAGGTTTTGTTATAGAGGGATTTGTGGCCAGCTGGTGGGATTTGAAAGTGTTTTCCCTGCAGGAGGCAAATTCTGACCTACTAATACACTTTTGAAAGCTGAAACTGATTAAAATATTTATTTTAGCCCCTCACAGCCATGACACAGCAGGGAAGGAGTCCAGCATTCATTTTACAAAGGTCTAAATACATCTAGCAGCCTCTTGTAGGCAACAGCCTGTATCCTCCCCAAGGCTTCTCCACCTGCTCAAACACCTGCCCAGTATGTGAGCGTCTGAGTCAAACAGTATTTAATGCCTTACCTGAGGGCGCACAGGCTCACCCACCCCTATTTGAGGACAATAGAGACTTGTCCCGCCTTCCCTTACCTACAGACTCAGCACTGAGGAGATACTTTCCTAGTTTCAGCTTCACTGAGATCTGTAAAGGTGTGTGAAAGAGAAAACAAGACCAGGAGAAAAAGAGAGGAAAAGAAATAATTGTCCGTTTTTGTGGCTTTTCAGTATCACAGAGGTTGAGAAAGATCCAAGAATATGTAAGAGTACTTCCTGAGTGCTTACATAATCCTCAGAGAAGGGTGAGGGCACAAAATAGGAGAATGCCAACATGAACCTTCACTGGTTTTGAATAGTGAAAACAAATTGATGTCCCCTCTGAACACCCAGTAGATCTGAGGACCTGCAAGATGCTCTATGCATATTATCACGTGATTCCTCACTATTCGCCACTGTGGGACAGGCATGACTATTTATGAATATTTTATTAAATTTATTATTTAATATTTATTAAATATCTTTGAATATTTTACAAATGAAGAAACTTGCATTCCAAAAAAAGTTCAACAACTTGGGAAGCAAGGCCAAGTGAGCACAGATTTGGAGGCCACACAGACGCGGGCAGAGTCCCAGCTCAGGTATGGGCAGCTAGTTAATTTTGCTCTCTCCATGGTATCTATAAAAGAGGGGGAGTGGCGATAGTTAATGAATGACCTTTCTCATGAAGATTTAGTGAGTTAACACACACAGATGCCTCGCACATCCCCTCACAGGAGACTTGCTGAACCAAGCTTTTCGATGATCATCCTCGGAGACTATAGGCAGCTTGGGGGTGACAGAGTTGGGGTGCTGGCTCTGACTGCATTATTCCACTCATGAAGCTTCCATGTATTCGGCTTTCAAAAACTAAATTCAGAGAAGATAATTGGAAGTACAGAAGGCTGGACAAGGGAGAACAGGAGGGAGATGGGCCAGTCCCTTCTGTTTCTGGAACCCATCCCATGATTCCCTCCCCAGATCCTGGAGGAAAATCTGCTTGTTGAACTGAAAAGTTTTGTTTTTTGTTTTGTTTTTAATCTAGAGAAGAGGCTCTGTAAGTCTTCTGGGATTGCCAGGTGTGATGGTAAAAAGAAATCACAATGTACACAAGATCATTACAGGCCACCTCACCATTTTCTTTCCCCTGAGACTGCCTTCACTCATACCCTATCCCTCCTTCTCCCTGCTTCCATCTCCTGGCATGGGCCTCCTTCCTCAAGGAACAGCTCAAATCCCACCACTCCCCATGATTCTGGTCTTTCCTTTCTCTGGATGCTGAAATATTTATTTTTAGGTTAAATATTTATTGATTACTCTGTTTCATAAGAACTAATCTTCCCCAGATTATGTACTTTAGTCTACCTTAGGGTTTGATTCTGTGATAAACCTAGAAGGCTTTCAACAGATAAGAGCTTTGTATGAATCCTTGCTAAGAATTGGACTGAATGTGGAACCAACCTAGATGTCCTTCAGTTGATGAATGGATAAAGAAACTGTGGTATATATACACAATGGAATATTACCCAGCTATAAAGAATAATGAAATTATGGCATTTGCAGGCAAATGGATGAAATTGGAGAATATCATGTTAAGTGAGATAAGCCAATCTCAAAAATCCAAAAGACAAATGATTTCACTGATAAGTGGATGATGATACATAATGGGGGGTGGGAGGGGGTCAAGAATGGAGGAAGGAGGGACTGTATAGAGGGAAAAGAGGGGTGGAAGGGGTAGGGGGAAGGAAAAAATAACAGAATGAATCAAACCTCATTACCCTATGTGAATGTATGATTACACAAACAGTATGCTGTTACTTCATGTACAAACAGAAACAACATGTATCCCATTTGTTTACAATAAAAATAAATTTTAAAAAGTGCACAGTTAGGAGACATAAGCACCAAGAAGCACATGTACCCCTGACCAAGGACAGAATGCCAACCCCCGATTTGCCTTTCCCTCGATTCCTGTCTCTTATTCATCCTTATCTTCCTTCCTTATGGTCTCTTTCCATTTCTTGTTTCTTCCTGGGGCCATGATTTCACTGCCCTACCAAAAACAATTGAGATTTTCTTTTCAAATCACCTGAGTTTGCAGATACATGCCAAGGATAGGTGATTCAGGACCCTGGTTTATGACTTGCCGGGACCATCTGTCCTTTGCATTAAGAAGTTTTCCCCGGTTTCCCAGAAAAACTCATTCATCTGGACTTTTTGTTGCCTCCAACTTTCCCCCAAGGGACCCCTGTTCACATTACCTGGCCGAATCATCCACCAGAGGGTCTTCTTTGCACAGTTGTCCCCAAGGTCTCATCCGCCCAGCACACTGGCGCTCACACCTCTTGGTCCGCTTGCCTCTGAGGTTCTTTCTTTCCCCGGTCATGTTACCTCAGTGACTTTGTTTGTGATTCTTTTTTCCCTCTTTTTTTACGGGTGCATTGTGGTAGTACCTATTGATGGGGTGTTCATACAGGCGTGACAAAAAAAAAAAAAAAGAATTGGACTGACTGTTAATTTGTGAAACATCCTCCTGGGGGTGAGGACCCAACTAAGAACTTGGCACAAAATGAGAACTTGGTTTCCACCCTCAAGGTGATTTCCTCCCTTGAAGGCGCAGCATTTTATAACTTAGAGGCACTGTAACAGAGAGGCTAGCAACTTGGGCCTAGAGCTACTTCATCTCCCTTGCTTTTGTTAGCAGTAAAATGGACAAAAGAGTCAAGTGTCCCTCATGAGGTCCTTGTCTGCCTTAAATGAGATCATGAAAGTACATCTCAGGCTGAGCCTGCATAGACTAAAAACTCAAGAGTCTGCACAGAATAAAAGTTCAAGGTTAGCAATAGGTAGGTTCAGCACTGAGAAAAGTCATTGTTTAAAGGCCGCAGAGGAACAATAAGCATCTTAGCCTCAAGAGACTCATCTGGATGTATCCCAGGTTCAACTAAGCTGCTGTCAAATTAGTTTTAAGTATTTTATGCTAAGTACATAGCTATTGTTGTTTTTGTTTGCTTGTTTGTTTTGGGGGTTTTTCTTTTTGGTATCAGGGATTGAACTCAGAGGCACTCAACCACTGAGCCACATTCCCAGCCATATTTTGTATTTTATTTAGAGATAGTTTACAATAGAAATAGACCCTTCTGCCATTCCAGTTTCTCGGTACTGGAGAAGGAAAGAGGGAAACGAAACTGAAGAAATGGAAAAGATCTTGCTTCTGAGCCTCGAAGTCCAAGGTGGGAGATGAGTCAAGTTAAGACCATCTGTTGCCCACTCCTGCCCCCCACTTGTGGGGGTAAATAAGTTGGAGACACACACACTGATAGAGCTCCAGGTAGCAAATCTGGAGGAGTTCATTGCTATAGAGTCTAACATGAGGAGAGTAGAGTGTTGAGTACCCTGAGCTTTAGTGGAGCTGAGTTTTATTCTTTCTAACATGGGCCCCATTTCCTTTTTCTTAGGCAGCTTTAGGACAATATGGCAGATTTGACGTGACTGAGCCAGAACCATTGCCTCACAGTCACCTTGTGAGACCGCAGACTGGCTCAAGGAGCTGCTGCATCCAACTTGGGCATGCAGTAGGGGGATCAGTGCTTCAGGAAATCACTGGTCCATGTTAACGTGCTCTGCTAAGGGAGCTCCAGGATTGCTTTGAGCAAGCATCGACTGGGTTCCCCGTGGTCTTGAACCTTGTTGGAAGTCCTCAGAACACTACAGTTCAGCTCCCATTTAGGTTAAGGGTTGCCACCAATGGCAACAAGGGGGATCTGATACAAAGGCTCGTGTTCTGGGTGAACTTGGTTGGAAGGTGGGGATTGACAACTGCCAAGAGGGTCCCAGGTTGATGCTATTAATATGCATCCCTTCAGCTGAGGATGTTACAGTGCAAAGAGGCAGTTGCCTGGACTTTGAATGTGCTCATTCTCAATGGGATCATTCTCCTTGTTTGAAGATAAAAAAGAACAACCTGCAATTACAGATTCAACAGAAGCATGTGTTGAAATACACAGAGGAAGCTGTGCAGACTTGAGATGATAAGCCGAAACTCTAGGAGGAAGGTGATAAGGCAGATGTCCTAATAACAATAAAAACAACGGGGTGAACATTTCCTGCATGCAAACTCCATGCCAGAGATGGTACTCAAGACCAAAGCTGCATTTTCTCAATGTTCTTGCCTCATTCTGTGAAATAGGGACTGTGACCTTCCTTTCATAGTTGAGGTGCCCCAGGCACTATACGTTAGGTGCCTGCCTAGAGTCACACAACCATAAAGTGCAGAGACAAGACTCCAGTGCAGATTGGCCTGATTCCAACATCTCAGCTCTTTGTACCAAGGTGCCACTGTTAGTCATTAATACAGCCTTCACTGACATGAACATAGAGTACCGACTAGGCGCAGGGCAACATACAGAATCCCCAGGGGGACAGAAGAAAGTGTAAAACCAACTGTGCTTGCAATATAGTTCCAAAATAAGCAAGGAGCTACTTATGTGGTTATTAATTGGGTTAGAATTAGGGCCATCTCCCAAAGAGAATAATAATCCTTCCCAGGGTGGAAACCACATCTGGATAGCTTTCCTATCCAGAGTGCTTTGCTCAGGAATTATACTAAGCAGGCTCTGGGAAAACTTCTCTTAATGCTGAAGAGAGGGACATGGAACAAGTAAGGTCTTAAAAGCTAGAGGTCCCAAGAAATGGTTTTAGCCCTACCCCAAACTAGCTCAGTGCCCTTGGCAAGTTAACTCTCCTCTCTGGTGATTGGAATCACTTGATTTCCTAGTCTATAGAAAAGGAATATTAAAAAAGAAATTGAATGTATTTCCTGGTCTACTTCACAAGGTTCAGTGGATATCAAATGAAGTAATTGCATAAATGTGTTATTAAAAGCTGTAAGGAAATTCTTTAAGGAACTTTATTCCTTGGAAAGACTGCAGGGAATTGGCAGTGGGCAGACATCCCTGAAAGGGGGAGAGCTTAGGAATGACTTCATGGAGGAAGGAGACAAAGGAAGCCATAGAGTTTTCTGAGATTGTAAAAAGATGGGATAAAGGGTTCTCTCCAGCTTTGGATTCAAGGATTTCCTTGCCCCTTTTCCCCACAGTGAGCTTGGCCATATTCCTTCTCTGCATGGTGATTCACGCAAAGGACTGACATTTCCTGGTGAAGTGGTCAAGACCCAGTGTCTGGATTGGAGCTCCTGTCCAATCCTGTTGTTGTTGCAGCAAGTTTCTTCATTCTAAAGTTCAGTTTCCTCAGAATAAAATAAGCACATAGTAGTACAACTATTATAGAGTTATTGCAATTTTAAAATTAGTAATTCCTTTAAGGATCTTAGCCCAATGGTTGGAAAATGTAGGCCATTATTAATAGTATTGTCATGTGTTCAATAATCACTAATACTAAATAGTTCCTGGTTTACTTCTATCACTCTCATCCCCAGTTCACTTCAGTTAAAGTTCAATTTCTAAAGAAAAAAAAAAAAATCTTAAAGACTCATGAAATCAGTGAAGCAAAGGTTGCTTTAAAAAAGTTGTGAAGCAAGAAGTCAGAAGAAACACTCTCCCTGGATCCAGATTTTCTCCAATAATCTTAAATTGAAGAACAAACTAGCACAGGCATCATCTTATACCTTATAAGATTATGAGTAAACAATGTCAAGGGATTTCATATTCCATAGCCCTTCTGTAGAGAGCGCTGGAGAAAGTGGATTGTTTTGTGAGGTAGTCACTATCACTTGTTCTTTATTGTCCTAAATTTGCAGCCTTGTGGGATCCCAAAGTCAACTCCCAGACATCTTCTGAACAAAAGCACACTCTGAATAATTACACAACTTCGGAATTTTCCTGATTCAACTTGCAAAGTCCATGAATTCCTTCCAACAGAAGCTGAAGTAAAAGAAGAACCTTCAACAAAATTGTTATTTGTATTTTCTTTTAAAACTTTCAGAGTGTATAGGTTTGGGGAAAGTTCTGTTTTGGGGGGTAGAGTGGAAGGAAAGAAGAAGAGAGGTTTAAAGCACTTTTGGGTTTCCCACAGCAGGGATGGAAACTCCCCACCCTAGAGGCTTCTTTTCTCCCTAGAAAAGCAACTGTCCTTAAGTTCCTCAGGAGAGCCCCCAGCACAGCATGACAACGGTTCTGTCCTCCTCTTTGCTGGGAAAGTTGCTGGAGCTTTAAGAGAGGGAAGTAAATTCACACTTGCACACAGCCAGCTAACCTCTTACCCACAGGTCAAATTTCACTTAGGCCCATTGAAAATGACCCAAGACCTGCCATTTTGAAAATCATCAGGCAGCCATTGCTTCTCCAGGAAGCTTCCTATATCCGACAGAAGGTAGTTCTGGTCACCTCTTGGTTATGGATGGCATTTCTTTGAAATAAGCAAACCTCTCTGAAAAGATCAAAGGACAGAAGAAAGTGAAGTATTCTATGATGACACTGAAAAGACATTGCCTTTCTGTCCCACAAGAGATTTGTCTTCAGGCACACAATGAAGGATGGGAATCCCAAAGCAGAAACTTGGAAGCTTCATTTGCTACAAAGGGGCCTGAGCAAGCATTGTAAGGTCACACAGACACCTGTCCTTCTGTTTGTGTAGATTAACCTTAAATAAACTAGTTCCCTTCTTAAGTGGTATTTTTTGTTTCATTTCTCTGGGTTTTCATCCTTTTTATTTCACAGTTATTTCGATTCACTCTGTGACAGTCTAAGAGAAAAACTTAGTATGGAGTCACCTCCGAGTCACAAACAGAGATTCTCATTTATGTGGGATGACACTTGCCTCCCTTCTCACATTGGTTATGTCAGATTGATTTGTCTATCAGCACCTTTTCTGATGAGGCATGCAGTGAAGAGCTCACGACAGGCTAATTAACATCTCCCTCACTTCACATACTTGTCATTTTTTGTGTGTGGTGAACATTTAAAATATTTCAGCAAGTTTAAAATGCATAATATATTGTTGTTTGTAATAACCACCATTCTGTGCAACAGATCACCAGATCTTATTCTTCTGGTAAAGCTTTGAATCCTGTCATTACCATGGACTAGTGAATGAACTCAGTTCAGATATTTAACCCCCTAACTTCAGTTTCCTCAGTCCTAGAGTTCAGTCTAGAATAGTGTCCACTTCACAGGGATATTATAAGGGTTTCATAATTTCACAAAGGACCAAGAAATTCTATCTCCTACTACAGTATTTTAATGGGATCTTATTAAACTAGATGGCTAAAAGAAAGATGAAAGAGAAGTACCTAACATTTTATGATAACTTTAATCTATGTGCATTTCCTAAAGACTCTAATACTTGCATGACTTCGGTTTCCCCAAGATCATGTACTTTTGAGATGGTAAAGAGATTGTCATCGTGAACTGCAATATTCAACTTTGTGGTCCCCAATCCTATCTGTCCTCTAGTTCTCACTATACCTTCTCCTCAACCTCATAACCCATGCTTTGGATCTCACATTCTCTTACCTTTCCAGAATCTTGTATATTGATTGATTATCCTTTTCTCTTTTCAACCAGCTCCTTCCCTTCCCATCAGTATTTAGGCCTATTCCATCATCTAATATTTCCATACAAAAGCCTAGAAGTTTCCCTGATCCATCAGTTCTCTCTCTCTCTCTCTCTCTCTCTCTCTCTCTCTCTCTCTCTCTCTCTCTTCCTTTTCTTCAGAGTTTATCTTTAACAAATTATGCATTCACTGCTGCCACTTTTTTCATACCTCACTAACTCCTTAGCTCATAACAATCTGGTTTCTATCCCAAACATTCCACCAAAGAACACTAAGATCCCTAATTGTCTCTGTGCTTTTAAATCCAAAAAACTTTTTTCAGTCTTCATCTCATTGACTTCTCATTGGCATTGACATGGTCCCTCTTGCTGAGAATTCCTTGGCTCTGGGGCACCACATCTTAGTTTTCCTTCCACCTCTCTGGCTGTTTCTTCTTCTCTCCATTTCTTCCTCCCCCCACCCCTTTTACTTCTATTAAATGCTTGTGTGCCCCAGATCTCAGTCCTAGACACTTCTCACTTTATGAAACTTCTCCAGGTGATCATTATCGATCACACTAATAATTATGTGATGCCAACTTGCATCTCTAGTACAGATCACTGCTCTGTGTTCCAGACTCAGATGCCCAACCGCTTATGTACTAAATCTCCACTTGGAAGTATTCATCTGCTTGTCCAAGGCAAGTTCATGACCTTCCCCACCAAACCTGCTCTTCCTCCTGTGTTCCCTATTTCAATGAACGACATCACATTCATCCAGCATGTACCATGCTCCATGTCTTCCTCGTTCATTCACCAGTCTTAACTCACCATCAAGCCATGCATGTCTTCCACCTCCTGCATGTCTCTCAAGTCAGTCATGATTCCCAGTCCTTCCATGGCCATCACCGTAATGGCTCCCTCCCCATTCTCTTTGCTTCTCATTCTTTCTTCACATTGCAGCATTTCAAATCATATCTTTCCTTAAAACTATCCAGCGATTTCCACTTGACACAGGAAAAAAAAAAAATGACCCCCATCCTTTAAAAGATGTGGCAAAGACACCTTTCCCCAATATCCATTTTTTTCTTCCTCCTCATGGGTCTTAATTATTGAGCTGGCAGTGTGCTTCTAAAACACACACACATGAATGTTTCCTAACCTCCCTTAGAGAGGAGTAACCTATATGATGTAAGCAGAACCAGTTAAATGGAATAACAAGCAGAGTCTTTTCATCCTTGCCCTTTTGGTTCTTCAAGCCTGGAATTGGGTTGTGATGACTGAAACTCAAGCCTTCATTTTGAGACCCTGAGGATGGAGACTAAAACTACAGGTAGTAAGGTAGAAAGATGGAAAGAGCCTGGGTTAATGACCAAGTAGAACCCTACACAAGCCTTGAATGTCCACTTCTGGACTTTTGCATGAGAGAACAAAATCCTATGTTTAGACTCACCACACTTGGAGTCAAATTTAATTTCTAATTGATACACACAAGATTTGTTAAGGCCCTTCGTAGTCTGGCCTCTACTCTGGATTATGAGCCTCTGCTCACCCCTTCTTACCCCATGCTCTTCAGCACGGCCACATTGGCTTGCTTCCAGCTGTTCAAAGGCACCATGCTGCCTTTCTGCAAGGGTTCTCCTCCTGGAGCCCTCATCCTCCAGGCAGACCTAACTTACCTTTACTTAGCTTTCAGGTCTCAGTTGTGTCCTCTTGAACTTCTCTCTGTCCCTCTTCACGCCCTCTCCCACCAACCTAAGAAAGGTTCCTATTATGTGCTGTTGTGCTGTTATTCCCCGTGCCTGACATAGTCCTTGGTATATATTCTGTACCTAAAAAATAATAGTTGATGAGTGGATGAATGAAAAGCTCCAGACCCCTTTTTCATAATCTATATAGGACTCTTCATTTTCTCTTGCCAAAACTCTCAACCTTTCACTGACAGTTGTGTGGTGGTTTAGGATTTCAAAACATCTTCATACAAATTGTCTCATTTTTAGTCTCTACCACAGTCATATAAAACATGCAGATAGTGGCAGATCTTTTTCTAACAAGATTTTCAACAAAATATCAGTCCGTACTCCTCTACTTAAAAAGCCACTAGAGTTTGTGACCTCATTCCCTCTCATTTAAATCTTGAGCCTCAGTAATGAAATTGCAATTTTGAGAATTATCCAACTGGTCTATGGCCATCCAAAATATGTATTCAAACAAACAGCAAGATCAGCTAGGGAAGAAGCTCTTAATATCACCATTGCCTTCCCTTCCGAATAGTGCTTTCTGAAATCAATTCGATTCTCCTGGCCTTAATCACATAGCAAAGGGGATCTCAAACTTTAGCAGGCATCAGAATCATCTAGAAGGCACAGATCACTGGGCCTATCCCCATCTCTGATTCAGGAGGCCTGGCAAAGATTTTTACTTCTAACATGATCCCAATGACACACCTGCGGTTGGCTCAAGATCACTTTAAGAATCACTGTTTCAGGGGCTCTTCAAAGAAAGAGGATTTGTTTCTTTAAAGGAAGCCAGCAGTGGATAAACTGGATGGGCCCACTGCATAAGACCCTATGGGGGCTGAGGAACAGGATCGTCTGACCTCAGTGGACAAGCCCTGGCTTGCCTTACTGATTACCCAGACCTGGGCCTGACCTCCTCCTAAGACTTTTGAGCTACAGCAGCAGGAGCTGTGTGTGCTGGTATGTCAGTAGCTTGAATGACCCAAGCCACTGGGTACTGGTCCTCCAAACAAGAATAGCATGAAGAAAGCAGGGTGGCATCTCTGATTCTAATTTGACCTTACTGATAGCTCAGAAAGTAGAATGATATCCTCTGTGACTCTGGATAGCCATCCTCATGTGGTTTCCATGGCAACCTTAATAACTGCACATTTTCCTTCATTCTACCACCAGGGTGCTTATATTGTTTCACCCTTTCATCCTCCATTCCCCTCCTGACATGGACTGGGAATTGGTTTGTTCCTAAAGTCTGGTTGTGTCTGTTTCATAATTGATTTTGAAAACCTGATTTAGATGTAAGGTCCAGGATCAAAATTAAGACTGGTAAAGTATAACTCCTATTCTCATCTATTCAATGTCTTTAATAAGTTTCAGGTTGTGAGAATCACCAGGAATAAACAGAAAAACAAAGAAAGAAAAATATCCTCATTGCTCTTAAAGAATCTCTCTGAAGCCTCTGTTTCCTCACCTGGAAAATGGGAACAATAATAGTAACTTGTCTCACAGTTGTTGTAGTTAATATGTTAGTACAATGAAATTTTTAGCAGTTTCTAGCGCATTGTAAACACTCAATATTAGTTGCCTGTTATTAAATTAGAGGGGAAATTACTATACCAGTGTTTCAACTGATAGGCAAATAGTATATCACAGTCATATCATAGTTTGAATAAAGAAGTCCTTACAAAGCAGGATGTAAAATTCCATTCTATCTCCCACTGCCAACATTACCATCCTAATATTTATCTATGTTATTTTCCCAGACCTTTGCTTAAAGCAGATTGCCTGTTGCCTATGAACCAGTATAAGCTGAATCTTCACAGCGTTACTATGGGCACATGTATGTGGACTACTACTCCCAAGGTGTGATAACTACTAACACTTCTCCACTCTTTACTGTGGACCATGAGCTATTCCTAAATGCTTCAAATGTATGATCTCATTTTTATATTTTTAATTGACATATAAAAATAGTTCATTCATGGGGTACCATGCAGTGTTCCAATACATGTAATCAATATGTAATGTTCAAATAGGGTAAGCAAATGTTTATCATTTCTTTAGCGTAAAAATATCTGAAATTCTTCTAGCTTTTCTGATATAGTCACCCCACTGTGCAATTGCATGCCAGAACTAATGTCTCCTATAAGTAACTTGGTACCTGCTGATCAGCCTCCCCCACCTAGCTGCCTATTCTCTCCAGCCTTCTACTTTCAACTTTTTTTTTAGTGGGGGGTGAAGGTGTACCAGGGATTGAGCCCAGGGGTGCTTAACCACTGAGCCATATCGCCATCCCTTTTAAATATTTTATTTAGAGATAGGGTGTCACTGACTTGCTTAGGGCCTTACTCAGTTGCTGAGGCTGGCTTTGTACTCCCAACCCTCCCACCTCAGCCTCCCAAGCCTCTGGAATTACAAGCATGTGCTACTGTGGCCAATCAACTACCAATTGCTATGAGGTCAACTTTTTTAGATCCCACATAAAGGTGAGAACTTATTTGACCTTCAAGACATCATTAAGAAATAGAAACAAAGAGGGGAAAAAAGGGAGAGGGAATATCATCAAAATAGAGGAAAGATCAGTAGAGTAGATGATGGGTATTAACGAGGAGGAAGAAGGGACAGGAAAAGGTTAGAACTGTGGGAAGTTCTGACCGAACTTTTGCATGTGCTTGTTGATGTGGCACAGTGAGTCCCAGCATTGGAGGTATCCACAGGACACTAATTTAAAAACAGAAAAAGTAAACTGTAAATGGATTGAAGAGGGATCAGTGGAGTGGAGAGAGAGGCATGGCCAGGGTTGGGGGCAGGGAAAGTGCTAGGGACTGAATTGGAGCAGATTGTGTTTCATACTTATAAGATAATGCCAGGGTATGTCCTGGTGTTGTACATAACTAAGAAGAATATATAAATAAATATGTATTATATATATATATATACTGTAATATATAATTATATATAATAGTATATATATTATATATATAATATATATACTATTTTGTGGCCTTTTTGTGGATGAGGAAAACAATACCCAGACAGTTTAAGTAACAGAAAACTTCATACAGTTCTTCCAGATAACATGTATATGTGCTTGGCAGATCTGTACATGTAAGTGTGTCAGGAGGAAATTCTCAGGCATGTTCATGTTCCAGACCTTACATGGAATAGATTCTGGCTCTACCTGCCCTGTTCTCCTCCACCTGGCCTGAGGAAGGTCCCAGCTTTCCCGATGGTCCATCATGTTGGTTTTTATGAACAAAATTGGACAGAAAAATGGAGGGTGAGGAGTATAAGAGGAAGGCAAGTGAGGGCTTTGGGACGATTGGGGAATGTTGAGAAAAGAAGTTGTGGGAGTTGCTGCCGCACATGCTGAAAGTGGATGAGAGATAAAGGAGGAATTTTGAGAGGTGTGTGTTCAATGTGCCCTCAAAAGAGAAGTAAACATCTTGAGTTATTTTGGGGCGACTTTTTTGGATGCCAGATTAGGTTTCTGTGATTGAGAAACTACTTTGAAACTAGACCACACAGGTGGCCAATTTATAAACATGACAGATACATGTTTAAAACAGCATAATTTTACCAACCTTCTTCCAATTTTGTGCACTCATTTGCAATATATTACACTAATGACAAAAATTTGAGAAACTTTGTTCTGGGATAATATTTCTTAGATATTTTCATGGGTCAGAACATCTGGAAATCACAGTGCCCTTTGTGGAATTCCTAGAACAATGATATGTCAAACTTCCGCATAGAATAAATTATCAGTGGGGTGGAAAGAGCTCAATGGAACTTAAGAGCTGGAATATACATTAAAGAAGTAGAAACACCCAAGTTTTTTGTAAACATTTATTTTTGGAAACAAAGAATTTAAGATTTTGTGCAGTTTTCTGCATCATCAAAGAAGAGTATATACAATATCCTTAACAAACCATGTTTCTGAGTTTTTCCATTAGTACACATTTCATACTAATTCATCCATTTTTAAGCAGTACCCAACAAGCAATTATGGTTTCACAATCATTAGAAAAGCATTAGGGAAAAAATTTTAAATTGAGCTAAATATTTTGTTCATTAGCTAAATATTTTCTGAAAATTAGAAATAAACTGTCATTATATTAGTGGAAGAACATTACAGTTTAGATTGCTGGAAGTGGTGTTCTGTGGGAACAAAGCCTGAGAACCACTGTAGTAGAACTAAAGGTAGTTACAAAAAGATCAATTTGGGAGCTATGTCTGTTGAAATCGGGTACTGATATGCTATTAAGAGCATAAATATTTTGAGAATCAACACCAGATTGTAAAACACACGCTAAGAACAAACAATTTCACTTTCAAGAATTCCTTTAATTATTTTTCACAAAGGAATCATAATGTATTATGAAGTTATCAACCATCAGTCAGAATATCTGAGCCACAGCCTACACCAATATTTTCCCATCAAAAACCTGATGTTTTGACTGCCCTCTGTAGATGACTATGAATTTAGATTGTGTTTTTGGAAGAAATGAAAACAGTTTGGATTTCTGTATCTGGCATTGTACCAAATTATATAACCTAAATCCCTTCTAATAGAGAACATATAGAAATTTCAGATAAAATACAAAAACATCCTTTTAATGTATAGTGATTGCAAAATTAAATTAAAAATGAAAATAAATTATCAATGGTCAAAAAGAAGGAGAAAATTGACAAGTGTGATAAACAAATAGGCTAATCCCATGGAAGCTTGGTGGCAGAAAGACTCCATGGTCTCCATGGTACAGTGTTTTAATAACCTTAGGCCCCTGTTAAGTGGGGACTTGAAAATGAAATCCTTACATACCCTCAAAATGATAAATTTGCCCACCAGCATAAAGTAACAAGTCAGAAACTTTTGGGTTTTAACCTAGGCATTGGTGGGAGGATTAAAAAAAAAATTCTCCCCTAAGAATTTGTAACCACAGAAACATCATCTCGTAGGTTAGGGTTTAAAATGTATACAACTTACATGACTTAGGAAACCCCAAACTGAGAAATAAAACTCAAAGTAGTCTTGGTGGGTCACACCCACACTGACTGGCAGATGCACATGCAAAACCTCTCTGAAGGTGCCACATAGCAGGATGAGACCCTTGGAGTTTCAGATAATCCAATGATCTGTTATAGTCTATAAATAAAGTTTCAAAATCATTAAGATTTTAAAGAATGATAAATTGTGGGAGGAAAGCCATGAATGAAAATGAACAAGCAGAACAGAAAATTAACAAAATAACTTCTAAAAATTTAAAAGTTGACAATGATCAAAAACTCAAGGGAACAGTGAAAAATAGCTAAAAAGAATGAGCAAACTGGAATACAGAAGAAATGACTTGGAACATAGTACAGAAAGGTAAAGAGATCAAAAATATTAAAATGAGGATAAATAGTATTTGTAGAATAAAAAGGTCTAACATACATCTAAGAGGGGTTTCAGGACAGAATGGAGAGAAAATACATAATATTCACAGCAGGACCCTTGACACATCAGTATAAGTGTAGAAAACTAAGGACAATGATGAGGAAACCAGAGGAACTGTCACCCTAAATACCAAGAAACAATGACCAAATACCATCTCCATAAGCACTATTTACATTTTTAGGTGAAGAGTCAGTTTGCACCAAAATCAGCCAAACTCCCTTGGAGACATGGTTAATTGCAGATCTGTCCAAGAAACATCCAAAATGAATCTGGAGTAGCTTGTTGTAAGGACAGCAAGGAACTATCAAAAATTATTGTTATATAAAAAAATACAAAAATCATATCAAATTCCAATGGGAATTGGCCAAAGATTGAACAATTATTAAAGAATTATTATTATTATAAGAATAATAACAGAAATGAGTTAAAATAAATCAAACGTGTAAGATCTATGACATTATACTGATACTGCAAAAAATCTTCACTGGTTACTTTGAAGGATGCCAGGGGATGATGATAGACAAGTACATCAATTACATTATTTTGAAACTTGATAAATAAAAAGAAGCCATTTACCCTCATACTCTTGAGGGAACTGCAACTCAAGGTAACCAAAAACATCTACAGAAGAATTTATGCAAGTGTTTAGCTAAAAACTGAAAAAGGAATGATACAACATCTTAATTTGACATACATTAAGGAAATAATGGATCTAGACAAGGATCATCAACAGTTACTAATATCATACAAAGTGACGATCAGACATAATATATTCCTCATATAAACAGAATACCGACCGACTGTGGAGGAGTCTTACAAAACATAAAACAAAAGGAAACATAAAATAAAGGCTGTGGATTAACTAGAAATTTACAGAAAACATAAGGGAAGGAAAAACCCTGGAGACGGAATATGAAAAATCTAGATGGTGGGAAATCATGCAGAACAAAGCAAATTCTTAAACAAAAAACAAAAACAAAACAAAAAAAAAAAAAAACTCAAGAAAAAGAAATGAAAAGGGAATTAAATGTAGGAAACCTATTAGCAAATTGCAATGAGTACATTATATTTGCTTCCTGATTCAAAATGTTAGAAACTTATACAATCAGAAAATCATAAATATAGACAGGATATTTAATGATATTAAGATTTAACTTTAGGGGTATTAATGTATCTGGGTTATGTTAAATAGTTGGGTATACACAACAAACAGGCCTTAAAGTATCCTGGTTGAGGATAATGTGTTGCCTTATTGTTGAAGAAATCAAAGGTTTTTAGGAAAGCCAGGACAAGGCTGTGAGAACTGATGTGTATTAATTACAGAATTTGAGACAGAAGCAGCGCGGCCAGCTCCAGCCCGCCCCGCTGCTGGCTCCGGCCCGCCCGCAGGTTGCTTCAGTGACCAGCACAGGGCGCCAGGGACTCCCCCAAGCAGTCCAGCCCCCTCCGGCGGGAAGCGCCTATCTAGGCTAGCTTCCTGGGGCAGACCGCCCAGTGAGAGCCTCTCAACGCAGAGCCAGCCACAAGTCCCCAAGCCAGTGGAGATATTCGACACGCAAGCGGCTTCTGGGACCAGGGCTGGGCAGCCAGAGACCTCTCCAGGCAGCATTGTCCCCCTCCAGCTGCAGGCTTTTTTCACGGGGCGATCCAAGATGGCGGACTAGAGGGTGACTGCATCTCCAGTCGCCCCAGAACTCAGGATTCAAGAAGGCGAGGAATTGAGAGACTCGGACTAAGATAGAACCACGGGGTGAGTCTCCCCCACCCAGCGAAGCTCAGCTGGGTGGCAGGTCCGGATTCGAGTGGCTTATTAGAGTGGGACAGGGCAGTTAGCGTCTCCCCCAGGCAGCTCGGTGCAGTCTGGCTGTGGGCTCTGCCCACAGGGACAGATCCTCCAGCCTCTCGGAAAAGGCCCCCCAGTGAGAGCTCTTCTGCACAGAAGCACGGCGGTCAGCTCCGGCCCGCCCCAGCCAGCTCCACTGCCCCACTACCAGCTACAGCCCGCCCACAGGTTGCTTCAGTGACCAGCACAGGGCGCCAGGGACTTCCCCAAGCAGCCCAGCCCCCCTCCAGCAGGAAGCGCCTCTCTAGGCTAGCTTCTCGGGGCAAATCACCCAGTGAGAGCCTGTCTACACAGAGCCAGCCACAAGTCCCCAAGCCAGTGGAGACCTCCAACCTACAACCAGCCTCTGGAACCAGGGCTGTGCAACAAGAGACCTCTCCAGGTCTCTCTCCCTGGAACCGGTAGCGGGCTAGGGGCAGCATTCTTCGGAAGCACTGCATTATCAAATTAATCCAAGACTTCTGGCTACTGAAGGCTGGTAGGTGATACACTGGAAATCTACAGGGTCACTATAAGCCAATAGAGGAAATCTACAATATCACAGAGTCCCATTGACATCTGACCAATATGAGAAAAGAAGGGAAGAAAATGTCCGAAACAAACCTAGATACTAGATCAATAAAACCCAATGACAGCACAGCAGAAGAAATGTCCGAAAGGGAGTTCAGAATGTACATAATTAAAACAATCAGGGAAGCAAACGAGGAGATGAAAGAACAAATGCAGGCATTAAATGAACGCACTAATCAACAGTTAAAAGAGCAAATAACAGAAGCAAAAGAGCATTTCAATAAAGAGTTAGAGATACTGAAAAAAAAACAAACGGAAATCCTTGAAATGAAGGAAACAATAAACCAAGTTAAAAACGCCACAGAAAGCATAAACAATAGGATAGATCACCTGGAAGACAGAACTTCAGATATTGAAGACAAAATATTTAATCTTGAAAACAAGGTTGACCAAACAGAGAAGATGGTAAGAAATCATGAACAGAATCTACAAGAATTATGGGATATCATGAAGAGGCCGAATTTAAGAATAATTGGGATTGAGGAAGGCTTAGAGAAACAAACCAAAGGAATGAACAATCTATTCAATGAAATAATATCAGAAAATTTCCCAAATCTCAAGAATGAAATGGAAAACCAAGTACAAGAGGCTTATAGGACTCCAAATATACAAAATTACAACAGACCTACACCAAGGCACATTATTATGAAAATACCTAACATTCAAAATAAAGACAGAATTTTAAAGGCCGCAAGAGAAAAGAATCAGATTACATTCAGGGGAAAACCAATAAGAATATCAGCAGATTTTTCAGTCCAGACCCTAAAAGCTAGAAGGGCCTGGAACAACATTTACCAAGCCCTGAAAGAAAATGGATGCCAACCAAGAATTTTATACCCAGCAAAACTTACTTTCAGATTTGACGATGAGATAAAATCCTTCCACAATAAAGAAAAGCTAAAGGAATTTACTAAAAGAAAGCCGACATTATAGAACATTCTCAGCAAAATATTCCATGAGGAAGAGATGAAAAACAACGATATAAATCAGCAACGGGAGGAACTAGCCTAAAGGAATAGCCAAATAAAGGAGAAACCAAATCATGTCAAAAAACAAAAATGAGTCCAATGAATAGGAATACAAATCATATCACAATAATAATGCTGAATGTTAATAGCCTGAACTCATCAATCAAAAGACATAGACTGGCAGATTGGATTAAAAAGAAAAATCCAACAATATGCTGCCTGCAAGAGACCCATCTCATAGAAAGAGATACCCATAGACTGAAGGTGAAAGGATGGGAAAAAACATACCATGCACATGGACTCAGCAAAAAAGCTGGAGTATCCATCCTCATTTCAGATAATGTGGACTTTAAGCCAAAACTAGTCAGAAGGGATAAAGAAGGACATTACATACTGCTTAAGGGAAGCATAAATCAGCAAGACATAACAATCATAAATATCTATGCCCCGAACATTGGCTCATCCATGTACATCAAACAAATCCTTCTCAAATCCAGAAATCAAATAGACCACAACACAATAATACTAGGCGATTTTAACACACCTCTCTCACCACTGGATAGATCGTCCAAACAAAAATTGAATAAAGAAACCATAGATCTCAATAACACAATCAACAATTTAGACTTAACCGACTTATATAGAATATACCATCCAACAAAGAACGAATACACTTTCTTCTCAGCAGCACATGGATCCTTCTCTAAAATAGACCATGTTTTATGCCACAAAGCTACTGTTAGCAAATACAAGAAGATAGAGATACTACCTTGTACTCTATCAGATCATAATGGACTGAAATTAGAAATAAATGACAGAATAAAAAACAGAAACTTCTCCAATACTTGGAGATTAAATAATACACTATTATACGATGAATGGATAACAGAAGACATCAGGAGGGAAATTAAAAAATTCTTAGAAGTAAATGAGAACAGAGACACATCATATCAAAATCTCTGGGACACTATGAAAGCAGTACTGAGAGGGAGATTTATTTCATGGGGCGCATTCAACAAAAGAAGTAGAAATCAACAAATAAACGACTTAACACTACACCTCAAAGCCCTAGAAAAAGAAGAGCAGACCAACACCAAAAGTAGTAGAAGACAGGAAATAGTTAAAATCAGAGCTGAAATCAACGAAATTGAAACAAAAGAAACAATCGGAAAAATTAACAAAATAAATAGTTGGTTCTTTGAAAAAATAAACAAAATTGATAAACCCTTAGCCATGCTAAGAAAGAGGAAAAAGGGAGAAAACTCAAATTACTAAAATTCGGAATGAACAAGAAAATATCACAACAGACACGAGTGAAATACAAAACATAATTAGAAGCTATTTTGAAAATCTATACTCCAACAAAACAGAAAACCTCGAAGACATCAACAAGTTTCTAGAGACATATGAATTGTCTAAACTGAACGAGGAGGATATACACAACTTCAATAAATCAATTTCAAGCAATGAAATAGAAGAGGTCATCAAAAGCCTACCAACAAAGAAAAGTCCGGGACCAGATGGGTTCTCAGCCGAGTTCTACAAAACCTTTAAAGAAGAGCTCATTCCAATACTTCTCAAAGTATTCCATAAAATAGAAGAGGAGGGAACCCTCCCAAACTCATTCTATGAAGCCAATATCACACTGATATCTAAACCAGACAGAGACTCATCAAGGAAAGAAAATTTCAGACCAATATCCTTAATGAACATCGACGCAAAAATTCTCAACAAAATTTTAGCAAATCGCATACAAAAATATATTAAAAAGATAGTGCACCATGATCAAGTGGGTTTTATCCCAGGGATGCAAGGTTGGTTCAACATCCGGAAATCAATAAATGTCATTCACCATATCAACAGACTAAAAGTTAAGAATCACACGATTATTTCAATAGATGCAGAAAAAGCATTCGATAAAATACAGCATCCCTTCATGCGCAAAACACTAGAAAAAATTGGGGTAGTGGGATCATTCCTTAACATTGTGAAGGCCATCTACGCTCAGCCCATGGCCAATATCATTCTAAATGGTGAAAAACTGAAAGCATTCCCCCTAAAAACTGGAACAAGGCAGGGATGCCCTCTTTCACCACTTCTATTCAACATCGTTCTTGAGACTCTGGCCAGAGCAATTAGACAAACCAAAGAAATTAAAGGGATACGAATTGGAAAAGAAGAACTCAAACTATCCCTGTTCGCTGATGACATGATTATATATTTAGAGGAACCTGGAAATTCCACCAGAAAACTCTTAGAACTCATAAGTGAATTCAGTAAAGTAGCAGGTTACAAGATCAATGTTCATAAATCCAATGCATTTTTATACATAAGTGATGAATCTTCAGAAAGAGAAATTAGGAAAACTACCCCATTCACAATAGCATAAAAAAAAAAAATAAAATACTTGGGAATCAATCTCACAAAAGAGGTGAAAGACCTCTACAATGAGAACTACAGAACACTAAAGAAAGAAATTAAAGAAAACCTTAGAAGATGGAAAGATCTCCCATGTTCATGGATAGGAAGAATTAATATTGTCAAAATGGCCATACTACCAAAAGTGCTATATAGATTCAATGCAATTCCAATTAAAATCCCAATGATGTACCTTACAGAAATAGAGCAAGCAATTATGAAATTCATCTGGAAGAATAAGAAACCCAGAATAGCTAAAGCAATCCTCAGTAGAAAGAGCGAAGCAGGTGGAATCTCAATACCAGATCTTCAACTCTATTACAAAGCAATAGTAACAAAAACGGCATGGTATTGGTACCAAAATAGACAGGTAGATCAATGGTACAGAATAGAGGACACGGACACAAACCCAAATAAATACAATTTTCTCATACTAGACAAAGGGGCTAAAAATATGCAATGGAGAAAAGATAGCCTCTTCAACAAATGGTGCTGGGAAAACTGGAAAACCATATGCAACAGAATGAAATTAAACCCTTATCTCTCACCCTGCACAAAACTCAACTCACAATGGATCAAGGAACTCGGAATCAGACCAGAGACCCTGCATCTTATAGAAGAAAAAGTAGGCCCAAACCTTCAACTTGTTGGCTTAGGAGCAGACTTCCTTAACAGAACTCCCATAGCCCAAGAAATAAAAGCAAGAATCAACAACTGGGATAGATTCAAACTAAAAAGCTTTCTCTCAGCAAAGGAAACAATCAGTAATGTGAAGAGAGAGCCTACAGAGTGGGAGAATATCTTTGCCAATCATACTTCAGATAGAGCGCTAATATCCCGAATCTATAAAGAACTCAAAAACTCTACACCAAGAATACAAATAATCCAATCAACAAATGGGCTAAGGAAATGAACAGACACTTCACAGAAGAAGATGTACAAGCAATCAACAGATATGAAAAAATGTTCAACATCTCTAGTAATAAGAGAAATGCAAATCAAAACTACCCTAAGATTTCATCTCACCCCAATTAGAATGGCGATTATCAAGAACATAAGCAACAATAGGTGTTGGCGAGGATGTGGGGAAAAAGGTACACTCATACATTGCTGGTGGGGTTGCAAACTAGTGCAGCCACTCTGGAAAGCAGTATGGAGATTCCTCAGAAAGCTTGGAATGGACCCACCATTTGACCCAGCTATCCCACTCCTTGGCCTATACCCAAAGGACTTAAAATCAGCATACTACAGAGATACAGCCACATCAATGTTCATAGCTGCTCAATTCACTATAGCCAGATTGTGGAACCAACCCAGATGCCCTTCAGTTGATGAATGGATAAAGAAACTGTGGCATATATATACAATGGAATATTACTCCGCCATGAGGAATGACAAAATTATGGCATTCGCAGGCATATGGATGAAATTGGAGGGTATCATGCTAAGTGAGATAAGCCAATCTCAAAAAACTAAAGGACGAATGATCTCGATGATGAGGACATACGGGGGTGGGGGGTAGGAGGGGTTAGTGTTAGGTTTAGGGTTAGGTTTAGGGTTAGGGATAAGGAGGGTGGTAAGAATGAGGAAGAAAGGACTGTATAGAGGGAAAAGAGGGGTGGGAGAGGAGGGGGGAAGGGGAAAAAATAACAAAATGAATCAAACAACATTGCCCTATGTAAATTTATGATTTTTAATTAAAATTAAAAATTAAAAAAAAATTGAGCACCAGTGAAAATCATTACTGCTCATGTTCAGGATCAGCAATGAAGAGCTGGTTTTATGCTACTTGGAATCATTATTATTCAGAGAAATTTTTATTTAGAACCAATCTCTTAAATATATCAAAATATACTTTAGGGGGACTTCAATATAAAGTACACTTTTTAAAAATTGTAATGCCTAGTAAGGAAGTATACCATTTGACATTCAACTTAGTACTCTTAAATCATAAGGAAAGCTATGAAGTCATGATTATCAACATCTGAAGCTAAATGAATCATTACTGGGGAAAAAAGAAGTACAGATTATGTTTTCCACTTGCTAGATGAGATATTCACTTTAGGTCCATTTTATTTCGAGCATTCTATAGAGTACCTACTTTAAAAAACTAGAATGATCACATATAATGTAAAAATCTTACATTAGAAATACGATATTGGAAAATACCATTTAAAAAAATCTCAAGGTATGCACATACAAATTGCAGATGTTATGGGATGTAAAGAAGGAAATTCAGAGTTAGGTATTGATATTGCCTCTATTTTGGGTGATGTGTTGACAGCTAGATATTTAAGGTGTCTTCTTGATCCTTTCTTAAATGTTCATCTCTCATAAAGAGCCTTTTCCTTTTGAAATGGAATGGCTTTTCTATTGTCATCAAAAAGCATATCCGCATTATATGGTATAGATCAGAAATAGAATTTTAGGAATCTCTAAAATAGCAGATCTGTATATAATTCATGGGTCAAAGAAGAAATTATAATGGAAGTTATACTTAGTTCAAATTAAATAATCAATTTAATTTAAAACTCAAACAGTAATACCAATAAATTCAGCTGAAGGGAACACAAAGTAATTTGAAGAAAAAAGAAGGTGCCACATAATACAGAGAGAACATGAATTAATGGAGTTAAATACAGAAACATTAGAGTTGGAGTTTGTAAAAGCCAAATAACTGACCTCCTTGTTCTCCCTCGAACTCTGAATCCATTGAGAGATCAACAAAGAGTCACAGATAGGAAGATCAAATTACCACAGTTACTAAAGATAAATTATGTTGGGGGTGTAACTAAAAACAGGAGCCAAATAGATATACTGATGCTGCTCATCATCCATTTGTGGAACTCAGACCTACACAGGAGAGAGAAGCAGACACACACAAACTCAGAATTGTTATCTTGCTCTGGTCTGTCAGGTGTAAAGAGATCCAGTTTCCTGTGCTTAGAAAATGTTGGGGAATTTTTATTCATGCATAAATATACACCAATTGTACAGAATAGTGGGTTTCATTGTGGCAAATTTGTATATGCACATAACATAACTGGATCAATTTTATTTCCCAGTACCACCTGTGCCCTCCCCTTCCTCCTCCACCTGATCCCCTTCATCTACCTTACTGTTCTCCCCTCTATTTTATGAGATCTCCCTTTCTGCTTTTTTCTGTCTAGCTTGGACATGTGAGAGAAAACATATGACCCTTGACTTTCTCAGTCTGTCTTATTTCACGTAAAGTGATATTCTCTAGCTCCATCCATGTTGCTGCAAATGATGTAATTTTGTTCTTTGTATGGCTGAATAAAACTCCAGTATATATGTATATTTATATGTACATATATACATGCATACATACTTACATCACATATATGCATTTTGTGTGTGTATGTGTATGTGCTGGAGTTTTATTCATCTTTTCTCCAGCATATGCTTTTGGCACCTTTGTCAAGGATCAGAATTTTTGATACATTTCATCAATTCAATCAACAAATGAGAACCAATATCTGTCACCCCACAACAGACACACAAGTTCATCTTCATGCAGAGGAGTAAGGAATGGACAAAGGAGTCAGGACTGCTTAGGGAAGTTTGTTCACATGTGAACTGTAGGAGTGGAGAAGAAGTATTTCTCCCTGTTAAATATAACAGAGAGGATCAAACAAATCAAATATTTTAAATTTAATAAAATAGACAACATTTGGTTCAAAAATTTTAAAAAATTAAAAGAGAAAGTAAGTTTATTAAGATGAGGCAAGAAATATAAACTAAAATAAATAAAAGAATAATGTGAACTTCATCCAAATAAGTTAGAAAATTTAGAGAAAATGGATAATTTCCAAGGAAAATACAATTTTGTTTACCAAGTCAGGAAGAAACTAAAGATATTAAATCTATAATTATATTAAAAATCTATCTCACTTCCCTGCCAAAAGAGGAAGAAAGAGGTGTAGACAAAGGTGGGAAGGTTACCACTATTCGCACATCATCTGTGACATAGTAGAATTGGAGATGGGAAAATAAAAATTTATGTCAGTATGCAAAATATTATATATACACACATATATATGTACACATACATATATATATTATATATAGCACATTAGCACTATACATATATATGTATGTATGTGTATATATGTATATATATAGCACATTAGCATACATATATATGTACACATACATATATATATTATATATAGCACATTAGCACTATACATATATATGTATGTATGTGTATATATGTATATATATAGCACATTAGCATACATATATATGTATGTATACATAATATTTTGCATACTGACAAATTGTTTTGTATATAATATATATTTTATATATAATAAATATAGCCATATTTATTTATGGCTAACCCTGAATCTCAGCGTTTAAGTTAAAAACCACCAAGTGGAATATAATCCATTTAGAAGAGAATTCAGTGATTGTCAAAGGTGACAAGCAGGACTTGTATCTCCTTTTTTAGGGGAGAGTTTGCATTTTTTCACTGTGTGAGGGATAGCTTCATCATGTACTCTGGAAGCATCACTTGACCATTGTTTTTATTTGAAAATTAAATATAGTTTTAAAAAAGACCGAGTATGTGTAAATGTGTAAATGGTGGATTGTGTTTGTGTTATGTCAATTTACTTTAACCAAGAGCCACATTTTTCAGAATCACATTCACATGTGCTTCTGGATGTCACGTACACTTCCAGGTCATATGGTTGCCATATTCAATAAGCCACAAGTCTTTACCTACTGCCCAGTCCTGCTGACTAACAGCTCTTACCTGGGAAACCACATTCTACGGTCCCTTCAAGCCCAAGGCATATATAAATACACCCATGATGCAAGCTGCTTTTATCTTAATATCAGATCCCTGCATTTTATGCCGTCATCTGTCTATCCATTTATTCATCTCTTTCAGAGATTTTTATTGACCATCCCTATGCTAGCGATATAAAAATGGAAAAATCCTGACCCTTGAGCTCAAAGATGTCACAGACTGGTGGGTTCAGGAAGGCCTTATAATACAGAGGGACAAATGCTGAGATGCAATGAGGTCCAGGCATTGAGGGTACATAGGAGACCCCTCCACACAATCTGAGCAGAGAAGGGGGAACCTAGAATTCTCCAGTGGCTCTCAAAGTGGTAGAGGAAGGTAGGGGTACTCCCAGCAAAAGGAAAGGGGAGAAGAGAGCGAGGCCCATCATTGGAGAGAGTCCTTCTTCATGGCCTTAACTTTTTTGATGGATCCATGGGGACTGAGAGGCACAGGCTATGAAGGCTCACACTCCCAACACCACTTCCTGCTGTGTTCTTTTAACCTTATTATATTCCTCCTCCTTTCTCACTGACTGTCCCATCCCTCTTTCCATGCTTGGACTTCAGTTCATTTCCTTATTTAGAACCTTTATTAGTTTCTTTGGGCTGCCACAACAAAGCGCCACAAGTCAAGTGGCTTAAAAAAACAGAAATGTATTGTCTTGCAGTTCCGGAAGCTGGAGGTGTGGGATCAAGGTGTTGGCATGGTTGGTTCCTCCTGAGGCTGTGAGGGGGATGTTCTCAGGCAAATGGCCATTTTCCCCTGTGTCTTCACCTTGTCTTCTTTCTGCATGTCTGCTTTGTGTCTAACTGTCCTCTTTTTATAAGGACACAGACATCCCTAGTGGATTAAGATTCATCCTAATGACCTCAACTTAATTTGATCATCTGTATGTTCTGTTTCCAAATAACTTCATATTTACAAGTCACATCTTTCTTGGGGAACACAATTCAACCCTCAATAGAATCCAAGATTCTAGTTACTGTCTAGTGGTTCCAACTCTGTTCCAACCTCCCTTAATGTGACAATTGGGAAAGCTATTACCCAGAGTTCTGATGCTTATGCTTGGGAGATATATATATAGATATAGATGATATAGATATATATATAGTTTTATTTCATCATTAAGGTACCCATGTTGTTGCTGGTTTGTTTCTTGATGAATCAACTGCCTCTTCTGCCAGCTTTAATTATGCAGTAGAGAAATGAATGATAGAGTCCAATCTGAGGTGGCAGTGAGGCCATTCCCACTTGAATTTTTGCAGATTCTCAATGTATGTTTCATACTTATAAACTGTGGAATTAAGTACATGAGCCTAGAGGGAAGGGCCTGGCTGCTCAGTGCTGTCAGAATGAACATCTACAGTAAATAATGACAGGAGGTCATACACACAGGTGGGACCTTACTAAGCTGTGTAGGCTGGTGCAATCTTAGCAAGGATGTCTACCAGGGCTGACCAGCAGAGGGTTCCTTTGAATATCTGCTCAAAGAATTATGCTGAGAGTACTGTCCACTGCTTAAACAGAAGAATAGTCTTTGAAAGCTTGAAGTGATGATGGTGAACTTGCTCTAAAGTCTCTTAACCTGGATGCATAGATGAGTTTCCAGGAATCTACAGCCAGCAGTGTTCATATCCCATCCATATTTCCTTGTCCTGTGTGGAGTTCTGCTTCAGTGTCAGTGAGAAAATTCTATGCACCTGGAAGCCTTCTTCCAAAACACTTGTCTCTATTCTGTGGCTGCAGCAGCATGCTTGCCCAACAGCAGAACAGGTTAAGAGAGCCAAAGAGCACACCAGCTTTCAGCAATAGCCAGGGTTATTGGATATACAACTAGACTTCTTCACACCTCAGTGGGTTGATTCTGAGTTATATTCTGCACATTCTCACACCGGGTCCCAGAGAAACTGAGCCTCCACTGTCCACAGTGATACCCACTAACACTCTCTTCACTGGGTTTCCTCCCTTCCCTTTCTTACCTCCTTGTCCCATTCCCTGCGATGGGGATTGCTTTCCAAATTAATGACTCTCACCCACATCCTTATCTCATGATCTGTTCCTGAGAGAACCCAAATCAAATAAGGATTTATTGTGCCCTCATACTATATTCAAATCTATGTGTGCCTGCATATTTTCTTGCAAGAGAATACTCAGTTTTCATTAGCCCCTCAAAAGTTTTTACATTAAACCCAAAAAAGGTTAGAACAACTGCTTGTTATTTTATAGATGAGAACAGTTATTTATTTCAGATCTAATCTAATAACTCTCAGTCTGAGAAACCAAAACAGAGTCAATATTTTAATTTCTTGACTGATTGGCCTAGTGGAAGCCAGGAAGGCAGAGAAAATAGCGTCATGGGAGAAGGACAGAGCAGACAAATCCTTTATATCGGGCACTCAGGTGCTACACACAGGCTTGTGACCGGCTAAGGCTAATCAAGTATGTGTGTGCGTGTGTGCATGTGCATGCATGCATTGTATTCCATGACAAAAGTAAAAAGTGTTATATAGATTCAATGCAATCCCATCAAAATACCAATTACATTGTTCACAGAAATAGAAAAAACAGTCCTAAAATTCACTTGGAAGAATAAAAGACCCGGAATAGCCAAGGCAATCTTGAGCAAGAAGAGTGGTATTGGAAGTTTCACAATACATGATCTCAAATTATTCTTCAGAGTTATAGTAACAAAGCCACCATGGTATTGCATCAGAATAGACATGAAGACTAATGGACTAAAATAGAAGACACAGAGACAGACCCACATAATTAGTCATCTGATACTTGATAAAGGTACCAAAAATATATATTGGAGAAAAGACAGCCATTTTAACAAAGAGTGCTGAAAAAACTGGATATCCTTATGTAAAAGAATCAAACTAAATCCTATCTCTTCCCCTGCACAAATGTCAAATCAAAGTGCATCAAAGATTCAGTAATCAGGCCAAACACTTTGCAACCACTAGAAGAAAACATCAGGTCAATAATTCAACATATTGACTGACTTCCTTAACAACATCCCAAAAGCTCAAGAAATAAAAACAACAATCAATATGTGGGACAGCATCAAATTAAAAAACTTGCAAATCAAAGGAAATGATTAAAAGTATGAAAAGAGAGCCTACAAAATGGAGAAAATCTTTGCCACCTACTTGTCCTACTTGTCTGACAGGGGATTAATATCTAGAATATATAAAGAACTCAAACATCTTAGCACCAAAACAAACAAATAACCCAGTCAATAAAAAGCCAAAAGAATTAAACAGAAACTTTCCAAAAGTAGAAACACAGATGACCAACAAATATACAAAAAAAGTTCAACATTTCAAGGAATCAGGGAAACACAAATCAAAACTATACTGAGATTTCATCTCACTCTAGTCAGAATGTCAATTATCAAGAATACAAATATTAAATGGTGGCAAGGATGTGGGGGAAATGGTACATCCATACATTGTTAGTGGGACTACAAATTAGTACAACCACTCTAGAAATCAGTGTGGAGTTTCCTCACAAAACTAGAAATGGAACTACCATACAACCCAGCTATCCTACTACTCACTATTTATCCAAAAGAACTAAAATCAGCATGCTATAGTAATATAGCTACATCAATGTTTATAGCAGCATAACTCACAACAGCCAAAACGTGAAACCAGTCCAGGTGCCTGTCAATACATGCATGGATTAATAAAATGTGATAACACACATACACAGACACACACACATACACACACACATACACACACACACACATAGGAGTTTTACTCAGCTGTAAAGAAGAATGAAATAATGACATTTGCTGGTAAATGTATGGACATGGAGAAGATCATGCTAAGTGAAATAAGCCCAACTCAGAAAATCAAGGGTTGAATGTTTTCTCTCATATGCAGAAGCTAGAGCAAAATAAGGACAAAAAATTCTGCAGGGGGATAAGATATCGTAAAAATAGAGGGAAGATCAAAGTAGTAGAAAGAGATTGAAGGGGAGGGAAGAGAGATGGGAAAGGGGAGAAAATGCAGAATATGACAAAATGACAGTATAGGCATGTATAAATATACCCCAGGTAATTCTACCTTTCTGTATACCTAGAAACCACCCATTAAAAATAAACAAACAAATAAATAAATGATTGACCAATAGAATAGAGGAAGGGGAATAGGGAAAGGAAGGACATGGAGGAAAAAGGAGGAACCAGGGACTTAAATGGAGTAAATGAAGTTCCCAGCACATATGATTATGTCCAATTTAACCCAACTATTATGTACAATTATAATGCACCAATAAAAGAAAAAAGTTTTTTTAAAAAGTAGGAGGGCCAATAACAAAATGGCATACAGTGTAGGGTTCCACTTACATGAGGTACCTAGGACAGTCAGTCCCTGAGGAGGAGTCACTTGTAGTAAATCCCTTGACATCTTCACACCTGAGTTTCTCTGGAGTTGAGAACAGGGGCTTCTGTGAAGCCCCAGGAAATGATGGAAAAAGAAGGGGGAAAGCCTGTGTGTTTGTTGTTTGCCTAGTTGGAGGTCAGTATCAAGAAACAGAAGAGCAACAGAATCTGGAAATTGAAAATAGCTAGGAAGGAAATGAAGATCTGAAAAGACCAGGCAGTGAACACTGGTGGTAAAGATGTTTTGGGGTAGTGTGGTTTCTGAGGCTATAGTCCACAAACCTCAGGGGGTCTGCAGATAAATTTTGGGGGTTCTCGGGAATAACTTTTCAATGTTATTTTCCTGATTATGATCATCAAAAAAATGACTTAAATACGTTCTGCACAAAGATGCAGCCACATCAATGTTCATAGCTGCTCAATTCACAATAGCCAGATTGTGGAACCAACCTAGGTGCCCTTCAATTGATGAATGGATAAAGAAACTGTGGTATATATACACAATGGAATATTACTCAGCCATAAGGAATAATAAAATTATGGCATTTGCAGGCAAATGGATGAAACTGGAGAATATCATGCTGAGTGAGATAAGCCAATCTCAAAAAACCAAAGGAAGAATGATCTCCCTGGCAAGTGGATGATGACACATAAAGGGGGAGTAAGAATGGAGGAAGGAGGGACTGTATAGAGGAAAAAGAGGGGTGGGAGGGGTGGGAGGGTAGGGGGAAAAATAGCAGAATGAATCAAACAACATTACCCTATGTAAATGTATGATTACACAAATGGTATGCCTTTACTCCATGTACAAACAGAATCAACATGTATCCCATTTGTTTACAATAAAAATAAATATATAAAAAAATACATTCTGCATAACATGATGTTTGTGGTTGTATACAAGTATTAATCAATCCCCTCAAAAAGACATCTTCACTTTTACTAACTTTCAGTGTCCGGTCACTGTTCTATGGGTATGTCCCAATGTCAACTTATTAGGAATAGTGTCTGCCACTGTCCTCATGCCAAAGTCCTCTCTGGTGATAATTTGCTACTGAAAACCTGTTTTTCTAGAGTAATAGTTTAGTCTCCTATATTATTAGCCAGTTGAGACTAAGATTTGCAATATGAAAACAGCAGGGCTTTGCCATGTGACTGCTGTCAGTGGATATAAAATATAAAGGACGTGCTGGAGCCAAGAACCACCAGAGGTCAGGTGACTCCTCTTCAGGAACCAAAGTTTCACAAAGTTTATATGCCCAGGTTGAAGTCAAAGTTGTTCTTCATTCTTCTTAAAGATGAGTAATATTTCATCGTGGTGTATGTGTGTGTGTATATATATATACATATATACGTATCACATTTTCTTTATCCGTTCATCTGTTGAAGGACACCTATGTTCATTCCATAGTTCAGGTATTGTGAGTTGAGCTGCTATAAACACAGATGTGGCTGCATCACTGTAGCAATGTATGAGTGTACCTTTTCCCTACATCCTCACCAACATTTATTGTTGCTTGTATTCTTGATAATTGCCATTCCGATTGGAGTGAGATGATATCTTAGTTTTGATTTTCATTTCTCTGCTAGATGGAGTTGGAGAATATCATGCTAAGTGAAGTAAGCCAAACCCAAAAAAACAAAGGCCAAGTGTTTTCTCTGATATGTGGATGGTAATTCACAATAAGCAGGGAGGCTAGGGAAGAATAGAGTTACTTTATATTAGGTAGAGGGGAGTGAAGGGAGGGGAAGGGGTATGGGGGAAGGAATGATAGTAGAGTGAAACAGACATTATTTTTTTATTAAAAATCATAAATTTACATAGGGCAATGTTGTTTGATTCATTGTTATTTTTTCCCTTCCCCCCTCCCCTCCCACCCCTCTTTTCCCTCTATACAGTCCTTCCTTCCTCCATTCTTACCACCCTCCTTATCCCTAACCCTAAACCTAACCCTAACCCTAATGCTAACCCCTCCTACCCCCCATTATATGTCCTCATCTGCTTATCAGCGAGATCATTCGTCCTTTAGTTTTTTGAGATTGGCTTATCTCACTTAGCATGAAACAGACATTATTACCTCATGTACATATAAGACCGCATGACCAATGTGATCCTACAATATGTACAATCAGAAAAATGAGAAATTACACTCCACTTATGTATCAAAATGTGTAAATGCATTGTACTGTCATGTACAACTAATTAGAATAAATAAAATTTTTAAAAAACTTTTAAAAAAGATCAAATTGTTCTTAAAATTCTTTTTTAAGTATGTATAGGCTTCTGTCAACATATTCATCACTACTCTTTATTAAAATCAGAAATCAGTTTTTGACATCTGCAAAAGAAAGGGGAAGAGAGGGAAAAAGCAAGAATCAGCATGCCAGATATTATTTTTTATGCTGATGTCCCCAATAACCAAATTAGAAAAACATATTTAGTACAGATTCTGGCAATTCAGAAACTTTAAGAGAATATAATTTAAGAGTTTATAAAACAATATAACATTAAAATTGCTTTTTAATTTTGGTGAAATATAAGGTATGTGTTTTAGTTAGCTTTTTTTGTTGTAGTGACCAAAAGACCTGACAAAAACAATTTGAAGGAGGAAAGTTTATTTGGGGGCTCACAGTTTTAGAGGTCTTAGTTCAAAGTCAGTTGACTCCATTCCTTGAGGCTCAAGGTGAGGCATAATATCATGGCAGATGTGTGTAACAGAGGAAAGCAGCTGGGGATGTGAAACTAGGAAGCAGAGAGCTCCACTCAACAAAGACAAAATATATACCCCAAAGTCACATCCCCAGAGACCCACCTCCTCTAGCCACACCCAAGTTGCCTGCAGGTACCACCCAGTTAATCCCCACTGGGGGAGTAATGCACTGATCAGGTTTAAACTCTTATAATCCAATCATTTCATCTCTGAACTTTCTTGGATTGTTTTACACATGAGCTTTTGGGGGATGGCTCACATTTAAACCATAACAGAACGATAAACTTGAATGAACCAAAAACTTATTAATACAGTCTTATACAAAATATTTTACAAATGGGCATTACCCTTGTTGTTTTCTATTTAATACTAAACCCTACATCAGCAGTTTAGCTTCAGCTAAACAATAATTTCTATATCAATAATATTATAGAAATATAGAATATGATCAGTTTTCTTGTTTTGGTAGAATTTAATTCATACCCCCCCCCCCTTTTCTAGTGTGTAAGAGCTATAAGTATAATGAGAATACCCAGGTTTACTTAAATAATGTTAAAATAGAAGTGCTTAAGTAAACCCTGAGGGATCTATGAGAAATTGTTTTATTGGAAGGACTTTGTATATCACTCAAGCTAGAGAAATACTATCTTAGAGACTCGGGAAGGAAATAGCAATGTCATCTGGGTTATCAGTGTTGGGAGAGCATTCTCCTTGTGACTCTTATGTTTTTGTATGTCTTATGAGCAGAGATATTGACTAGCTTTTTTCTGGGCTTTCATTTCAAAGATCTTAGTGTGGTGAATAACATTGAAAGATAGCGATAACATCCCCATAGGAAGCACAGATTTGCTTGCATCATTGAAAGATGGAAAGAGTAAAAGGGAGGCAGGCTTACTGTTCATTGTAAAAGGTTCAAGTTCCTTGAGTTCTACATTCCTCTCCTATAATGCAGTCCACGATGTGCACTGGCTCACCTGATCCTCTTTAGGACTACAAGAATTGGCACAAAAATGAGAATTCAAATTCTCATGTGATCATAAGGACAAGGAAAACTGATACAAAAACATGGATACTCCATCTACTACTATGTTGTGTATAAAAAAAAAAGTCCTTTGTCTCTGACCCATGAATTTCATATCTTCTATTAGCTGACTACATAAGAATGTGATTGGCTGAACTGTTAGTTTTCAAGAAAATTAAAATCTCGGACCTTGCAGAGTTCTTGACAATCAAATCAGCCCCTTGTGGAAGTAGGACTTGTGCTATGATTGGGGTATGGTTTAGTTAGATGAATGTAAAGCAGTGGGAAGGGCATTCCATCTGGGTGAGTATTGCAAAGACCTGGAGACCAGAATGGGCCATGGGCCATGAGATGGACCACAGAATAACTTGACTAAAATAGAGGGTTCGACTGAGAAGTACCAAAAATTTGATTAGAAAATTAATTTGAGGTTAAATTGTCATGTGTTTAAATATCAGGTTAAAAGAAGTCCTGTATGCAGAATGCTTTTGAAGGTTTCTAGTTCTCTTTCCCCAAAGTCAATCATTCATTTGTTTATTTATTTAGTTAGGTTCTAGGCAGGGAAGTGACATATCGAATATTGAAGTCCAATGTCAAGAAAGAGTGAACTATGGTGTAATAAAAGAAAATCACAAAGTTTCTTATCTTGGCTCTGCCACTTACCATCTATGTGATCTTGGCCAAGTTACTTCTGAGTCCAGTGTCCTCATCTGTCATAGGAAGAATAACAGTCACTTCAGCTTAGCAAAATGTTTCAAAGGTTATAGATAATGTCTCTAAAAGACCTGATGTAGTGCCCAATATGTAGAGATCAATAAATGGTGAAGATTTTTCAGCTGGCCATGTGCAGTATAGATTGGTATAAAAGAAGCAGAGGCACAGGTGTACTGTGTTTTCAAGCAATTACATTTAAATGGGGATAAGGTAATTAGGACCCAAACTAAGACAGTGATGGCAGCAACAGAATAGACCCTAAGTGAATAAAAAGCTAATAGAACTTGGAGACCAATTGGATGTATATTTGAAATTTATTGAGTGCCTAGTATGTGCCAAGTGTTATTTTAAGCACTTCAATTATTAACTAAATTCTCCAAAAAATGCCCTGAGGAGGTACTATTATTGATGCCAGCTCACAACTGTAAACTGAGGTTTGATGAGATAAAATAACTTGCCTAATGTTCAATAACTGAGAGAATACCAAAGGAACTCGAACCCAGGCAGCAGAGTTCCAAACCCATAAACTAAATTGCTATGCTATATTACTGTGCCTTACCATGGAAGGAAGCAAAGATACAACTGGTGAATTTTAGAGGTCTGGGAACTGAAGACTCAGAGGTTGTAGAAGCTTTCTTTGAGGAAACAATGCTGTGTGTCCAGACACACTGAACACAAAGTGAGGGAACTTTGAAGTGAATGGGGCTTATAAGTAAGTTTAAAGTTAGAGCCAGGAACTTCCCTATGTGAGAAGCTGGGTTTGAAGGCAGAGATGTGGGAGTCACACAGGAGATGGTTTCCCTGTTGATCACCATCAGTTTTTTGAATTATCAAAGATATGGTGAAGAGACTGCCTAGTGTAACTGACCAGGAATTAGAGATAAAATAGACCTGGCACCTCAAAGACTCAGATTTCAGGAGGTACTGTTGTGCCAGGGCATCCTGTCTTCTTAGAGGGACACTCGGGGTCCTGCTGCCAGCAATGACTATTTCTTAAGAGCAAAGAGGTAAAGCTACAATCTTTTCCCTTTAACCCCTTAACTCCCATCATTACCTGTTTGCTGTGGTTGACTCTTCTTCACTTTTGTATGATAGACAAATTGGTCTCATGGAAAAAACTCCACTCTTGAGGTTAAACAAATCTGGGTTGAAATCATAACTGCATAACTCACTAGCTCAATCATCTTATGTAAGTTAATTACAAACCACTTCATCTTGAATGTATCTTTAAGCTATAAAATGGGAATGATAATACCTTTATCAGAAGGTTGCGGTAAAATAGGAAAAACCTTTAGTAAATTCTGGTTACTAGCTCTGAACTATTCCATTTTCTTACCCCAGGCTGGTTTTACTGATGCTTTCCCATTGAGAGGTGGGGTCTGTGTTCCCTCCCCTGGGGTCTGGGCAAGGTGGAAGTACCACCATGGGACTTCTGTGGATAGGTCATAAAAGATGATGCAGCTCTTGCCTAAGTTGTTGGAACACTTTTTCTTGGAGCACTGAACAGCAGTGTAAGAAGTCTGGCTAACCTGAAGCTGGACAACCTCAGCAGAGCCCAGTCAGTGATCACTCCCACCAAGGCAACAGGCATATAATAAAGCTAAACTGGACCTTTAGAACCAGTCCTTCTGCCAACTGAGTACCACCAACTGGTCTCCATTGACATGTTGAGGCAGAAGTAGTGCCTACTTAGAAAAGTCCCCTTCAAATATCCAGTCTACAAAATTATGAGATACCATAAAATGGTTGTTTCAAACCCTTAAGTTTGGGGGTAGTTTATAATCCAGAAATAGTCAACTAAAACCTCCAGTGTAAGTCAGTGTTTAGTCACTGCGACCAAAATACCTGACAAGAACAACTTAAAGGAATAAATGTAAATTGGAGCTCATGGTTTCAAAGGTCTGTCCATGGTTGGCCAACTCCATTGCTCTGGACCTGAGGTGAGTAGAACATCATGGCAGAAAGGCATGTCAAAGGAAAGCTGCTCAGTTCACGAAAGCCAGAAAGGAGAGAGAGAGAGAGAGAGAGAGAGAGAGAGAGAGAGAGAGAGAGAGAGAGAGAGAGAGAAAAGGGGAGAGGAGAGGAGAGGAGAGGAGAGGAGAGGAGAGGAGAGGAGAGGAGAAGGGAGAGGAGAGAGAGGGGCAGGGACAGATATAGTCTGTGCCACAATTCTAATGACATACTTACTCCAGTCATGTCCCATCTGCCTATAGCTACCATTCAGTAGTTCATTCAAATTATCAATGCATCAAATGGATTAATCCACTGATGAGGATACAACTCTCACAATCTAGTCATTTCACTTCTGAACATTGCTGCATTGCCTGAGACATGAACTCTTCGGAGGACATCTCATATCCAAACTGTAACACATTCCCCTCTATCCCAGTCCCTTCAAGTCTACCTCCCTTCTGCCGGTGTCCTTACCCGAAACAGATAATCCTGAGCATATTCTAACTTAAATCCTGTTCTTATTCATATCTCATCATGCAAAATGTTATTTGGGAGCAACTCACTTAATTTTCCTGTGCCTTCTTCCTTTCTTCTTTCAATAAGAATTTTCTGAAAGTCTTCACTGTGTCAGATGGTAAATTGAGCATAAACCCTTTCCTCTAGGTCATGTTCAGCAAACCTATTTAAAATATCAGAAAACACATAATTTAGGTTTGCAGTAAAGTACTTAATTCTGCCTCTGAAGTATGGAAGCATCCATAGATATATACAAATGTGTGGCTATATTCCAATAAATATTTATTCATTCAAATACATTTTGTATTCTTTTAAAAAGTAGGCAGCAGGGTAAATTTGGCCCACAGACTATGGTTTGCTGACCTCTACTCTAGGTGCTTAACACCTGACTGGGAACACATTATCTCCACTGATGTTTTCCCAGTCAATGTTTGGTACATGAGTATGCTATCTAGTGAAAGAGACTTCTGCTTCCCCAGATCAAAGAGATCTTGGGTTTAAGTAAAGTTTTGGCCAACAGAGAAACAAATGTTCAAACTCAGATGGAGGTACTAGGCCTGTAGCCACAAAGCACAAACAAGGATGTCAAATAGGTTTATCAAGCTGGAGATGAGGATGGGCCTAGAAGAAAAGCGAGATAAGGCAGGAATGCTAGCGAGTCTCATTTTCTAAAATTGAAAGAGTGTTTCTTCTAGTCAGTTATTTTGCTCCCCAAGGACTTTTTGAGGACAAATCAGACAAAGTAAAAATGACTGTGAGCTCCATAGATGCCTTCCAGGTATTTTAAGGCTATCATTTTTCTTTTTCAGACGAAATAGTTCCTTAAAGTAGATGTCTTCAGAACACAGTGTAAAACCACTTCCCTGCAACATAGCTGGCATTCACAGTAGGGAACCAGAATAGCATGTAATGTTCTAACAGCTCTTCCAGCAGTGAGACTAAATACACACAAGTTATTCTAAATTTGTACCTGCTGCAAACATGAACAATGACATAATGTCATTCTGCTATGAAATTCCTTTGGACAAATTATATGCAAAAAAGGATGTACTCCATCACTTTCCTGACTTTTCCAACTTCAGCATGTACCTTCGTGACTAAAAAAAAAAAAAAAAAAAAAAACACTCTGCCTTCACTTTTATTCTCCTTTGTTTGGTAACCCCATCATGAAGATAGTGAGTCCAGATTGAGAAGAACTAAAAAAATATAGAGGAAATATGATGCAAAATTCTCTGGCTACCTCAACTTTATGTCTTTCAGTCAGTTCAGTTTATCTCAGTGAAAGAATTTATTCATGGAAGTAAAGTGGAAAGATATCTTATCAGAAGTTGCATGAAGAACTAGTAAAGTGCAGAATACAACAGTAGTTCTCATCCTTGATCCTCAGTTCTGGGAACCAAAGAGCACAGAGTCCTGTTCTGATGGAGCCTCCATCCTCCTGCTTCTCAGCCCCTTTCTCTCGGTTTCATTGGCTGAGTGGTATCGTACTATCGTTTTCTTACTGTCTCCTTCCCTAGTGTCTTTTGGCTTCTGCCTCTCCCGCCAATGGCTAACTTTCTCTTTCATGGTCTCTCATTCAAGCTCCAAATGAGAATGGATATGATCAGTATAGTCAGTCCTATTAAGAGTAGAACACACTTGTCACGGAAAAGCACAGGACAAAGGGATGGCTGTAAGCAATAGCTTGGGATCAGCTACCCATCCTTAGATCCATCTACTGAGGTGGTGTTGGCTCAGGACACATGATGCCTAAGATTTGCACAGCTCATAAGCTTCTCATGGATTCCTCTCCATGACGCAGCTCAACACTCAAGCCTCAGCATCAAGCCATGGTGCAAAAGGTAGTACTCTAGGATCTATCTCTGTTGCTGCCTCTCCCACCCTGTAGTCTACTGCTTTCTTAATTCTATCTGGCTTCTGACTCTTCGATACCCTTTGAATTCTTAGACTCAGGCTTCCCCTTCCAACTCTCTCCATTTCATACTGCCTCTGAACTAAATTCTGATCCAGTGGACCCACTGGGAGAAAAGAATATAGGCTGAACCCCTGTAACAAAAGACCCCAAAAGTATAGAAGCATAAATAAATATGGCTTATATCTCTCTAAAGTAACACCAAAAGGTAAGTGGTCCACCATTACCTGCTTCCATTAACACATGACTTCTCTCTCTGGGACCAAGGCGGCTGGTCCCAGTTAAAGCCTTTCGTCAGCCCACAGCCTTAGAAAATGGGAAACTCAGAAACTGCTCACATTGCGGAAACACGGTTCAGCTCCTTGGTTTATACCCAAAGGACTTGAAATCAGCATATTGCAGTGATGCAGTCACGTCAATGTTTATACCAGCTCATCTCACAATAGCTAAACTATGAAACCATCCTAGGTACCCCTCAACAGATGAATGGATAAAAAAAAATGTGGTATATATACACAATGGGAATTACTTGCCTTAAATAAGAATGAAATTATGCCATTTGCCAGTAAATAGACGGAGCTGGAGAATATCATGCTAAATGAAATAAGCCAATCCCCCAAAACCAAAAATCAAATGTTTTCTCTGATATGCAGATGCTAATTTACAAGAAAGGGGGGTGGTTGGATTAGGCAGATGGGAGTAAAGGGAGGTGAGGAGGGATGAAGATAGGAAAGATAGTAAAATGAATCAGACATTATTACCCTATGTGCATTTATGACTGTACAACTGGTGTGATTCTATATCATGTACAACCAGAAAAATGAGAAGTTATACTCCATTTATGTATGGTGTGTCAAAATGCATTCTACTGTCATGTGTAACTAATGAGAACAAATTTTAAAAAAGAAATTGCTCACATTACTTCTGTTCATAATCCTACTATCAAAAAAAAATTCCTTACTATAGAAACAAAGTGATGGGGGCGATCCAAGATGGCAGACTAGAGGGTGACTGCATCTCCAGTCACTCCAGAACCCAGGATTCAAGGAGGGGAGGCATTGAGAGACTCAGACTAAAACAGAACCACGGGGTGAGTCTCCCCCACCCGGGGAAACTTGGCCTGGGTGGCAGGCCCAGATAGGGGCGGCTTATCAGAGTAGGGCAGGGTAGCTAGAGTCTTCCCCAGGCAGCCCTGTGCACTCCGGTGGTGGGCTCTTCCCACACGGCCAGCTTCTCGGAGCAGGCCCCCCAGTGAGAGCCTTTCCACCCAGAGCCAGCTCCAAGCCCTGGAACCAGTAGCGGGCTAGAGGCAGCTTTCTTCAGAAGCACTGCATTATCAAGTTACTCCAAGACTTCAGGCTACTAAAGGCTGGGAGGTGATACACTGGAAATCTAAAGGGACAATAGAAGCCAATAGAGGAAATCTGCAATATCACAAAGTCCCACTGACATCTGACCAATGTGAGAAAACAAGGGAAGAAAATGTCCCAAACAAACCTAGATACTATATCAATAAAACTCAATGACAGCACAGCAGAAGAAATTTCAGAAAGGGAGTTCAGAATGTACATAATTAAAACAATCAGGGAAGCAAACGAGGAGATGAAAGAGCTAATGCAGTCATTGAATGATGAGATGAAAGAGCAAATGCAGGCATTAAATGATTGCACAAATCAACAGTTAAAAGAGCAAATACGGGAAGCAAGAGATCATTTCAATAAAGAGTTAGAGATACTGAAAAAACAAACAAACAGAAATCCTTGAAATGAAGGAAACAATAAACCAAGTTAAAAACTCCATAGAAAACATAACCAATAGGATAGAACACCTGGAACACAGAACCTCAGACATTGAAGACAAAATATTTAATCTTGAAAACAAAGTTGACCAAACAGAGAAGATGGTAAGAAATCATGAACAGAATCTACAAGAATTATGGGATATCATGAAAAGGCCACATTTAAGAATTATTGGGATTGAGGAAGGCTTAGAGAAACAAACCAAAGGAATGAACAATCTATTCAATCAAATAATATCAGAAAATTTCCCAAATCTGAAGAATGAAATGTAAAACCAAGTACAAGAGGCTTATAGGACTCCAAATATACAAAATTACAACAGACCCACACCAAGGCACATTATTATGAAAATACCTAACATTCAAAATAAAGACAGAATTTTAAAGGCCGCAAGAGAAAATAATCAAATTACATTCAGGGGGAAAACAATAAGACTATCAGCAGATTTTTCAATCCAGACCCTAAAAGCTAGAAGGGCCTGGAACAACAGTTACCAAGCCCTGAAAGAAAATGGATGCCAACCAAAAATCTTATACCCAGCAAAACTTACTTTCAGATTTGATGACAAAATAAGATACTTCCATGATAAAAAAAAAAGCTAAAGGAATTTACAAAAAGAAAGCCGGCATTACAGAACATTCTCAGCAAAATATTCCATGAGGAAGAGATGAAAAACAACGATGCAAATCAGCAACGGGAGGAACTAGCCTAAAGGAATAGCCAAATAAAGGGGAAACCAAATCATGTCAAAAAAACAAAAATGAGTCAAATGACTGGGAATACAAATCATATCACAAAAATAACCCTGAATGTTAATGGCCTAAACTCATCAATCAAAAGACATAGACTGGCAGATTGGATTAAAAAGAAAAATCCAACAATATGCTGCCTGCAAGAGACTCATCTCATAGAAAGAGATACCCACAGACTAAAGGGGAAAGGGTGGGAAAAAACATACCATGCACACGGACACAGCAAAAAGCCTGGAGTATCCATCCCCATTTCAGATAATGTGGGCTTTAAGCCAAAACTATTCAGAAGGGATAAAGAAGGACATTACATACTGCTTAAGGGAAGCATAAATCAGCAACACATAACAATCATAAATATCTATGCCCAGAACATTGGCTCATCCATGTACATCAAACAAATCCTTCTCAATTACAGAAATCAAATAGACAACAATACAATAATACTAGGTGATTTTAACACACCTCTCTCACTGCTGGATAGATCTTCCAAACAAAAATCGAATAAAGAAACCATAGATCTCAATAACACAATCAACAATTTAGACTTAACCAACTTATATAGAATATACCATCCAACAAAGAACAAATACACTTTCTTCTCAGCAGCACATGGATCCTTCTCTAAAATAGACCATGTTTTATGCCACAAAGCTACTTTTAGCAAATACAAGAAGATAGAGATACTACCTTGTACCCTAACAGATCATAATGGATTGAAATTAGAAATAAATGACAGAATAAAAAACAAACTTCTCCAATACTTGGAGATTAAATAATACACTATTATATGATGCATGGATAACAGAAGACATCAGGAGGGAAATTAAAAAATTCTTAGAAGTAAATGAGAACAAAGACACATCATATCAAAATCCCTGGGATACTATGAAAACACTACTTAGAGGAAAATTTATTTCATGGGGCGCATTCAACAAAAGAAGTAGAAATCAACAAATAAACGACTTAACACTACACCTCAAAGCCCTAGAAAAAGAAGAGCAGACCAACACCAAAAGTAGTAGAAGACAGGAAATAATTAAAATCAAAGCCGAAATCAACAAAATTGAAACAAAAGAAACAATCAGAAAAATTATCAAAATAAATAGTTGGTTCTTTGAAAAAATAAACAAAATTGATAAACCCTTAGCCACACTAACAAAGAGAAAGAGGGAGAAAACTCAAATTACTAAAATTCGGAATGAACAAGGAAATATCACAGCAGACACGAGTGAAATACAAAACATAATTAGAAGCTATTTTGAAAATCTATACTCCAACAAAACAGAAAACCTCGAAGACATCAACAAGTTTCTAGAGACATATGAATTACCTAAACTGAACCAGGAGAACATACACAACTTAAATAAATCAATTTCAAGCAATGAAATAGAAGAGGTCATCAAAAGCCTACAAACAAAGAAAAGTCCGGGACCAAATGAGTTCTCAGCCGAGTTCTACAAAACCTTTAAAGAAGAGCTCATTCCAATACTTCTCAAAGTATTCCATGAAATAGAAGAGGAGGGAACCCTCCCAAACTCATTCTATGAAGCCAATATCACCCTGATACCTAAACCAGACAGAGACACATCAAGGAAAGGAAATCAGACCAATATCCTTAATGAACATCGATGCAAAAATTCTCAACAAAATTTTAGCAAATCACATACAAAAATATATTAAAAAGATAGTGTACCACGATCAAGTGGGTTTTATCCCAGGGATGCAAGGTTGGTTCAACATCTGGAAATTAATAAATGTCATTCACCATATCAACAGACTAAAAGTTAATAATGACATGATTATTTCAATAGATGCAGAAAAAGCATTCGATAAAATACAGCACCCCTTCATGCGCAAAACACTAGAAAAAATTGGGGTAGTGGGAACATTCTTTAAAATTGTAAAGGCCATCTACGCTAAGCCCATGGCCAATATCATTCTAAATGGTGAAAAACTGAAAGCATTCCCCCTAAAAACTAGAACAAGGCAGGGATGCCCTCTTTCACCACTTCTATTCAACATCGTTCTTGAGACTGTAGCCAGAGCAATTAGACAGACCAAGGAAATTAAAGGGATACGAATTGGAAAAAAAGAACTCAAACTATCCCTGTTCACTGATGATATGATTATATATTTAGAGGAACCTGGAAATTCCACCAGAAAACTCTTAGAACTCATAAGTGAAATCAGTAAAGTAGCAGGTTACAAGATCAATGCTCATAAATCCAATGCATTGTTATACATAAGTGATGAATCTTCAGAATGAGAAATTAGGAAAACTACCCCATTCACAATAGCCTCGAAAAAAATAAAATACTTGGGAATCAATCTCACAAAAGAGGTGAAAGACCTTTACAATGAGAACTACAGAACACTAAAGAAAGAAATTTAAAAAAAAGCCTTAGAAGATGGAAATATCTCCCATGTTCTTGGATAGGCAGAATTAATATTGTCAAAATGGCCATACTACCTAAAGTGCTATATAGATTCAATGCAATTCCATTTAAAATCCCAATGACATACCTCACAGTAATAGAGCAAACAATCATGAAATTCATCTGGAAGAATAAAAAACCCAGAATAGCTAAAGCAATCCTCAGTAGAAAGACCGAAGCAGGGGGTATCCCAATACCAGATCTTCAACTCTATTACAAAGCAATAGTAATAAAAACGGAATGGTATTGGTACCAAAATAGACAGGTAGATCAATGGTACAGAATAGAGGACACGGACACAAACCCAAATAAATACAATTTTCTCATACTAGACAAAAGTGCCAAAAATATGCAATGGAGAAAAGATAGCCTCTTCAACAAATGGTGCTGGGAAAACTGGAAATCCATATGCAACAGAATGAAACTACACCCCTATCTCTCACCCTGCACAAAACTCAACTCAAAATGGATCAAGGACTTCAGAATCAGACCAGAGCCCCTGCATCTCATAGAAGAAAAAGTAGATCCAAACCTTCAACTTGTTGGCTTAGGATCAGACTTCCTTAACAGAACTCCCATAACACAAGAAATAAAAGCTAGAATCAACAACTGGGATAGATTCAAACTAAAAAGCTTTCTCTCAGCAAAGGAAACTACCAGTAATGTGAAGAGAGAGCCTACAGAGTGGGAGAATATCTTTGCCACTCATACTTCAGATAGAGCGCTAATTTCCAGACTCTATACAGAATTCAAAAAACTCTACACCAAGAATACAAATAATCCAATCAACAAATGGGCTAAGGAAATGAACAGACACTTCACAGAAGAAGATGTACAAGCAATCAACAGATATATGAAAAAATGTTCAATATCTCTAGTAATAAGAGAAATGCAAATCAAAACTACCCTAAGATTTCATCTCACTCCAATTAGAATGGCGATTATCAAGAACACAAGCAACAATAGGTGTTGGCGAGGATGTGGGGAAAAAGGTACACTCATACATTGCTGGTGGGGTTGCAAATTAGTGCAGCCACTCTGGAAAGCAGTATGGAGATTCCTCAGAAAGCTTGGAATGGAACCACCATTTGACCCAGCTATCCCACTACTTGGCCTATACCCAAATGACTTAAAATCAGCATACTACAGAGATACAGCCACATCAATGTTCATAGCTGCTCAATTCACTATAGCCAGACTGTGGAACCAACCCAGATGCCCTTCAGTTGATGAATGGATAAAGAAACTGTGGTATATATATACAATGGAATATTACTCTGCCATGAAGAATGACAAAATTATGGCATTTGCAGGCAAATGGATGAAATTGGAGGATATCATGCTAAGGTGAGATAAGCCCATCTCAAAAAACTAAAGGACGAATGATCTCACTGATAAGCGGATGAGGACATATAAGGGGGGGTAGGAGGGGTTAGCGTTAGGGTTAGGGTTAGGTTTAGGGTTAGGGATAAGGAGGGTGGTAAGAATGGAGGAAGGAAGGACTGTATAGAGGGAAAAGAGGGGTGGGAGGGGTGGGGGGAAGGGTAAAAAATAACAGAATGAATCAAACAACATTGCCCTATGTAAATTTATGATTACACAAATGGTATGCCTTGGCTCCATGTACAAATAGAGAATCAACATGTATCCCATTTGTTTAAATAATAAGAAAATTTAAAAAAAATAAAAGTTCTTAGTAATCGGTGAAAAAAAAATATAACTGCTGGGGACAGAGGGTTGTAGTTCAGTGGTACAGCGTTTGCCTAGCATGCGTAAGGCACTGGATTTGATCCTCAGCACCATGTAAAAATTAAAAAAAAAAAAGAAACTAAGTGATCTAAGTGATGTGCCCCCATTGTGTACAATGAATCAGAATGCAGTCTTTAAAAAATAAAAAGAATTTTAAAAATCCTTGTCACGTTTCCCACCCAACCTCTAATGACACAGAAATCCATCCAGTTAGATAGATACACCCATCTGAAACTTGAAGTGAAAGTGAGTGGTCAGACCATTAAAGGGATGAAGAAGAGTGGATCCTGAGAAACAATTCATGGCTCTGCCATGGGACAACTTTTAGGTGAAGCCCACGGAGAGATCCAGATTTGACCTGGTCCCTTTAAGACAAAGAACACAACCTCATAACCACAGAATTATGATTATAGAGTCTTTGAAGTCTCATGCCAGTCGGAGGCTGGAAAGCTTAAGTTTCATTGTTTCATGGTCTTTCCACCTCTGCTAGGGCTCACTAATGAATAACCCAAAGTCAAATTCTCCTAGCTCCTGTAATTTAGACCTTTGTTACAGGATGTATTTTGTAGACTTCCAAGGTCAGTGCCAGCTGTGGCAACAAGGTTTTGCAAAACAAGTAATAAAAAACAAAAAAATGAGTCTTGAATTTCCTCTTGCTGATGTTTTCACAATAGTTTCTCACTATGCAATGCAGTTTGCTGGTGGGCTATCCCCAGCAAGGACTGAAAATGTTTTGCCACTAATGGTGTAACTGTGTTATAGTCATAGAAACTGCTGATGTAATCTCTTTTGGGGTACAGCCTACTTCCCAGCCCCTTATTGGTGGAGAGACCTTCTTATTTATGGGCAATCGTTTTATACAGACAAGATACCACTGGGAGTACATTTGGCAGCTGCTCATGGAAACTCTTGCTGTGTCTTCTTTGTCATATCAGTAAGCACGCTGTAGGAGACAAAGAGCAGACTGAGGACTATGCTATTATGCTGCACACAATCAATCAAGACCAGGCTAATTTGATTTTCCAGGTGCTTGGATAGTGTGGGACTGCGTATTACATAAATACATAGATAAACATTCCTGTCCACGAGGACCAAAGAATTCCTGCAGAAGGTTGCAAAATAGAAAAGGTTTCAATTCTCTGGTTTGCACTCTCTCTTCCTCTTCTAAGAATCATAATGAAACTTCAATACAATTGAAATGCTTGGATGTATGTTATTAACGAGTTTCATAGAGTGTAACAGTGTTCCTTAAAAAAATGAAAATTTGAAAATACATATGCCTGAGGTTAGATGAAATCAAATATATAAATACTAGCACATTAGGGAAAATGTTCAAGAATAGTTTGCTGTAAGAGATAATTATTGTTGGTCATATGCATATTCATGCTGTCCCCCAACTAAAGTTAATCTCTCTGACTTTATGTCAGAGATTTTAAAGTAAAATTATGTTATTCCCTCATTAAGGCATGACTTGCTTCTGGATTTTGAGAAGTCATTGTTCTCATGGCGGGTGAGCAAATAGCTCACTTACAGACCACCACACTCTTCAGTGGCCTCCACGTAACTCCTGAAGGCTAACATCGACATCTGTGTGAGCATTAGGACTTCCTGACTTCTTCCTCTGTGAAGAGGGATACCTGGGAACTTCTACACTTCCTCTCAAGTCTTGCATGGATATTCTTCAAAGGTCCACCCTTTGGTGGGAATGCAAACTGATGCAACCACTATGGAAAGCAGTATGGAAATTCCTCAGAAAACTTGAAATGAACCCACCATTTGACCCAGTTATCCCACTCCTTGGATTATACCCAGAGGACTTAAAATCAGCATATTATAGTGATGCAGCCACATCAATGTTTATAGCAGTTCATCTCACAATAGTGAAACTATGAAACCAACCTAGGTGCCCTTCAACAGATGAATGGATAAAGAAAATGTGGTATATTTATATGATGGAATATTACTCAGCCTTAAAGAAGAATGAAATTGTGGCATTTGCCAGTAAATGGATGGAGCTGGAGAATATCATGCTAAATGAAATATGCCAATCCCCCAAAACCAAAGGTTGAATGTTTTCTTCATATGCAGATGCCAATTCATAATAGGAGGAGGCAAGGGAAGAATAGTTACTTTAGGTAGAGGGGAGTGAAGGGGTTTGGGGGTAGGAAGGATAGTAGAATGAATCAGACATTATTACCCTATGTACATATATAACTATATGACCAGTATGAATCTATATCATGTACAACCAGAAGAATGAGAAATTATACTCCATCTATGTATGATGTATCAAAGTGCATTCTACTGTCATGTGTAACTAATTAGAACAAAGAAAAAGAAAAAGAAAAAAAGAACACTAGAAATAAAAGGCAACAGGATCTAAAAAAGCGAGGGGTCCACCCTTAGTCCTTTCTCTTTCCTCTTTCATTTATCATTCATACATTGATGGTTTTTAATGGTATATCTCCAATTCGGAACTCTTTCTTCCTCCCTGAACTTTGAACCAATTCTAAGGGCTATCTCCACTAGCACTCTTACACTGCAATCTCCATCATTTCCAAATACCAGCTCATCTTCCCCACCTCTCTGCCCCTCCTCTCATCTTCCCATATCTCTATGAATGACTCTGTCTTCCTGCCAGTCTGGGAGCCATACTTGGCTCCTCCCTCCCATTTATCTCACTCTGTTGGTCCGGGAGTCCCTGTGTTTTGCTGATTCTCCGCTACTAATTCATCTCACATTGCTTACTACTCTTTCTCTGCTGCAGGAATCTTCAGGCAGACTAATTATCTACTACCTAGTTTATTGAACAACTTTCTTATCTCCCTCATTATCTTTACCAGGGTGATTTTTTTTTTCTTGTAAACAAATGGGATACATGTTGTTTCAGTTTGTACATGGAGTAACAGCATACCATTTGCATATTCATATATTTACATAGAGTAATGATGTTTGATTCATTCCGTTACTTTTTCCTTCCCCCCCCACCCCTCCCACCCCTCTTTTCCCACTATACAGTCCCTCCTTCCTCCATTCTTGTCCCCCTTCCACCCCCCATTAACTGTCATCATCCGCTTATCAGTGAAATCATTCCTCTTTTGGATTTTTGAGATTGGCTTATCTCACTTAACATGATATTCTCCAATTTCATCCATTTGCCTGCAAATGCCATAATTTTATTATTCTTTATAGCTGACTAATATTCCATTGTATATATATATACCACAGTTTCTTTATCCATTCATCAATTGAAGGGCATCTAGGTTGGTTCCATAGTCTGGCTATTGTGAATTGAGCCACTATGAACATTGATGTGGCTGTATCTCTGTAGTATGCTGATTTTAAGTCCTTTGGGTATAGGCCAAGGAGTGGGATAGCTGGGTCAACTGGTAGGTCCATTCCAAGTTTTCTAAGGAATCTCCACACTGCTTTCCAGAGTGGCTGCACTAATTTGCAGTCCCACCAGCAATGTATGAGTGTACCTTTTTCCCCACATCCTCGCCAACACCTATTGTTGCTTGTATTCTTGATAATTGCCATTCTAATTGGGGTGAGATGGAATCTTAGTGGAGTTTTGATTTGCATTTCTCTTATAACTAGAGATGTTGAACATTTTTTCATATATCTGTTGATTGCTTGTACATCTTCTTCTGTGAAGTGTCTATTCATTTCCTTAGCCCATTTGTTGATTGGGTTATTTGTATTCTTGGTGTAGAGTTTTTGAGTTCTTTATAGATTCTGGAAATTAGTGCTCTATCTGAAGTATGAGTGGCAAAGATATTCTCCCACTCTGTAGGCTCTCTCTTCGCATTGCTGATAGTTTCCTTTGCTGAGAGAAAGCTTTTTAGTTTGAATCTATCCCAGTTATTGATTCTTGCTTTTATTTCTTGTGCTATGGGAGTTCTGTTAAGGAAGTCTGATCCTAAGTCAACAAGGTGAAGATGTGGACCTACTTTTTCTTCTATAAGATGCAGGGTCTCTGGTCTGATTTCAAGGTACTTGATCCATTGTGAGTTGAGTTTTGTGCAGGGTAAGAGATACGGGTGTAATTTCATTCTGTTGCAGATGGATTTCCAATTTTCCCAGCACCATTTGTTGAAGAGGCTATCTTTTCTCCATTGCATATTTTTGGCACCTTTGTCTAGTATGAGAAAATTGTATTTATTTGGGTTTGTGTCCGTGTCCTCTATTCTGTACCATTGATCTACCTGTCTATTTTGGTGCCAATACCATGCTGTTTTTGTTACTATTGCTTTGTAGTATAGTTGAAGGTCTGGTACTGCAATACCCCCTGTTTCATTCTTCCTGCTAAGGATTGCTTTAGCTATTCTGGGTTTCTTATTCTTCCAGATGAATTTCATGATTGCTTGCTCTATTTCTGTGAGGTATGTCATTGGGATTTTAATTGGAATTGCATTGAATCTGTATAGCACTTTAGGTAGTATGGCCATTTTGACAATATTAATCCTGCCTATCCAAGAACATGGGAGATCTTTCCATCTTCTAAGGTTTTCTTTAATTTCTTTCTTTAGTTTTCTGTTGTTCACATTGTAGAGGTCTTTAACCTCTTTTGTGAGATTGATTCCCAAGTATTTTATTTTTTTCGAGGCTATTGTGAATGGGGTAGTTTTCCTAACTTCTCTTTCTGAAGATTCATCACTTATGTATAAAAATGCATTAGATTTATGAGCACTGATCTTATATCCTGCTACTTTACTGAATTCACTTATGAGTTCTAAAAGTTTTCTGGTGGGATTTCCTGGTTTCTCTAAATATATAATCATGTCATCAGCAAACAGGGATAGTTTGAGTTCTTCTTTTCCTGTTCATATCCCTTTAGTTTCTTTGGTTTGTCTAATTGCTCTGGCTATAGTTTCAAGGACAATGTTGAATAGAAGTGGTAAAAGAGGGCATCCCTGCCTTGTTCCAGTTTTTAGGGGGAATGCTTTCAGTTTTTCATCATTTAGAATGATATTGGCCATGGGCTTAGCATAAACAGCCTTTACAATGTTCAGGTATGTTCCTACTATCCCTATTTTTTCTAGTGTTTTGAGCATGAAGGGGTGTTGTATTTTGTCAAATGCTTTTTCTGCGTCAATTGAAATAACCATATGATTCTTATCCTTAAGTCTATTGACATGATGGATTACATTTATTGATTTACGAATGTTGAACCATCCTTGCATTCCAGAAATGAACCTCACTTGATCGTGGTGCACAATTTTCTTAATATGTTTTTGGATATGGTTTGCCAATATTTTGTTAAGGATCTTTGCATCTATATTCATCAAGGATATTGGTCTAAAATTTTCTTTCCTTGATGTGTCTTTTCCTGGTTTGGGTACGAGGGTAATATTAGCTTCATAGAATGAGTTCGGTAGGGTACCCTCCTTTTCTATTTCCTGGAATACTTTGAGAAGTATTGGAATGAGTTCTTCTTTGAAGGTCTTGTAGAATTCGAGAGAATCCGTCTGGTCCTGGGCTTTTCTTGGATGGTAGATTTTTAATGGCTTCTTCTATTTCATTGCTTGATATTGATCTGTTTAAATCGCGTATGTCCTCCTGGTTCAGTTTGGGAGGAGGACATGTCTCTAGAAATTTGTCAATGTCTTTGGTAGTTTCTATTTTGTTGGAAAACAGATTTTCAAAGTAGCTTCTCATTATGTTCTGTATCTCAGTGGTGTCTGTCGTGATATTTCCTTTTGCATCATGTATTTCAGTAATTTGAGTCTTCTCTCTCCTTCTCTTTGTTAGTGTGGCTAAGGGTTTATCTATTTTGTTTACTTTCTCAAAGAACCAACTTTTTGTTATGTCAATTTTTTGAATAGTTTCTTTTGTTTCAATTTCATTGATTTCAGTTCTGATTTTAATTTCCTGTCTTCTACTACTTTTGCTGTTATTCTGTTCTTCTTTTTCTAGGGCTTTGAGCTGTAATGTTAGGTCATTTAATTGTTGACTTTTCATTCTTTTCTGAAATGCGCTCCATGCAATGAATTTTCCTCTTAGTACCGCTTTCATAGTGTCCCAGAGATTTTGATATGTTGTATCATCATTCTCATTGACCTCTAAGGATTTTTTAATCTCCTCCCTGATGTTTTTTGTTATCCATGTTTCATTCAATAGCATATTATTTAGTCTCCAAGTGTTGGAGTAATTTCCTTTTTTTATTTTGTCATTGATTTCTATTCTCAGTCCATTATGATCTGATAGAACACAAGGCAGTATCTCTATTTTTTTGCATTTCCTAAGGGCTGCTTTGTGGCATAACACATGGTCTATTTTCGAGAAGGTTCCATGTGCTGCTGAGAAGAAAGTGTATCCGCTCGTTGATGGATGGGATATTCTATATATGTCTATTGTGTCTAGGTTATTGATTGTGTTATTGAGTTCTATGGTTTCTTTGGTTGGTTTTTGTTTGGAAGATCTATCTAGTCGTGACAGCAGTGCATTAAAGTCACCCAGAATTATTGGGTTGTGGTCTATGTGATTCTTGAAATTGAGAAAAATTTGTATGATGTACAGGGATGCACCATTGTTTGGGGCATAAATATTTACTATCGTTATGTCTTCCTGATTTATGGTTCCCTTAAGCAGTATGAAATGTCCTTCTTTATTCCTTCTGACTAACTTTGGCTTGAAGTCCACTTTATCTGATATAAGGATGGAAACTCCCACTTTTTTACTGAGTCCATGTGCATGGTAGGTTTTTTCCCATCCTTTCACCTTTAGTCTGCGGATGTCTTTTTCTATGCGATGAGTCTCTTGCAGGCAGCATATTGTTGGGTCTTTCTTTTTAATCCATTCTGCCAGTCTATGTCTTTTGATTGAGGAGTTCAGGCCATTAACGTTCAGGGTTATTATTGAGAAATGATTTGTATTCCAAGTCATTTGGCTTATTTTTGGTTTTTAAGTTGGCTTGGTTTCTCCTTTGAATGGTTTTTCTCTAAGGTAGTTCCTCCCTTTGCTGACCTCCATTGTTGTTTTTCATTTCCTCCTCTTGGAATATTTTGTTGAGAACATTCTGTAATGCAGGCTTTCTATTTGTAAATTCTTTTAACTTTTGTTTATCATGGAAGGATTTTATTTCATCTTCAAATCTGAAGGTTAGTTTTGCTGGGTATAGGATTCTTAGTTGGCAACCATGTTCTTTCAGAGCTTGAAACACATTGTTCCAGGCCCTTCTAGCTTTGAGAGTCTGGGTTGAGAATTCGGCTGCTATTTGTATTGGTCTCCCCCTATATGTAATCTGATGCTTTTCTCTCGCAGCCTTCAAAATCCTATCTTTATTTTGAATGTTAGGCATTTTCATTATAATGTGCCTTGGTGTAGATCTGTTGTGATTCTGTGCATTTGGTGTTCTGTAAGCCTCTTGTATTTGATTTTCCATTTCATTCTTCAGGTTTGGGAAATTTTCTGATATTATTTCATTGAATAGGTTGTTCATTCCTTTGGTTTGTATCTCTGTGCCTTCCTCAATCCCAATAATTCTTAAATTTAATTTGGTCTTTTCATGATGTCCCATAGTTCTTGGAGATTCTGTTCATGATTTCTTACCATCTTCTCTGTTTGGGCAATTTTATTTTCAGTATTAAATATTTTGTCTTCATTGTCTGAGATTCTGTCTTCCAAGTGGTCTAGTCTTTTGGTGATGCTTTCCATTGAGTGTTTTATTTGGTTTATTGTTTCCTTCAGTTCAAGGATTTCCATTTGGTTTTTTTTGTTTGTTTGTTTGTTTGTTTGTTTTTGAGAATCTCTATCTCTTTGTTGAAATGATCTTTTGCTTCCTGCAGTTGCTCTTTCAGCTTATTGGTATTATCATTCATTGCCTGCATTTGCTCTCTTATCTCATCCTTTGCTTTGCAAATCATCTTAATCATGTATAATCTGAAGTCCTTTTCTGACATTTCTTCTACCATACTGTCATTGGATTCTATTACTATAGAATCTAGATTTGTTTCGATCATTTTCTTCCCTTGTTTTTTTATGTTGTTCATGTATCTTCCCCTCTAGCAGTGCAGATCTGGGGTATTGCAGATTTCCCCCTATAGGCTTATAGTGGCCCTATAGGTTTCTAAAACCATTTCTTTAAGGGGAGATCAATATTAGCAGTGTCCAAATCAGACACTATGCAATCCTAGACCAAATAGCCCCTATGGGGACAATAACAAAATTGTCATAATAAACAAAATGAGTTCAGATGTTATCTTCGGTAAAACAAACAGGTTTGCAATAAGGTCTGCAGTTTCTAATGGAGGACAAAGAGGATGCAGAGGGTTGTAGAATATGGCTGTTAATGGGATAAGAAAAGAATATACAGAAGTTCTAGAAAATAGAAAGGGTGAGAGTATAATCAAAAGAAATCAGATGTTAGCATGCAAAAAAGGGAGAAAGAGACTCTGAGCGAACAGGTAAACAAAAGGAAAAGAAAGCAAGAAAAGTAAAGAAATAAAAACTTAAATTTTTTTAAAAAAGGAGAAAAAAGAAAATCTACTGTATAACAGTCATATACTAATGAAACCTCCCAGTGTTCAGTAGCCTGATGTATGAGAGGTACCTGACAATGAGCTTCAAGCCTCCAGCAGGCGTCTCAGGATGGGATTTGCCCCACTCGAAGATCGGAGCTATGGCTTCCAGGATTATCCAAGATGTCTGCTCTGGCTTCGAATTGTGTTGGCAAATGGGGAGCTGCAGCTCAGGGGTGGATGTGGTCAGCTGGAGGTCCTGGAGACAGGATGCAGTTGGTCCGGCAGGGGTCCTGGAGGTCGGATGTGTTTGGTGTAGTTGTGCGATCCTGGAGGCCGGGTGCAATCAGTTGATCTGGGTTCCCGGTGATAGGGCGCAGTCAGTTGGTCTGGGGGTCCTGACAGCAGGGAGCAGTCAGTTGATGTGAGGGCCCCAGAGGCAGGGAGTCATCGGTCGAGCTGAGGGATCCTGGAGACGGGGCTCAGTCGGTCCGGCCAGGGGTCCTGGGGGCCTGGCTGTTGTCTCAAAATGGCAGCAGCCACATGTAATCAAACCTGCAGATACTGTAACAATGAACTTGCAGGCAGCAGCAGGCAGCTGGTGCTCCACTGGCGGTCTGCGGTCAGTCTACTGGCAGCTGTCAGGTTGAACCTCGAGCGTTGGGTGATGGATAGGGGTAAGGCAGGCGATGGACAGGCGAGAGGCAGGCAAATGGCGGATGATAGAAGCCTGACAGTGAGCAATCTGCTCTCAAAAAAGGCGTCGATATGCTGGCAGATTGCAGGTGACCACAGCAGACAAATGGGGTAAACACCAGGGGATCGATAAGCAGCAAAAACTGCCTCACCAAGAAACAGATATCCTCTGCTTGAATCTGGTGTTACGGAGCAACAAGGAACGCAGGCTCCCTCTAGTTCGCCATCTTGGATCCCGATTTTTTTTTTTTTTAAGACAAACCTGTGATGTCACTGCTTTGTCTAAAACTTCACCACTCCCACAACCTTTAGATTAAAGTCAGGGGTCCTTAGCCTGGCATGCAAAGCCCTTGATTGCCAGTCCTTTATTTATTTATCTATTAGGCAAAATCAAGTAGTCCCAAAGCTCAAAAAAGTCCATGGCCTCTTTGCTCTCTGGAGTCGAAGGGGCCCTGTCCTCCCTCACTTGGCGGTATTACCTGCAAGATGCTTTCTTTCATCCCACCTAGCTGGGTTTGGTGCTCTTCTCTGTGCTGTCCTAATCACTATGTCTTCCTGCTCCACAGTTTCTGTCATGCTGCATGGGTGCTTATTTGACTTCCCCACAGTTAGACTAAGCTTTGAATGGATTTGCTGTTACCAGAAATAGACACTGTGTCTGGGTACAGTGGTGTACATCTGTGATCCCAGCATTTGGGAGACTGAGGTAGGAGGATCATAAATTGGAGGCTAACCTGCACAACTTACCAATACCCTATCTCAAAATTTAAAAATTAAAAAGGGCTGGGGCTGTTGCCTGGTGGTAAAGTGCTCCTGGGTTTAATCTCCAGTATGAAATAAAGGAGGAGAAGGGAGAGGGAGGAGAGAGAGAGAGAGGAAGAGAGAGAGAGAGAAAGGAAGGAAGAAAGAATGTGCCTTTGTGTTGCCTGTATCTTAGCCTGGTATTGACTTATAATAGGCATTCAAGAAATGTCTACTTAATGAGTGAATTTTTAAGAAAAGAATCACATATTAGATGAACAATTAGACTTGATGACTGGCAATTTCTAGAAATCAGGCATATAAAATTAACTGGGAAGATTCTATTCTGTTAAAGCTATCCCTTTCTTCACTCTCAGGTCCAAGGTTCTTCTCCTTTAAAGGGCAAGTGTTTAGTGAGCACCCACTGGGTGTCAGGAATTTCACAGTGTACCAAGGATGTCTAGGATATAAAAATGGTCTACATGATTCTTCAAACCTTCCAGAATCACAGTCCAGGTGATAGACATAGATCATAACAAACAATTATATTACAATGAGAAAATTGCTATTACCATGATACAGGTGATGCTATAAGCCAAAGGAAGCACTTATTATTTCTTAAAAAAATAAGGGGAAGAAACAGTATTTGAACCTAGAAGACTGGGTTGTTGTTTACCAGCACCGTACAGGGTTGGGGATAGTGTTGGGCAGTACATTCAAAAGGGAAAGATCAGGCCCCAGATTTTCAATCTGACTCAAGCCTAGAGCATGGGAGCTGGAGAGATCAACTGAGACAAACCCAGAAAGGCAACATAGAGCATGCCAAAGAATTTGGACTTTAAATTATAGGAGATGAGAAATCCTGATGGTTTTATACAAATCAAATCCAATGTTATTGAGGAACCTCATGAGGGACTGCATGTAAAGTTTAGAAAAACTAGAGAAGGCAGTAATAATGGCAAGAAAACTGGTGCAGTACTCCAGAGTAGAACTTATGAAGGCAGATTATTCTAATGATGATGCATGCAAAATACTGTATGCAAATCTCAGTTGGTTGGTTACTAGCTTGGACAAGTGCCCTCATCCGAAAATGGAGTTTAAAACAATAACCAATGAAATGAAACTGTGTATTATTAAATGAAAATTTATAAAAGTGCTTAGAACAGTGCCCATCTGAAAGTAAAAGTGTTTATTCTATAAGGGCCTGAAGCAAATAAGAGGATAGAGAATGAAAGACACAGCACCAAGAAATATTTTGCAAGTGAAATTGAAAGCATTTGGAATATGATGGGATGTAGAGGTAAAGAAGATGAATAACTCAAGGATAATTCCAGTTTTCTGGCTTAAGCAACTGAGTGAGCAATTACACCTGCAGGAAAGAGAGGAGGGAATTTTTTCCACTTAGAACTGGGATTGTTAGTAAATTTCACTTGGTGAATGGTGAATCCAAGTTGTTTGCAGCGCATTTAAGAGGACTTAGTCAACAGACTTTTGGGAACACAGATCTGTGATTCTGGGGAGAGATTTCCAGGCAGATAATGGAGATTTGAGTCCCATCTACATCCAGGTGAGGATTGAAGCCATGAAAGGGTGTGGTCAGATGTCATTAGGAGACAAATGGAGTAAGAAGGGGGCTGAGGGGAGAGCTTTGGGGGACTAAGCAGTAACTGAAGGAAGAGGACCCAGAGGAGGAGATTGATCAACACAAAATAGAAGAATAAGAAAAAATCACAGTAAAATAAATTAAAGGATGGATAAGGTCACCTATTGTTTAGCAATGGCATGAACCATAGTAGGTTCCTGGTAATATACTAAACCAGAGTGTGGCTCCAAATTTCAAATTTTATGAAAATACTTATTTGTGCATAACCTGTTTTATTGACTCCAGCTTTCAGACTCTAATATTTCAGACTGCAGATTTGCACAAATTTATATGAATAGTTCATATCACAGAGACAAAGCAAATTTATGATATTGTAGCTGTAAATTTTCAGTTTTCCATTTCAGAAAGCAAGTTGTAGACAATTCAGTTCACTAACAAGTATTCATTGTTTAAATCAAGGGTTAAAACACCTACAAAGATTACATCTTCAGTGGGGCAATTAAACTAATAGGGAAAGAGCCATATCATTCTTTTGTTTGCCATTTTGGTAGTTCAGGAATTTGGGACAAATTATCCAGTGTGGTTTATTTGAACCAATACCTACTCTGTCAACATGAAAAAAATTATCAGTAGATGATACTTGCTCATGAGGAAATTGATGATCCCACAGAATTCTCAGAATTCGACATTACTGTACTACTGAGATTCTAAAAGGCAGAATCAGAAACGCTCTGCACAGAAGAAATGCATCTACACAGCATTTCCAAGATTTTAAGAAATCCCAGTTCGGTGTTGGAACATGCAGAGTGAACCTGTGTGTGCCATCTTTATTTTCACATATTCATGGTGTTGGTTGAACTACTTTTTCCAGGTATGATACAGAGAACAGGAAAAACAATGGCATTTAAGGTAATTAACACCATGCCTTCATTGATGTGACTTCAATGCAAGGACAGCAACTCAAAATAGAAAAAAGAAACAAAACTTGTCTTAATTTATAATGAATTCTGTGATGAAAATAAGGACTAAGCTGGAAGATTGCAAAGAGAACCTACTTTAGTTAGGAGAGTGAAAATAGTCTCTCCTAGAAGGGACATCGAAATGAGACATAAAAGCAAGATGGACTAGGAGAGGAAGGAGTGATGAGAAAGGGGAAGGGTCAGGGAATGAAATTGACCAAATTATATTGTTATGTTGTGTGCATGTAGAAGTACATAACGATGAATTCCTCTATTATGCATAAATATGATGCACCAATGGAAGAAGAAGAAAATACAAGAAGAAGCCAACCAGAGAAAGAGTTGGGGAATGGACCCCACAAAGACTTAAATGACCCCATGAATACAATGGAAATTGTTTACATGGGGGTGGGGTGTTAGAGTGATATGGTTTAATGTTTTTATTGTTTTTCAAAAATGAATGGATTGGAGTTTGTTATGGGATCCTTAGCAGAAGGTCAGAGTGGCTAAGACTGAGGTAGTGACAGGGGGAATATTATAGAAGATAATATTCTAAATGAATACTTTGAAGCTGGAATTGACTGGACTGGTTGCTGGAATAAATGTGGGTAGATGACAGGAAGGGGAGAGAATCAAGGAAAGAAGAGTGATTCCCAGAGTTCTACCAGATCTTTACAGAACTAATACCAGTATTTCTCAAATTATTCCATGAAATTAAAATACTTTTCATGAAGCCAGTATAACCCTTATACCAAAACCAGATGAAGACACATCAAGGAAAGAAAGCTACAGACCAATATCCCTGATGAACATAGGTGCAAAAATCCTTAATAAAATATTAGCAAATTGCCTTCAAAAACACATGAAAAGAATAATACACTATGATCAAGTGGGTTTCATTCCAGGGATGCAAGTTTGGTTGTATATGTGAACATACAAATCATTATATATAATTCATCCCTTAAACCGAATTAAAGACAAAAATCACATGATCATCTCAATAGATGCAGAAAAGCCTTGGAATAAATCCAACACCCATTCATGTTGAAAACACTGGAGAAGCTAGGGATTGAAGGAATTTATCTCATAAAGACCATTTATAACAAACCCAAAGCTAACATCATACTAAATGGAGTAAAACTATTTCCTTAAATTCAGGAACAAGACAAGGTTGTCTACTCTCACCACACCTACTCAATATAATCCTTAAAACATTACCCAGAGTGATCAGGCAAGAAAAGGAAATCAAAGGGCTACAAATAGGAATAAAAAGTCAAACCATCTCTGTTTGCAGATAGCATGATCCTTTATCTGTAAGACCCCAAACCTCCACCAGAAGAATTTTAGAGCTTATAAATAAGTTTAGCAAAGTAGCAGGATACACCATGAACACCCATAAATCAATACCTTTCCTATACTTCAACAGTGGGAGATGCATTCTACTCTCAATAACCTCAAAAAATTAAAAACATGGGAATTAATCTAACCAAGGAGATAAAAGAGCTCTACAATGAAAATTATAGAACACTAAAGAAAGAAATTAAAGAAGACTTTAGAAGATGGAAAAACACCCATGTTCTTGGATAGGCAGAATTAATATTGTCAAAATGACCACACTATCAAAAGCAATATAGAAATTCAGTGCAATCCCCATCAAAATACCAGTGACATTCTTCACAGAATTAGGGAAAAAATTCTTAAATTCATTTGGAAGAATAAAAGACCAAGAATAGACAAAGCAATACTAAGCAAGAAGAGAAAAGCAGGAGGCAGCATACTACCTGATCTGAAATTATACTACAGAGCTATAGTAACAAAAACAGCATGGAATTGGCATCAAAATAGACATGAAGACCAATGTACTAGAATAGAAGATACAGAGACAAATCCACATACCCATAACCATCAGATATTTGGCAAAGGTGCTAAAATAAATCTTGGAGAAAAGGCAATGTTTTTAACATGTGCTGCTGGGCAAACTGATTAGCTATATGTAGAAGAATGAAATTAGACCCCTATTTCACCCTGTACAAACTTCAAATTGAAAAGGTTCAAAGACTTAGGAATTAGATCAGAAACTTTAAAACTGTAGAAGAAAATGTAGGGTCAAAACTCCATCATATAGGTGCTGACGCCAACTTTGCTAACAAGACTCCCAAGGCACAAGAAATAAAATCAAGAATCAATAAGTGGGATGCCGTCAAACTAAAAAGTTTCTGCACATCAAAGGAAAGGATGACGGGTGTGAAGAGAGCACCTACAGAATGGAGGAAAATCTTGGCCAGCTACTCCTCTACTAGGGAATTAATATCTAGAATATATAAAGAACTAAAAATCCTTAGCACCAAAAAATAAAAAATAACCTAATCGATAAATGGGCAAAAGAACTAAATAGAAACTTCTCAAAAGAAGAAACATAAATGGCCAGCAAATATATGAAAAAATGTTCAACATCTACCAATCAGGGAAAAGCAAATAAAAACTACACTAAGATTGGATCTCACTCCAGTCAGAACGGCAATGATCAAGAATACAGACAATAATAGACGCTGGTGAGGTAGTCGGAGGAAAATACACTTGTACATTGTTGATGGCACTGCAGACTAATACAACCATTCTGGAAAGCAGCATGGAGATTCCTCAAAATCTAGGGTTGGAACCACCCTATCCTACTCCTTGTTATTTTCCCAAAAGATCTAAAACCGACATAACCACATCAATGTTCATAGCTGCACAATTCACAATAGCTAAATTATGGAATCAACCCAGATGCCCACCAACAGATGAGTGGATTAAGAAACTGTGGTATATATACAATGGAGTTCTACTCAACCATAAAAAAAATAATAATGAAATTATGGCATTTGCTGATAAGTGGATGGCAATGGAGAACATCATGTTAAGTGAAATAATGCCAAAGTGAGAAACTCAAAAGTTGAATGTTTTCTCTCATATGTGGAAGCTAGACTAAAATAAAAGAAAGGGGGAGGGGAAGCTAGGACAACATAAAGAATCAATCAAATACAAATTAATAGACAAGCAAAAGGAAGTCTAATTGAGTGGAGGAAGGAGAATGGGGTAGGGGAGGGAGGATGGGAGAGAAAAGTGGGGGGATCTTGAACTGAAATTGATTTCCACTTGCATATGAGTTTGTCAGGATGACCCCGACTACTATGTATGACGATAAAGCTCTAATTTTTAAAATGTGTAAAAGAAGAGTGACTCTCAGGATTCTGTCTTGATTAATTATGTGAACAGCAATGCCCCTTGCAGGGATGCAAAATGCCAATGGATACACCAGTAGGGAGCACGTTGTTCATGCTGTGTTGACAACACCTGTGAGACATCCATCCAAGAGGAGAGGGGGGAAATGTAGTTGGTGGAGTGAGTTTGGAGAGGGAAATTAAATCAAGGAATGAATATCCCAATTTGCATTTTGGGGAAAACTGAGTTCCTGATGAAGAAATGTATTTCTAAATATAGTCTTTGTGTGTCCCATTTGCAGAAGCAGTTTAACTTTAAAGTGAGCATGTCCCTTAAAAGTTTTAGAACCACATGTGACCCCTTGGTTCTTAGTACAATGCCTGTGATAATGATGAGAAGAAGCAATCTGTTGCTAAAAACAAAATGACAATTGTGTGTTGAATCTGCATGGTGATGTCAAACATTTATTTTTTCCCAATATACCATGCTATCAACTTGCCCAGTGTTCACCTGAATGGGTCCCAGGATGCCCTCCTCCATCAGATCTTCATCCCACTTCTCTTGTCTCATCATACTTTTAGCTTTTGTCTATCTCTCCCTGTGAACCCGGACTTACTCTAGAGTTCCAAGTCAGATTATTTAAGTGCCATGTGTATTTCTGGAGGCCTCCATAATGAATTCCTATACTAGTGCTTCTTGAACTTTTATGTGAGCACAAATCACCTGGGGATCCACTTAAAATGCAGGTTCTAATATAATTGGTCTGGAGATGGGAACTGAGAGTCTACACTTGTAATAAACTCCCAGGTGATACTGAGGCTGCTGGTCCACGTGTATCTTCTAAAAATAATGGCAACTTCTGAGAGCAGGATTTCTGTGCTTTATGCTAACAAAGTATCTGTAATTCACCTCCTGATGGAAGTAGTGGATGGATTAGGTAAGAAAGAAGGAATCAGGGGGAGAGAAGAAAATCTCACCCTGATATCTATACTTGAGTCCCTTTTCTTTGCATGTGGTTCTCAAACAGGCATTAAAATCAAAAAATAATCTTTAGATTCTGAACTCCAAAATGTCACATGCCTGCTTTACAAAATGTTTTCTATAACTTAAAAGATTACCTGAATGACTCCATGTGGTCCAGGACCTAGGAAAATGCTATGGCCATCCATATCCAACGTTTTATCATGGGCTGCAAGATCCATTAGAAGAGGCAAGATTCTTTCACAGCATTTCCCTCACTGGTGAGGATTGGTTATAAGTCTAAAGAGCAACCAAGACCACTAAGGATTCCCTTGCTGCTCTAGAACAATTTTCAACCTTTTGTTGGGGGGATGTTGACTCCTGTTTTGACCAATTGGTCTGAAGGACAGTTTCTTGGATCTCACTTATAAACTGAGTTTGAACCAGGAAGGCTGAGTCTCCATCAACCCAGGTAAGGCTCACATTCAAAAGTAACATTGAAGAACTAGAATGATTCCAACCTTCCCATCAACAAGATTTTCAGAAAATAAATGGGTTTCAAAGAAATGTAGTCAGGGTTCTATACCACTTAGTAGCAAATATTGTTGTGGTCAGCATATAGCTCAACGCTTAGTAGGTGCTAGCTGGCTGACTGAATGAGTGAATAAACTTGGCATAAATAGGCAGGCAGGCTGGTGTACCAGAAGGCAGCTGGAATTTATAGGCAGAAAACCCTGGCCATGCTGGGACGCTGGGGCCTTCTGTTTTTGCATCTGTGGCTTGGGACAAAGGATGCCTCTTTGAGAAGTTGGTGCCTCTCTCGGTTGGAATGAAAATTGGAGACAATGTATTGAAGCATCTGGCATACTAATTAGCATAGATAATTTGGTTGCTATTTTTATGACCATCATCTCAGTCTCCTTACTTGATTCCTCTGGCTCTTATCCAGTTGGGTTTTTATCCTTCCCTCCCTTGTTGCCAGCTGGTCATTCATCTACTGGGTTTAGTGGTTTCATGCATCTCTACCCTTCACTGCCTCTCTCCACCCTAGCCTTCAAATCCAACCCCCATCCACCAGATCCTTCACTCCTGTGCCATTCCTCCAAATAAGACAGATTTCTGGACAATTCCTTCCTCCTAAAACCCTGTTTCTTCTCTCTCTCTCTCTCTCTCTCTCTCTCTCTCTCTCTCTCTCTCTCTCTCTCTCTCTCCTCTCTCTCTCTCTCTCCCTCTCCCTCTCTCTCTCTCTCCCTCTCTCCCACCCCCTCCTTCCTCCCTCCCTCTTTCCTGTCTTATCTTTCTACATGGGTGACATCTTTGAAGCTGCAGGTTGAGGCCTAGCAGGGAAGTCTGGAATACAAACAAGGAAGCAAATCCACTGCAGCCTCATTCTTCATTCTGTTTACCAAAGGTGCTGCTGGAGGCTTCTGTTTACCCAAGGTATTTTTTTTTTTCATGTTTAGTGACTTGGCATAGAGTCTAGTGGGGTGATTTTTCACATCCTTCCTCATAAAGCCATGTGTCAGAGCCCAGAGTGACAGGGGAAATATTGCTTCTGGGAAATACATGGGTTCCTTGGTTCTTGTTGGGGAAATACGATTCTGCGAGTCACACCTTTTGTAAATCTGAGATACATCAATAGTAAATTGATTTGGTAGACCTCGCCTGCTCAATTAAACCAGTGGGTATGAAGCTTTAGGAATGTAAGAAATGCATGTCTAGTTTATAAAAATGGGAAAAAAATAAGAAACTCATAGAATGGATCGTTAAGCTCATTAATGACCCCAAAGGCAACCCAGGAAAGGGGTTTATGAGATAGCAGTGTAAGAGGGAACTCTCTCCCTTCTCTCTCCCTCTTCTGTAGAGCCTTCCTAGAGCTCTACAACAGTGGATCTACATGTGTTATCTCCTTGTGGAGAAGAATTTATAACTCATCCAATAAACACTTTTTTTAAAAAAGTGAGAATGTGGGGCTCAGGTTGTAGCTCAGTGCTAGCACATGTGAGGCACTGGGTTCAATCCTTAGCACCACATAAAATTTAAAAAATAAAATAAAGGTATTGTGTTCATCTACAACTAAAAAATTTTTGTTAAAAATTTTAAAATATTTTTAAAAGTGAGAATGGAAACTATGCCAATAATAAGGAAATGACGTGACTATAAAGTGTTCTGAATGCTTAACAGAGACCTCAAACCCTCTCCCTGCACTGGACTTCCAAAACATTGTTGGCCAGATTTAGCCTGTAAACTGAAGATCTTCACCATAAGCCTCTTTCTGGGGAGAGGTTCCCAGCCAATCTAACCATTCAGGATGAATGGTCCTAAGATGTCAGCATGAAAGGACTCCCCAAAGCTTACCCAAGCCCTGATACTGAGTTTACGAGTATTCCCCCTTCCCTCAGAGACTCTGGTCAGCTTTTCAGTTCCCACATTCTTCATCATGAGTAGACAGCCAAGTGACCAGGCAATTTAGGAATACCTGAAATGATCAATACAAACAAACACAGAACCAGTAATAAACAGGCTACTCAGGGAGCAGAAAATGTCAACATCTCTATGATGTAGCATCCTGAGTATCTACAGAGAGATAAAGATAGAGCACCCATGAAATCAGAATAGGATCCTATAATCAAGCAAAATGTAGAGAAGAAAGCTTTTGGAAATTATATATATGAAACAAAAAATGAAAATACTCAAAAAAGTTTTGTAAGTTCTTTATACATTTTGGACATAAAAACCCAATCAATTAATGGGCCAAGGAACTAGACAGATACTTTACAGAAGAAGACATACAGGCGATTAATAAACATATGAAAAAAGGTTCAACATCTCTAGTAATTGAGAAATGCAAATTAAAACAACTCTAATATTTCATCTTACTCCAATTAGAATGGCACACAAACAATGATAGATGTTGGCAAGGATGTGGAGAAAAAGGCACACTTTGACATCGCTGGTGGAGTTGCAAATTGGTGCAGTCACTCTGGAAAGCAGTGTGGAGAATTCTCAGAAAACTTGGAATGGACCCACCTTTTGACCCAGTTACCCACTCCTCGGTTTATACCCAAAGGACCTAAAATCAGCAAACTATAGTAAAGCAGCCACATCAATGTTTATAGCAGCTCAATTCACAATAGCTAGATTGTGGAACCAACCTAGATGCCCTTCAACAGATGAATGGATAAAGAATCTCTGGTATATATACATAATGGAATACTATTCAGCCATAAAGAAGAATAATATTATGGTATTTGCAAATAAGTGGATGGAATTGGAGAATATCATGCTAAGTGAAATAAGCCAATTCCAAGAAACCAAAGGCCGAATGTTTTCCCTGATAAGTGGAGAATGATATATAATGGGGGTGGGGGCATGGGGAGTGAGAGAAGAATGGAGGAACTTTAGATTACATAGAAGGAAATGAGAGGGAGGTGGGATATGAAAAAATGGTGGCATGAGACAGGCATCATTACCCTATGTACATGTATGATTACATGAATGGTATGAATCTACATCGTGTACAACCATAGAAATGAAATGATGTACCCCATTTGTGTTCAATGAATCAAAATGCAGTCTGTAAAAAATAAATAAATAAATAATTTTTAAAAAGAAAATACTTTAAAAAGAGAAATTAAGAGATAAAGCTAAGAAAATCTCCCAGATGGCAAACTGACAAAGAGCAAAAAAAGATAAGAAAATAGAGAAGCCCAGGAAGTAAAACATTAAATAAAAAGAATTTGCCAATGAGAAGGGAGAACAAAAGGGGTATGGATAAAATCATTGATGAAGTAATTCAATAAAAATTTCCAGAACTGAAGGAGATGGGTTTCCAGATTAAAAGTCCTCACAGCATAGCATGAGAACAGACTCATACCAATGCGTATCATTATAAGTCTCCAAAACTACTGGTAACTTGTTATTTGTTTATTTATTTTTGGTACTGGGGATTGAAACCAGGGGTACTTAACCACTGGGCCTTTTTCTATGTTTTTATATAGAGACAGGGTTTTGCTAAGTTGTTTAGGGCCTCACTAAGTTGCAGAGGCTGGCTTTGAACTTGTGATTCTCCTGCTTCCCAAGCCAGGGGTTTACTGGTGTGCACCAATGCACCCAGCAACACTGGTAACTTTAAATGCATCCAGAGAAGAGGGGGAAATAAACAAAAAGTTCACCCACAGAAGAGCAGTAATCGGAATAGTTTCAGACTTCTCAGCAGCAGCATTGGAATAAAGAAGGAAGTAAGTCATGTATCTAAAATTCTGCGGAAAACCATTTTTCCCTAGAATTCTGTAGTTAGCTAAACTATCATTTGTGTATGAGGGTAGAATAAGGATGTTTTTTGCAATGCTTGTTCTCAAGAAATATATTTCCCATGCTTGTCTCTCTTTGCTGTCATTTTCTGTAACTCAAATCTTCCATTTTTCTTGGTATACTTCCTCTTCTGGTAGGGCATGCAGGGGAATAAAATTCTGATACATGCTATCACATGGGTGAGCTTTCAAAACACTATGCCAAGTGAAATAATGCAGTCACAAAAGACACTGCATAATTCCACTTATTTGAGGTATATGAAGTAGACAAATTAATAGAGATAGAAAGTAGAAGGGTGATTGGCGGGGCTGGAGGGAGAGGAGAGTGGGAAATTTTTATTTAGAGGATATGGAGTTTCTGTTTTGCAAGATGGAGAGAGTTCTAGAGAATGGTTTCACAACAATGTGAGTATGCTTAACAGTTCTGAAATGGACGTGTAAAATAGCTAAGGTGGCAAACCTTACATTATATGTATTTTGGCAAATTTTTTTTTTTAAATGGGAGCAAAGCAGATCACATTCTTAGGGGTGAGAGAGATATCTCTGCTGAATCAGGGAGCCGGGCATGGGGGGAGGGGAGACAAGTAAAGGCAGTCAGTTTACCCCTATTTCCTGCCTTGAGTTGGCAGCAAGCATCATGAAGATGACTCTCCTGAGACATGCCACCTTGCTCTGTCTGGACTGCTTGTCCTCTATACCTGATGCAGAGCTGCCACCCTGAGCTCTCCCTTTGCTCTCCATTGAAGCCCTTGTCTGTTTTGGAGTTGGTCAGTTTTACTTCATTCATTATAGGAACTGCTGACCACGACATTGCACCCAGTTCTCCAGCCAGCTGTGCTTCTTCATCCATACAGTCCATGTTTATTTACAAGGACCAGTCTAAACAGAGCAGGTAATTCCTGTTGGAAATATTTTCAAGGTAGATTCTCCCAATATCTAATGCTATCCCATGGTTCACAGGAAGTCTGGTTAAGGAATCCCCCAGCAGGGGAGGGGTGAGTTTCAGGCCTGTATTAACCCTTTCTCTCCCCACTTTCATTCTGGTGATGAATTTCCCACTGAATTCCCTAGAAAAGTCTCCTGTGTACTCCCAGGGAACAAGGCCACAGACTTGGTTCACAGACCCTGTTCAGCTTACTTCCACCTAATAGAAATAATGTCAACCTTTCCTTACACAGATAGGTTTGTGCTTACTCTTTACTGTTTTAAAACTAAAACACATTCTGTTTACATTTGCATATGTAAGTAGGAAATCTGTAAGGGCCAGCAAGGAACCGATTAACCTAAAACTAAAGAAAATATGTATTTTGAGGTGGGGAGACGGGATTAGGGACGCACAGGAAGCTTCTAGAGTGCTATCATGATCTAGTTATTAATCAGGATATTATGTACACATGTACATGCATCTTTGTTACTTTTCAAATCTTATAATTTTATACTCTTTTGAATGTATAATACATTTCACAATAAAAATCATTGAATAAATGGTTGCATTCTGAAACTGCCTCAGTAGTGGGAAGATGCAGCAGTGGATTACCAGGGAAGCAAACCCATCATTTTGACTTTCATATTCTGTGATATGTTCCCCCAAATCAGCATAGGATAGAGTATAAAAGCAGGAGGGAAAGAACAAACTCCTAACCCAGGAAAAGACAGGACCCTCGAAACCCTGAGGTCCGTAGCTGAACTTTGAGAGTAAGTCCTTTACTCTCTGCTATGGTCTAAATGTTGGTTTCCCCTCAAAATATATATAACTGGAACTTTACCACTAAGGTAATTCTCACGCAGGTCCTGCGTGGCTGAGGAAAAGGGTTCCTGTCAGCAGGATGGGCTGGCTGTGAAATAATCGCTAAGAAATTAATTTATCATCAAGAAAGACTGGAGACAGAATTATCTTTTGAACCAGGGGTATGACCGATTGGGCCGTCCATAAGGGACTAGCTCTAACAAAATGGAGGAGCCCTGTGCCTAGTTTATTTATAACCGTACAGATCAAAGGGGGACCTTTGATAGGAGCTTCTTCAGTGAGAATCAGGATGGGGTGGAGTTAAGCAAGTCATTTGGCTCTAGCGGGTCATTTCCACATCTAGGGCCTGCAGATTACAGAAGTGAACCAATCTGCAGGGAAACCACACACTCAAGGCAATCTGGAACAATATTTCATAATTGTCATTTCCCGAGAGCTATATTTCCAGTGTCTAATAGCTCAACCAAGCCTAGTTTTATTTGCAGGCCATGGATGGCACCCCCAGGTAATAATATTAACAGGTGGTGCTTTTAACAGATGGTTAGGTCATGAGGACCCTCACTCTCTCACTCTCATGACTGGGATTAGTGCCCTTATAAAAGGAAGTGGGAGAGTCTTTAGTCCCTTTTGCCCTTCCATCCTTCTGCTCCTTCTGCCAGGTGAGGAAACAACAAAACACCATCTTGGAGCTCAGAGCAGGCCCTCCCCAGACCCTGACTCTGCCAGAGCCTTGGTTTTGTTTTTTATTTTTTGCAACAATGAATTTATTGTCATAGCTTCTAGAATAAGAACATCAAAGTATTGATTGGTAGAAGGTTGTTCTCTACCATTTGTTATTGATCTGGGAGCTGACACATGTGAATGTATGTTGCAAAATCTAGTAGGATAGAAAAGAAAACTTGGAGTCCACCAGAAATAATCTAATTAGTTAGCAGTGGATACGTCAGACATGGTGCATTTCTAATCAAACCAGAGCATGAATATTTTTGGTGCCTTGACCTTGGACTTACCATCCCCCAAAACTGTGAGCAATGAATTTCTATCATTTGTAAATGACCCAGTCTATGGGATTTTGTTAAAGCAGTGCAAGTAAAGAAAGAATGAATATATAGAATATAAAAAGAAAATTTGCAAATCAAAAAAGAAAATACCACAAAGCAATATACAAATTTGTTAAGGAAAAATTTCTAGAACTACTTTGCTTAGCAAGGTTGCAAACTTCAGGGTCAATATACAAAAGTCAATTGTATTAGTATATACCATCAACGAGCAATTGAAAAGCATTTTTTAAAGTACCATTTATAATAGCACCCAAAACAAGATAATTCTGACACGGAAATCTAACAAAATGTGCATACAACCTATGTGTTAAAAAATTGAAAAACACTAATGAAAGAAACTGGAAGCAGTGTTCATTGTTAAAATGTCATTTTCCCCCAAATTAGAGATTCAACAAAATCCTTCAAAATCTCAGCAGGATATTTTGTAGATATCAAACAAGCTGATTCTAATATTGATAAAGACAGACAAATAAATTAGAATAGGCCATTTTTAAAAAGAAAACAAGCTGGACATGGTGGCACATGCCTATAATCCTAACCAGTAGGGAGGCTAAGGCAGGAGTATTACGAGTTTAAGGCCAGCCTCAGCAATTTACCTGACTCTTACCAACTTAGTGAGATCACATCTCCTTCCATCAAAAAAGGAATCAATTCAAGAACACATACCACCTGATTTCAAGAATTACTACAAACTCATAGTAAGCAAAAGAGGTGATATTGGTAAAAAAAAAAAAAAAAAAAAAAAAAAAAAAAAGTAGACATACAGGTCACTGAAACCAAACATCAAGCCCAGAAACTGACCCACACATGTGATCAAATGATTTCTGACAAAAATGCTAAGACAATAGAAAAGGTTGTCTTTCAACAAATAAATAATGTTGGAACAATTGGATATCCGTGTACAAAAAATGAACCTTGACCTATATACCCAAAAATTAACTAAAAAGGTATCATAGCTAAATGCAAGGCTTTAAAGTATAAAATTTCTGGGAAAAAACAGGAAAAAAATCTTTGCAACCTTGAGTTAAGCAAATATTTCATAGTTATGTCCTTGGGAACAATCCATAAAAAACCAAAATGATAGATTTGGTTTCACAAAAATTAAATCTTCTGTTCTGCAAAAGACCTTTCAATAATGACAAACTACAGGACTGGGAGAAAATATTTGTCAATCACATATCCAACAAAGGAATTGTATTCTTGATATATAAGGAACTAATAAAACCCTATAATAGAAGAACTCAATTTTTGGAATTTTTGAACAGACTCTTTATTAAAGAGGGTATATGGATGTAAAGTATACACAAGAAAAGATGCTTCTTTCATTATTCATTAAGTTGATGTAAATTAAAACTACAATGAAATGCAATTTTGTATCCATCAGGTTGTGAATATAAGTCTAATGCCAGTATGTAAGATGTAGAGTAACTGCAACTCTTATGCATCATTGAAGGAGAGTAAATTGAAACAATGTTCTTACTGTGCAATTTGGTACTTGTAGCCTACTTGAAGGTTCACATACCCTGTGACCCAGCGATTCCACGCCTACCTAGGTTGAGAAAAACTCTGGCACATGTGCACAAATAACTGAATACAAGAGTGGTGGGTAGGTACAGCACTCGCCACTATGTGTAATAGAACTGTGTGGTAAAAGAGGAAAGTGTCCTTCAATAAGTGACAAATTATCTTTTATTCATATAATAGCTTACTTATAGCAGGCGTAAGCAAACTACAGCCTGTGAGTCAAATCCAGCCCAGTACCTATTTGTACAAATAAACCTTTATGGAAACTCAGCCATGCTTATTCATTGACCTATTGTCTACAACCACATTCATGCTACAATGACTTTGTTGAATAGTTGCAACAGAGATCATATGGCTCACAAAGCGTAAAATATTTACTGTCGGCCCTTCATAAGAAGCCTGCTGACCCCTGCTATACCATCATGCAAAAAAAGGAGAGAGGGAAAATAAAAGAAGAATATGGTTTAAATCAGCCAAGTTTCAACCATAAAAATAGATCCAGTGGGAAATATGTATTAAGAGGTTTACGGAAAGGAATTGGCTTCCATGATTGGGAGTAGGGGCTGGCTAGGCATGTCTAAAGTCCTTAGGGCAGACTGTCAGGAAAAGCAGGTTGGAACAGCTGAAGCTGCCGTTCACAGGTGGACTTTCTTTTCCAGGGATGCTTAGCTCTGCCTTTCAACTGTCTTTCACAGGACAGTCAGCTTGGAATCAGAATCACACTGGATAGGATAAGACTGTAGGAACTTCTCTTTCCCTAAATACTAATCATCCCTCTGTGACTACACTGGGTTTTCTTGCATGGATGAGTGTTTCAGGAAATGAACCTCAGGTCCTGGAAGCTGAGCCTGGAAAATCACAGAGCTCCATCCAGCTCTCCATCTGCCCAGTGGAGAGCAGTGAGCAGGGGGTGAGTCATTCTCATTAGAGCCCTAACCTTGGTTGACCTTCACAGTGTGAAGGTATGGAACTGAACAGGACTCCTGATTTAAGGAGCTAAGGATAAAGAGGCAGGTGGCTGGTCACAAGGCACATGACCACTGATGGAATGAAACTTGTCAGATCACACCCTACCCAGGGAGATTTGGCCAAGTAGTCCTACATTTGTGTTTGTTGCTCTGAGGGACTTAAAGCTGAGAGTTCATTCAGAAGAGTGTCACGTGACTTCTAATTCAAGTAGTGGGTATGTACAGATCCAGACTGCAGCCTGCAGCAAGCCTGCAGAAGTGGATCAGCTGACATTTCAAAGAGCATGCCAGCATGAGGTTATTGCCAAAATTAAACTTTTTTGCACTTAAGAACCCACATAATCTTTATTTAAAATTTGAAGTATATGAAAAGTTAGATAGAAGAAAATAAAGATCTCCCAAGAAACCCATCAATCACTCATTGGTGGTCATCTTCTAATCTTTTCCCCAATCCTGAGTCATATTTTTTTCTATAGGTAGTTCATCCTTCCAACTATGGTTATTGAACAAGTTCCAGGTTTTATTCTAGATGCTAGAGATAAATAAATGTTTGAACCAGGCAAGGCCCTTGCTCTCATGGCACTAACCAGGAAGAGAGGTAGACCAGCCATTGAAAGGGCAACATAAAAATGAACAAGATGAATTTAGATAGCAAATGGAATAATAATAATAATAATAATAATAATAATAAAACACTTAACAATACTCAAGATTTCTAATGTGCTGTTTTTAAACCCTTCGCCTCATACTGATTGATACATTGACCACTGAGGGAGTGAAAACTGGTGTGTGTTTGAGTGAGTGAGTGTGTGTGTGTGTGTGTGTGTGTGTGTGTGTGTGTGTGTGATGTTAGGGTCATTAGTGCTAAGTCTTTCTTTCTATACAATGGTCCTCTCAGAGGAGACAACATAAGACTCAGGGTTTCCATGAAGGAAAGAAGACAGCCATGGAAAATTCAGGTGAAGAGCCTTCCCTGCAGAAGGAATATCAAGTTTGTACTGAGCATAAAAGTTGAGCCTGTTCATGAAACACGTAGGGCTGGAACTAAGGAAACAAGGACTGAGGGGTCTACAGTGAAATAAAGATGCATGTTTTGTGGTCAGATGATGTGGGACCTTGAGGGCCACAACAAAGAATTTAACTTTCATTCTAAGACGATGGAAAGTCTTTGGAAGATTTTAAGCATCAGAGCAACAAGATCTGATACCCATTGTCTTGAGACCACTCTGGGAAGTATATGGCAAATGGATTTTTAAGGAGGCAAGAACCAAAGCAAGGTTAGTGGAAAGATTTCAGTGGTCATCCAGTGAGAGGTCATGGCCACTGGGACAAAGGTGATGGTAAAATAAACAGAAGCATAGAAAGTTACAATATGGTTGAAGTGACACTGTTTTCATAGTTCTGTACATGTCCTGTTTATTTTGCTTAATTTTATGAAATAAAAAGTAGTTCAAAAATTCTTCTAAAACAGAATTTAAAAATACATCACCCACAATTCAGGATACCCATGTTGGGATTAGGGGTTGAGAAGAAGTGGAGAAGCCTAAGAAGACAGAAGGCTAACTTAAGATTGTCATCCTTGGGGCCTCCAGGGATTTCCTGGAAGCAGCAGAACTTTTTATTCTCCCCACACCCAACCCTTAACTTTAATACTCTCATTTATGTAGGGATGGAGGTGAAAGAAGCGCACAGAGCCACAGTCCAAAGCTAATCACCGGAGAAGTTCTGTTTTATTTTAAAAATGCACACATTTATATAGGGCCGGGAAGAGGCTGATTGGTTGGGGCGTGAAACAGGGTGAGAGTTGATTGGGAGAGCCTTGTTGCTGGGGGGCGGGGCGATGGTTGATTGGGTGAGCCTTGTTGCTAGGGGTCTGGGTAGGGTGTGGAGCACCCCATTGGGAAGAAGTTATGAGGAGTAAAATCATGAAGAGAAGCTCAGCCAGCACCTTGTTGACACCTAAGGGGGTGACCTTATAGGAGGACTGAGCTTTTGCTGTGGCTGTTGCTCAGGAAACAAGTGAGACCATTAACTGACACACAAAACATCTTACAGATTGAATTTGAAGCTTGGGGCCTTCTTCGCTGGAACTCTGCCCACCATAAATCCATGCAAAGTTGAAAACAGTTACAATGGAGCTTCTGCCAACAACTGTAGGGCCCACATTGTTGATTGCCACTCACAGCATGTGTTCCTCACCTGCAAACCTGCCCCTACTGTAAAGTGATGCTGAATACATTTCTCCTTAGCATCTAGATTACCAATCTCAGAGGAGTGTCTTGGCCTTCAGATTTACACCCTGATGATTGCCTCAGTTTCCCAACTGGAGTTTCCTACAACCTGGATTTTGATTGAATCCTTGTGGTGTAATCTAACATATTTAAGATTTAAATTGAACATTTTCAACTCATGACATAATGTCACGTAATTCTTGTAAATGCATGCCCATAAACCCAGTGACTCAGGAGGCTGAAACAGGAGAATTGTTAGTAGGAGGTCAGTCTCAGCAACTTGGTGAACCCCTTTGCACCTTAGTAAGACCCCATTTCAAACGAAAAATGAAAAAAGGACTGGGGGTGTGGCTCAGAGGTAAAGTGCCCCTGGGTTCAATCCCCAGTATCTAAATAAATTAAAAATAAAAATGAAGTGGTTGTTGTAATCCTCAACAAATATAATCTTTTTGGCAACACAGTAAGACAGGGCCTTAATGTCCCCAGTTCACAGAGTAAAAAAACTGAGACACAAAAAGATCACATACTATAGGTCATGTGGCTGGAAAGTAGAAGCAGGGTTTTGATCCAGGCAGATACTTTTAACCACTATGCTGTATATAAAGCAATGTTTTAGAAAGACATTTATGCATGCAGGCTGGGGTTGTGACTCAGTGGTACAGTGCTTGCCTAGCATGTGTGAGACACTGGGTTTGATTCTCAGCACTGCATATAAATAAATGAACAAAATAAAGGTCCATCAACAACTAAATATATATATATATATATACATATATATATATAAATGATTTTTTAAAAAGATATTTATTCAACTCCCTTTGGTTGAACGTTCTCCAGGAGCCAATGATTAGTTGGTTTGTAAGACTAGAAATCAGTTTAATTTATTTCACAAATAGTTATTGAGCACCCACAGTGTCTGCTGGGCTAAGCTATGGGATACAAAGCTGAACAAGATGATGCTGAAGGAGATGAGAGCTTACTGAATACATGTCTCTGTGCCAGGTCCTGTGGATGCAGAAACAGTCATTGTCATCTGCATGAATTCCACATGGAGCTCAGTCTGGTAGAAGATACATAACAAAGTGCTAAGTGCTATAATGCAGATCCTTTAGAGCTGTGAGGTGCAGTTAAGTCATCACTAGCCACATCATGTGGCTCTTTAAATTAAAATTAAATGAAATTAAATAAAATTGAAAATTCAGTCCCTCAGTCATATCAGTCACGTTTTAAGGGCTCACTGGCCACATGTTGCAGAACACGAATTAGAGAACAGCATCTTTGTCCAAGTTTGACAGGACAGCAACTGTTTATAGTGTTTGAGGTAGAGGAGAGGGAATCCCACCTTCCATCTAGATGTGGAGGTGAGAAGGGATGTCAGGAAAGGGGGGCCCAAACAAAAGTAATATTTAAGCTGGGAGCTGAAGAATGAGTAGTTTTAATCCTCACCAACCTTCTATGAGATCTTTTATGTCTTTATTTCCTGAACAAGCAAATGAACTCAGAGAAGTTAAGAAACTAAAGTTGCCCAAAGTCACAAAAAAAAAAAAAAAAAAAAAAAAAAGATGAGAGAGGGCACATTCCATCCCAAATCCATTTGTCTTGTAGTACTGTGCTTCAAATACTAGTGCTGTAATTAAAGGCACCATAAGTAAAAGACCTCTCTTGGAAGGCAACTTCACAAATATATTGAACACTCTGTGCTGTATTTCAAAGCCCCATGTTAAGCACTGATGTAATATGGGCAGTTTACAAAAAAATGACTTCTCAGCACAGGGAAAAAGACATGTGCCTGTGACATGTTGGCAGAACAAGTGAGTGGATTCTAAGTGCTATAGGAATTCCAAGAGATGGAAATGAAGTCTTCCTTCAACGACTCCTTGGAAGGAAGAAGAGTTAAGGGCGTGAGGGGCGGTGGTTTTGGAAGATGCACAGGTGTGAATAGCAGAAAGATTCCAAGCAGGAAGAAAGTCCTGTAGGAAGCCTTGGAGTGGGGACATGCAAGTTCAATGCTCAAAAGACTGGGAATATCTGAGTCTTAGGAATATCTGCTTTATTAAGGTGAGATGACTCAGTGCCCTCTGCAAGCATGGATTTTTAATACAAATCTTGAACAATATTTATGGATAAATCCATAAGCAGATCAGGTCAGGGGCAGGGCAAAGAGCACTGCTCCCCACCCCCTCCGTTCTCTTGAGGAATCATATCAGATATCATAGCAGAGTTTCTATCTAGCAGGAAAAAAATTCTTCAGAAATATGCAAGAGAGTTTTTTGGGGCCATGTGTCTTTGTTTTCAGAGTATGCCACAGTTCTTCCTCTTTTTCTCACACCTCTTTTCAAATTCTCAAACGGATCCCAATGCCAGAGAATGCAGAATTTGTTCCTGGAATTTTAAATCAATAAATTACCATGTACTTAACTTCATGGGAAATGAATCTAACTGACACAAGCATCTGCATGGACTTGTGAACATGTAAATATGACACATCACTACTACACGTGCATTTTACATAGGTTGGATTGTTGTTTCTATGCTACCCATTGTGTTCTGCTTTTTTGTCTTAATATTATCTTACATATTTTTTCTTTATGCCCATGATTGTAGTTCAATAAGATTCCTTTTTAGTGTTAGTTTATAACACAATCAGTCAACAGTGGACTGGTGAGTTTGTTTCCTGTTCACATTTTTAAAAATCTGTGCAACAAATAGTTTTTTGTTATGTATTTTTATTCCCCCAAATGGGACAACTGGGACAATACAATATACAATAGGTATAGATAATTGCCTATTTCTTGTATACCTATACAATAGGTATAGATAATTGCCTACTTCTTGTTAAAAGAAAAAATTATACCAGTATTTCCCTAGTGTTTCTGGTTCCCAAATCTCCATCAACAATGAGTTTTGAATTGTTTGCTTTCAGTAATTTAAGACATTTGGAGTCAAGGAGAATCTCAGTTCATTTAGCTTTGGAACAATACTTATCCTCTCTACCTCAGTTGTTTTATCTTTGAATGTGGATAAGATTACTTTGCAAGGTTGAGGACCGAATGACAACATACAGACAAACCACCTGGCACAGGGCATGGTACATAGTACACAAGCAACCAGTGTCTTCTCCCTCATCATTGAGAAGTGTGCAGAAGAACCTTAGAGCTCTTTCACTTCATAAGTTTCCTTTATTGCAGCTGTGGTTGAGCATTTGTTTCAGGTGAATATCTGTCACCTGGGGCATGTTTCAAAGCCACTGCCCTTTCCTACTTTCTCCATCTCATCTGTCCCACAGGATGCCCCAATTTCAACTAGACTGTATTCACCACCTGGCCCAAGAGTATTGCCATGGGAACCAGATTTAAGGTACAGAACTAAAAAGAATAGAGGAGAGCATCCTCCTTATAAACTCAAGAGTTCTGGAATGGCTAACGTTCCAAATGGAAAGAAAGTACCACCGGTTGTCTGTCCAACTTTCTAGTGGGTACTTGAAAGTTTCCCATCAGCAGAAGTGGTCTCTTCTTAAAATATACTAAATAACACCTACTGAGTAAATACTATGAAGAGTTTAGGATGAATTGAGAATATGGCTTTCTTTATTCTTGGCACCCAGACAATGTGGTCAGTTCTACAATCAATTCTCAGATAACTATAGTACTATGTAGCCAAATTTTGAAAACTTTGAGAAACATTTAATTAAGTTCTTAACATCATAATTAAATGAGTAAGCAGCAGTTTTCTGTGGACAGTTTTCTCAGTATTTTATTTAGCTGAACTTCTCCCTTGTAGTTTACAGCTGTGAAACAGCAAAAGTATATATTCTTCCACACAATTGATGGTGTCTATCTAAAACTGACAAATCAAGAAATAGAAACTTGAATATATTAAAGTTATAAAAGTGAAAAACATTACAAAAATAAGCAAAAACAAAAGCAAAAGGGGGAGAGGATATGAACAGTAGTAACACTGTTGATTTTTTTCTCTTTCAGAGTAGAATGTCAAAGATATTTTTTTAAAATGATAGCTTAATTAAGAGAAGTATAATTATATTATTTAATGTTAAATCAGGAATCACCAGAAGAACAAAAAAAAAAAAAACAGAAACTGCTACAAATTGCCCTCTCTGGAGACAAGAGATAGAGATTGGAGAGTAAATAAAAAAGGAAATTCTAATTTTAGATTCTTATAAATAATTTTAATTTTTTTATGTGCACATTATTTTTTCTCTTTTATTTAAAAAAAAAACCTGCATTATTGAGGTATAGCTTATATCCCATCCAATTCATCCATTTAAGGTATACACGTCTGTGTTTTTCAGAATGTTCACAGCACAGGGTGGTGTCCCCTTCACTACTGTCCACTTCAGAACACTTTTGTCACCTACCTGTAAATATCATGAGCAATTGTAGTCACTCCCAGTTTCCCCAGCCCTAGGTAGCCACCTTCAATCTCCATAAATTTTCCTATTCTAGACATTTCATTACAAAATGGAATCAAACAATATGTATTCTTTTGTGCATAACATTTTCAAGATTCTTCCATGTTGTAACCTGTGTTAATATTCCATTCCTCTTAATTGCCAACTAAAATTTCACTGTGTGGATATGTTACGTTTTGTTTAGCCATTCACCTGTCGATGCAGATTGGGTTTATATTTACTTTTTGACTATCATGATCAATGCCACTGAACCACTGGGTCCAGTTTTCCTGGGGGTATGCATTTCTAATTCTCTTAGCTATGTACCTAGGAGTGGAATTGCTTGGTCATGTGGTAGCTCTACATTTAACCTTTTGAGGAGCTAGTTTCCAAACTGGTTGTACCTTTTTATGTTACCACTAGTCATGGGTGAGGATTTCAATTTCTCCGCTTCCTTACTATTGATTGTTATTATCTGTCTTTCTAATTGCAGCCATTCTTGCAGGCGTAAAGGGGCATGGCTTTTTGGTTTTGATTCGCATTTCCCTAATAGCCAATAATGTTTGTGCTATTATGGTTTAGCTATAAATGTCCCCCAAAAGCTCGTGTGTGAGATAATACAAGAGCTTTCAGAGGTGAAATAATTGAGCTGGGAAAGTTTCAACCTAATCACTACATTAATTCACCTGATGGATTAGTTGGGTGGTAACTGTGGTCAGGTAGAGCGTGGCTGGAGAAGGTGGGTCACTGGGAGCGTGCCTTTGGGGTTGATATTTTGTCCTTGTTGAGCAGAGCTGTCTCTGCTTCCCTTTGCCATGTCTTGATCTGCTTTCCTCCACCACACTCTTTTGCTGTGATGTTCTGCCTCACTTCTAACCCAGAGCAAGGGAGCTGGCCATCTATAGACAAAGACCTCTGAAACTATGAGCCAAATAAACTTTTCCTTCTCTAAAATTGTTCACAGTGACAAAAAAGCTAACTAAACCATGTGCTAATTGTCATTAAAGCCTGTTTAAATTCTTTGCCCTATGCTATTTTAGCCTTAAAAATAGCATAAAATGTGTTAAAGTATAGAAAGCAAATGCCAAAGACTGGATATGGCCATCTCTGGATGAAGAAGATTAAAAGCAGCTTCTTTTTTCCTTTTCTAAACCTTTCTAAATTTTTTAACATAATTAAATTTTTTCATTTTCAGATATGTACATTTTCATTCCTTTTTTTTTTTTTTTTTTTTTTGTACTGGGAATTGAACCCAGGGGCACTTAACCACTAAGCTATATCCCCAGCCCTTTTTTCCATTTTTTATTTAAAGACAGTGTCTCACTGAGTTGCTTAGGGCATCACTAAGTTGCTGAGGCTGGTTTTGAACTCCCAATCTTCCTGCCTCAGCCTCCTGTGCTGCTGGGATTACAGGTATGCACCACCATGCCCAGCTTTCCTTCCATTTTAAAAAATCTTTTTCTGTTTTGAAAAATTAGCACACGAAAAAAAAATTAAGCAGATACAATATTAACTAAAAGGCAACAATAGCTAATATTCTGGCACTTTTCTCTTTAGAACTTCTCTAGACTGTATGTGTCCTTTGAGATTATAATACATGTGTAGGTTCAAAAAAATGCCTTTTTTCTTACCATAAGTAAACACATATTAAATATACCTCTATTTTAACCATTTCTTGAAAGTCTTCAGAAGAAATGCCACTATATATCTTTGTATGCAGAATGGTCACAAGAAAGGCTTCTTTCTCATACTAATTATTCTAAAATTAAGGAAAAAGTCACACACACACACACACTGTTCCCAATCCATGAAAAACACAAACCAAGGAGACAGCAGAAATTTGAGAGTGCATAGCTTGGTTCTTTGCTGCGGTCGGCTGCTTTCTCTAGAGCTGTGACTTATGTTGCTCTTGAATTTATTCCCCCTCCTGAAAGCTACAGAATTTCCAGTTGCAGCAACTTCAAAAGCTGATTGCACAGATTCCATTTTCTCTCATGATAATGGAATCAATGGAGTCCTCATGTCAAGAGCTCTAGAAGACACCCCCAAACCTGCAAGCTGGGGATTGAACCCAGGCCTCACACAGGCCAAGCAAGTGCTTTACCACTGAGCTATATCCTCAACTCTCTGAAGACAGCTTTTTCATACTTCTGTAATCATATAGGTTCTGACTCTTTATGATCCCACACATGCCCACAAACACTTCAGTAGTGTCAATTAAAACCACACACATGCACTGGGCTGATTCCAATTTTAAAAATCCAGGGAAAATACCAGGATACAAGCATAGGAGAAGAGCCCTGACTTAGTAAGATTCTCCTTTATAATCTTCCAACCACAGTTATGCAAGAAAGACATGAATGGTTTGGGACTGTGGGTGTAGCTCAGTGGTTAGCACTTGCCTAGCATGTGTGAGTCCATAACCAGGGTTGCAAAAAGAGAGAGAGACAGAGACAGAAATAGAGAAAGAAAAAGATCATTGATTTCATCTTTAATTCAGCACAGAGGGCAGAGAATAGAATGCTCAAAATGGCCAGGGTCTCCTTTTCTCCCAAGTCACAGGGTTTAAACATAGATTTTGAGAAATTCTTACTAGCAGGTGGGGTCATAGATCTCAGTTTTGGCCAGTGGAATGTTGGTAGGCATAATATCTGTCACTTCCACACCCAACATTTTAAATCAGTTCAGCACAGGTTTTGGAGGCCACTTATTGAAACTAATGGTGCCACAAGATGGGGGTCTAAATGACTGCATGAATCCAACCCCACCACCAAATCATGTTGTACAGCAACACGAACAAGAAACAACCTTTATTGTATTAATGTACTGAGGTTTATGGGGTGTAATTTACATCAGGTTGCATACCTTGATTAACATAGTTCCTTTTTCTGTCCTCCACCCCAGCGAAATATTTTAGGTTGCTGTGGCGGCTTGTTGACATCTTTCAAGAGGTGTCAGAACAAGAAGCTCCTTTTGTTAGCAAAGCATTCAGATTCAGATATTGCCAAGAGAAGAGTCTTGCTAGGAAGATTTTGTCTAGATGATTCTAAAGTGGGAAAGTCACTAAATTTTTTTTTTGGAAAAAAAAACCCCATGTTTTCTTCCCAGTGCATTCGCATGGCATGGCATTACAGGGGGCTTCAGAACGCTCAGCAGGTGCTTCACTGGTTGACTGATGTTGCCATTTACTTCTGTTCCACAAGTTTGATGTGTCTTCAGCATCCTGTGTACCACTCCCCTTCGTAAGACAAAGCTGAGAAAGTCCAAGTCCCTGGAAGCTGCCCCTCCCTACCAGGTGGGATGGGACTGGCTCACTGTGATCACCTGAGTACTTCCCCAGATGGCTACAAAGGGCATCAGCCATGCCTTGGGGGACAACTATTGCTCTACTTAGAAAGTTCAACTGTCTTCATCAAATTCATTACTTTTCCTTTTCTGCCTCCCCAGTAGATTCCATTACAATTGGCCGTCCATATTTTGGGTTCAGCACCTGTGGATTCAACCAGTATGGATCAAAAATATTTGGGGGCAGGGGGAGCTGCTTCTGCACTGAACATGTATGGCCATTTTTTTTGTCATTATTTCCTAAATAACAGAATATAACAACTGTTTACATATTATTTATATGGTATTAGTTTTTATAAAGGTAACCTAGAAAGTAAAATATGTGGGAGGATTGTGTAAGTTTTATGCAAATACTATGCCATTTTACATCAGGGACTTGAGCATCCATAGATATTGGTGTCCTTGGGAGGTTCTGGAACCAATCCCTACAGATATAGAGGGATGACTGTATTTCTGGTATTCTTTCTAGAATTCTAACCCTATTATTTTGACCCATTATGCCAAATGAGTTCACCATTGCTAAGAATTTTTTTAGTATTTCAAGGATGTAGAAAACAAACTCCTTCACATTTTAGAGCCAAGATTTTGGCATGAGGAACACTGCTTAATTTATGGTGACCTCAGGGCATGTTCTGTTGACCCTCTCCTGCTCTGGGGTTAAAGTAATAGCCCTATAATTGTTGATGCCTGATTCTACAGTTGATTTTTGGGATTTTAGGAAAATAGCTTCAATACACTGCTCCTTAGGGTTTCATAATTGTAATAGATTAAGGAACACAGTGAACTCATTTCTGTCTCTCTGTCTCCCTTTTACATCTCAAGGGTTTTTTTTTTTTTTTTTGTTGTTGTTGTTGTTGTTGTTTTGTTTGTTTTTCTTTTTTTTTTTTTTTTTTTTTTTTTTTTTTTTTTGGTACCAAGGATTGAACCCAGGGTTGTTTCAACCACTGAGCCACATCCCCAGCCCTTTTCTTAATTTTTATTTTGAGAGAGGGTCTCTCTAAATTACCTAGGGCCTCACTAAGTTGCTGAGTCTGGCTTTGAACTTGTGAGCTTTCTGCTTCAGCTTCCCAAGCTTCTGGGATTACTGGCCACCAACTCCATCTCACCTCAAGTTTTTAAATCAGCATGTCCAACCAAAAGGAGGTTCCTTTATCCTTTATCAAGGCCCTGACTTTCAGGTTCCTAAAAACTCAAGTTCAGTCTTGATATAAAAATATGTGTACATAACTGTCGCATGTTTTTTGCCTGCTTTCTGAAATGCAGCTTGGTTCTTTGTGCTATTCTGGCAAATCCTCTTCTTCCTCTCCATTTTGATATTCTCTCACTTTTTGTTCACTCTTCAAATCAACATCCATTTGTCTTCCATCGTTTTTGTAACTTGTGGGCAAAGTGAGAATTCCCCTAGAAAAGGTATGCATGTCAGTGTTTATAACAAGAGAAAGATGCTGAAGAGAAAAAAGTGTAACTAAACCCAATGGAAAACAGATTGTACAGGAAAGTGGAAATTAGAAATTAGACTAGTGGTTTTCAGGGTACTCTTTTTAAAAGTATAAAATCAGCATAACATCAAATGTTTAAAAGCCTTCAAATTTCCCAACCCCAATATGATACTTTAATTTTAAATTATTCTCTTTTAGGAGTTGTTCACGTGTATTTTTCACATAATTTTAGTGCATATAATTTTGCATTTTAATATGGATTTGTTAGAGAAAACCTTCTTGTCTTTTTCATACTTTTTCATAGTTCTTAAAATAGTTATTAGAACATTTTAGAGTCAGACCTAATACTGGGTCTTTAGTTTTTGTATTTTTTTCTGGCTGAAGAATGTAGATGTCAGCAATTTTTGAAGAGCTAGGATAACACCAACCTCTGCACAAAGAACAATGAGCTAAATGGGGCTTGCAGCTTACAAAGTTGTGTGTTTTCTAATTATAGGGAAAAACAGGAAAAAAGTACTGAGGTATTGGGACTTTTACAGGCAGACCTCTTCTAGAGGATTCTGAGTCCTTAATAATCAAACTCCTCCAAGCTTTGCCACTGAATGTGGTACAGAAGGTATTTGGGGATCATAGATGTTAGGCATTTGAAGGACCTTTCAGGACAAATCATTTCCCACCCTCATGATGCAGACCAGGAATTTGAAACCAAAAGAGGATGAAGATTCTCTTTTGTTGCCACGACAGAGGTAGGAGGAGAAAGAAGTTCTTACGACTCCCAGTTCAGTACTCTTTTCAACCCTCTCAGGAGGAAAAAGGGGTGGGTAGAAGTGACAAAGAAGAGTATACCAGAAAGAAAGCAAACAAGCAAAGATAAAAGAAAGGGAAGACAGAGCAAGAAAGAAGAGAAGGAAGAGAAGGCACAAGGCTTCAAGCATCTGGAACCCTTAAGAACAAACTGGAGAGTAGAAAACATGGGGTCAGCATGGTAAACTAGCCTTCTGAAATTATAAAATCAAGATATACAGGGAGCCAGACACAGTGATGAACATCTGCAGTCTCAGCGACCTGGGAAGCCAAGGCATGGGGAACTTGGGCCAGCTTGGGGAACTTAGAAAGACCCGGCTCAAAATAAAAAGGCTGAGAACTGGCCCAGGGGTAGTGTATCCCTAGTTCTCAGTACCACCACATATACAAAAAAAGATATATAAGGTCTTCAGTTAAACATTTAGCTTTTCTTATCTGCTTAGAAATGAAGTTTCTAGAAAGAGAAGGTAATGTAGCAGATGAACTCTTGAGGACGCAGGCTCTACTTTTGACTGTTTGATGTCAGTGGATATAACACAAGTCTTTCATCTGGATTCTTGTTTTGTTTTGTGTTTTTTTCCTAGTTGGAGAATAAATGACAAATGAACTGGTGGAAATACCCATAGCTGACTAATGTTCCACAAAGTCCCTCTGGTAGCTCCTTTCGAATATTTATTCGAGTTCTTTTTCCCTTGAGACAACACTAGAGAAAATGTTAAATATGCATTAGTAACTTAGAGAAAGTAAATCTGCCTCATTTCATAGGAAGACCCAGAAAGGATATGTAACTAGGTTAAAGTCCCATAGCTACAAAGAATGTGTGTCTGTTCTAGGGAAACCTGGTCCTCATGTATGAAAACAAGCCACAAGATGCTGTGAGACTGAAGAAAGATTCAGGATTGCAAAGAGCACAATCTGTTGAGGGTTTCCAAACACAAGTGTTTCTTGGTAGGCAGCAAGATTGATGGATCCCTGTAATTTGAGTCAGAGTAAAGGGTATTCTACTGTGGTCAGGACAAAAACAACTTTATTCAAACCAGAATGTACCTGGGTTACCTCAAGCTAATATCAAAAACATTAGGCATATTCCTCTCACTGATCATACTAGGGTCTGGTTATAAAGCTCCACGTATCACCCCAAGAAGTTATGTAGGCAAAACAGACCAGAGTTACTCAAGGGCAATCACGGTGGTTTCAACTCAGGCTAACTTCAAGGAGGCAAGAAGGCAAGTCAAACTGAATCCCCACAGTATTGGTTATCTAATGTGGTATTACAAAGCACACAGAAACTTAGTGGGTGATGTTGTCTCCAAAAATAACAACAAGTTGCCATCAAGCCTTCTAGTCTTGTTCCATACGTGCTGCCCCTCAAATTAAACAGCAGTCTATCTGCAGCTGCCCCCCTTCTTGAATCTGGTTGGTCCCCTTACTTGTTTTGACCAATAGAACACCTGGGAATAATATTTCAGCACTTCTGAGCTCAGTCCTTAGGAGAACTGACAATTTCCAGTTCCTTTCTCTTAGAATCCAGGAGCAGTAGAATTCTGACCACCTTGCTGTAAGGAAGTTCAAGCCACTGGATGGAAAGGCAGAAGTTGTATGGAAGACTGGGATGCCCTGACATGTGAGTGAAGTTTTCTAGGACCTTCCAGCTCTGCCCAGCTGCCAGTTGAATACAGTCAAGTGAGTGATCTTAGCCATTGCTCAGCTGAGCTTAGTTGACCCACACAGTCATGAGAAACAGTAAATGGTTGGGTTTTTTGTTTGTTTGTTTACCGACAAGTTTTGGAGTGCTTTGTTATGTAGCAATAGATAATTAAAGTAGTGGCTTACAACAGTACCCATTTATATTCTGTCATGAGTCTATGGGTCTGGTACATGGTCTGGTGATCTGAACCAAGCCTGGCTGATCTCATTGAGACTTGCTAGTGCCTCTGCAGTCAGCTGAGGGCTGGCAAGTCAAGCATGGCCTCAGCCATAATGACTCAGCTCTGCTTCACAGGGTCTTTCTTCCTCCAGCAGGCTAGTTCTCCTGGTGATAGCAGAATTCCAAGAATGGATGCAGAAATGCACCAACATTTTCCAAGACTTCAATTACATCAAGTCTGTTATTGTCCCATTGGCCAGAGTAAATCATGTGGTTGAACCCAGAGTGGGAAGGAACTACAAAGTGTGAGGGGAAGACCCTAAATAAAAGGAGGTCTTGAACTAGGGGCCACTAATGAATGCTATTAAATCTACTACAAGAAACCCATACATGTTTCTCATAGTAATAAGAGTATGAAATAGCAGTTTTAATATTTTGGACCAAGATCTAAAATCAACTGGAAAAATTACATTTGAAATTAAGTATAATAATAGATGAACATTTTCCGATTTTTAATAGGTTTCCAGATTTTTCTGGCTAAGTCTCTATTGCTAGTTTTATTAATGTCATTTCATTTCCAATAGAGGAATAGCTTTCCTAAATTTTTATTTATAAAGTTAGTGATAGAATCAGGAATAAATCTGGGTTTCACACTACATGAACCTTCATTCCACTAATTCACAGTAACGATGCTATCTTCAGGCTTTGGAGAGTTTCTTAGAATCCTGTTTCATAGAGTTAGCTCTCTAAATAGGCTGTGGGCAGTTTGCTTTGTGACTTCTGTCTAGAAACTTAAAGCTACATGCATCTGTGCTTTACAAAAGGCAGTCAATACTGTACTCTAATGGGACAAAGTGTGTGGGTACACATGTACACTTATGTGTGATATGTGTGACTATTTCCAATCCACTGTGATTTCATTAAGTTTGGTTTTACCCATTTTCACCTCTACTGCATTATCAGAACTGACTTTGAATTTTTATTTACCACCAAGTCTCTGGGAAGTAAATTCATTTTTCACTCCTTGAGTTTCAGAGCAGAAATGAGGAGCAAGGAAGGGAGACTGGGATTAGCCCTCCCAGATCCCATACTAGTCTGCTACTTAAGAGTGGTGTGATGCTGCCCCCTACATAGAGATTCAAAACAGTCACAGATACAGGACAGTTCTTTGGATCTATTCCTCTGCCCTCCACCACCCCCTCTATCGGTGCTTCTTGAAATTTAATCCAGTGATTCTGTTATTTTAGGGATTCAGGAGTTTGGAAACAAATAAACCATGTTCTGGGCTTTGGGTCACCAAGTGTCTTTGGCTTTAATTTTCTCATCTGTGAGCAATTTGACTAGATGCATATTCCTGCTCTAAGCTTTAAAGAGTAGGATGCCAGGATACAGACACAAGTCATAGGGTCCTAAGCAAATGATGTCCTAAATCCCAAATAATGGCAGGACACACCTGGAAGAAGTAGACTGGGAAGATAGTCAAAGAATCACAGATATTGGTCAGTTATGCCTCAATAAAACTGAAAAGGAATAACTGATATATTGTTATTAAGGAATTATCACATTCATGCCAGGCTGATATCAAATCATAAGAAACTCACTGAGATGGGGCAGGGAGATACAGAGATTTCAAAACTGAAAAGCGGTGCTCCTTGGCAGAGAACTAAGAGTATCCTTTCAAACACATTCATTTTGGTTCACCAAGGACTATCTGGCAATAAAGATCACAAAATGCTAGTCTTCCTTGGACAGAATATATGCCACGTTTTCCACGAAGTGGTGTTTTGGTTTGTTTTGTTAAGGAAGGGGAAAGTGTAAGGAAGCGATGAGGCTGAGAAACACCACTTGCTTTGATTCAGCTGGAATGGATCTGCTACCTTTCGGTTCCCATTAAGTGAATTTAGCTAAGCTTCCACGACAGCATTTTTTAAAGGAGTCCCTTAGATCTCTCCCTAACCTCTTTGCACCTAGAATGACATCAAGTGTCCCCAACCCACTCAGGACTGTCGGTGGGATTTGGCATTCGCGCGGGATGTCCTCCAACCTTTTCTTACCCTCTCACCAACCTATCTCTACCTGTTGGTTAGGTCTTACTTCCTGAGAACACCTGCTGTCCTTAGGAGGGATGTAGCCGTCACCTTGAGACCCTGGTCCGTCCCTTCAGGGTGGAGGGGAACACCTGTGCTTAAGCGCGGTCTTAGACAAAACAGAGTAGTACAGTGGACAGACGATCGATCAGACGTAGCCAAGTTCGATGGCCTGAGAAAAGGGCCCAATCCCAGACATCGCCTTGTAAAGCCGCGCTTCGAGACTTTGAGAACCGCTGAGAAGCCCTAGCCTAGACCTGCAGCCTTGGAGGAATCCACCAATTCTCGGGGACCGCCCCACCTCTTCTCTTGGTCCTGGGCATGCGGCAGCGGGACAGGGCGCCTTGTCCCTACGCACCGACTCCGAAGCCCAGTCCGACTGCGGCGGACAGTCCCGTCGCGGTGACTGCTGCAAACCGGTCTGGCTTCCCTGCAGGGCGTGCGGGGATGGAGCAAGGGGGTGGAGAGAAAAGGGGAAGAGCCTGGGCGGCCGGCGGGCGGGGCCTGCAGGCTCCCGGAGCCGCGGCAGCCGCCGCGCAGCCTGCTCTCTCTGCGCCTCGCTCCTACTCCGGCGCGCACTGAGCGAGGACCCGCGCCCGATCCCGGGGGCGGGGGCGCTGCTGCTTCTCGGCCTCAGTCCCCGAACTCGCCTCGCTGAGGCTGCGCCCGGGCGTGGAGCCGCTCTGAGCTGCTGGGTCTTGGTGGCCACTAGCTGCTCTGTCTGGCCGGAGGACTGGGGGAAGGAAGGGGAAAGCGGGGGCACACACACAGACTCACACACACACTCGCCGCGGCGCGCGCGCATTGCACACTCGCAGCCGCGCGCCCCCGCCGAGGCGCGTCCCGGGCGAGTTTGGCCGCGCGGCTCTGGCCCGGCACCTGCCGGTCCCCGCCCCGCGGACCCTCCCGCCTCTCGCCTGCGACGCTCCCACTTCGCCCGGGGGAAGCAACAACATCCTGATAACTTGCAGGCTGTGGCGCAACTGGTCTGAACAGCAGAGCTCACGAAGGCTACCCGGGTGAGGTAAGTTTCCTGCGCGTCCCCGGCCCCTCCCCCCTAGACTCTCCTGAGCGGCTAGCGCTCGGGGACTCAGTGTTTCTGATGAGACCTGACGGTCTCTACCCTGTCACTTTGCCTGTCCGCGTTGTGCTGAAGGCGACGTGGAGGGGGCGCCCGTGGCCACCGAAGCGGGACCTTGGTTCCTTGGGGACCACAGCTGCGCGCTCCCTGCCGGTACCCACTAGCTGGCCACCCGAGTCCCCCAGGCCGCAGTGACATTCAGCAATCACTCTGGGCTCATTTAAGCAGAAGCCCCCTCCCCTTTTTCGGGAACCCGCAGAGTTTGGCCGCTGAAGAAAAGGTCTCTCCGCCACTCTCCCTTGGTACCAAACAGCAGCAAACTTGTTAGGCTGCCCTGGGATCTCAAGAGGGGCTTGTGAGTCGGTGTGCTGGTCATTTCTGGCTCTGGAGCCGGATTGAACAGGTGCGGTATGGTTTCAGCCTAAATGCTGCAGCCAACTTCCCAGCTCTCTCCCGCAGCCGGTCAACATGACACTTCAGCATCTGGGGCTGGCGTGGGAGTGTGGGGCAATGAGGAGGGAGAGTGCCCGGGGTTTGATTTGCCATGCAGGTGCCAGTAGTCGCCAGAAGAGAAGACAACAAATGTCTGCTTATCTCTCATCTATGCAGATGAGCATGTTGTCATTTCATCACCCCCGCCCCCAACTTGCTCATCTCTGGTGCCCAGTATGGTTGGATAGGAACCTGTTCCGTAGAAGTTGTTTGGGTAGGTTGATGAATTTTTCATCTAACCTACTGAAACCAGGGCCCCGAATAAGGATAAGGAAATACTAGTTACTCTGACGCGTTTGAAAGGAAGAGTGTGGCAGACCAAAAACAACACCCCTTACCACTACTACTTGATGACATTCTCCTCCTGCCCAGTGCCCCAGTTCTAAGGTGACTGACCCTTACCGGATGGGGTGAGGGATACACAGAATGTGTTAATCTCGTGCAAGGAAGAAGTGGCCCCCACATCAGTACTTCTAGCGTTGGTTTGGAGAACCCCTTTTGTCCCTCTAAAGAAGTGCATCCATCGGTGGACTTGCCCCTTGTGTTCAGTGGGGAGACTGGAATGTTTTGCAGTTAGTTGTTGGAGTGGAGAAAAGTCAAAGGATTGGTTTCATTAGGATTCTAATGCGAAGAAGTAAATAGTGTTCATGGAAGCTTGTCAGAGCATTCCCAGCTGAAAGGAACCTCTGGAATAACTCTTTCCCATCCAAGCAGCAGGAGATTGAGCCTCAAATGCCCTGTAGCATCCCAGCCAAGGGAAATAATGGGCTTTCTTTATGTGAGCAGAGGCTTAGAAGGATTGATGAGAAAGGTACTACCTCTGAGCCTGATGAGTGATCCTGTCTTACTTGGGAAGGAAAACTGCAAAGAACCGAATAATAAAACCACATTACATTTTTGTCCAAATTAAGAAGACTGGAAGGATTTAATTATTAGGCCTTATATTCACATCACTGTCTTGAAATTTTAAAATGCTTTTCACATTCCATTTCCCAGGCAGACAGGGCAAAGATTATTAACCAGATGTTTACAGGAGAAATGGGAGGAAAAATCAAATTAAGGAATTTATCATGGTAACAAGTGGTTGGTATTAGAGTCACAGCTGGGTTTGCTGTCATAACTTCTGCCTTTTTTTGTAGTCTGTACAATCTCACTGTGAATTACTGTCCACATTTTACAAATGAAGAAACTGAGGTTTAGATAGATGGTGGGAATTTTCTGTGGTGCTACATCTGCATTTCGTGGAGTTTACAGCAAGGACTCCTTTTCGTGATGCCTCACGAATTGCTTTGTATTTTTTCCCCTTGTTCTACTTATAATAATGATGAGACACATGCTGGGTCCTGTAGTTCACCAGAGACAGTTAAGCTTGCCAGCTGCTGACCTGGGTTCCAGCTCTAGTACCACATTTAGATCCTATCACCTCCAAGTCTCAAGTCTCTCTGCCTTTGTGTGTGTGTGTGTGTGTGTGTGTGTGTGTGTGTGTGTGTGTGGTCTGTATGAAAGGTTCATATTAAATTATGTCTCTTTTTCTAGTTTTAGGATTCTATAACATTGACCAATGTATTTGTAATCCAGTGGTATCATTTCTTTTAGGGGAATCAAAGTTTTTTACCCTCTATCAACTAAGGGGTTTAACTAGTTGTTCCACCTTCAATCGACCCTTCCCTACTTTCACCACATACCGTTTAATTGTGGAAAAGAAAAATAGAGGTGTGCTTTAACTTGGCATCTATGTTGCTGAGTATTCTTATTTGACTTGAAAATGTAGATGGACTGATGTGCTCTAAGGTACATGTTGGTTGAATACTCCAGAAGGAAGCTCCCACTTTTAAGTTTTAGAACTTGCATATAGTAAGTACCCACAAAATAGCTCTGTTGAATAAATGAAGGAGGTGAATGAAATCATTCATAAGGAAAATATATGTTGTAAAACATAGACAACATCTCATCATGTAAATTCCAGCATGTAAAATAGTTTACGTACAGGAGGTGTGTCTTCTGAAGCCAGCAGGTACAAGAGCCCATTGTTCCCTTTCCTGAGTCCACAACATAAAGAAGAGTTTTCCTTTCTCCCCATATGCAGCAGACTCATGCATCTATATCATGTTCTTTTGTTTGCCTCTCCCCTCTTGGTTTTTAGTATTGTGTAACTGACTAAAATGGGAAATTGACTATGCCATTTTATGAAAGGGCATCCCTTGAGATAAAGGTACCAACTGCTCTTTTTTTTATGTATGGTATTGTATAAATTTCAGCAGATGCTGATACTTGCTTGTAGTTTCAGAGGGGAAACCTAATAAATGAAATCAACCTAGTTTCTCTTCCCTTTAAGAGTCATCTTCTTTTCCCACCCCTCTTCCTTTGTACAGAAAAGTGGGTTTTTTTGGTGGTTGTTTTTGTTTTTCTTTTGTTTTGTTTTTGTTTGGAAGAATGATAAAGAATACAATAGATGGGAAATATTAACAGATACTCCATTTATATAAGGAGTTGAGGTATGTTCCCTTGTGATACAGTATTTAAATAGTTACTAGTTTAGAGACACATCTTTCATAGGTAAGAGGACGGAAACTTAGGGAGATAAACTGACTTGCTGGTGGTCACAGGGATGTTAGTGGGAGGAGTCAGGATCAATGTGGAATTCCTAAGGAGATTTATATTCAAAGTTGTGCCAGGAACTCTAAAAAGGTACATTGTTCACTTGTAGAAATATAGAGGTTAGCAGAAAACTGTGGATGGCTAATAATATTTAGAGAATCATTATATTTTAAAATGGGTTAGTATTCATATTTTAAAATTTTCTTGTCCATTTAAATACCATTGAGGAGAAAATGTCCATTCTCATCTATTCACTGTGATTCTCTTGGCTTATGTATATCAGCAGACTCAGAATTAATACTTTGCTCCAGCCAGTGCTTGAAGAGAGGGAATTGTTTGAATAGAAACATAAATGTATGCTGGTTTTCTAAGCTTCTCTTCCTGGTAAATAAAGCCAGGAGTGAAAGGTGGCCCTGTCATCCAGCCAGTAAAGTCATAAATATGTATCCATTTAATTTGCATTTGCATTTTGCTTGTACTTCTGTTAAATGGGGAGTCAGAACGTTTAATATCCTGGAAAACTGATTTTTCCCCTATGGCTAGAGCCTTAGAGTTATTCTGTAAAACATCAAGTCCTAAATGTATTTGTTGTGGAAACATTTTCTCTTTGTATAAGGTCCACTCACTGGAGCTGGAAGGAGTCCTTTTATTTTTTTAGAAGCTGCCCGGTTAGAACTGTACATTATGTAGCTCAGCTGTTCATTTGTGGTCTTATCTATGGAGCAGGATGTGTTTCTTCTAAATGCCAAGGAAATTGGGAGGGAAGAAACCTGGCATGTGTTTTCATTTAGGGTTTTCTCCTTCTTTTTAACAAATCAGCCTTAAGCTTAATTTATTGATGAAAATTTTTCTAAGTACTCTGTCATAAACAATTAGCTGCCATTGTCAAAGAGTTTTCTTCAGCCAAGTCCTTTCAAAATAAAAGATGAGGCCCAGGGAACAGGGTTAGTTTTGTAGATTTTCTTCCTGATTGTATCTTCTTGTGTATAGTTTCACCAGAAGTGTACAAAGGAGAGGCTCATCCAGGAAAACACATGGATTCTTCCCAAATTAGGTTACTTTGGAAAGATTTGAAATGTGATCGTTGGGACATGGTGGCTTGTTCCCTGAGCAAACAGTGTCTTGCTCTTATTATTTGAAGTTAAAGCCCACACTTGAATGAGCAACCACAGGAAGTGTGTCTTCTCCATGTAGCCTTCTTCTGTACTGTTTGTGGGACTGAGTAGACAATGGGCAGGTAGTTTAGGGGGAGTTCGCACAATTGGTGAACAATGAGTTCTTGAGACTCATTTTTCCCTAATGTTGTTTATAAAGTCAGTTATGAAATTGCAATGAAATACAAAGCATTATTTAGTATCACTCCTCCTCTAAAGCAATAGGTTGCATGTCTTTCAGGGGATGTTCAGGCAAGGGCTGAAATGGCCAGGATTGGGATCCAAAGAAGTATAATTGCCTTGAACTGGAACTAAAGTTCAGAAGCAGAACTATAGAAAGTTCATCTCTTTTGTAAGGAAAAATGTGATACCTCAGCCTTCTCCACTGAGTAATGCTGAGCAAGGAGTCTGAGGAGAAGGGTATAGTTATAGCTGCCATAAGAAGGTGTTTCTTTGCTTCGTAGACTGGCACAAGAAATGCAATGGATTGAACATGTTGCATGATGGGTTTTGACATTCAATACACACTTTCCCCCCATTTCCTTTTAAAATTGTGCTCACAGTCAAAATCACATGGTCTTAGCATTTGGTAATAAAAAGGAAACAAAAACAGCGATTAAGAAATGAAAAGAAATACTGTGACTCTTTGGGGGAATAGTCAGAACATCATAGGTATTTGGCAAATGTCTGTCAGTGTGAAAGGTTAAGCATAATGTTTTATTTATATTTATATTCTTGGAACTTAGCACTATGTCTGTCTGACAAATAGTGAGAATTTAATAAGTGCACTAAGTAATTTATCCCAATTAATAATACTCTTCAGAATCTTGGGATGTTCCTGAATTATTTTAATGATTTTATTCTTTTCTGAACCATTTTAGAAATATTCGGCAGGCTGAAAGATACTAGTTCCAGTACTTTATAGGGGTCCTTCTTTTTATTTATTTATTTATTTTTGGTACTGGGAATTGAACCCAGGGGCACTTAACCACAGAGCCACATCCCTAGCCCTTTTTAATATTTTATGTAGAGGCAGGGTCTTGCTAAATTGCTTAGGCTGGCTTTGAATTTGCAATACTTCTGCTTCAGCCTCCCAAGCTGCTGGGAGTACAGACATGCACCATGGCACCTGACCCTTCATTTTTAAAATTATTAACAGTAGGCATTTCATAGAATCTAACTTTTTATAACTAATTGTCTAGGAATAATTTTAATTACTTCTCTTATTTAGCTGAAAGAGTAATTAAATACAAAATTTGTCTATATTTTTCCTTTCAAGTACCTAGTAAACATGTTTTTAAAGCACCGAGAGAGGCTGAAATAGTGAGTTTGGCTCAGGGTAATACGGACAAGAATGAACTTGAAGATTCTTTGTTAATCAGTATCATGTCCTCCTAGGTCTTCTCCAGTCTTCTAACCTTAGAGGGGACCTTCCTCATAGATTTTTTCACTTGTTGCAATGACTACTTACATGTTTGTGTAGTTCACTTTTTTTTTTCTGTGACCTATGCCCATACTCCCACTTAACCCCAGATTATACGCTCTTTGAGGACAGAGGTCATGGCTCTTTAACACTGTTTTACTAGTCACTGGCACACAGTAGGTGCTCAGTCAATATTTTAAAGACAGTAAGTCCTATCCATCCTGCCAAGATAAAATGGACTACTTAAAGATTACTTCATTCAGCTGTGAAGACAGTTTAAATGTTTGTGATTCTAACACTCTATGTTAGGTGGTGACCCAGACCTCCAGCAGGAGGAAACACTTGTTTATGTGAATAAATTTTGCCTTGATTATGAGCAAAATGCTGTCTTTATTTAAAGAGCACATTCCTTTCGTGTACTCTAAGATGAATGGTGGAAAACAGAGTAGAAATTACCAAATATTAACCCAAACATTCCAAAATGATTAAAATGGGCTCTATATGTGCCTATATCATAAACATATATGTGATTCCAAATGAAGACATCATGGGATGATAAACAAGGAAAATTCTGTGATGTCTTATGTAAAGTTTGCCAATCTCAGCTGGTTTTTCTTTAAACTTTAGCTATATCAATAGTCCAATGTCATGGGAGAAGCCAGGGCAGTGGTTCTCAAAGTGTGGTCCTTGGACCAACAGTGTCAGCATCACCTAGGAGTTGGTTAGAGCTGCAAAGTCCCTTACTCCTCCCCCAAGCCAGCTGAATCAGAAACTCTGAGGATGAAGTTCAGCAGTCTTGAGTGTCAACAGATCTCCACGTGAGTCTAATACATGCTCAATATTGGCAGTAAATGTTAAACCTGTTGTTCTAAGTGTTGGCTTCTGGAGTGTTCCATATTCCCAGATGAATCTCAAGGTGTGCAAAGAGGATGCCATCTGCCTGCTTATCAGAAATACCTGGGGGAAAACAAAAAATTCTTTCTCTTCCAGTCTTGGGTTTTCTTAGAACCATGTAGATCACAAGAAAACAATTTCTTGTGACTGGACTGGGTGACTAGGACTTCAGATAGTATATAACAAAAGCTTCTGATAGTCACTGGCCCTGCCAGGAGGTGGATACCCCAGGATTGGGAGATGGTTCAGGGAATGTGGGTGATGAGGGTAAGTCCCATGAAAGGTGTATGTTTGGGTTTTGTTTCAGTAAAATGCCCAGGTGAAGGAAAGATTCTCAGAGCTAGTGGTTGTGTTTAGGGAGAAAAACGGGTTTTTCTGACAATTCTCCGAGTATTTCAAGTTAGTTCAAGACACTAGACATTGATGAGTCTTTTGACTGAGACAATGCCAGGTGCTAAGGGGTATACCAAAAAAACACAAATGTGGTCCTTTTAAGGAAATTGACTTGGCTGAGAATCTACTCTATTCCAGGCTCTTCTCAAGTTGTTTTATTTTCACTTTCCCCATGTGCCTGCAAGGTGGGCTGCTACATCCTCCCCCATAGACAGGGAAATGGAAACCTAGTCAGTTAGCAACTTGCTCATGAGCCCAGAGCCAGTAAGGGATGATGCTAAGGTTCTAGTCCTAAATTTTCTAATTTTGAAGCCCACACTCTTTTTTCTCTTATGTACCAGTGCCTCGAAATGGAACTTTGGAATAAGAATGTGAAAAAGGAGAATCATAAGTGAATATAAAATTTATGTCTCCAACCTAGATGTGTCTGTCTGTCTGTCTCTCTCTTTGTGTCTCTCCCCATCAAATCTGGATTGCATAATGGGCATTGCACTTGGAGATTCCAAAAGCACCTCAAATTCTTTATGTCCAAGACCAGAATCTTGATCTTTTATCTCCTTTTCTGGTGCTCTTGAAGGATTCCCTGCTCTGTGATGCACTAGCCACCAAGTGGCGCAAGCAGAAACTTGGGAGCTTTTCTTGGCTCTGTCCTTTTTTATCCTTTACATCTAATCTGTCACCAATTTCTATTGATCTTGCTTCCTGAATCGCTCTCATCCATCTGCTTCTCATCATTTCTGCAGATTCCTCTAGCTCAGCTTCTCATCTTTGGTGGATGGTAGCCAAAGCCTCACTGGTCTGCATCCACTGTGACCTTCCTCTAACCCATTACTCATGCTGCAGCTCGTATGCTTGAGATGACTGGAGGGACCCAATACTCTGCTGACTGGAGCTTTACCTCCTGGGCCCAACTGAGCCCTCATGCAATAGTCAGATTCTGTCCACAGGGATCTCCGCATTGGTGGCCGTTTGTACTCCTGCACAGCCTTTGAGCACTTGTTCTTCCAAACAGCAACCTAGCCTGATACTTTGAATCCCCTGAAGTGCAATCTGGTCCAGGCTTACAACTATAGTCAGCTGCTCTTACAGGTGTAGGATGGAAACTCCACTGTGGCTCTGGGAACTTGCCCAACCCTTCTCCACATACCGTTTTTAGGGTGCTCTGAAATTCCTGAGTTACACTCACTTATTTTAACAAGGAACCCAAAACTATTGCCCCCAGCCACCATTGGTTGTACACTAGGGTTAACTACACTGCCAGCATCAAATTTGTGGCCACTATAGCAGAGATGTGTAGCAACCACAGGCAGGGAATAAAATGCAACCCTCTTCCAAAAGGGGCCACCTCTGAGACCCCTTGACTGGGCTTAACCTGGCAGCTTTGGGAACAAGGCTTAGCTTGTTTTGCATAGTTGGCAGCATCGATAAAAAGCATGGTTTGAAATCCGTGCTTCCTCTTTGTACTTCCTCATAGTAGAAAACAGTTGAAATAGGTGGAGGAAAGCTCCTCTCCTAGGTTGGGGTTGGTCTGGTGAGAGAGATTTACATGGATCTACCTCATACTATTCAGTGCCTCCCAGTAGGTCTGAAATAAAGATCTAGATTACTGATGTAGTTCCAGGACCCCACATGGCTTGGGTCCTGCCTGTCACTCCAGGCTCAGGTATACCACTCTGCCCCTCACTGAGCACCTCTCTGCAACCCATGTGTGACACACTCTGGGGAGTTCTTTACCTTACCTGACCTTGCATCATATCAGTTCTAAGGTTACTTTTGGAAGGAGCTCTTCACCACCTCCCCAGTCTAGGATAGGGCCAGCAGTCCCATCTCTGGGAAAGGTTCAGTGCTGTGATTGCAGGATTCATTTGGTATCCCCCATGTGGTCCTAAGTATCAGGAAGGTAAAGTCCTCATCTGTGAGCTGCTTTCCCCAATGAATCCTTAGCAGTTAGCATAGTGCCCACACATATAAAACTTCATTGAGTAAATAAGTCAATGAATTTCAGTACTTGCACCCAAGTCCTTTTTATTAATTTTTTTTACAGGGTACTGGGGATTGAACTCAGGGGCATTCAAGCACTGAGCCACATCCCCAGCCCTATTTTGTATTTTACTTAGGGACAGGATTTCACTGAGTTACTTAACACCTTGCTTTTGCTGAGGCTGGCTTTGAACTCTGATTCTCCTGCCTCAGCCTCCTGAATTGCTGGGATTACAGGCAAGCACCAGCTCTTTTTGTAAATTTTCAGTGAAGAAAGGAAACATAGAGATCACAAATGAACTACCTTGTATTGCTGATCCTGCCCCTGGACTTTCTGTGACTTTCTTTACCACCACTGAATCACAGAGCTGTCACGATCAGCCTTTCTGCAACGGTAGCTGTACTTATTCCCAAAAAATGCTACCCCCAAATTCTGATATAAAATATTTCTGGATGGTCACCCACAATACCGCTGTCCTTGTTCCTTGTTTACCTCTGGGGAGGTGAATTGGCTTGGGGTGAGGGGCACAGGGATGGAGGGAGACTTTTTATTATGGACCATTTTTTAACCTCTCAATTTTGAACCTTATGTATGGATTACTCACTTAAAAAAAATTACAATTGTTAAAAGCATCACAAGCGAAGCAAAGAGATAGGAATCTGTGTTATTTAGAGAAAAGAAGACAGAGGCGTCATCCAAAGAAGGCTGTCCTCAAAAAACTTTTGTCTTTAAGGACTGCTTTTTACTTACTCTGCACATCCTTGGACAGTCATGTGGCTTCTGCTTGAGGGGATTCCACAGCACATAACTCGACTTAAAAAGGTTTGCCTGATTGTTCCCATTCTAAAACATAATGTTTAATCTAAATATGAAGGTTAATATAACCCAGTTCCTTAAGAGCAAAGCAGTTGTTGAGGAAGGGTGAGTTGGAGCTTTCTCTGATGACCTAGGTGTCTTTAGAATTGAAATAACAGACAGGATTGCAGTATCATGTAGAAACCGATTAATATAAATTGGCCTGGCTGAAGCTTGCATTGAATCTCTGCTTGTGGCTCTGTCGGCTACTCAGTCATACCTGAACAGTAAATAAAAGTGAAATACCAACCTGTCTTAGCTCAGACTGTTGCAACCAACTACCACAGATTGGGTGGCTTACTAAAAACAAATTTATTTCTCACAGTTCTGGAGGAAGTCTGAGATCAGCTTGCCAGCATGGTCAGGTTCTGGTGATGGCCTCCTTCTGGGCTACCAGCTGCCCACTTCTCATTGTATCCTCACGTGGGAGAAGAAGGGAAGGGAGGGTGTTCTAAGATCCCTTTTATAAGGATGCTGATTCCACTCCTGAGGGTTCTGCTGTCATGACCTAGTCACTGCCTAAAGGCCACGTCATCTAATGCCAGCACATTGGGGTTAGGATTTCAACATGAATTTTGGGGAAATACAGTTAGTTCATCTGTGACCCAACAGGTGCTCTGTAAGAAACACATTCTTTGTCAAAACTTGGTATATATGTAGACACATATAATAAATAAAATCAAAACAAAGGTTTCATGAAGCTCAACCAAACTACTTGACATGTGCTCTATTATTTTCTGATATGTTCTCTCTCACCCCCCATCTGCTTCCAGTCACCGATCATGACCCACTAAGTGGATTTTATTCTCCAATAACGGGTTCTGAGATGTGCAGCGTGAGTAGATCCATGGTCCCCTCCAAGCTGCCAGTGGGCTGTGCTCCACGTCCTGTGCCAGGATGCCACATCCTGTGCTCTTCCTACAGATTCACAAAGGATTGTGGGTTAATGACTACCTACAGCCTCTTCCCACAAAGTTTTAATTTCTGTCAAGAAAGCCTAGTGAGACTTGGAGAGTAGACACCTGCCAGAACGTGGAGGAGAGTGATCCTTAAAGCCATTCTGTTTGTTATACAAGACTGATATGCTTTAATAATGAAACACGACCTATAAATGGGGATACATCTATATTTTTATATATAATGTTTGCCCTAAAGATTAGGTCCATTTATTTTAGCAATTCTTACAGTGTTACACCTAACTTAAAAATGTTAAGCACAATTTGAAAATGTTATTTCTTTCTGCCTGAAGTTCACCGAGACGTCAAGCCTGCTTGTTTTAATTGGCCACTCAAGCACAAAATAAAAAGGGATCAACCAGGGCACTAACACCTGGTTTCTCAGACACTTTGGGCAGGGTGTTTCACTTCTAGAATAAATTTCCTATTTAGAAAAGATTTGTGTGTTCCTTTAAGTACCAACATGTATTTTTGAATAGAAAATTTCCCCCAAACTGTTACATCTTTCCCTGATTTTTTAACAATATTGTACAGAAAAGAGCATGTCTGATGATTTAAAGTCTGTTCAGAGATACAAGGCTTTTTGCCCCATATCAAATGACAGGGAAATTTTTTTTTCTATTTTGGAAATTCTTACTTGCCTTTTCTAAATTGATTTCAAGGGGCTTTATTTCTGTGTCTTTTAGCAATGAGCCCCTTCACTCATGATTTGATGTTGAGAATCTGTTGTGATCAAAGGAACCGTATGGTAACCATACTGTCTGAATTGTAGTTGCACTAAAGACTCACATTATTCTTTTTAATTAAAGTATTTTATAAAGGGTGGGAAGAGTTTTTGAGGAAGGCCCTCAAGAGTTTTATTTGTAAAGCCAGCAAGCTTGGGTTCTTTCTCCTTTACTTAGTTCATTGACCAGGTGTTAGGTTTTCATTGCTCTGACCATAATGCCTGACAGGAACAACTTAGGGGAGAAAAGTTTATTTTTGGCTCAGTTTCAGAGGTTCAGTCCACAGTGGGCTGACTCCATAGCTCTGGGCCTGAGGTGAGCAGGACATCATGGCTGAAGGGCATGGCAGAACAAAGCTAATGGCAGCCAAGAAACAAAGAGAGAGAGAGAGGAAGGGCCTCCTGCACAGGTATCACCCAGTTTGCCTGCTCAAAGTAGGATGGAGTCATCAAGTCATGGCTCTTGTGATCTAATCATATCACCTCTGAATATTTATTCCTGCATTCACATGGGATCTTCTCAGCACACCTCATATCCAAACCATAACATCCAACGCAGAGCACATTTTCCTTATGTTCTGTTTTTAGGCTGTTCAGATATATTAAGTGCTACCTTTTAAATCTGAGATAGGCAGTTGCCTTTTTCTTTGTTTTTGTGAAATATTTATAGTAAGTTTACTGCCTTATGGTCTAAAGCAGGATTTCATAGACTTTTTAGTTCACCTAGTGATAGTGGTAAGTGATAGTTATGTTGGTGACAGTTTGATTTTCAATGTGTTGTCGCTTTATAGATTATAGATCACCGAAGTAAACTTCAGGCTGTCTCCCTTGGAGAAACTGCATAGAAAAATTCCCCAAATCTTCTTGATTTCCATCTTCGATTGGCAAATCTACAATAAAGCAAGTAAGGTGAACACTGAAACGTTAACTTATTTTTCAAGAAATGATGTGAACTAGAGTCTTCTTAGGCTTTTGGACTCATTATATTAAAAAAAATGAAAAAAACAATTATGTCATGCTTCGGCTGGCTATTTTTAAATGATGCCCTTTTATTGTTTTTCCCAAGACATAGATAGCTGAGACAGAGTGGAGAAGATTGATGGAAAGTAGAGCAAATGGGAAATCAATCTCCCTTGCTAAGGGTTAAGAGAGAAACAAGACTTTTGTTTATGTTTGTTTATAGAAAGCAGAATGGAAATTCAACTTGTAAGATTTGTGTACAGTTGGGCTTCATTATTTAGCTTAGCGGTTTCTCAGAAACTCCCTCTCCTACATGGCAGTTTATAATGTAAACATGATGCATCATTTCCTTTTGTGCAAACTCTCCACAAGGAATAGTCATTTCCACATATGTCAGAAGACTTGTGGAAGCTTTCTGGAACTGAGTGTTGTGTATCCTACACATGTGCCTGGCAGCTTTAGGGATGATCATCAACACTCCCTCACATTACATCAGTATTTGTTTCTTCATTTCTCTGCCTGCCTCACTGAAGCATAAACTTTCACTTTGTCTTGTCTACTCCCATATCCCTAGGGCTTGGAATAGCATCCGACATGAAGGTGGCCTGCAATGAACTTGCTTAAGCTATCGAAATGAATTTGTAAGCAATAACTGTTTTTTCCTTACATTTCTAGCTCCAGACCCCAATACACACTTAACACTTCAATAGCCCAACTTCCAGCCTGATCAGTGCTCCAAGACCCTGTCCTGAAGAGTGGCCTTGTTTGTTGCCAAACAGTAGTCTGTTTTCCATCTCTTGCTTTTTTGGCCTGCAATATTTGGAACAACTGAGTAGCCTCATGCCTCGCTCTTTCTTTGCCACTCACTCATCTGCTCTTGACACCCCAACCCTTACCTTATCACAGAGTCTATACTGGCAAGCAGTGCAGTTGCCTTTAAAAAACTCAGCCTACTTCCCTTCTCAAAATTCTAAGTTTTCATCATACTGGCTCTCATCGAAACTTTAAAGAAATTTTAGCAGTCTTTTCACTTTGTTCAACCTTGTGACTGTGTGGCTACCAATTTTCTCACCTCTATTTCATATACTCACACCTCTTACCTGGACTAGTGTAGCAACTTCCCAGATGGTTTTCACATCTCCCTCTCTATCCCACTTTGATCAATTATAATACCTCTTCCCCCAGATGATAATTTTGTCACTGCTATGTTAAAAAAAAAAATCCTGAGGGGCTGGGGAGATAGCTCAGTCGGTAGAGTGCTTGCCTTGTAAGCACAAGGCCCTGGATTCGATCCCCAGCACCCAAAAAAAAAAAAAAAAAAATCCTGAGATGCCTTACTAAGTCTTAAGTGCTAAAACTTTGGTTTACCCAGAGTCTGGCCCACATGGCGATTGCTTATCATCATTGTGGGGTCATTGTCACAGCTGTAGTAGTAAAGTAGTAAGAGCAGCCATCATTTTTTGGACTCTTGCTCTGAACCAGGCTTTGCACATAAGAAGGCATGGAATTATAGTTCTTCTTAGTGCGTTGGAGCTGTATGATGTGATAACAGGCAGAGTGGGTGTGAGTGCAAGGAGATAGGCGGGAGAAGTGTTTTGGCGCCCTACCATGCACATCTTATGTGCTAAGTGGCCCAAACTTCTCTTCTACAGCCCACCAGGCAACAGTGAGAAGAGATTCATGGACAAGTGATGAGCTCATATTTTATTTTAGATCAGTCACATGAGTTATTGTTTAGAGAACTGAAGTGGAAGCAAAAGAAACAGGAGGCGGGAGGCTAATTACAGGAGAGACAAGGACCTGAGTTAGAGTAGGGAGGATGGGGAAGTGTGAGCAGATTTCAGATTGAGTGGAGATCATTCCTAGGATCTGGTGACTCACTGAGATGTGAATGTTGAGGGAATTGTATGATCGGAAGGTGAATCTCTGGCTTTTGACTTGAGAGGTTGGAGAGATTGAGGAGTGATGTTGAACTGGTCGAGAATACAGAGAAGAGGCAGCATAGACATGGTGGCAGATGCAGGGGGCCTGTAATGATGAGTCCTGTTTTGGACATGGATTTGAGAGGCCTGTGGGATGTCCAGGTAGGGTGTGGCAGAGAGGTAAGTGGTCCATGAGGGAGACGTTCCCTGGGTTATGGTCATGTGCTCCAGGCAATGATAGGATTGAGACACAGGCAGAAGAACATCAAGTGGAGTCTAGAAGGAAGTTGCATTTGAGTGTGGATGTAAGTAGAGAGCATGGAGACTGTGTCCTGACCTCTCATCACTTATTCAAACCATGAGATTAAATAAGACTTCCCCGAGAAAACTTGTGTAATAGAAGAAAATATCATTCCCTGATCTTCATTTGCAATTTCATATCTGCATATCTTCATTCATTCTCTTTCTTTCCTTGACGAATCTTCCATTTTTCTCTCTGCGTAGTGAAATGGAATCAGATTTTCCTGATGCCGCATACATCCCATTGTTCTAAAAGGCTTCTTTGGACCTCTCTGATTGCCGCACCAGCTTCCCCAGAAATTTCTCCAGCACATGTTGTCCTTGGCATTCTTGTTCTTGAGACTCTCGGAGCCTTCCCTTGAGGCTCACTTGTCACTTGTTCTCAGCTTATCTCTCCAAACAGACTCGTGTCCTGACAGCATGGACCACATCTTTGCCCACTCAGTGTTCCCACCCAACCTAACGGCCCCCATGCCCTCTACACACTAGCTGCAGCTGCTGCTGTTGCTGCTCGTTATTGATTATTCTTTATTCCCCTTTGGAACAATGAAAAAAAAAAGGTGAAAAGCACAGGTTCTGTAAGGGTTTTTAATCAGTTGATATACCTTGAATTAAACAGATAGTGCCTGCCTCATGTGTTCATAGCTGAATGTTTTCTTTCTCAGTAAAAAAGAAATTGAAGTATCAAAAAGTCCACAAAACCAGTTCAGAATTCTTATCATTTGTCCTTTTCATTATTTTAACCTCTAGAGGAAGAGAATATGTCTTTTGACAGCTCCCCTCTACCAACCACAGCTTGTTGGGAGCAGTTTATCTCCTGGTCTCATTGGGCCAAACTTCCTATGTTTTCAAATGACATTTTGCATCTATTTGCACAAGTTGAATTTGGATGCAGTGAGAACTCTGGTCCAAGATTCAGGGATTCTGACTCATCCAGCCCCTGTGCTGACACTTTGGTGACCTCTGTTCAAGTGACTTGACCTCTTTTGTGTCTTTTTCTTTTCCTCATCTGTGGAATCAACATCTATACATGGGCTCCTGACCTCCATCAAAGGCACGTTGTGAGGTCAGATGGAAGATGGCCTTTGAGGTCCTTAGAACAAAAGTATCACACGCTTTAGAGAATTTACTTTATAGGAATTACCAAAACAGGTCATGCTCGGGCCAATCACCTTCATAGCCAGATCTGAGGAGATCTCAGCCAAGGGGTTCCCCAGAAAGAATATTCCTCTTCTTTCCCCGGAGACCAAGTGGGACACTTAACTAAAATACACCCTCAGCATGGGTGAGGAAAGCAGTGTGCTTTTATCTTTAAAAAGAGGCCAATCTAAAAAAAATTATTTTAATTAAAAAAAATCCGTTTCACAAAAGAAGAAAAAGAAGAAGGGGCAGACTTCCTTCTATAATAGTTATGCTTGTGATGTTTAATGTTCTGTTCCAGAATGCATACAAACTTTTGGGCTGTGCCTTTGTTTATGGTATTCATTGTGGTGGTAGTTTCACAGATGTATGTTTACCCCCAAATTCATCAAGTTTTATATATTAAATACTTACTGCTTTTTTATATCAAACATACCTCAATAAAGTTGTTGATACACACACACACACACACATACATATATTATATATATATATTTTTACTGTCATGAATAAATAAGAACAGATAAACATTTTTAAAAATGGCAAAAACAGAGGTCAGTCTTAGATGTGGAGGTTTATCGAAGAAAGCAAAATTCATGGTTAGTTAGTATAGAAAAAGAAAGCTGGTGACCAGCAAATAATTTGTATAATAGGGTCTAAAGTAGGATTTGATGCTCCAACTATTAAATAAACTCATTGTTCATTCCATTTAGTTGGTACAGTCTGTGGGTGTCAACACCCTGCAGAGTACCTAATGCCATGTCTTGCATGCAGAAACAATCCAGGTTTTAATTAGTGCTGGTATTGAGATGGAATATGAGAATCTCCCAGAAAGCACTTTTAACACCTATGGAAGCTTTAAGGTTATTTGAATTAAGTTGTTAAATCCTAATGAAAACTTCAGTTAGTAATAGAAATATAGTCTGATGACCTATAGCAAATGACAGAGGTATCTGACTGGAGTTCCTAACATGGGCAACATCTGATTAAAAATGAGGGAAACTCAGAGTTTAAAAGCATCAATCAGCACAGGGGTCATGACATTGAATCTATAAGAAGTGACCAAAATCTGGATTGTTTATTTAGTCTGGCAGTGAGTATAATGGCATAAACATAACCATAACAGAGATGTTTCTTGGTTTTCTCCCTGGTGTCAAACATTGAGTATTTGGTTCCGATTGAAGGTTGTATTGCAAATTTACTCAACAAAGGAAATATATAACTGACAGAAGGTGGGACGTGGAAGCAGAGAGGAAAGCTGCTAATATCCTAATTTCCTGAGATGAGGAAGGGAGATATAATTGCTAAAGTTGGTGGAGTTCCAGAGTTGTTGTGCCATCTTGCATTCACACTGACAGCACAGGAAAGTTCTGGTTGCTACACATCTTCATCCACACTTTGCATAGTCAATCTTTTTCACGTTAGACATTCTGATAGATGTATCGCTGTGGTTCATTGTGGTTTTAAATTGAGTTTCTCTAATGGCTAATCATGTTGAACATTTTTTCATGTGTTTATTTACCACCCTTATAGTTTTCTGTTAGATGTTAAACTCATTTCTAGTAAGTTTTTTGTAGCATGCATTGAATTTTTACATAGATGATCATGTTGTTCTACATGTAAACACAGTTTACTTCAGAACTAAAGCTGGCAAAACACAAATGAAGACTTGAATACTTAAAATTACAAAGGCACTGAGGAGAAAAATCAGAAAAATCAGAGTTTAATATATTAAATATATTTAATATATTAATATATTTAATATATTTATTTAATATATTAAACTCTGGGAGGAGGACAGAGTAGTATGAAGAGAGTCCCTGATGTGAATCAAGACCTAGAGATATAAGCATCTTATTAAGAGTTATGAAAACAATCAACAAGAAGTCAAAGCAGAAAATTCTAATAGTTGCTTTGGAAAAATGGAATTGGCAGGGATAGGAAAAGTGGGAGGGAGGGAGAGAAAGAGAGAGAGAGAAAAAAGGAGGAGGAAGAAGAGGAGATGGAGGAGGAAGGAAGGGAAGGGGAAGGGAGTAGGATCAGGAGAGGAGGATGAGGAGGAGAGGAAGAGAGAAGATAGACCCTTCCAGGGCACACCTTCGGTAACCTATTTCCTCCAACTAGGTTCCACCTCCCAGTAATCTATTCAACCATCAATGGATTAGTCTACTGATGAGGTTAGAAACCTCATGATCTAATCACCTTCTCAAAACCCCATCCCTGAACACAGGAGAGTTTGAGTCACATTCTAGATCAAAATCTTAACAAGAGTGGAAACTGATAATTGTGAAGTAAGAAAAAATGAAGAGTTAATCTGTGATTCAAGAGCTCTCTATGAAGGAAAGATGGAAGGGAGGAAGGTTGGTCCTAAAATGACAGTGCTGATGAGTGTCTAACCGTGACGTGGATGCTTCCTACAGTCCAGGTGCTTTCTAAATAATAAATGTGCATTAACTTGCTTAATGATCACAGCAACTCTTAGCATAGTTATCACCATTTTATAGATGAGAAAACCAAGGACCAAACATATCAGGTACATTATTTGAGGTGACACATTTCAAAACCAGATGATTCATCTCCAGAGCCAACGCCCTGAGCTAAGTCATTATATATGTATCATGTGAGGAGAATGGCTGTGACACCCTTTGGTATGTATAGTGGGTGCTCCTTCATCCCAGCATGGTTTGATTTGTTCTCAGAGGCCATCTCCTAAAGAAGTATTTAACTTTTAGTTCATTCATAATTCAGCAGATATTCAAATGCCTGTTAACACAGTTCTAGGTACAAGGATTACTCCTTTCTAGTTGGAAAGACTGATGAAACAGAAACACAAATGTATAATTTGATGTAATATGCCACAGGGAGGAATAATGCCACATTTGATGTAATATGCCACAGGGAAGTTTGGGGACCTCCACTCTGGAGAGGTGGCACATGAAGATTATCTGAGTCCCTTCAGTTGCTGTAACACAATTTCATAGATCGAGTGGCTTAAACACCTTTGCTGCTTCCAGCAATGAAAGCTGGGAAGTCCTAGATCATGATGCTGATAGATACAGTGTCTGGTGAAAGCACACTTCCTGTCTTGCACATGGCCATTTTCTCATTGCATCCTCAAGTGGCAGAGAGGGAGGACGCAAGCTCTCCGTCTCTTGTATCAGGTCACTAATCCCATTCACGAGGACTCCATCTTCATGACCGAATTCCCCCCCAAAGATCTCTTCCTAACACCATTACACTGGGGGTAAGAATTCCCACATATGAATTGGGGACTATGCAGATATTCAATTCATAACATAGACCTAAATGACGTGTAGAAAAAACCCTGCAAAAATGGAGAAAAGAAGGAATCATAAGTGTGCAAGTTGAGAGACAGTTTGTTTGGCCCATTTGAGGTACTGTAAGGAAGCCAGTGTATTCTGAGGTGGTAGAGGTGAGGTAAGGGAGGGGTACTTGAGGACAAAACAAGCAGCACCTTATAAACCACATGGTGACTTTAGGTTTTATTTTTAGTGTGATGAGAAGTCATCAGAGGGTTGAGTAAAGGGAAAGGATATCCAATGAGAACTTCCTTTCCTGTATCTCATGAGGAGGCAGTATTTCAAGATTACTTCACTACTCAGTAAAAGTTGGAATGAATGAACTACTAGGGAAGTCAGGTCTTCTATGAGCAAGTGAAAATGATGGCATTCGTTATACTAACATGTACCACCTTGGAAGGTGGTTTATTGGCTGGGGCCGTAGTTCAATTGTAGCTACACAGAGATGACAATTTGTGGCACAATTACTGATTGTTTCCTACATTTAATGACATTAATACATTCAACCACCACTAAAGAGTGGTCTTTCTTAACTATAAAGTAATAATTGCAAGGATATGGTAGGGTACTGACGTATGGGGAGGTAAAGAAAGTTAAAGAGTTAATTTGAATTTAAAATATTTGGATAAATAGAATTACTAAATATCTTCATGTTCTTATAGTTTTCTTATAAAACTTTGTTGGTCTATTTGCTTGAAGGAAATATTTTTTAATCAATGATTATTGAAGAATAAGAGTAAATCCTGAATCGTTATTTGGATAACACAAAGAGTTTATTTTTTGTGCACATTTAAAAATCTCTAGTCTAGGGCTGGGGAGATAGCTCAGTTGGTAGAGTGCTTGCCTTGCATGCACAAGATCCTGGGTTTGATCCCCAGCACCGCAAAAACAAACAAACAAACAAACAACAACAAAAAAAAAACTCTAGTCTAAGTTACTTATGCAAAATATAGAAGGAAGATAATTTCTTAACATGTTCAATTATATCAAAAATTATGTTCAAACCAGAAAAGCTAAGTTTTCTAAAAAGAGCAATGAAATAGAGAAAATATCTATATTTATACATACATACAATTAGCATTTGGATTATATGACATAATTATGTAACAACTAGGTTTTATTTGGATTAATGGACAAATTATTTTTGCATATGAGAATAACCAACACATGCAAAAGTAGTCCTTCATAGTGATTAAAGAAATACAACCAAGGTAACTGAGGTTTAAAAAATAAATTAAAATGGCTGCATATTGATAGAATTGCATATTAGTACATGAATATTATCATTCACATCAGTATATTCCTGGGTTCATTCCCAGTTCTGCTAAACAAATAAATGAATAAATAAAATTAGTACCTACTACCTAAAGGGTACCAACAATATTTAACAAAAATCATCTGACTGAACACACCCTCTGATCCAGGAATTTCTCTTTTTGGGTGGGGATGTTGTCCGGGGGAGAGGGTGGTCAAAGGAAAAATGAAATATTTTTAGGACAAATGTTAGTTATAATAACAAAAGGCTAAAAATAACTCCAATATCTAACATTTGGCAAAATGATTACACTATGATAGCTCATAACAATACAATAGTATTTCCAGATATAATATTATGGAGAAGTCTATGTAAAATCAGTGAAAATATACACAAATAGATGAAAAAATGTGTATAGTTAAGTGTAGTGATAAAGGCTAGACAGCATAGTGTACATAGGCACATTAAATGTTGCTTATCTTTTTATTGTGCATTTTGTTGCATGTGAAGATGATAGGAAGAATATAATTCACTTAATGAAAGGATATCATACGATGTAGAAAATGACACACAAGGCCAACATGATTTGAAGCACCTGATGTCCACAGATGAGAACTGGGGTGCCAGGAAAGGTCCACTCTGCTTCCAGTACAGGTAAGCATAGTGGAAGATATGCCCTTTGAGATTTATCAGAAGTAACATCGATTCCCAAAAAGTGAGCCATGTCAGCAGATAAGATCTATTTGGGGATTAATAAACTACTTCAAAGAAAGTTATAGACCTATTATGATGGCCCATATCCAATTATAACATTTGAAAAAAAAATTGTCTCTATAAAGCAAATTTCTCCATTCTTAACATTAGCATACTTTGATGTCATGTACAACTAAATTCCAGAAAAGCAGAGAATTTCAGTAAGCCAGTGGAAGCCATTGTAATGAAGTTTGAATTGGGCTGTGTTGAGAAAATAAAACCTTTGACCTCATCACACCAGGTTGTATTGCAGTGGAACAATAAATTCCAAAGAATTCATTAGGTCCTTAAAACAGGTGGTGTTAGCCTTTGTATTTATGCTAAGTTCAAATACAAATCAACCAGAATGAAAACAGGAAAAGGATTAATGAATTCCAGGATTGTTCTGAATGTAGAAGTTTTTCGTGTGGTGGTATCATATGTGTGTCTCCTCTTTTCACAAGAAAAGATCATCTGAGTTGGGGCCAGATAGTCTTCTAGATTCCTTGAAGTCTCAGTTGAAATCTATTCTACCTTACTGATCCTTTAATCATTAACAAGTAAACGTATGGCTTCTGTAGATACCATAGTCAACAAAAGTTACCTTTAGCACCAGCCCATGGATCCCTTCCATTATATATAATAGTTTAGTTTCAAGGGTCATATGCCATGATAGAGGACAACTTTAGGATCTTAGAGGCTATTCTAGAATTCTTCATATTAAAAGGTATCATATTACAATTTCACATCAGTTTGTGAATGTCTGTAGCACTGATATGATTCTGATATTATTGATGTCTACATGTGTGTTTTGTGGGGAAAGTGGGAAGAAGCAAAGCTGTCATTGCATTGAGACACTAGACAGGTCTGAGGTGATCCAGTCCCTTTATCTTCCCAGAAAAAAACCCAGCATCTTATATGAGGCTAATGATACCCACTTCAGTGAATTATTGAGAGGGTTACTGTTATGGTTTAGTTATGAGGTATCCCCCAAAAGGCTCATGTATGAGACAATGCAAGTAGGTTTAGAGGTGAAATGATTGGGTTATGAGAATCTTAACCCAATCAGTGAATTAATTCCCTGACAGGGATTAACTGGTAGTAACTATAGGCAGGTAAGGTGTGGCTGGAGGATGTGGGTCACTAGGGTGTGCCTTTGGGGCATATATTTTGTCCTTGTTGAGTGGACAAGGCCACTCTCTCTGCTTCACTCTCTTCCTACTTCCTGAGTGCCATGTTCCCTGCTGCTTTCCTCTACCACACCCTTCCACCATGATGTTCTACCTTAACTTGGGCCCTGAGGAATGAAGTTGGAATGAAATGAGACCTCTGAAAATATGAGCCCCCTAATAAACTTTTCCTCCTAAAATTGTTCTTTATAATGGATAGGAACTAAGTAAATGATACTTCCACTTTTTATGTGCAAAGCTTTTTATAAGGTTCCTAGGGTGAAAGAGAATAAACATTTAGAGGAAGGGACTAGGGTGAGAAAGCAATTGCAAAAACAATCTATTGTAAGGAAATATATAATAGGTTAGGGGGGATGAGCACACAGATTAATTAGGGCAAGACTGTGCAGTTAAAAGAAGATGACAAAAGGGCTGAATGACTGTTGTGAGGGTAAAAGCCAACCTTAGTGTTCTAAAGTGAGCCTTTTAGGTTAAGATTGTGTGATAGTTTTCTATCCAGATTTGAAGACAGGCTGGTGCACAGGGCAAACCCTGGCTGTGAAATTGCTTTAAAGAAAGACATGCTTTAAAAAGTGATATAATGTTAGAATTATGTCCTTTGCTTTTGAAACTTGCCTCTTTCCCACTGTATTTCAGGAAGCATGTCATCAAAAGCCAACTGCAACCCCTTTTATAATATGGGTGGAAGGAGGTGTAGGAAGCCACAGGAATGACCTTTCATCTCCTTCCAGCTGGTCTTTGTCTTCCAGGGATCCCTGCACCTCCCCCACAGCGCCATTCAATGGGGCTCCTGTGAGCAAGTCCCAAAGTAGTTTTTCTTGCTTGCAGTTCCTGAAATCCTTCCATGACACTGGAATAAATAGTGAGGTGGAAAAGATCACCACTTTACTTATACATTTCAGTGGAAAGTACCATCATTCAATGTGTATTTTCTGTTATTTGTAGGTATCTTCACTTTTCTTCTTGGATTATAAATTCCTTAAGGAAAGAAGGGTTTCATTTGAATTTCAATAAATAAAATGTTGTTGGAAAGAATTCCCTTTATTTCAAAGTCTTGATTACTGTTTGAATTACATGGATCTCTTTGTTTAATAGAGATATTCAAGATTATCTAAAAGTATGCACAGATGGTCCTCAACTTACAATGGTTCAACTTGACAATTTTCTACTTTATAGTAGTATGAAAACATACCTGTGCAGGACAAAGTGGTGCATGCTTGTAATCCCAGCAACTTGGGAAGGTGAGGGAGTGTAAGAACCCAGAAACCACTCTGGACATGGGAACTCACATAAGAGGGTTTATTAAGCAAACAGAGTATCTCCCTGCAGGATAAGAGAGAACATGAGAGGAAAAGAGAGAGAGTGCATGCAAGAGAGAGAGTGAAAAGCCAGGAGGAGAGAGAAAGAATGAAAGTGAGGAGAAGAGAGAAAGCATGAAAGTGAGGAGAAGAGAGAGAAAATGGTGGGGAGTTATCCTTAAGCAGTCAAATTCCACGGGCTAATGGGACCAGTAACGGAGAAGGATACTTGCAAGCTGACTGATGAACCAATAGCTAGCTAGGATGTTCACAGACTGACAAGTAGTTGGGAAGCGGGGAAATGACTGCAGCGTAAAGGGCAGGGGAGCAGCTTTATATTATGTTATATTATATTCCCCTGTTTTTGTTTTTATAAGATTTTTTTGTTCTCCAGTTCTCTCCCCACTTATCTCTCCTTCCTGCCTACATGACTAGGCCTGGTTTTGTAGGTGAGATGTAAAAAGTCCATTCTTCCAGGGACAATCTCCAACTTCCAGACTTCCAGAGGCAGATGGCTTTCATGGACTTAATTTCCTTGATTTATTTGATCCCCTATTTCTACACTAACTGCCTGTCCCCAATTCTGGCTTCATTCCCCCCTCTAGTTTTAGGAACTCCTTACTGCTGTAGGGAAAGGGGGATGACGACCGCTCTGGCTTCTTCGAGCTGGAAGGGGGCAGCATGGGGCAAGCAGTTTGGAGTTCCCTTTTTAGAAATCAGGTCAATCGAGGAGTCCATGGTAGAAGTCTGGTTGGGGAAGAGCAGGTTGTAAAGGCATCCTGCCAATTAAACAGACAAGTTTAATTTGGAGAATAGCAGCCTGATAGATTTTCTGCTTTAAAGGCTTGTATACCAATCTGAAGTCTGGTGATGAATGCAGAGCAGAGCAGAGTGTCCGGGCGAATGGAAGGTGAGGCTGTGTCCGGGGGGCACTGGGGCATCAGATAGGGTTCCACTTGCTTAAGAGACAGTGGAAGAGCCTATCTGAGTCACAGCACAATGTAAGAACCCAGAAACCACTCCGGACACGGGAACTCACATAAGAGGGTTTATTAAGCAAACAGAGTGTCTCCCTGCAGGGTAAGAGAGAAAATGAGAGGAAAAGAGAGAGAGCACATGCAAGAGAGAGTGTGAAAAGTGAGAAGAGAGAAAGAAAGTGAGTTGGAGAGAGAAAGCATGAATATGAGGAGAAGAGAGAGAGAAAATGGCGGGGGAGCTATTCTTAAGCAGTGGAATGGGCTGATGGGACCAATAACAGAGAAGGATACTTGCAAGCTGACTGATGAACCAATAGCTAGCTGGGATGTTCACAGACTGACAAGTAGTTGGGAGGCAGGGAAATGGCTGTAGCAGAAAGGGGGGGAGACGGAGGGGAGCAGTATACTATATTATAGGGAGGAGGATTGCAAGTTCAAAACCAGCCTCAGCAACTTATCAAGGTCCTAAGCAACTTAGCAAGACTCTGTGTCAACATAAAACATATAAAGGGCTAGAGATGTGGCTCAGACCTTGGGTTCAACCCCTGGTACAAAAAAGAAAAGAAAAGAAAACATACCTCTACAATCATTCTGTTTTTTTTTTTTTTTTCACTTTTGGTGTATTATTTAATATGTCACATGAGCCATTTGATGCTTTTTTGCATATGGGCTTTATGTTAGATGATTTTGCCAAAATGTAGTCTAATGTACATGTTTATGGTAGGCTAGGCTAAGCTATGATGTTGGTAGACTAGATGTATTAAATACATTTTCAACACACAATATTTTCCACTTAATGTTGGGTTCGTCAGGTTAACCCAACATTATTAGTTGAGGAACATCTGTATTCATTTGGGGTTCAGCCTGTTTGGGATTCAAAGAAAATTGATTCTCTTACCATTTCTAATTTATGCTCTGTAGGCATCAGAGATTAGCCATGGCTTATTTTTAGAGTCTTCATATCTCTTTAGAAACTCAGAACTATGTTCCCCTATAGTTTATGGAAAGCAGATCAGAGGAGGAGGCACGGGTCTCAGATCTGGTAGCTACAGACGCTTGGGTCTGGCAAACAGAAGCTAGTAGGACCCAAAAGAAAACAAATTAACATGTTTAACAGATGTAAGAAGGTCAATGTTTTTCCTCAGAGGCTGGCTGGGAGAACTCAGAGTTAAGTACCAGCTGGCAAGAACAAAGTGTAGTAGAAAGGTCTGCCAGCCCCTTAGGCAAAGCTGAGTAATTGTTGATTGAAGGAGGGGACATTACAACTGCTCACTGGCACAGCGGGTGGGCATTTTAAAAGCTCTTCATGGTTGTGGTGGTGGTGGTGAAGAGAAAGGAACCTTGTACAGATTTTGATGCTTTGCACCTGCAAGAAATTTAGTACCTTCTTCCCTGTCATAAAAAAGTTTATTTACCTTAGGTAAGGGCCACAAGGGAATGGTAAATAGTCATGTACTTGTGTAATTTAATTGGTGGTGTCTTATTTTTAGAAATCCTCTAATGAACAGACCATTTCAACCACAAAATTGTCAGTGGGAAATGAGAAGCAGATTGTTGAAGAGAACGTTGCTGCATGTTGTGTGCGGCAGATGATATGACCCTGGATGATGGTAACTCTCGCCCGTGAGGTGGCTGCCACTGTAGTCCCCACAGTGCATCTTGTTTTATTTCGTTTTTCTGTATTCATTTTGTGTCTATTCGAGTCTCCTCTCCTTTTCTTTCTTGGTGAATCTAGCTAACATTTTGTCGATTTTGTTTAGCTTTTAAAAAATACCAACTCTGTTTCATTGATCTTTTGTATTGTGTTTTTTAGTCTCTATTTCAATGATTTCCGCTCTGATCTTTGTTATTTCTTTCCTGCTACTAATTTTGGGTTTGGTTTGTTCTTTTCTAATTCCTTAAGACACACTGGTAGGTTGTTTATTTGAAATAGTTCTAGTTTTAGATGTAGATGCTATTGCTGTCAACTTCCTTCTTAGTAATGCTTTTGCTCTGTCCCTTAAGATTTAGTGTGTGTGTTTCCATGTTCATTTTGTGCTCACTCGTCCTTCCAAATGATTGGCACCTGAAGCTGTGTGAAGGGTGACGGCTAAGCACAGGGCTTCCTAGAGAGCTTTCTAAAGTGACGTCTCCCTTGAGTCATATTGTCTATACTATGTCTATACTATGTGGCTTCTGGCTCTTGAGAGGAACAATTGAATAAAAATTTTCTGAGCTAGTTCAGGGTCCACAGACCAACAAGGGCTTTTCACTTTCTGAAGTCACCACTTTTTAAAACATCTAGACTCCATAATGGATAACTTTTAACTAGTGAGTACTTGTTAAGGGATGGACTGTGGTAATGATGAACTTGGATTTGAGTTCAGACCTGGCTCTGCAACTTCCAAGTGAGCCCAGGAAAGTTACTCAGCTACTTTGCTTGTTAGCCTTTTCAACCATCAAATGGGGCAAGTATATTCTTACCTCATTGAGCTATGACAGTTATACCTTCAATGGTGAGCACTCAAATACCTGCTAATGTTTATTAGACAACTTGATGGATCAAGGCACAGGGTGCACACAGAAAAGTAGATGAGGCCCATTCCAGTAAGGAGCTTACAGAGTAGTTAGCAGATATGCTCACGAGTAAGTTGGGGTTTGTTAGAGTTTGAGGGAAGGAAAGCCCACTCCTCTGAGGGAGGCACACTGAGTAGATGAAGCTAGAAGAAACATCAGAAAGGGCAAGATGTCCTAGATGGAGAGAAGGACAACAAGAACAAAGGCTCAGTGCTACCTCCCATGTATCTTGTGGCTTGGTTAAGTACTTGGCAGGTGAGGACTGTGGTAGCAGGCAGATGAGTCCAGAGCACCTACAATGAACTGGACACAGAAGCAGGCAGATGAGTCCAGAGCACCTACAATGGACTGGACACTCCTGCTTCGCCACTCTGCCTTTATACTTTTCACTTTTTACTTTTCTTTGGTGGCTGATATTTGATCCCATGGTTTCAAATGGTCCTAAGACTTACATGAATGAAAATGTCTGTGGAAGAGGAGAAACAGGATTCATAAAGAAGGAAGAACCTGCTAACTGTAAATCCCACAATCCGACAGAAGGGCCATTCTAGAGAGATTTGGTGAGGTTAAAAGGAAAAAAAAAAAAAGCATCCCATCTGTTTGATTGTTGTGGGAATCTTCTGCCAACCAGACAGATGGAGGCTAAGGCTGATACTTTGTTGATACAAACTAAAACTGGAAAGGGCAATAGGAGGAATGGCAATAAGAGATGACCATCTCAGATTCTGCTGGCTGGGAGATTGGGCAAAAAACAAAAACAAAATTAAAACCCCACTAGTTCCTTTTGGTCTATTTTTTTCACTTAGAATACAACAAAGAAAGTTCTTATTGATCTTAACACTGACCGTTAAGGAGGAATTACTTTATGATGTGGAAAATAGATAAGCCTTCAAAAACAGTGGTTATGATCTCTTGGAATTTTTTAGCAAAGTTATTATTTTAGAACAATTCTAGATTTAAAGGATGTTTTTTTTTTTCCTTTGCTGTGACAAAATACTTGAGAAAATCAACTTAAGAAGAGGAAAGATTGATTTTGGCTCATAGTTTTAGAGGTTTCAGTCCATGGTCAGTTGTATATCATGGTGGAAGGAGCTGCTTACTTCATGGCAGAATGAGAGAGGAAGGAGCTGGAGTCCCAGTATTCCCGTGGAGGGCACTTTCCCAATGGCCTAACTTCCTTCCACTAGGTCCTCACCTCGGTAAGTTTCCACACTTCCCAGTAGTGCCACAGGCTGGCGACCAAGCCTTTAACACATGTAACTTTGGGGAATACTGCAGATCCAAATTGTAGCAGAGGACTATTCCAAATATTAGTACATAAAATTCTTGATACCTCACATCTAGTTTCCCTTTAGTTTACATTACTATGTAACTGATACTGATTATTAACTTAAGTCCATTCTTTAAATTTATTTTTTCCCCCAATGTCCGTTTTTTGTTTCAGGATCCTATCATACATTCCCTTACGTTCCTTTTCGTTGTGACAGTTTTGCAGGTTTCCCTGGATTTTGATGATCTTGACAGCTATAAGAATTAAGTCAGGTGTTTTGCAGAAGGTTCCTCAACTTATTTGGATTTCTTTCTGATGATATTCTCATCATTAGACTGGAGTAATGTGCTTTGGGGAGGTAGAATGTCATCCTAATCATGTTATATCAGGGGTAATACCATTAACAGGACTTCTCCCTGTTCATGATGATCTTGATGGCCTGGCTGATATAATGTTTGTCAGATTTCTCCATCATAAAGCTACACTTTTTGTTTTCTTCCCTTTTCATACTGTAGTCTTTGGAAGGAAGTCATTATAACAGCCCACATATAAGGAGTGGGAAGTTTTGTTCCTCCTCCTTTAGGGTGAACTATCTATAAAATTATATGGAATTCTTCTGCATGGGAGATTTTACTCACCCCATTTATTTATTCAACCTCCTATATCACTATTAACTCATTTATTTTATACTTTGAGTTATAATCCAATATTGCTTTATTTTTTGGCTCAGATTGTTCCAGGTTTGGATCTTCCTTGGCTTTCTCTTCCAGTTGGCTTCTGTGTCCCTTGACATAAGATAGTCATGGAGGAGACTTGTTTGTTTAGCAACTTATTACTTTCTGGCACTGCAAGACACTCTTGAATCATTTGGTGTCTTTCCTGCCTCAGACCCCTTGGAATTTGCAATTGTAAAGAAATAACTTTCATCATCAGACATGTTTCCAGGGCTCTAGAAGAGCAGGTTTAAAAAACATTTAAAGGACATAAATCAGATCTCACAGCTTTTAAGGGATATGTGACCCAGAAGAGATGAGAGTTTCTGAAAAAGGAAATTCTGATTACACAAGTATGATGAAACTTCACAAGAGAGATGAGGAGAGAGAACCTAAAGGAATTCATGTGGCTTCAGAGGATGTGTTATGATTAATTTGGATTTTAAAAAGTCATGCACAGAAGATACTTATGATCAGACTGAGAATTTCTAAAAATATCATCAAAAGTTACTTAGCTGCTGGTTTGGTAAAACAATTTCATGAGTCTTCTAAATGAAGTTATATATTTTTCTATATACCAGCTATATTAAAATGGGAACTCTTTTCATTTCTCTGAATTCATCTCTGATCTTAGTTCATTCTCTCAGCAAATTTTTGTTTAACACACACTTTGCGAACTCATTTAGACCTGGGAATGCATCAATGAACAAAGCTGCCAAATTCTGTGTTTGGATGAAGTTTACACTCAGTTCAGGAAGGTGGATGACAAACAGGCGTTTTTTTAAAATATGGAGCAGTACATAGTATAGAGAGAAGTAAATCAGGATAAGGGACACAGAGAGCCCTGGGGTGGGGCTGCTATTTACAGAAGGTGATCGAGGAAAGCTCCATTGATCCGGTGGCATCTGAGTAGAGAACAGATGGTAGCACAGGAATGAGCCATCCAAATACCTTAGGAAAAGAATTTCAGGCAGAGGGGAGAGAGAATAAAAGGCCTGAAGCAAGAAAGGGGTCAGCATGACAGAGAGATGGGATGAGCGAGGGCAAATGTGTGCCTGTCAGGGGAATGCCATTCTTAGGCAAATGTGTGAGTGGCTGTCCCCAGAACTGAGTATACTTCTGACCTGGACAATGTAGGACTTTGAGTAGGTAGGAGCCACTGGAGGCTTCTGAGTGGAGGAATAAGATCATCTGATCTCACATTTGAAAAGGACCACTCTGGTCACTGTGGGTGGTAGGCTATAAAGGACAGAAGTGGAAAGACTAGTGAAGAGGTCATTTTATCCATTAATACATTTTAATCTTAATTTGTTAATCTTTTCTCTGTATGTTTCTTTCACATAGTAGTAATTGTATATACGGACCATTTTCCATCTGCATATTTTAATGTTTTCTTTTCTATAGTCCTTAAGTTTATACTGTTTAGTGGTTGTATAGTAATATATTAGTTCCTGTAAAAACGTAACACAAATCTAGTGGCTTAGAGCGACACAGCTCCATTACCTTGTGGTTACGGAGGTCAGAAGACCTGAACTCAAGGTCCTGGTAGGACTGCATTCTTTCTGGAGGCCACACTCACTCTTGACTCATGGACCCTTTGCTCCCACTTGGAAGCCTGAGCGGCATTTTCACGTCTCCCTCCTTCCACCCTCTCCCCACTTCCGTTGCCATGGTGACTTCTCCTCCTCCGACTCTCACCCTCCACTTCCCTTTTATACAGACAGACCCTTGTGATCACACTGAGCCCACCTGGATAGTCCAGGTTAATCTCCCCATCTCAAAAGCCTTCATTTCATCACATCTGCAGAGTTCCCTTTACCATGTTAAGTTCACGTCCACAGGTCTTTTCTGGCAATTAGGATATGGATATCTCTGTGATGGCATTTAGCTTATCAGTTGGCATAGCGCTCATTTATCATTCCCCATGTTGAATGCTTAGGCTGCATATAGTTTGGGGCTAGTATGATATTCTTATACCTCCTTTCTTTGTATATTCACCTTCGTTATTTTCAGAATGTATCCCTTAAGATAAACGCCCAGGTCTAGAGTTCCTGGAACAAAGGGCATGAAAATCATATTTATTTGCTCTCCAAATACTTGGCTGTGTTATCAGTAAACATATGAGTATATCCTTTCTGCTACAACTTCACCAGCCCTGATATTTGTCACTTAAAAGTATGCTTCAAAATAATCTGTAATGCTCATTCTAAATGTTAACTGTAGACTATAATAAATATAGGTTGAAATGGTAAAAAAAAAAAAAAAAAAAAAAAAAAAAAAAAAATATGTTTCCAGAGCTGGGGATGTGGTTCAGTGGTAGAGTCTTTGCCTAGCATGCATGAGGCCCTGGGTTCAATCCCCAGCACCACCAAAAAAAGTATATGTCTGCCAGAGTGTGCTACAAAAGATTTCATTGTTGTATGAATTTAATTTTGTTGACTAGGTTGAACCTTTCAAGGTTGGTGTGTATGTTTGTGTGTGATGTATGGTATTTTTAGGATAGTGTTTTTGTTTTGCTTTTTGGTTTTGCTTCCTGAGCTGGAAGAATGGAGACAGAAGTAGACTGCTGCTTAAGTAGGGGGTAAGGCTGGCATTAATAGATGACATATATAAGACTAAATAAATTGCTTTTACTTCCCCGTCCAAAAGATGATTTTCCAAATGGGAAGGACATTGTTAAAGAGGATTCAGAAAACAGTGAAAGAGCATCCAGATAATTTGAGTGAGTTCATATCTCTGAGGCATGCTAGATTGAATCTTAGGGTGCTGAAGGCATTAGCAGATACCATCTCTGAGCAACTCCCAGCAATCATAGAGTTAAATCTTGGAAAGTAAGGGAGGTTCCAGAAGACCTGAGACTTGCAAATGTTGTTCTGCATAGTGTTGAAAAAAGTCTAATTCCTAAAACTAGCGATGTGTGAAAAGCTCCCTTGCATAATTTCTCAATTACCACCAAATAAATGACTTGTGAACCCATAGAAGAGATTGCCTTGATCCCTAGGAACCAGCATAAATTTACCAATCTGTATGATGGGTTCATCATGTTTCCTTTTTGGATAGGGATTTCTTAATTGGAAGAGAATGTCATAGACAGTGAAGCACTTGGCAAAAATCTCTCACAAGAAATGTTGGTGGATCACAGAATAACTAAATGAATTCACTGATGATTCTAGTCCTATGTCACAGCACAGGTGATAATTGAGTGCCAGTCAGCTCAGGAAGAAGTTGCAGCAGCAAGTAATCAGACTTTTCATTAGCCCTAATTTAAGAAAAATTCTCAGGACTTAAAAAAAAAAATTATGGAGCTGGGGAGATAGCTCAATCGGTAGAGTGCTTGCCTTGCAAGCACAAGGCCCTGGGTTCGATCCCCAGCACCGCAAAAAAAAAAAAAAAAAAAAAAATTATGTGGATGATGGCACAGGGCTCAATGAATTAACTGAACCTGCAGAATAAATATCTGTTTGCCATATGAAATACATATCCTCTAACTATGAAAACAGACCAACACCAAATAAATACATTTATGAAAAATGAGAATTTTCAAGAACTGAGTTTGTGTTTAATGAAAGTGCAGTTTACTTTTTCTCATTTTTGGTTTTCTTGAGTTTCACCAGTTAAAAGTAAATGCAGTAGAACTTGTATAGTGAAAACAGTTCTTTTAAGGTTAATTTCCTTGTGGGAGAAAGCTGGGTCTGCTTACGTATGGTTGATAGGAAAGCCAGGTATAACATCCAAACTGTGAGATTTGAAGGGAAAGAGCAGGATGCTTATCCTAGCACTGCCACGAACTAGTTGTCATCTTGGAAAAGCGGCCACTTTACCTTTCTGGGCCTGAGTTTTCTTATCTGGAAGTTGGGAATGGCAAGGGTGGGGTGCAGTTAATCTCTTTGCTCCAGTCTCACTCCCAAGTTCTATCAGGCAGTATAAGTTTATTCTCATGTCCTTCAATGAATTTGGCCAAACTTCTAGACTAAATGGATCCTTGTAAATGTTTCTTACCTTTCCAGGCCTCTCTGAGAAAGGGTTCTTCCCAGTCTGAAAATCCCTTTGGATTTCTGTCCTTCAGGATCACGTTAAAATGTATTCACTTTCAACAGTTCTGTCACAAGGTTTGCTAAACACTGCAGTGACCTCTCTTTGATCTCAGGAGGACCCGGATCTTATTTTGTTCAGGGCACAGACCTACTCCCTTGGGATTTCTGGATGAACCCCTCTTTACCAGCCCAGAGGGCTCTCTGTGGCTTTACCCTGGATGGAGACTGTCCTTCCACGTCTCCATTCCCTATCTGCCTGTCCTGAACCAGCCCATGAACATCAGGTCTGACTCACCAATCGCTCTTCCACCTTTCTCCTCAGTACTTGATGCTGATTTAGTTGTAAACATCATGAGCATTTAATTTTGCACTTTTTGTCTTCATATTTTATTCTCCACTTTGTATTCATGTAATTATTTCTGAAGGAGTTGAAAATATTTCAGGTACCTCTTTTACTCTTGCTTAGTCTAACTCTCCGCTATTGTCAGTCATCAAACATGATCTTATGGAATACAATTTTTATATCTCTTCAGGCAATCTGTCCTTTTTTAAAAAATCTTTTTTACTTTAGGTTAAATTCTCAGTCAGGGGTGTCAGACTGAGGGGTACATTGATGTGGTTCTTGATCCATTTGGGATACCTTTGTTTTGATTAACAGAATAAACAAGAGGGATCACTTAAGCATGTTATATGCCTTCCTTAAAACCTTAAAATATTTAAGAATTCATTATTTGTATTTAAATATATACACATATATTCCTCCAATCCTGAAATAATTTTGGCAGGGGGGAATATTTTGCAACCTGAGTTATCTTGGGTACTTTTCGGCCCACTTTTACCTACTTTCTACCATTGACTTTTTTTCTATTATTTTAGTTGTTCTTTCTAGCTATACATGACAGTAGAGTATATTTTGACATATTATACATACAGAGAATAAGTGTAACTTGTTCGAATTAGGATCCCATTATTGTGTTTGTATGTGAGGTGGAATGACGTTGGCAGTGTATTCATACATAAGAATAGGAATCATTCTACTGTCTTTTCTATTCCCATTCCCCCTCCCTTACCTTCATTCCCCTTTGTCTAGTCCAGTGAACTTCTCTTCTTCCCCTCCTTTGTTGTGGGTTAGTATCCACATATCAGAGAGAATGTTCAGCCTTTGTGTTTTGGGTTTGCCTTACTTTACTTAGCATGATATTCTCCAGTTTCATCCATTTACCAGCAAATATCATAATTCCATTCTTCTTCATGGCTAAGTAATATTCCATTGTGTATATATACCATGTTTTCTTTGTCCATTTATTGTTGTAGGGCACCTAGGTTGGTTCCATAGATTGGCTATTGTGAACTGAGCTGCTATAAACATTGATGTAGCTGTGTCATTATAGTATGCTGGTTTTAGGTCCTTTGGGTAGACACTGAGGAGGGAGATAATGGGAGGGTCAAATTTGTTCCATTCCAAGTTTTCTAAAGAACTCTGTACTGCTTTCTCTAATGGTTGGACCAATTTGCAGTCCCACCAGCAATATATGAGTGAACCTTTCCCCCACATCCTTGCCAAAATTTATTGTTGCTTGTATTCTTGATAATTGCCATTCTGATTAGGGTGACATGGAATCTCAGAGTAGTTTTGATTTGTTTCTTTAATGTTGAACATTTTTTCATATATTTTTTGATCATTTATATTTCTTCTTCTATAAAGTCCCTGTTCAGTTCCTTAGCCCATTTTATGGATTAAATCATTTGTTTTGGGGCTGTTTTTTGTTTTTTCTTTTTGTTTGTTTTTCAGTGTCAAGTTTTTTCAGTTCTTTGTATATCCTGGAGATGAAGGCTCTATCTGAGGTGCAAGTGATAAAGATTTTCTCCCACTTTGGCCTCCGTTGACTTCTGCCACGAGTCTTCCCACCCTTTCCAGACTCATTCTGGGCTTCCTGCTGCTGTGCCCGAGCATGCTGTAGGCTTCCCTCTAAATTCACGTGACACATGCAGCTAATCTCTCACCATGGGTTTATTGCTGCTTATTACTGCTTAGTCCAAGAGAGTGACGTATTGTCCTGCATGTTCTCCACCTGCCACAATTATATCTTGGAGTCACATGTGTTTCTGTTAGCAGGTTGGGCAGGAAGTGAGCTGCCCATTATGGTCAAGGGGTAGAGTCTCTTTGCTTATCTGAAAGACAGCCTTTTTATTTCACCACCTGCAGCCAGTCCTTCGCTGCTACAGGGTCCTTGCAGGTCTTGCCTAGAAAGCTTTCCCAACCTCAACCAGCAAGACAGGTGGCATGAAACAGGAAGCCACGCCTGTGTAACAAGGTTCCTCTGCACATGTACTTGCGTCAAATGTCTGAATTTCCTCCCTGAAAGAAATAGAAGCTCTCAGAACTGATCTTGCTGCAGATTTAGATGGTGTGTGGTTCCTGACGAGGCTTCGTGTTTATCAATAGGGAGTCTTTAAAGCCTTCAGGATGTGACTGCTTTGGGGAAGCGTTTTTAGTCTGACTGCTCTCTAGACATGTTTGGGGGCTGGCTGATGTTAAGCAGTTCTAATGCGGCACCGTGGAGTGGCAGGTAAGTGGCTTTTATAAGTGTAGTTAACAACAGTGGAGGACAGAAATAGCCGGTGCTTCTCTGTAGCCCCAGAGAAGTGTAGCCTGAAGACACAGATGCCTTTTGATGCGCGTGTTTCGTGAAGGTCTCTCAAAGCAGGCTCCTGGGGGACACGGGAGTGAAAACTGCGCCATCGGGACCCTGATGCACTGGTTCTGGTGGAGTCCCTGGAGCTCCTTTAGCAACAGACTTGTTTGCATGCCGTGAAACTGTGATACGGCTTCGGGCAAATATTGACTCAGTGGGAAGTGTGGGTGTGCACAGCAAGGCCTGCGCCTTCCCTGTGGACTACTTCCTCATGAAGTTCGTTAGTCCCCGAACTCTGGGACAATGTGATAACATGGGAGTGGCAGGGACCATAAATGTCACAAGATTTTGAGCTCAGGCTGCGGTGTGGCGAGTTGTCCATATTTGTGAGACTTGAGTCTCAGAGGAGTTTCCCTGATGAAACTGAGAAGAGTTGGCCAAAAAATCTTAGAGGGAGTCTTTCTTTTCTTTTTTATTTATTTATTTATTTTTGTCTTTTTTCCATATTTTTATTGGTGCATAATAATTGTACATAATGGTGGATTATTACATATTCATTCATATTTATTTATTTTTGAATCTGTTCTAATTAGTTACACATGACAGTAGACTGCATTTTGACACATTGTACACAAATGGAGCACAACTTCTTCCTCTGGCTGAACATGGTGCAGAGTCACACTAGAAGTATAATCATACATGTATATTGGGTAATAATGTCTCTCTTATTCCACTGTCCTTCCCACCCCCATGTCCTCTCCCCTCCCCCCACTCCCCTCTGCATACTCCAAAGTTCCTTCATTCCCCCCTCCATTATGAATTAGCATCCACTTATCAGAGAAAACATTTAGCCTTTGGTTTGAAGGGTTTGACTTACTTCACTTAGCATGATATTCTCCAGCTCCATCCATTTACCTCCAAATGCCATAATTTCAGTCTTCTCTACGGCTGAGTAATATTCCATTGTGTACATACACCATAGTTTCTTTATCCATTCATCTGTTGTAGGGCACCTAGGTTGATTCATAGTAATCACCTAGGTAGATTCACATAGTATTGTGAATCGAATTGCTATAAACATTGATGTGGCTGCGTCACTCTAGTATACTGATTTTAAGTCCTTTGGGTATAAACTGAAGAGTGGGATAACTGGATCAAATGGTGGTTCCATTCCTAGTTTTCTGAGGAATCTGCATACTACTTTCCAGAGTAGTTGCACCAATTTGCAATTCCACCAGCTATGCATGAGTGTACCTTTTCCCCCACATCCTTGCTAACATTTATTGTTGCTTGTATTCTTGATAATTGCCATTCTAATTGGAGTGAGATGAAAAATTAGAGGTTTTGATTTGCATTTCTGTAATCACTAGAGATGATGGACATTTTGTCATATGTTTGATTGATTGTATTTCTTCTTCTGTGAAGTGTCTGTTTGGTTCCTTAGCCAATTTATTGATTGGGTTATTTATTTTTTTTGGTGTGGAGTTCTTTATATATCCTGGAGATTAGTCCTCTATCTAAAGTGCAGATGGTAAAGATTTTCTCCCATTCTGCAGGCTCTCTCTTGATGCTATTGATTGTTTCCTTTTCTGAGAAGGTTTTTAGTTTGAGTCCTTCCTATTTATTGATTCTTGATTTTACTTCCTGCACTTTGGACGTCTGGTTAAGGAAGTGAGTTTCTAAGCCTACACGGTGGAGATGTGGTCCTACTTTTTCTTTTATTAGGTGCAGGGTCTCTGTTCTAGTGCCTAAGTCTTTAATCCACTTTGAGTTGATTTTTGTGCAGGATGAGAGGGAGAGGTTTAATTTCATTTTGCTACAAATGAACTTCCAATTTTCTCAGCACCATTTGTTGAATAGGCTCTCTTTTCTCAAGTCTTTCTAAGGACTCCTTTAGTTTTAAAATCTCTAATTAGTATTTCTAAATGTCCATTTTACTTGCCCATTTAACCACAGCTGGGAAATATTGATTTATAAAGGAACAAATATATTCTAGGTCTTTCCATAACACAGATGATTGTTCACGTTTTAGAGTGTTTCCTTGTAGCCTTTTTTCTAAATAGATGTTTTTAAGAACTGGTAAAAGAGAGTACATACATACATCTCAAAACTTGAATCACATGTACATTTTTATAAAATGATTTCTGTTTCACTTAGCATTGTACATTGCTTGTCGTCTGAGGGGCGCTTGGAGTTCTTACCCAAACGCAGATTCTCTTGGTCTTTTCTGCAGTGTTTCTGAGTTCTCCATTTTGGGAACAACATTACAAGCACCCTCCAAAGTAAACACCCGTGGCTCATGAACATCCCATGAGTGCAAACAGCCAGCCCATGCTGTCCAGTACCCACGCACAGACTCCCACTACCAGGGACTACAGTGGAGGGTAGTGGACCACCTTTAAGTAATGGCATTGGCTCATGACCTGACACTGTCAGATGCGCTCCACATACAGGGTTAATTTGTTTGTGCACAACCAGGTGAGGTGGGGCTGGCTCTGGGCCCAGGGATGCATCGGAAAAGTGGGGAACCAGTACTTTTCTTTCGTGCCCTTCCCCTAGTATGCCCCACCTCTCGCCCCTTTCCTGACATTTCTCTTCTCCTTCTCCCCTGGTTTTCTCCTTCCCCTCTGTTCTTGTCACAAATCATTAACTGAAAGACTTTGGTGGAAGGAAGGGGCAGGGCTGGTTGTCATGACCCTGCTCATAAGACATTTATGTTCCCTCAGTTTTCAAGTCAGTGAGTTTCAGAGTCAGAAGATAATCTTAGCTAAGGTTTGAAGAATAAGTGAAGTTGAAATGCTATTGAATTTGTAAAAGGTTTTTTTTTGTTATTGTTGTTTTTTTGTTTTTTTGTTTTTTTTTTTGGTAGGATTTTCTGTTTGTTTGCATGTGGTTTCAGTGACTTTAATGGTTAGATTGGTTTTGGTGGGCTTTCTTGGAACTCAAATGCCAGAGAACCTGTAATAGGAAATACTATGTTTAGTGGTAATTTTTACTACATCACTATATGCGTAGTAAGGTCACTTCTAGTTCTAAAATTCCATGATTTATAGCATTGTTTCTATGGAAAAACACATTCCAAGTTCCAAACTGCTGAGTTTTGGACTCTAACTCCTTTGAGACTTGGAACTACCCATATCGTCTTTACTATCTTTAAATATGTAGGTAGGTGTATGTCATTGGCTTTAAATATGCAGGTAGGTGTATGTCATTGGCTTTTTATTTGTAAATAGCGGTAACAAAAGTAACTATTGTATGAGTGATTACGAAGTGTCAGATACTGTCATAAGAGCCTTCATATATTCGATTGTTCTCCTGCTCACAGTGATTCTTTGAAATAGGCATTAATATCTGCATTTTACAGATGAGGAACCTGAGGCTTACCAGAGACAAGAGGTAACCACAGACCCGTCTGAACCCCTTCTTGCAGCCTTTCTTTGGTGTCTGATACCTCCCAACCACATGCTAGTGAGTCTTTCCTCTTTTTGCTTCCTCCCCAAGGATCTTTTCACAAGAGAGATGAAAGTTGATTCTTTTAAAAGCATCTATTTTAAAATCAGTACTATTCCCACCAAGAGACCCAAAACCTCAATTCCCTTTGATCACATCAAATACCATGATGCTTCCCTGTTGCTTTTTGGTAGTAGTGAATGACAGTGGGCATGGTCTCAGGAACTTGCACAAAGAGTGGCTTTTAGGAAAATATTTTATACAAAATAACACCACAGTGTTCAACTACAAAATTCAAATGAACATACCAAAAAATGGTTTGTGAAGGATAGAATGCAGTCATCTACAGAGATGGATAGCCCATATCTTTCTCTTTTAACATAGTTACTTGGAGTGTTCACATAAATCTGACTTCACACATGGGCCAGGAATGTTCATTTGATCATTCACTCATCATCGATGAAACTTTTAATGGGCCCTTGTCTGTAGGTCCAGTTTCTGTAGGTCCAGGGGATACAAAAGCAGATGAGACAAAGGAGCTCAGAACCTACTGACTGCAGGCCTAGGAACTTCATAAACAGTTTTTAAATAGCTCACATAGCAGGATGTCTTTTTAAATTATCTTGATTTGAACTGATTGCCCATAGAAACAATACATATGTTTGAGGGAAAATCCCTTTCAAATAGAATAGATTTGATAAGCGATATTTCCAATAGCATAAAGACTCTTCCAGCATGTGTTGATTTGCTAAAACTAATTTTAGCAAATGAAGTGGGCACTGTTGACCTTGGTGCATTTGCTTGACCAAAGTGCCAGTTCATTGAAGGTGAATTCCATTTCATATTTTATAACCCTGCACTTCAAGACTTACTTAATAAACCTGTAAACCCAGTGGTTGGGGAGGCTGAGGCAGGAGGATCACAAGTTCAAAACCAGCCTCAGCAATTAAGCGAGGCCCTAAGCAATTTAGCAAGACACTGTCTCAAATTAAAATATAAAAAGGGCTGGGGATGTGGCTCAGCGGTTAAGTGCCCCCAGGTCAATCTGTTATACACACACACACACACACACACACACACACACACACACACACAGACCCCAAAAAAGAAAAAAAAAGATTTGCTTGATAAGAAAAAGGGAGAATGAATGGATGGCGATAAAGAGGCTGCCAACCTGTGATGGTTACTTCTTGGGTTTCGTTCTGAGCATGTATTGAAACTATAGGCACCTCCAGTGGGGCTCAATGGCAGTCCCACCAGGTCTTCCTGTGTGACATCTGAGGGGAGGACTCGTAAGGCTTAAAGTTGGTAACTTGGCCAGAGCCTTGTTTTAGTGAGCTTTTCGTTGCTGTGACTAAATGATCTGACCAGCACAATTATAGAGGAGGAAAGGTTTATTTGAGGGCTCACAGTTGCAGAGGTCTTACTCCATAGAAGGCTGGCTCCATTCCTCAGGGCTTGAGGTGAAGCAGAACGTCATGGCAGAAGAGCGTGGCAGAGGGAAGCAGCTCTCATTATCAGCAAGCAGGTGGGGGCGGGGGGGGAGAGAAAATGCGACTCCACTCTCCAGATACAAAATATATACCCCAAAACCACACCCCAATTCCAGTCTCCTCCAGTCACCCTACCACTTCAATTAATCCCATCCGGGATTAATTCACTGATTAGGTTAAGACTCTTACAACCCAATCACTTCTCCTCTGAACCTTCCTACATTGCTCACATGTGAGCTTTTGGGGGACACCTCACATCCAAACCATAACTAGCCTGTTTTGGGAGAGCTTCAGAGCTGAGTTTGGTGGTAGCTCCTGGTGGCAAGGATCCTTTCTGGAACCACATTTGTCTTCCTGGAAGAAGGGGAAGGTGCAGAAATGAGACCTGCTGATGTAGACAGGAGGTATAGCTTCAGTTGCTACAGCTGCTGCAGGCTTTGCCTGGTGCAGCAAAGGCTGGGCAGTGTCAAAAGGTGAACCCGGAAGCTACCATGATCTCAGTGTTCAGAGAGGGCACAATGAACCTCAGTTTTGGAAAGTGTGTTTTCCATAAGATATGCTACCACAAAGAGGTCAAAAGGGTAATCTGCCTCCTGCCTCCAACAAATATATTTCAGGGGGTACCAGAAAAACCAGTTTTCTGTAGTTTCCCACACTTCCATTAAAATGTATTCAGTGGAAAAATGTATCTTGCCTCTGGATGAAAAATAGAAATAAAAAGCCCCCCTTCAGTTTGCTAGAATCTTAAAATATCTGTATCACGTAATACTCAATTCCATCCATGTTTACAATTGCTCCTTCCTCCTACTCCAGCCTGTTGCAAGAAGGGGCTGTGGTTGGATGCTTTCCTGGTAACTCAATCATTTTTACTTCAGGGTTAGACTTGGGTTATGGGGCAGGAGGGGAAAGGAACATCTCAAAATTTTTACCCGGCAGGTATTAGCATAGGAGAGTTGTGGGTGTCTAGAGCCGATCCTTTCTCCCATGGAAATTTTTTTGTGAGTTCTTTAGAGATATCCACTCACCCTGTCTCTGGGGACCTCTTACCCCCCATTTCCCTGGTGTGGCTGCTCAACTCTCTTCAGCCTCATTGCAAACTCCTTTTTCAGTCTCTAGGAAGCCCACTGGTCCATTTGTACTCTTCTGTCCTGGGTTCAGGTTGCTGTCCAGGTGGCCCTTGTTGGGCAGAGCCTCATACAGCCCCAGACATGTAATTTACCATATGGTCTGTGGGTGATGCACTGGAGGAATGCAGGCGGAGCCTAGTACAGTTGGGGTTCCCTTGAGTCATTCACCATTCCACCTCCAGGCAGAAGTCTCTAACAGGGTCACAGAGCTTTCCATATTCTTAAGACTCTTACTTTCCGGATGATCCTGTGGAGGCCGCTCCCTAGGCCAAAAGGGGGAGTACAGGTTCCCTTAGTCCTTTACTCTAGGACTAGTCTGCAGCCCACTTACTTGGAACAGTCTCTCCTCCTAGTCACCAACATCCTGACCCAGCTGTGCCATTACTGCCCAGTGAGAAAGGTTGGGGACCACATTCTTTGAAGCACTGCAACTAGACCTGGTACGTCCCTTTGGAATCTGGTTCCTAGTACATCTTAATGGCTTACTTGGCATCCCATTTTAATTTTCTCTAAGACTTTTTTAGGGACGCAACAGTGCTTGTCATATCCTCTGCTCTTGGGGATTCACAAAATGCACAGCATTTACTCCAGCCTCTTCCTCGGACTCCTTCCTGCTCCGGGGTTTGACTCTGCCTGCATCTTCCACCTGGGACGCTCAGCTCCCTGCCCTCTTCCTGTCTTTGTGTCACTTCAGGATTCTCAACTGTTGCCTCCCCCTAAGATACTTCTTTGCTGCCCAGCTAAGTAGATGTCCCTTTCATTTTCCATCACTGTGTTCTCCTTATTTCCTTCACTGAATGTATTATAGATGATGAAGTTTCCAAATAAGTCATACAAACTATTTGCTATCTTTTTCACCAAATGGGAAGTCCCACAAAGGAAATGTCTGCGTCTCTTTTGTTGAGTAATGTACACTCAATCAGTGCTCACTAAATATTGGTTGAATAAGTATACAGAAGGGTTTGTTTAAACCATCTTTCCCCAAATACATCTCTTCTTTTTTTAAATTTTCATTCCAGCAGTTTATTTTTATGTAAAATATTTTTAAATTTATTTATTTTGATTCATTGTAAACAAATGGGGTATGACATCTCTTCTTTTGTATTAACCCTTAACATCTGGAGTCTTGATTATCTGAGATACACAGGAAGTGCTGATATGATACGAGGCTTAAGTTTTGCTGTATTTTTCTGTGCTTTATTCTCTCCTCCTTTTCTCTTCTCCTCTCTGGCCATGTCTTTCTCACTCACTGTCACTCTCTTCTGTTAAGAAGTTTGAGACAAAAAGAGTGTCGTTTCCACCCCATGCTACTGATGGTCACATGGAGGAGATGGTAGGTGTGAGATCACACAGTGTTTAATGGCAAGCACGACTTAGAGCTCAGCATCTCTCCCTAGGTCTTGTCAAGACTCTGCCTCCCCTCCGGTCCCTCTTATCCAGCTGGCCCCTGACCTTGCAGCAAGGCTGTGGCCTGGCTTCCTGTTTCCACACTCCTCCAAGGTGACTATGGCCCAACCTTGGCCTGGAATGGAAAGACCAGTTCCCAGGCCTGAACCTACCTTGTGTGGTATAGGGTAAGAATTTTTCTTGGAGGCTCAGTTCTGTGGAAGCAGTGTATTTACTGGTAGCAAATTCCCATAGTTGTGGGATCTTCCCTTTCCTACCCACTTCCTGCCCTAGGCCCACACAGTTGGGGATTTGTGAGCCACGGGCAGTCTTCCTCCCAGGAAGAAGAAGAGGCTGGATTTTGAAGGAAGGAATAGTGCTGGGGCCTTCTGCACAGGCTGCCCTTACCCCAGCCAGCAGTCAGACTACTTCACATTCTTCCCTGGACAAGGTTCACTTCACATAAGGGTCCTTGGGACAGTCCAGACTCCCAGAGGTGACAGCCTGGGTGGACTTAGTTCAGGAGGAAAAGGCTTATCTCACATGCACACATTCTTCTGGTGTGTCCTATCTGGTTATTATCACATTGAAACTGCAGCTGTCATTGTTGGTCGCTTAATTACTGCCTATTGATTGTAAAATAATAGACCACCAATTTCGTGAGTTAGTTATTACTGCCGTGTTGTTTTAAAGTGTACATTGTAACGCAGCAATGTTTTACTTTATGCTGTCATTTTGATGAGTATCATTAGTTACCTAAATAATAATCTTGCATTTGAAATATGCTTCTGCATTAATATAGCACTTTCATTTTATTATCTGGGTTGGTTGTAAGAAAATGCAAGTATGCAACTAGCTTTAGGAGACTGCCAGGTAAAATTTTTATCCTTGGTATTACTTTACTAGAAATGGTGGCACAGTGTGACTATTTTTACAGCAAGTATTCATTACTTTAGTAACAAAAATTAAAAGTGAATTTTTAAATGGTATGATTTGGTCTTCCTTAAGCCTTCTTGTCAAAATCCAAAAAAGTAAGGTATGTCATTGGGATTTTAATTGGAATTGCATTGAATCTGTATAGCCCTTTAGGGAGTATGGCCATTTTGACAATATTAATTCTGCCTATCCAAGAACATGGGAGATCTTTCCATCTTCTCAGGTTTTCTTTAATTTCTTTCTTTAGTGTTCTGTAGTTCTCGTTGTAGAGGTCTTTCACCTCTTCTGTTAGATTGATTCCCAAGTATTTTATTTTTTTCGAGGCTATTGTGAATGGGGTAGTTTTCCTAACTTCTCTTTCTGAAGATTTATCACTTATGTATAAAAATGCATTAGAGTTATGAGCATTGATCTTGTAACCTGCTACTTTACTGAATTCACTTATGAGTTCTAAAAGTTTTCTGGTGGAATTTCCCGTTTCCTCTAAATATATAATCATGTAATCAGCGAACAGGGATAGTTTGAGTTCTTCTTTTCCTATTCATATCCCTTTAATTTCTTTGGTTTGTCTAATTGCTCTGGCTAGAGTCTCAAGAACGATGTTGAATAGAAGTGGTGAAAGAGGGCATCCCTGCCTTGTTCCAGTTTTTAGGGGGAATGCTTTCAGTTTTTCACCATTTAGAATGATATTAGCCATGGGCTTAGCATAGATGTCCTTTACAATGTTAAGGAATGTTCCCACTATCCCTATTTTTTCTAGCGTTTCGAGCATGAAGGGGTGCTGTATTTTATCAAATGCTTTTTCTGCATCTATCGAAATAATCATGTGATTCTTGACTTTAAGTCTGTTGATATGGTGAATGACATTTATTGATTTCCGGATGTTGAACCAACCTTGCATCCCTGGGATAAAACCCACTTGATCATGGTGCACTATCTTTTTAATATATTTTTGTATGCCTTTACTCCATGTACAAACAGAGAAACAACATGTATCCCATTTGTTTACAATAAAAATAAATTTAAAGAAAAAGAAAGTCAGACATAAGGGAAAAAAAAAATCCAAAAAAGTGAAACACGAGAAGACAGATTCTGTCCCAGCTCATACAAAATAAATCATATTATCTTGACTAGGAATCAGTACTCTAGAATTAACCAGAATGTGGTTTAATGCTGCATTGTAAAGACATGGGGTTTCTAACCCAGAGTTTGGTTAACACAGAGGCCCATATTATTTACTTTTATTCAGGTAAAATTCACAGAACATAATTTTATCTGTTTTCTTCTTGTTGTTATTTTGTTTTTCATACTGGGGATTGAACCCAGGGGCACTTTTCCACTCTGCTACATCCCCAGCCCTTTCTATTTTTCATTATGAGACAGGATCTCACTGAGTTGCTGGGACCTCCCTAAGTTGCTGAGGCTGGCCTCAAATTTGCAATCCTCCTGCCTCAGCCTCTCAAGTCACTGTGATTACAGGGACAGAAAAGAGGAAGTCGTTACTTTTATCTAGATCCAAGACATTTTTACTGCTCTAAAATAAAACCCCATACTCACTAAGTAGTCACTCTTCATTCCCTGCTCCCTATAGCCCTAGGCAACCATTAATCTGTTTCTTGTTTCTGTGTACTTTACTCTTCCAGAGATTTCATATACATGGAATCATACGATATGTGTCCTCTTGTGTCTGGCATCTTTCACTTAGCATGATGTTTTCAGGGTCCATCCACATTATAGCATGTATCAGTACTTTATTTCTTTTGATGACTGAATACCCAATATTTTTAGTATCAAAACATTTGGGAGGTGACTTTGAAAACTCCAGCACCCACCCACACACAGGCCCACTAGACCCACCCCTCCATGGGTGCTAACCTCCTCTCGCAGCAAGCGCGAGATTGTAGTTCCTGAAACAGGGTAAATGCTATAGGAACACATGCCGTTAGAGCTGTAATTTGTTGCATGTTACTTAAAACTCAAGAAAAGGGCTGTAGGCAGTGGCCTGCAAGTATTGCAGGTAATTCTTCATATGCCAGGCACCTCCTGGGAGAACAACAAATGTTCACTAAATGATGTAAAGAAAACAATGGATCACCAAAAATATTCTCAAGACCCTTGCAGCATAGAAGTTTGTTTTGGCATGAATTTTCCAAGCAGTGTTTGCAACACCTTGTTTTCCTTGCAGTCATCCCCACTCAGGTTGGGACCTGCTGGTATAAGATCTTTTCTCTAGCCTTGTGAGTGTTGTGGGCTAAGGGAAAGACAGTTTTGGAGGTGGACAGAGCTGAGTTCAAATCCCACCTCTACCAGTTGTTAGCCATTTTTCCTTGGGCACATAACTTTTTAAGTTTCCTCATAAGTAAAATGGGAATGTCTACTTATTTCCCAAAGATACCCCACCCTAATTCCTGGAACCTGCAGATGTTATTTTATTTGGAAAAAGGGTCTCTGCAGATGTAATTAAAGATTTCAAGATGAAGAGATTGTCCTGGATTATTCTGGTAGGCTCTGGATGTCATTGTCACTGTCCTAGTAAGAGAAAGGCAGAGGGAGCAGCTGCACAGATACACAGAGAAGAGAAGGCAATGTGAAGATGGAGAGATTGCAGCGCTGTGACCTCAGGCCAACAAGTGCCAAAGCTGGCAGAAAACAGGCTGGCAAGTTTCCAGAGGGAGCATGGCCTTCTAGTACCTCAATTTCAGCCCATGCTAGGTTTGGACTTATAACCTCCAGAACTGTAAAAGAATATATTCCTGTAGTTTTAAGCCATCAGAAGAATTGTTTGTTACATCAGCCACAGGAAACTAATACTTCTTTTGCAAGGTAACTTCTGACTACCTAAAACTATTACATTATAGTTTATTTTCCTCTCTTATATCCTGTATCAAAGATGGCATTTCTCAAACTTTGAGAATAGTGGTTTTACCTCTAGATCCTTGGCACTAGTGACATCTTGGGCTAGATGATTCTTTGTTCTGGAGCTGTCCTCTGCATGGTGATGTTTAGCAGCATTCCACTAGATGCAATAGTGCCGTCCCCTCAGTTGTAACAACCCAAAATGTCTCCAAACATTGCCAGGTACCAACAATGGGTCAAAAATCACTCCCTGTTGAGAATCACTAGCCTAGAGGACAGTTCCTGGGTTTGTCCCAATTCCATCTTTAATTGGGAAGGTGAGACAACCTCTCTGAACCTCAGTTCATTATCTAGAAAATGGTGGTAGTACCTATATCACAGGGTGTGATAAGGATACACAAATGATGTGAAGGCCTCAGAACAGCACCTGATCCCCTAGTCAAGTATTAAATAAGTGACAGTTATTGACCCATGATCTGTCACTAGTTTGTCATGCTATTTTCTATAGTTTCCACTATAGAATTAACAGGCACTTAAATGTTTTCCAAGTAGCAGTTTCTATTGTAAAGATGGGCATATGGTTTGAAGTTACACATCCTTCCCGCACTGCCCTCCCTCCCAGCCCATCGCTCTCCAATGTTGTGCCTACGTGTTGAGGCATCATGGCTCAAGTTATGTGCACCAATCGCCTGTCAGTCATACTCACTCACTGAACTCTTTATATAATGCCCTGGATAAACTGTAACAACAAGCAAAACCCCTTCCATCTGTCAGTGATATTTCTATTATTCCATAATTACAGCTTTCTCCTCAGTGACGGAGCTGTTGAATTCGCATAGGGATGTGTCACTGTCTCCATTCAAATGTGTGAAATATTTAGCAGCGTTTAGCAGTTTTCAGTGAAATGTTAGAAAGTGTTTTGAATAGATACCATCCTTTACTTTTGTAAGGAAGGGGAATGTGCTCCAATCATGGTCTAGGCCATTGTGTCTAAACACTGGGGACAGAGCCATGAATAAAACAAAGATCCCTGGTCTCAATGAGTTTGCGTTCCAGCACACAATTATACTAATATGCACAATGTATTTGTCAATGGCATGGTATGTTAGATGGTGATAGACTATGGAAAAACAATAATCTAGAGCGAGTAGGTTGGGGTTGCTAAAGGTGACAGTAGATGTAAGTTGTGGTATTAAGCAGGATGGGAAAACTTTTAAATATTCTTGTTTAGATAAATGGAAATATCTTTGAGTGGGTTGAAACCAGTGTAAGTTAAAGCACCTCTGCTTATGACTAGCAGTTGGAATAACTGAGCCTTTCAAAGATGGAAAACGTTTTGCTTCTTCCCCACCAGAACTGCCTGGCAGTGCCTTTCAAAGCTAAGCCGTGTGGCTTTGGTTTATCCTAGCTGCCGTGGGAATTCTTCATAGAAATGGTTCAGGGATCATTATTAGCAATGCAGTCTCAGGGAAGACGTATGCCTAGTAGGTAAGAGAAAAGATTTTTGCGTCAAACAAACCTCCTTTTTAATTCTGGTGTGCCACTTGTAAAATGAATGATTTGGGGATGTCATTTAATCTAAGCCCTAGTATCTTTATAACCATTATAAGGATTAAATGAAATTACATAGTGAAAGCAAGTAGACTTGTGTCAAGGGCGTCATAAACCCTCAGAAATTGTTGGTATTTGTAATTTTGTGATTGCATAAAAGAATATTTCTAAGGTATTATGCAAATATTCATAGACATTGTGACCTTTTTGTAAAGTGTACCTGTAATTATCAGTTTCAAATATGCAAACACTTCTCTAGTAAATCCTGCCAAATGGATGTCTTCAAAGAGAAACTGTCAACTGACTTGTTGTGAGCTTGGGCTTTGGACACATTTTGAATATTCCCTGTGAACTTGCACAAAGGGACACTGAAATGGAGAGACTGAAATTGAGGCAGTGAGTGATTCAGGTAATGAAAGACCAGCTATTTTTAAAATGTGATTAATTAGTTCTTGGGGATGATTCCATAGATGGACTTTTCCAGGTAATGATATGGCTCTTTACTTTGTGGATGAAGACTTCTATAGATAAATGGTGCTGGAATAGAATGGGTTACCCCATTATGGGGGCTTCCTTGGTAAATGGTCAAAGTCAAGGCCAGAATGTACTGACCTGGAATGCATTGCTGCACTGCAGGAAAAGTGAGAGAACTAGAACTGGTGGTCATACAATATTGTGAACATATTAAATGTTCCCTTTAAAATATTTGGTTTTATGCTTTGTAAATTATACCTTGATTTTTTTTTTTAAGAAAATGAATATCTGACAGTGCCAGGACTCAAGCCCAGATTCCTTGTTTTCCTATCTAATCTTCAAAAGAGTTATTGGAGAATAGGATGGTCCTTTGTGGTACTTTATACATGTGCTAACTTTATACATGTGCTAAAAGTTTAACTTTAACTTTATACATGTGCTAAAAGTTTAATAATTTCAGAATGTCCACTACTTCTATGCCTGTGCACTTATTTGTAAAATTTAGTTCTTTCTGTTCTAAAATTTTATGGTGTTATATTGATTATACAAATAGAGATCCAAGCTATGTCCCCACAGTAGATACCCAATAAATGTTTGCTGAATTGGATGTATGTTGTTTCCTGAGTTGCCTGTAGCTTTAAAATGGTACCTGTTAATGGAAAGCTAAACCTATACAGTGTTAGAGATTTTCAAGTTCAGTTTTCTCTAAGATGAGCATCCAAGTCTCAGAGAACTTTAGTCATTTGTGTAGCTAGTACAAGACTATTAACATTTTAACTTAACATTTGTGAAAATGTCCATTCAGCCATAGTCATTGGAATATCATTTGATTTTCTTTTTTTTTTCCTGATCTTTTCTTTCTTTTTTTAAAATCCAGATGACCTATAGAAAAGTCATGTTTCTAGGAACCCACAAGACCCAGGTTTCATCCCCTCTTTTGCCAGTGACTATCAGTTTGTGTTTAGCCAGTTCACTGGGTTTCTCTTATCTATCAAATTTGAAGAACAGTACTTTCCTTATCCTGTAAGGACCAGGGCCCAGACTAGATGTGCTTTTGGGGCTCCTTTTGAATCTACTTTCTGATTTACTGCTTAGCTGGTGGTTTTGTCTGGAACTGACCTAAAACTGAGGGGCTACGGCAGGTTCTGCTTATCAATCTCAACTGTGCTTCATGCTGTTTTCTTGATGGTGATTAAGAAAAGACCCAGGAGGAACAGATTGCTATCAGCAGATAGAAACAGTCATATCTGGAATGCAGAGAAGGGTTCTGTTGTATTTTAAGTTCTGTATAATAAAGTGTGGTTGGTTGAGACTAGAAAGTTCAAAGGAAAGTTTGAGAAACAGGATCGACAGCAGCGGAACATAGAAATGAGGGCAGCAACTGTGTCCAAAACAACCAAGGTAGGTTTTTGGTTTTGTAAAAATAAAGGAGAGACCAAACATTTTAAAAAGGAGGATTCACCTAGAGAAAAAAGACAGAATGAGAAGAGATGAGAAAAGAAAGGGGTATTAAAGATTTAGCAAAAAATAAAGTTCAATAACTGAGCTTCCTGGTTAATGCCAGTGAATCCTAGAATCTGTAGTTTTCCATTTCTTCTCTTCATACTCTTCCCTCATGAGAATCAGCTGTGAATACTTTGCCTAAAAATTATATATTTATTGGCATGAAAAGAATACATTTCTCATTGTAGAAAGTTTAGAAAATATACGTGATAAAAGAAGATTCAAAAGTCTGATGAGCCAACTATTCACAGTAACCAGTTTCAACCATTTTGGTATGTATCCTTCAGTCTTTTCTGTTTGCATTTACTTGCAGATTTTCTTAAAAATGGAATTATAGAGGCATGCTGTGTCAGAATCTGACCTTTAAACACAAGATAGTATGAATATTTTTCTGTCTCTAGTGTTCTGTAACATTTTTAATGGTTGTATTTTAAGTAATTAGCATAATGTAAGCAAATTAAATCTGTTGGAAACCTGTTAATCATTAAATATACATATGCTTTAAATATCCATAGTCATTTCCTTTGGGCAAATTATTAGAAACACAATTATTAGAACAGTAGGGTTGTAAAATGTTAGAGTACTTGATGTGCATTGCTAAATTTCTCTCTTAAAATGATATTTATGTAGATTTAGACCAGGAGTGGGACTGTTCAGTACATTGCTTGCTGGAAAACATTGCATGTGATCACTTTTTAAAAATGTTTGACACATTGATATTGAAAACATCATTAACATGTTTTAATTTGCACATATTTAATTTTAGGTACATTTGAATGTTTTGGCTATTTGTAGGGTTTTTCTTGCAGATCGCTAATGTGTTCATTGGAAATCCATAATTTATTGGGCGTAAAATTATCATCTTTACATTTAAACTTCAACATGTCATTTAATTCAAGTTTTCTTTTAGGTTCCATTGTGAAGTTATGACTTTATGGTGGTTCTGAATACGTCTCTTTAAATGTACTCAATTGTTTAGTATCTTTCTTTCCTTTAAGAATATAAAGTTTATCCCATTATGTTTTCCAGCCAGTTATTTCTGGAAATAAGGAAAACTTGATTTTCATACAGTGACTCATCTTTTTCCCAAGTGGTTCTACTGAATTTTGTCAGTGAAATTTCATAGTATTTCCAAATAATTTTATCTTTCAGTTTCCATTATTTATAATTTTAGGTCATACATGAACTGTGGTTCTCTTTCTATAGTACTTTAGCAATGTTGGTCTGTTTTTTCTTACGTTAGGTATTTATAATAGCATATTACTTATGTGTGACCTTTTTGTAAAACAGTTCAGCCCTGTGAATATGCAATTCTGTTTGCCTGGAGCTCTTTGACTAAAAAATGACATACCAACCTAATAAATAAATATGTTTTATTGCAGACTGTAGGCAATTTGTGCCTCTCTGTCTGAATTGCTGAACTTGAAAGATCTCTAAGAAGGAATTTGAGAAGTTAGAAAGTGGATCAGAATTTCATGTAACTTGTGAAGGCTTAATTTCTCACAGATATTTACCAAGACCTTAGATGTACAGTATAATTGAATGGTTGAAGTTTGCACTCATACTTTAAAAGAGAAATTAGTTTTTTGTTTCATTGTTCTACTTTGGTGACTACTTTCCCAAATAATTCAGTTTTGTTTTCAGTACTGATCCTATGTTTTGGGTTAGCAGCGTGGGTACTTTGAAAGTATAGTTATGAGTATATTGCAAAGTATATTTGGTGCTAATGTCCAATGAGGATACTAATTCAAAAATATTTTCAGGTACTTTCTTAGATATGGATGTTTCTTGATTTTTATGCTTCCTCATAAAAAAATGATTAAGTTGCCCTATATTTTATGTAATATAAGATTCCCCCCTTAAAAGGTAGAAAATATTGAAAAGTATAAGGAATGTAACCCTACCAAGAGAGAGAGAACCACTACTGGCATTTACCATTGTTTTTCCCATGTCGGGATAATTGCTGTCACACTACATATACAGGTATGTATGCTATCATTCAAACATTATAATCACATTTCCCTAGATGTGAAACATGTAAATGAGAAAACCGGACTGTTGAGCTTTAGGAATGCAGAGTGAGAGGTGATCTGTGCAGGCTTATGTGTGGCCAGTCCTGAGGATGGACCCCAGGATGACTTCAGCACAGTCCATTCATAGTCCTCAATCACTGACCCATGTGTCCTTAGAAAGTCTAAAGAGCAGAGCTGAGATCATTCTTCTTGACCCCTGGAAGCTTAAGGTCACCCGAACAAAATAATCCTTTTCTCTGAGCAACTGGGTGGCCTCTGAAAGCTGGCCTTATTCTCTAAGCTGCAGTGTAGACTTTGCCTTAACCTCTTTGATCACTCATGTGACACTGATTACAGAGTATGGACAGTGTGGACTCACTCCTGTCATGCACATAGAATAGCATGAAGAGAGGTTGGATAGATTGTCCTACGCCTAACACTAAATTCTAGGAATTTTTTTTTTGGGGGGGGGGCCTCTGGACATGTGATATTTTACATAAAAACTTTAAAGACCCCTGTTTGACAGATCAGCATGTTTCCCTCCACTGTATAATATTAATTTTTGGAAACTCATAAATAATCCATTTCCAGATACCAAAGCCGAAAAAAAAAAAAAAAAAAAAAAGGCAGGGGGGAAGCTTAAATTAGAAATTTAATGTGAAGAGTTTGTGAATTCCGTGTATTCTCATTTTGTCAGCTTGACACATTTGTGGAAAAAATAGATATCTAAAAATGTATAGTGGCAGCTCTGCAGTCTGTGTATTCATTCTCAGTTTACAGTTTTGGTTTTATAAGGTCATCTATAAATTAAAAGCCAACCAACAAGCAAAGGAAATACCAAGAAAAGTAATTTTAACATCTTTTTGTCATGATCATTTTTGTATTGAATTGGTTAAAAACAAAATCAGAAAAGAATTTTCTTTTATCTTTGACCTTGCTATAGTTTGAGGAGTCTGATAATGTGTACATGTTTCCTCCTCCTGTCAACATGTTCTGCCTGTAATTTCTTCTTTGCATCAAATAGCCTGTATTTTGGGCTGTGTTTCCATTTTCTAGAATTTCAGTTAAAATACATGTGTGTCTCAATCTGTTCCTTTAGAACAGCACTATCCAATAGAAATATGACAGCCATATATATAATTTGAAATTTTATAGAATCCACATTTAAAAAATAAGAAGGTAAAACTCATATTAATGCCAGGTTTTAGCATGTCAAAATATAATTTAACAATTGGTGTAAAAATTAATTTAACTTGTCAAAAATATAATTTAACAATTGGTGTAATAATGATATATTTGATATTTAGATTAACTCCTCCAAATCTAGTATATTTTCATACTTTTAGGGCATATCAATTTAGATACATTTTCATCAGAAATGCTTCATCTGTACTTTAGGCTTCATAAACTTCACAGTTGAAAAAAATGCACACAGGGCTGGGGGTGTAGTTCAATGGTACAGCACTTGCCTAGCATCTGTACAGACCTGAGTTTAATCCCAGCACTTAAAAAAAAAAAAAGAAGTATAGCCTCACATTCATTCCCAGATTGTTCCAACATAGTTAGAACTTTCCTAAGACCAGAAGTAAGCATCATTTAATTTTTTAATTAAAATTTAAAATTCACCATGTTGGTTGCATACATTATTTGCTAAATAGCCACATGAAGCTGGTAGCAGAACTATTTGGTAGCACATCTCTAGAATTTTTACTTCCTCTCTAACATCACATCTGTGACAGGGAAAGGGGGCTTAAGAGAAAAAAATTCACTGACCAAGAGGGCAAAATTCAAAGATAAAAAAATTTCAAATGTAACTTCATTAAACTTAGCTATGGTTTATCCTGAGTAAAGGGAACTAGGAGGCTTCATTGGTAAGAAAGGCATTGGAATATGTGAGTTTCTCCCTCTTTCTTTCTCAGAGAATGGGTAGTGGAGAATGGTCATTCTAGATCTATAGTTATATTCCTGTCCTCTTTTATAAATTCTTCAATATGACTTTCTAATGCTACTCTGTCCAATAGAGTAACCTGTGGCCACAAGTGAATATTAAACCCTTAAAGACTGGCTATGTAATTAACATTTTACTTTTCTTTCATTTAAATTTAAAAATGGATACTCAGTTTAGTTATTGGAAAGCATTTACATATGTTTGGAGCAACTGAGTATGAGTCTACTTTTTCAACTGCAAATTTTATGAAACCCAAATATTGGCAAGAGATTCCATTTCCAGATAAGATGAAGTAACACACTTTACCCTCACCCTCCTACTGACTGCAACTATAAAACCTGGCCAGAATACATGGAGCAGCTCTTTGAGGACTGTGAAAGTAAATAGTGGCAGGGAGATTCAGGAATTAGAAGTCCCACAAAATTGGAAAAGGAAGGATAAATCTGGTCCCTGTTACTTCATCATCCCTGGGAAGTCTCTACCATGGAAGGCTTTGAAGACTGAATGTAGAAGATTGGAACTACAGCCCAGACCAAAAAAAAAAAAAAAAAGGTTTAAAGCTTGCAGCCTGACTCTAATCAGGACAATTGCCTGCTAAAACAAAAATAGCAAAATTCTCAGTAAGATTTAAATAAGACAGAGTGTCATAACATAGATGCAAATGTCTGGTATACAACCCAGAGTTACTTGGCATATGAATAACCAGGAAGACAGTTTGTGTTGGGGAAAAGTAATCAACAGAAGCCAATACTAAGATGGCACAGATGTTAGAACTATCTGTCAGACTTTACAGCTGCTATTATAAAAATGCTTAACAAGTAAAGGCAAACACTTTTGAAACAGATGGAAGATAGAAATTCTCAGCACATGAATATAGGATATATAGAAGAACTAAATTCAAATTTTGGGCTCAAAACTGCAAAAACCAAAAATTTAAAACTCACCAAATAGACTGAATATCAGAAGGGAGATGACTCTTAAGAAGTCAGTGAACTGAAGATAAGATCAACAGAAATTGTGTAATCTGAACAATAAAGAGACAAGACTGGAGATGAAGGGAGAAAGGAACAAAGCCCAGGAACCTGCAGAATAATAACAAAAGGTCAAATGTTCATGGCATCAAAGTTCCAGAAGAAGAGGGAAGAGCATCGCACTGGGACAATATTTGAATACATAATAATATAAAATCCCAAAACTCAACATATACCTGAAGGTTCAAGAAGCTCAGAAACCATCAAATAGAATAAACCCAAAAAGTCTGTAACCAAACACATCATCAACAACTGCTAAAAACCAAAGACAGAAAACATCTTGAAAATAAAGGAAGATAATGCATCACCAGTAAAGGAACCATGATTTGAATGGCTCAGGGTTCTCATCATGGAGCCAGAGCAAGTGATGCAACATTTTTAAGGAAACATTGGCTGTCATGGAGCTCTGTGTTCAGCACAAATATTCTTCAGGAATTTTCAAATATTTTCAGATGAAGGAAAACTAAGATAATTCATTGCTGGTAGACCTGGTCTAAGAAATTGCTGAAGTAAGTGCTTCAGGCAGAAGAGAAATAATTCCAGAAGGAAACTTAGAACATCTAAAGTGAAGACAGAGAAACCAAAACGACAAATATCTAGTAAATACGGTAGACTCATCTCCTTTTCATTTCTTTCAAATATGGTTGAAAGAAAATAATAAAATGTTGTCTGATGAGACTTTCAACTGTATATAATATGTGACAACTAGAGCATAAAGGGGGAGAGACCTAAATGTTACTATTTTTACATTCTAATTGAAATGGTAAAATTGTAAGGATAGACCATTAAAAGTTAAGTACAGTATGTGTATTGTAATTTCTAGAAGAACTAGTAAATATTTGCAAAAGGAATATGTAATGAAAAAAACGACAGAACTGTATACAAAAAATTTACAAATAACCCACAACAGTGCAATAAAGAAAAACAGAGGAATAGAAAGAAGAAGGAATAAACAGGTAACAAGTAGCTCTAAATCTGTATATGTCAAAAAATACCACTAGATACAAATGTTCTAAACAAACCTGGTTTATACCCAAAGGACTTAAAGTCAGCATACTACAGCGAATCAGCTACATCAATGTTTATAGCAGCTGAATTCACAATAACCAAGCTATAGAACCAGCCTTTCTGCCCTACAATACATAAATCAATAAAGAAAATGTGGTATATATATATACACAGTGAAATACTACTTAGCCAAAAAGAAGAATGAAATTATAGCATTTGCCAGTAAATGGATGGAACTGGAGGATATCATGCTAAATGAAATAAGCCAGTCCCCAAAAACCAAAGGTCAAATGTTCTCTCTGATATGTGGATGCTAACCTACAACAAGGGAGGGTAGGGAGGGGAAGAGTAGAAGTTCATTGGATTAGACAGAGGGGAATGAAGGGAAGAGGGGAGTGGAAATAAGAGATAGTAGAATGAATCAGACATAACTTTCCTATGCTCATATGAATACAGACCAGCAAATATTTCAAGCAGCAAACAGGGTTAGTCAGAAGTTACAGTTTTTTATTGTCTTAATTAAGATGTTTAAAGATTTGGAAATCTATTATGAGTTAACCGTTTGAACCAGGACTAAATGTAGAAATATATAATGAATCATTTTTGGTATGCAGAATATCTGTGGCAACCTACAGTCTCAGCTCCATGTCAGAGTTCATGTTAACTCAGCCATGAACACAGCTTTCTTTTGGAATGGATCAAGTGTTAAGCTACAGTTGAGAGAAAGGTAATTTCTTCACCTACTGCTTCTCACAAATTAAAAATCTAATTCTCATTAGTTAGGACTAAAAATGCCATTGCCAAACTACTCTTCTCTGAAAAAGTGACTTAAACCACAGATAAAGAGACGTCCTCAGTGCAAAACAGCAACAGCAACAAAAGCAAAACAAAACACCAAACTACCCTTATGAAAGTTTGATTGTGTATACAATGAAAAATGTGATCCAAGTATCCTAGCATCCAGGGGGATTTCTTCTTAGCTTGCTGGAGTGGGAGTTCTCTGTAAAGGAAATTTCCTACCTACATGTCTTGGAGTGAGTCCACTGCCTATCTATTGTTAGGACTCAAAGACAGTGAATGAACCATGGAGGTTTGCTTACTCTACTGGAATCTTCTCAATTGTGGCTTAACAGTTCATTAACAGAGACCCCTCATACTTACCTCTCTGTCCTTGCCTCTAGACTGTAAGCTCCATGAATCCATGTCTATTTTGCTTAAAGCTTTGTCCCTAGCACTGTCTTTGCTTCATGTGTAACACAGGAGTTTACAACCAGGCTAAAAATAAATGAGGATATTGTGAAGTCTCATCATAACTGAGTCTTGCTGGCAAGGGCTGGCAAGGCATTTGGCTTCTTCTAAACCATTCTAGAGTTTTACCCTTAAATGTTCCTTTTGATACTCTCTGACTTGTAGGAACATGTATGTATTACCTTAATGAGATTGTAATCTGGCAGAAAATGGCTGTTTTAGTTTTATTCATACACTTAATCCTGGTTACCAGAAGAATAAGAAATTGAAAGAGAATTGAAGGGGTTAGGAAGAGAGATAGATAAAGAAGGATTCTCATATTGGTTCTATGATTAACTGGCTGAGAGGTCTGGAGTCTTATACTACCTGAGGCCTTCTGGTTTGGTTGTCTTCAGAATTTGTAAATTCATTATAGGGAATAGAGCAGATATTTTTCTCTGTGATCTCTATGGCTCTCATAAAATGTTATGAATTTTGTTTGCACAGTGTCTCAAAATTCCACACCATTTGAGTGTATTTCAGACCATTTCTATAAAATAGATAGCTCTGAAGTATTAAGGTAGAGAAGGAAATGACCATACAGATATGGCAGTCTGCAGGAGCTCTTGGCTCTCCTTTGGGAGAATAGATATTCACATGCTTTAGAATTTATAGAAATAATTTGTTCTTCTCTCAGGTGAAATTGCCTCTATTCATTTCTTATTGCTGCTATGAAGTAACTTAAAATAATGTAGATTTATTGTCTTATAGTTCTGGAGGTCAGATGCCCAAAATCGGTCTCACCTGGAATAAAATTAAGATGTCTACATGTCTTCCTTCTAGAGACTCTAGGGAAGAATTTATCTTCTTGCCTCTTCTAGATTCTCAAGTCAACTTCGTTCTGTGGCTCATGACCTCCTTCCATCTTCAAAGCCAGCAGGAGTCAGTTGAGTCTTTTCTCATATCACATCACTAGGACACTCAACGGTTCTGCCTCCCTCTTCCCTTGTAAGGATGCTTGTAATTACATTATGTCACCAGATAATCCAGTATGATCTTAAAATCAGTCAATTAGCAACCTTAATTCTCCCTTGCCATGTAATGTAGCATAGTCACAGTTTCCAGGGACAAGCATGTGGACATCGTTGGGGGCTGTTGGTCTGACTGTGACCTTGCCATGTCTCCATGTTTTCAGAGTTTAACCAGTCAGTTCAGAGGTGGTAAGTCTTGTCCTTCAGTTCCCTTTTCCCACTCTATGTTAGTTCATAGATAACAAGAGTTGTTGGAAGAAATTAGAACTAGGTAGTGTTCTAGACTAATGGAAGGATTTGAGTTTGGTGAAGTACACCTCAATCTCTTGCTGTTTCTTAAAGCTGTTGACATGTAGATGATTCTTTACCCAGGAGTATATTCCCATCCATGGAAAGACAGAAACAGCATCCTTTTAAAGTAAACAGGAAGTTATTGCCCAGCTTATTTTTTTTTTTTTTTACTGCTAATCAAGGATATCTTAAATGTTTGACAAAGCTCAGTGTACAGTTTTTCCTCCCTGCTGAGCAGGTGGTTGAAAGTTGTGGAATGTTGTTTTGCTGAATATAGAATCATCATGTCCTTGTGAACATGCTCATTAAAATAGAAAAATTGGACTGTATTTATTGGCATTTTAGTCCACTCTTTTGGGTAGATTTTTATATCTAGTTCTCACTCTAATTATTTACATCTCTGGTGGAAATGCCACATCCATTTGCAGATTAATTATGCCATTATCAAAGCCTTACAGAGAAATATTCAAAATTCACAGTTAACATTTTTAGAAAATCACAAGAAGCTGAAGTAGGAGAGATAAAGCAAAGATTATTTTTCTGTCTGTACTTATACCAGACAACAAAACTAGTATCCATCTTTAGGTTGACAGGATCATTTAAACAATCCTTTATGAAATGTTTGGAGGGTAATAAATGGGTTGAGAGGGCTCAGTGATTAAGCTCTGTTTCACATTTATTGTGATTCCCATCTCAAGCCATTCAGTTACCTTGAAACATGTATGAGTGCATACTTGGTGCCATGTCCTTTGGAAAGCAATGAGGATTCTGTCCGTTGGATTGCCTTATGGGGGCTGGGATTGTAGTTCAGTGGCAGAGCACTTGTCTAGCACATGTGAGGCACTGGGTTCAGTCCTTAACATGACATAAAAATAAAATAAAGGTATTGTGTTCACAAATAACTAAAAAAATTAAAAATAAAAAAAATGCCATACAGTTCAACTCCAGGAGTTGCCATGTCCATCACTCAGTAGTCTGTCTGCATGGTGTCCCCTGCAGTTGTGCAGGTAAAGACTATGAAGCCTTACATGGTAACGTGGCATTTCCTGTAGCCCAGGAAGGAACAGATTCACAAACAGACTTAGCAGTTCTCATGCTGTGTGGGAGTGGGTACATGTGGTAATGGGAACACAGAAGAGGGAGAATCTAACTTTTCTTAGGATAGGCTGGGTTATCTAAAAAGGTTTCTCAAGGATGCCCTGCCTAAACTGAGTCTTGAAGGATCAATAGAAGAAAAAGTTGGGTGGTTTTCTTGGCCAAGCCAGTGGTCTGTGCAAAGGAACAACAGTATGCAAAAGCATGCCACATGTGTAAGACTTGCAAGTTCAATTGCCCCTTGATGTCCATAGGGAATTGGTTCCACAATTCCCTGAGGGTTCCAAAACCTGTGGATACTCAAATCCTTTATACAAAATGGCAAAGTATTTGCATATCAAGTACTCATATCCTCCTGTGTTCAGACAAACACACACACACACTCATACACACACATATATATGTACATATTAAGAGATTTTTGGTACCAGGGGTGCTTAACTACTGACCACATCCCTAGCCCTTTTCTATATTTTAGTTTAGAGGCAGGGTCTCACTAAGTTGCTTAGGGCCTCACTAAGCTGCTGAGGCTGGCCTTGACCTTGCCATCCTCCTTCCTCAGCCTCCTGAGTTGCTGGGATTACATGCATGTGCCACTACACCCAACTCCTCCTGTAATTGTTAAATTATCTCTAGATTACTCATAAAACCTAATATAATGTAAATGCTGTATAAATGGTTGTTAGACTTTATTGTTTGGGGAATAATGGCAAGAAAGAAGTCTGTTCATGTTCAGTACAGGCAGTTTTTTTCCTCAGTATTTTGAACCGTGGTTGGTTGAATGCATGGATGGGGAACCACAGACATAGCAGGCTGAATGTCAGTAAGACCAAAGTATGAGATTCATAAGGGAATGTGATGTGGCAAAGAATTTAACCTTTTTGTGCCTTGGGTTTTCATTTAGTAAAACAAACAAAACAACACTAGCTTCCTCATGGGGCTCTGGGTTAAATGCGATATCATAAATAAAATGTTTAGGATAGGGCCTGTCATATGAAAGCACCACCTAACAAATGTTAGCTGTGGAGACAGTCACAATCATCATTTTACTTATTGCTGAAAAAAAAAACAGGAAAGATCTCCCATGCTGGGAAATGTTGATGTGACACTGTTGGCTAGGGAAATTATTGAAGGATTTTGATGATCTTTTTTATTGGTACATTATAATTATACATAATAGTGGAATTAATTATGCTATATTTGTACAGGCACATGATTTGATCAGACTCATTTCCCAGTATCTTCCTTTTCCCTCCCCTCCTTCCTTCCTCTGATCTGCTTGCTCGGCTCTACTGATCTCCCTGCTATCATTGTTACAGTTATTTCAATTAGTGCATTATAATAGTATATATATATGTGGGATTCATTGTGGTATGTTCATACTTACAGCATAATTTGGTAGATTTCATTCCCCAGTACTTTCCCATGCTCTTCCTTCCTCCCTCCCTCTTGATCCCCTTCCTCTACTCTATTGGACTCCTTGAAAGATTTTTTTTAAAAAAAATGGTTTGCAGCTTTGTAGATTTATAAACCTTATATCATCATTTTGCAAGGCCAATTAAACCCTGGTGAGTTGATTCATACTCCTCAAAATCATCAGAGAGATTTATGAAGAAAAATGCCGTTTTTACCAATTTCAACTCAAAATGGAAACCATTCAGCATGCTGGGATAATTATGGCAATGAGGTGGCATATTTCCTTCCTGTGCATTGATAAACCTCCCTGAGCTCCTGCGTTAACATCAAGTGGTTTCTTAAGTGAGGGTGAGGAGAGGCAGAGACGATGCAGATGAGTATTTGGACGGGCTGGTTTTATCGGATGTTGCCAACTCAGTGGATTAGCCTGTCTGCCAGGGGAAGAGAATTCTCACAGTGCATGCCTCAGGGCACCATCTTTGGAAGTGCTGGTGACACTGATTTTTTTCCCCCACTTCTTCTCTTACAGATATTCTCTATTTCAATCCCATTGGCCCCCACCTTCTTATAATCACCTTTGTTTTGATGCGTTTCCTGGATGTGTCATGGTTTTCCAGTTTATCTTGATTCTCTTTAGGGTTGGCTGCTTTTGATGATAGATTAGGGTTTAATTTAATCTCAACAAGAAATAGTCTCCATAGTGTTCCTTTTTTCATCACCCTCAGGAGCTAATCAGTGGCTTGTTTCTGAAAATATTGAGTCAGGTAAGCCCATCTACTGTAGTTGAATACACAGTACTATTAATTATATGGTTGGCCTTTACATATTCATATGTCATCTTATTTTCCTAACTTCTTTTTTAATCATCACTTATACTAGGTTTTGAAATCCATTATGTTTAGGGAATAATGAATGAGTTGGAAGGCTAAGACTTGGCTCATGAAGTTGCTGTATTTGTGTAATAATAATCATTTTATCAAGGTACTAGTACTTTAGGCCTTTAGAATTTGGATATCTTTGTATTGGCTTTAGGTATATAAACATTGATTTTACTGATTTTCATTTATTTTACTGTTGTTTAAGGCTATCTTGTTACCTTATATATTCTACCAAGCATTGCAAAATGAGATAGAACTAAGCAATATTTTGCCAGAATAAGAGTAATATTGCTAGTAAAGACAAAGAATTTTTTCTAGTTATAGTTAATGAAATGACTTTTCTTGTCTTCACATTTATTCTGTGATCTCTTAGTTGTATTTCTGGACCATAAATGTCAATGTACCCAGAAAAATTGATTTTAAGCTTAAAATCATAATTATCTCAATTTTGTTAATGATCATTATTAAAAATACTGAAGCATTTTAAATGTTTGATGTGTGTATTTTAAAATAAAACTGAGTTTAAAAAGTGGAGAGGGCCTCTGTAAATTAACTGCCTTTTGGAATATGTATTCTGAATTGGTCTTTAAGCATTTGAACAAAAATGCTTTGATGGAATGTTACAATCACTGCTCATTATCTGGAATTCACTTGCAGGTCATTTGTTCCTTACTGTTTTTTAAAAACTGAGCATTCACCATGTTTTTGCTCCAAAGGAAATCAGTCACAATTGTTCATAACCAGGATTTGCTTAAAAATGAAATCTCTGAGGAAAACTGCACTCCTAATTTTTAATACTTCTAGGATTACAGATGTTGGCATTGTGATGAAACAGCTTATCTCTGGTATCATTGTAATGGTCTGTTCCATGGAGCAGTTGGAGATGAGACTATAATAATGAAATATTTATTAAAATGCTTATGCTGTGCTGAAAACTTGGGGGCAGGGTACCTATGCTGTACTGAATTCTGTGCGCTAGCAAAACATTTTGTAATGATGCCTGATACATGTCTTTATGAATACAACACAGAGAAAATATTTGTCCTCCATTGTTTGAGTTGGCATAAACTTAAAGCAAAACTCCAAGCAAGAGCGCTAGTTTATTTTAAATACAAGGCATGTTTTTCTTGTTTTTTTAATTTTTTCTTGTTTTTTTTTTTAATTCTTCGGAAAAGTAAAGTTTTAAACTAAATCTTAAACTAAGATTTTAAGAAACAAATATAATTTATTCTAGCTCTTTTGTGCATAGATAGATACTAGCAGATAACATAATTTGCTAACTTATTGGGAATGGCTACAAGCACATGGAAAATAATCTCATTTGTTAAGTTTTTGGAAATGTAAATTAAACAGCAACCAACCAAAAATGCTAGTTTTTCTTGTCTAAATTTAAGAAGAATGGTAATGCCAAGGTGAAGTCGATATTGAAAGCACTCTCAGGTCTGTTGGAAATGTTCACTGATACTTTCTCAAGGTTACTCCACTCATAAGAAGACTTGAAACACATATCCTCTATCTAGCAGCTCCACCTCTGGGAATTTAGTCTAAGGAAATAATTGGACAGGGAGAAAAAAAACACAACAACCTTCATTATATCAAATATTGGGGAATACCTTAAAGTTCTACCAATAGATAAACAAATTATGGTTCTTTACATAGAATGATGCTGTTCAGGGAAATATGGCATAATACGTATGGTGACTAATATGCATATTATTGGTCTAAAAAGGGTGTACACTAGGACTTGTGGATTTGTATAACAAAATGTTAACACAACGAATTGCAAGAAATCTTTGGGTTTTGTTGCTTCTTTTATATTATATAGGCATAAACTATATAGACACATAAATACAAAAAAATATTTTAAATATACTTATCTTGGACTTAACACTTCTACTTTATTCTGCCCTATAACTGAATGAACATGCAAAGATGTTAAATGATATTCAATACAGGACTGTTTAAAACAGTTTTAAAAATTAACCTACCTGCTTACCCTCTATTGCCAGGAATATGAGTAAGATATTCATAGTATAGGCATACTTCAGAGACACTGAAATTCAAGATGTAGATTTGTATAAATATGGAAGCTCAAGTTAATAAGAATTGTGTGTATGTAGACAGGTATATAGATAGATAAAAGTCTGAAATGTTTACATGACATTATCAAGGTAATTATTTCTAAGTGACAATATTATGAGTGAATTTCAACTTTGACTTCTAGCATATCTGTTTTAAAAATTAATTTCGTACAATTAACAAATACTTCCTTTATTTCCAAAAAAGTAAGAAGGAACAGTATTGGATATCAATAAAGCAGCAGAAACCAAAAAATATTGTGTAGCATCATGTAAAATACTATGAAGGTAGACGGAAATAGGTGCTATTTCTAGGAAAATTTACTTTATCAAAATGATCCCCAGAAGAGAGCTAAGAGAGCCTAACTTAGTTAACTATGGAGGGAATGGTAAAGTATCAAAGGTGTTTTCTAAATTCAAAGTGTGAACCCCCATATGACCTGGGTACATTTTCCCAGCATTCAGGGGCATTAATATCATCAAGTTGAGCAAACAAATAATTTATCAAAGGGAGCTTTAATTGGAGTGGTATAAATTAGATCCATCCCACATAAACCTGATGAATGGTCATGTAACTATTTCATCTTTTTCTAAGCACTGAGCAAAGAGCAGACTGCCAAGTTTTTTTAAGTCACCAAAATGATCTTAATACCAAACTTCACAAAGATGGTATATATGGACAGGTGTATGTGCACACATACACTGCAGATCGATCTTATGAATATTGATGCAAAACCTTTCAGTAAAATACCATAAAATGGGATTTAACAGTACATTAAATAAATATCATGCTCAAGTGGACTACATCACAGGGATGTAAGCTTGGTTCGATATTGGAGAAGCTTGACTGAGTATTAAATTGAAAAAGAAAAATCTATATGGTCATCTTAAAGGTACTCAGAGTGCTTTGCTAAAATTCAGCATCCATAATACTTGCATCCATTGTGGCAGTGGTTACATAGACTATATACATTTGTCAAAAATTAGTGAACTGTATTCTTTAAAAGGGTGAGTTTTATTGCATGTAAATATGTCATTAAAATTAATTTGAAAAGAATAAAGTCACTATATGGTAACAAAAAGATTTTCTTCCTGTTCTTTGACATAATATTAAGACTAATTAAGCATTTACATTTTACATTTTCCATAAGCAAATTAAATAGGAAAATGGGATAGGTTTTCACTGTCACTTTTGTGGTGTTCTTTTTCTAGCTTATAGCTGTGCCTGACAGCCAGGTGTGCTAGGAAGTCTAGAATCAATGGCAGAAATTGCATTTCTCTTCAATTTTGCTGGAGAAGGGTGGAAATTTTTGTTGTCGGTGATGGAACAGATTAAACATAAGCAGCACTCAAAGTGTCACTAGCTATGATTTATGAAAAAAAAGCAGAATATTATCCCAGATTTGGCTAATCTAAAGCTAAAGATTATGTTGTAGACTTTAAATATTTGTAGCCTATTATCTGTGCCCTCAATTCCATCTCCTCCATCCACTCTAGGACTTTTCATCCCAGTCATATTGTCTTTTGTCTCATGAGTGTTTTGTTGCTCTAGTCACTTCTCAGGGAAGAAAAAGTTTAAGAAAATCCTGCCCTTAGTATCACCAACCTATCTTGGCAACATAACATTGCATGCTTTCCTACAGAACCTGGCAACCAGACTAAACTTGAAAAATGTTTTCTCTATTTGAATTAGTCAAAAATTTTTAAAAATATAGCCTATTTTGCTGCCCCCACTTTCTACTTATGGTGAACTTCCCATCTGATTGTTTTTCCACACCTCCTCTCTCTGGTCTGTGCTAGAGTCCTCTCTCAAGATTACCAGGTGCCTCCTAGTCTTCAGCTTCCACTCTGAAACAGAATCACAATCCTCATTTCTTCAGCATTTCTGCCACATTTGACAAGTACCCTCTGTCCTTGTACATGTATAAAAAGCAGCCCCTATTGCCTCTCCCTATAAATTTATTCAGTGGGGAAAGGCCTTCCCCTGCTTCTGAAATGAAAACTCAGGGACCTTCCTTTCTGCTCACATGCAGTCAATAAAATGTCCCACTATTGTGTCAGGTAACTCTTTCAAGTTGGTATCTCAAGTATTCAGGGAATCTCCACTGGCAAAACTTCTAACTTTCTTAACAGCTACTTGTCTCCCTCAGTAAGAACGTCCACAGGCAAAAAGTCTCAGCTTTTAAGGAGGAACATGCTTTTCCTCCTCTTTTCCTGACTTTTGCTATCAGTTCTGCAATTTGCTGAGGTCTGATCCATCAGGGTCAAAATAAGAATGAATGGAGGATGGATCTAGAATGAGTTTTGTCTTAGTTGTGTGGATTTTCATGCAATTCATTCTAAAAAGAAGTAGTAAGTTGGGGTAGGGAGGTGTGAATTCATTTGCAGACAAGATGAGTATGAAGAAACTGTGGAAAGTGCAACGGAAATGTCTAGCAGGTAGTTATTTGTGACAATCAAGAGATAAACATTCAATTATAGTAAATGCCATAGGAGTGTGTACTGCTGTGAAAGAGAATCCAGGGAACAAACATTAGGAAGCAATTTTAATGAACTTAATAAAGCATCCTTGCTCAGGCTCTATGCCTTTTGACCTTGAAGAAATCATTAGCTCTCTCTGAACCTCCATTTCCTTGCCAATAAAGGTTAGTGCAGGTGATTTATAAAGCCTCTTTGGGGTTGACATTCTGTGTTCTGATTTCTTTGCATTAGTTCTCATGTCTGCTTTGAGACAAATAGTGCATTCTTAATTTTATAGCCCCTCTTGTATCTGTAAGCTCATGCAATGACACAGACTCCTCATCTCTCCCTCTCTGAAAAGACTGTCTTGCACACTACTCCACCAATATTTTTTAAAGATAATGTGGAGCACCAGAAAAATGGCAGCTTTGTGGAATCCAAGTGTTTCATGGACGTCAATAGTGAGTGGTGATTAAGGGCTCAGCCTCTGAGGCCAGACCTTGGGGGCTCAGATTCCTCTACCACTTAATGACTGTGTCACCTTGGGCAACTTAGTCAGTCCCTCATATCTTCTTTCTCTCATCTATAAAATGAAGATGATAATCTTAGAGATGGTGTAGGGATTAAATGAGACAATATTTTCAAAGTATTTATTATTATATATTCACATGTCTTATATATATAATATATTTATATTATATATATGTCTTATATATTATATTATGCTTAGTATATATTATTATACTTAGTATTAATCTTATCCTTTTAGTTTTCAAAAGGCCAGAGAAAAGAATCCATACCACTTGCTAAGAAGTGGGAAATTTGGATGGCTGAACTCCAGGGGTGATAAAAACTCATTTCCTACTAACAAATTGAGCAGCAGGTGAAAAAGTCATATAAATACTGAATTACAGTTGTATTCCATTTACAAATTAGTTTGAGATAGGAGGAATTGACTCTTCCCTGCCCCTAATATTTTTTGTTGCATTTACTGGTCACATTTACCTCAAAGGAAAGCCATGTGGAAAGAGAAGAACAAATTGTGAACTGCCTTCTGTCTCAGTAATAAACTTTACAATTTCAAAGTGTCTTCGAGGTTAGGTCACCTTGGTGGAACAATGTCAACCTCTAAAGCCAAAAATATTTCCCCTAGAGCACGTTATTAATGAGTCTTTAAGTTTGGAACATCAGCTTCAAACTTCTTTGGAACATTCGACCTGCTCCTCAAAACATAATTATAGGTGTCAATTGCATGGAGGGAAAGACACACCTTAAGGAATGATAACTACAGAGACCGAAATCATTTTCCAGTTTCTTCCCTTTTGCTCTTCTTACTTGTCAAGAGAGAGGCTGAATTTAACTTGTTTGTCAGACCCAGACAAATATGTGTGTCCCTTTGCAGTTTATTTATGCCAAGAAGGACAGTAACATGACAACAGTGATTCAAAACAGGGTTTTAAATGAATAAGTAAGAATAAGCCTCTGGGATTAGTCCCAATTGAAAAGTTTAGCACCACCAGGGAAGGTAGCTGCTGCTGTTGCTGGGGATTAACAAATGGCTGGCTGCAGGGAATAGCATTCACTGGCCCAGCCACATTCTTAGTTATTGATGGCCTCTCTACCCTGTGGCATCAGTCTCTCAGACGTACAGATGCCAAGAGTAGCTTAGAAATGTGGTTTTCCCTATTCTTCCTTTGCAGAAACTCTGATTATTATGTGAACCTTTAATTCATATTTCCATAGGAAATGTATGGCTTTAAAGTTACTATAGTCTTAGGGGAGAAAATGATTCTTTCTACAGAATCAAACTGAAAGTAAGAAAACAAAGGAAAGTTCTATGTGTAGTAAAAAAAAGTTAGGGTAGGATCATTTTGTGATTATGGCACCAAGTATGTTAATAGAAAGAAACCTGTTTGTATAGGACCTTTACAATTTGCAAGGCCTATTATGGACACACTATTGTTTGATCCTTCAACAAAGAGGCCGTGTTCCCTATTTCATAATGAGAAACAGGAAGCCTAAAGAAATTGACAGACTTGACCAAGGTCTCAGTGCTAGAAGTATAATAGTCCAACACCAGGTTTGGTGTTGTTTCATATAGTCTTGCTCTATATACTAATTTGTTGAGCTCTTATAGGAATTTTCCAAATATCCACAATGTTAGTTACTTTTCCATTACTGTAACAAAATATCCTAGGTAAAAAGAGAAAAAAGTTTTATTTTGGGTCATAGTTTTGGAGGTTTCAGTTGCTGGTCAGTTGACCCTGTTGCTTTTGAGCCTGTGTCAAGGCAGAAAATCATGATGGGAGCACATAGTGGAATTAGTCCATTTCCTTCAGGGTGGGAATGAGAGAGAGAGAGGAAGAGATCAGTTTTGTCTACAGTCCCCTAAGGGGACTGTACGATCTAAAATCTCCCACAAGGCCCCACATCCAGAGATTTCACCACCTCAGAACCACAGGCTAGGGACCAAGCCTTTTAATAAGTGGGGCTGTGGGGAACATTCTAGATCCAAGCGATAACACCTACCCAGCAGTAAGGTTCAACTAGATTTTGTATGTTTCAAGATTAACTTTATATAGTATCTGAAAGCCATCTATTGTGGGTATTTTTTCTTGATAAATGGATTAATCCTGGAGAAAAGTTCGCAGTCAGTCAGAAGGAAGCATACTCCTGTGGAAAGTGATACTGATCATTGCCTTGGATTATGGCTTAAGAAGAGTTCAGTGCCAAAGAGAAGGTACCAAAAGATGAACCTATCTATAGTGTTTGTAACCAGTGGGGAACAAGGATAGATACTGACCCTATTTTCTATTCTGTTCAAAATATGAGGGAATAAAGACTGAGGATTGGAAGACTGTTTTGATATTTTAATATCTTCCCTTAAAGTCACCTTTGAAAAACTTGAAGTAACTAAAACTCACATTTATTTTGTTTACAGGAACTTTGCTGGGGGCCTAGGCTGTAACCTTCTACCCTTTCTACCCTTTTTCTTCTTTCATATGAAAGATAAGACTCCAAGCAGTGATGTGATAGCTTTTAACTGTTATTAAAAAAAAAAAAGTCAAAAGGCATAAGTAGCCCCTTGATGAACTTCTGCCTTGGCTTTCTAATTCTTCTTTAATATTTGAAGGATTAGATTAAGTGACTTGAAGGTAGACACCATGGAGAGTCTGCATTTAATGGGCTTTCAATAATGTAGAATGTATGATCAGTTTCTAAAATCACCTACTAATTCTCTTTTATCATGATAAAATAACTCATGACCAACGTGATTATCATTCTTCGCATACGTCCTAATAGCCCCCACTGAGTTCTCTTGGTGCTAGTCTAATACTGTTCCATTTCGTGAATGACGCTGCAAGTGTATGACCAAGAAGGCAACCATCAACTTTGGTTGAACAGGACACACCAAGATTGCAGTTGAGAAAATAAAAGGCAGTAAAGTGGCCTTCATTCCTTCATGCCTTCTTAGGGGTAGCAGGCACCGCAACAGCGGGGCCACGGCCAACTAGGTTCTGCTGGGGATCTGTAACCTTAGCAAGTCTCCCGTGTTATTTTAGGCTGCTAGAGTCTATCGGTGCTTAAAGTCACAGGGAAATGTAGCTTGTGGTTGTGTTTCTGTCTCCTGTCTACTGTCAAAGGCAGCAAGCTGTTCTTCCACTGATACGATGTTTTGTCAAAAAGATTTGGAAGCTCAGTATTCCAGTTTAGAGTCAAACTCATGATTAGTGTTTGCACAAAATTTCTTCTTCCAATTAAGTGGCGTTCTTATTCTAAGTTCCCATGCTGTTTTGCCATATTGATAACATTTTGAGGTCTAATTTGATACATAGGATATAAATTTTGAGTATTTGATAATTTTTACGTATGTGTGCACCTGTGTAACTAGCATACAAATGAGGATATGGAACATTTTCTTATTCCCTTCCCAACCAGTGCTAAGCAAAACTACTATTTTGACCTCTATCCCCATAGACTGGATTTGACTGTTTTTGAACACTGTAAAAGTGAAGTCCTAGAGTATGTACTTTTATGTTTGATTTCTTTCATCCAGTTTTATACCAAAACTCATCCATGTTGTTGACTAAAAAATTTCATTGTATAATTTACTCACCCATTTGTTTATGGACATTTGTGGTTGTTAAAAATAGTAATTCTTGGAACATTCTTGTATGTGTATTTTAGTAGACATAAGTACTCGTTTCTCTTGGACATATAGCCAGGGTAGGATTGCTTAGTCATAGGATATGCACTTATTTTCTTTTAGTAGGTACTGCCAAGTATTTTTCCAACATGGGAAAATATTAACCCTCCTAAATTTCTGTGCTTTATGAATATGATTTTATTCTGCAATGTTTTCACTCTAGGTTGGTGTTGCTAGTTAATGTAGGCTATTGAGATATTTGCCACCCATCTCAGATTATATACATAACCATACATTCGTGTTCCCATTTATTCAGTATGAATTTAGAGGTGGAAATTTGTCACAGGATTGGAGGCTTAGTAGTGAAACTTTGCCCTTAGGAATTAAAAAGAAACAGCTTAAGATAGGTAGACAGACAATATTCATCACAATAAAGTTTAATTATTGAATAAATGTCTGGTATTATGGTGTATGAGTGAGCATGAATTTCAACTAAGTGTAGTATTTAATTAATAGAACAAAACCAGAAGGGTGAAATAACTCAGAGAAGGTCCCTTGCATCCTGCCTCTGGCATAATTCATTTGCAACAGGCTGAATTGTATTTTATGGCTGCTATTTTCTCTAATTTGTCCTTGATTCCTTGGAGAGGAAGCAGTAGCTCAATGTATTAATCACTGCTTAGAATCCTCAGCACTGTGCATTTAAATTCTACCAAATATGTGTCAGCATGTGGTTGAAAAAGAATGGAAACTTAGGGCTTCAGTTTCTTTGAACATAATGGTTCATTCAAGTAGGTTCATTCAACCTACCTGTATGGACTGGAGAGCCGAATAACCAATAATAACATTCCTGATATAAGAAAAAGAATTGATAAAGTAAGGAGCTTCTAGGATCAGTCTAGAAAAGCCTATTAGGCTGGCTTTTCAAATAATAAAGTTTTCTTCCCTTTGGGCAAAGCTATATTAGTTTATTCATTCATTCTTTATCATTCATTCACATAATGATTCAACATTTATTGGGTACTCTGTGGCAGGTCTTGTTCTAGATACCAGGAATATAGTTCAGAGCAAAGTAAGTTTTGCTCTTATGGAGCATATCTTCTCAGGAGGTTAAGAGGCAAAATCTTGTGTTACTCTGGAGGAAAATAAAAACAGGATGTGGGGCTTGGATATGTAGGCTTGGTGTTAGGCACTGCTGATGCTTTTTGTAAAGGGAGGTCAGGGAGAGCTTCAATGACATTTGTTCAGGGACTAAAAGGCATTAAGCAGTGTGGATATCCACTGAGTAGTCCAAGCGGGGTGGGGCAGTGCCTGATGGGCTGAAGGTTAGTATAGAGGCCTCTGAGGTAGGTAGGTAGTGAGGGGGAAAAATTAGCTGGACGCAAGGTCAGAGGAATGGCAGAAGGCTGGATTAGAAAGGGTCCTGCAGGCCATAGTAAAGACCTTGGCTTTTTCTTGGAGTGGGAATCTGCTGAAGGATTTTGGATAAGTGATGATTCAAATTTTTACAAAAGGATTGTCTTGCATGTTGGGTAGAGAATTTATAGGGACAAGGGTAGAAACAGAAACCAACTAAGATCTCTAACTTCTTGTGCAGGCAAAAACTAAATGGCACAAATGCTTTGACTTATTGCCATCACTGTGCCTTATTAGTAATGGTAATAATTGTGCTTACCCAAATATGAACAATGACTGGCACATTTGAACCACATTAGTAATAACTTAGTAATATGTAAATTAATAATGGGCAGGGGATATTATTTAATCTGTGTCTTCAGTTTTCCCCTGCAAAATGGGGATGATACCTACCTCATAAGGGTGTTGTGAGCACTGAAAGAGTTATTGCATGTAAAGCACTTTGCATAGTGTCTGGCACTTGGAAATCAGTTCTATATATGTAGGCATAAATATGAATATTATTTTATCATCAAGACCCATATTTTTACAAGGATTTCAAATAAAAGCTGTTTGAGATACAGTAGAAAGTGACATAAGCTAGAAAACAAGAGCCCAACAACTAACCAAGCTGTGTGATGTTGAATATGTCACTTATCTTCTCTAGATATCTTCCTCTGGCTACCAAAAAAAAAAAAAAAAAAGTGAAAAATCACTACCAAACTCTAATTGTGCTCCTTTCCTCAGTAAATAATACTACCATCTACCCAATTTGCCAAAAATCTGAGTCATCTTTAAATCCTATTATTGCCATTTCAATTTAATACATCTGCAAATCCTATCAATTCTACTTCCAAAATATATTCTTAGTCCCATCTACTTCCCCTTGATCTCCACTGCTATAACCAATATTCTCACCTGTACTGTTGCAGTTAGGTTCCTAATCCATCTTTTGGCCTCCATTCTTGCCTATTTCCCATAGAGCCAGAGTGATATTTAAAATACAAACCTAGCAGGGCACAGTGTCTTAGGACTTTAATCCCAGCTACTGGCCACTAAAGAGATTGAAGCAAGAGGATCACTTGAGCTCAGGAGTTTGAGACCAGCCTAGGCAACATAGCAAAATACTATCTCAAAAAAATAAATAATAAACATAAACCAGATAGTATCATTCCCCTGCTTAAAATTCCTCAGTGGCTTTTCATCATTGAATGATACCGCACTGCTTTACCCTCTCATATCACTCTCCCTTTAGGCCCTTTTTTCGCTTCCTGCTTCCTCACCATACTCATGGCTGCCTTGAGCCATAGCGCTTGCTATTCTGATTGTAATCCTCAGCCTCCAGCTGTCCCCAGGACTTGCTTCTTATCATTTAGATCTCAACTCTAATTGCCCTCCACCCTCTATCAGCAGTGCTCTATCACATCATCTGATTTTATTTTTTCCTAAGGCTTACCACTACTGGAAGAATAGTCTATACACTTACTTATCGCCTCCCCAAGTATAAATTAAAAGTCCATGATAATACGGCCCATTTCTTAGCACAGTGCCTGCAATATAATAGGTATGCGGGGGAAAAACCTTGACTGATTGACCAAATCAATGAATAAGTATAAATCCACTTTTGATGAGATATCAAGGTTTTAATTACATGAGCAAGTACAGCGTTAATTTTAAAATGTGAGGACGTATTGGTTTTCCTTTCGTTTAGTCCCTCATACTTAATGAACATTAAGCACATATGCTTTTGCCAGATATATGACTGTAAATAAAACAATACAATCCCAAATCCTCCCCCGCCCCCAATCTCCTAAATAGTTCTCAAACTTATTTTGTCCATCTCCTCTCTTGTATACCACCTTAGTGTAAATTATCATGCTCTTGGCCTTTTCCTTGTAGGTTCTAATCTTCCAATACATCTAGCCTGACTGCAGCCAGTGAACTTTTCAGTCGCTGCTCTACCTAGGCTTTCATTGTTTCATAAAGCCCAGAATCTGCGCTTCTCCCCACCTCTTTCGTCACGCCAGTCCTCACTCTCCACCAAGCCGCACTCCTCCTAGCTTCTTGGGTTCCCGCCTGCCACCTAGCTGGGTAACTCTAGCTTCGCGCTTCCAATAACGTTCTTCAGAGCACCCATGTTGCCTATGTTTTCGGATTTTAGACTGTGCCTTCCACGGGGAAGCCCTCCCGGATTAGGCTAAGCCCATTTCCCCATCATACAGCCCCACATTACCAAGGGCGTCTCTTTTAGAGTTCATATTTGTTTTATAAGTATATTCTCCCGGATATGATAGCCTTAGCACTGTGCGTTCGCGACAGCCAGCGCTCAAAAGCAATTTGCGGAAGAAACACACAAGACTAACGGCCCAACCACTGCTCGCCCCACCCCTATGGTTGCGGCGCCGCTATTACGCATTAAGCAGGCGCCCCGCACAGGCGTCTCAGGCGCCTGCGCGAAGGGGCGCGCATGCGTGGAGGGGCGAGTCTGCTGACAGATTCTCGGAGGCAGCGGTGGCGGCGGCGGCCCTGGACTGCGGGGAATGGGAGTCCTAGGGCCCTGACTGAGCACCGCCCCCGCCTCCCTGCCCCCGACATGGCTCAGGAGAAGATGGAGCTGGACCTGGAGCTGCCTCCGGGTACGGGCGGGAGCCCGGCGGAGGGCGGCGGCAGTGGCGGCGGCGGGGGCCTTAGGAGGTCTAACAGCGCCCCCCTGATCCACGGCCTCAGTGACACTTCTCCGGTGTTCCAGGCCGAGGCGCCTAGCGCCAGGCGGAACAGCACAACGTTCCCGAGCCGCCACGGCCTGCTGCTGCCAGCCTCCCCCGTCCGCATGCACAGCAGCCGCTTGCATCAGATCAAACAGGAGGAAGGCATGGACTTGATCAACCGAGAGACGGTCCACGAGCGCGAGGTGCAGACCGCAATGCAGATAAGCCACTCCTGGGAGGAAAGTTTCAGCTTGAGTGACAACGATGTGGAGAAATCCGCCTCCCCAAAGCGCATCGATTTCATTCCGGTGTCACCAGCACCGTCACCCACTCGGGGAATTGGAAAGCAGTGTTTTTCGCCATCCTTGCAAAGTTTTGTGAGTAGCAATGGATTGCCTCCAAGCCCGATTCCCAGCCCAACTACTCGATTTACTACCCGGAGAAGTCAGAGTCCCATCAACTGCATTAGACCAAGTGTTCTTGGACCATTGAAAAGAAAATGTGAAATGGAAACTGAGTATCAGCCAAAGAGATTTTTCCAGGGCATCACCAACATGCTTTCTTCTGACGTTGCACAGCTGTCAGATCCTGGTGTGTGTGTATCTTCGGATACCCTTGATGGAAACAGCAGCAGTGCGGGATCTTCTTGTAACTCACCAGCGAAAGTCAGCACTACCACCGACTCTCCTGTGTCACCTGCCCAAGCGGCCTCTCCCTTTATTCCAGTAGATGAACTTTCATCTAAGTGATTCTCCCATTCTGAAACTTTCTTTCTTTTTTCTTTTTTTTCAATGGAGAGACAGAAAAAATCAAGTTGGAGCAAGCACTGAACTTTGTTGATTAATCTGAGTCTATTTCCTATTTGACCCTTTCCCCTTTTTTTGGAATTTCCTGAAATGTTATTCTAGAGAACTTCTATGTCAGGTTCCTGCGGATGCCCTTGAATTCAGTGTAGTAATATTTTCAGACTTTTTCCCAATAAGTGTGTTGAAGCATACATTTTACGCTGCTAATATGTCTAAATACATATGTTATCCCTTGATTTTTTTAAATAATTGAGAGCTCTATTTATTTATGGGAATATTAAGTTCTGATGAAAATATAAATGTTGAATTAATCAGTATAGTAAACTGATGTTTTAAAATTCCATACTTTATGACCACACTAATTTTTAATGTCATTTTTAATGATTGCTAATTTCCATTTGATGAACAATAACTATTTACAGCTTTTTAAAAATATGTTAGTTATAACATATCGATCCAGTGGTTGTCTGTTTTACCCAGGAATCCTTGGATATTTAATTTTCTGGGTGCAGAAGTGGATGGGAGGGGGAGATGATAAAGGAACAAATTATAAAAGTTTGCAACAAACCTTTTTAAATTAAATATGTAAAAGTAACAATATTTAAGAAAAATGTTTTCTAATGAAATTTTATTAATTCTAGTTAATCATACAAATATAACTACTATACAGAAAGTGAACTTTTCAAAAAAAAATATTTTTAACCAGAAAGTGCTTTCTTTTGGGTATAATCCTAAAGTGCAATGGGGCAGTGCCTTGCAGTCCTAGCTCACTGTATATAGGCTGAGGCAAGATTCTTTGTGCCACTTCAAACTTTAAAGTTTTTCAAATATGTGGGAAGTCCTGTTAAACTTCAGCAGAGCCCCCCAGGGAGACAATACTTCTCAATCATGGATAATACTTTAAAATATTCAATTGTGCCTCAGTTCTGGAAACTCTTGCTAGTAGGGAACCAGAGCAATTTTTGGCTGCTTTTCTTCACTGCCCATCTGTCACTTTCCTGGCTCTCTCTTATTCAGGAAGGAAGCAGCTGTTTCCTTGCCAACAGGTTCTTCCTTTCCACCTCCCACCTAACTAGGCCACTGTCATTTAGACAAAGGTACAGTGTGACTCAGTTTCTAACTGAGCAACAATAGGACTGAGTTGTTTAACCTCTGGTAAAGCTACAGCTGGAATTGGCTGCCTTGGGGAAGTTGGTTAAATAAGTCTGGTCATTTGCAAGAGAAAAATCAGTGGAATCACATAGGTAAATCATTGTTTAACTTAGGTTTTATTAAAGGTAGAATTGTAGAATTCTCTTTGTCTTTTACAGCTAAGATAAAATAGTAAGAATAGCAAATCGTTTTTATATTATACTTCCTTACGATACTTCATCCATTTTCCTTAACTAGATAGACGAAAGGATGGGTGGGTAGGAAAAATGAAAGGCAGGCAGGAGGACAAAAAAGAAAGGAAGAGGTTAAAAAAAAAAAAAATTAAAATACTCCAAGAGACCGAGACAAAAACCCTAACGTACTTGTTAAGGTTAGTACTTATGCAGACTTTAACAATTACATAGAATTTTTACTGCTGTGAGAATAAAGTAACTGGTCAATTCTTGCTTGACAGTTGCCTCAGTGAAATCATATCAAGGGTAAGATTGTGTCCATGTTTAAAATTTTCTGTTCTGGATAATAGTCTTCATGTGTTCCAGTCCTGACAGTGTTCAACAATTCAGACCTATATATTTAGTTTCCTGTTGTTACCCCATTCTGCTTCCAGAAGTACTTTTAAAACCTCAGCCTCTTTAAAGCAATTTTTTTAAAATCTCTTAATCTGTTCTTGTAAGTGCACAATTGATGTCATCACTGGAAGCATCTTTGACTTTCTCTTTTCCCTTTCTTAATCACCATGTACTGTCAACTACTTTTCAAGTGAATCTCAGATCTCTCCTCTTCTCTTGTCTCTGTTTTCCTTGATTCAACCTAAGTTCTTACCTAAGTGACTTCCCTGCCTGTCTTCTGTCTCTTTGGTCTGATCTTTCAAAAATATAAACTTGAATTTTTTCACCCTCTTGTTTGAAAATATTTCTTTCCTTTTCCTACAGCTTAGGGAATGATTTTTTTAGCCTGGTCTACAAAGTCCTTCATGATCTGGACATATTCTAAAATGGCTTTATTCCTCCCCTTACCCCCTTCCCAGTATACATCCTTCCTTCCTATTCTGCAAACACTAGACTACTTGATATTCCTTAAAAATGCCATGTTTTTTCTTGTGTTTTGTGTTTTTTGACAGGTTGTTCCTTCTCCATAAAAGGACATATTTATCCTTTTTAGTCAGAATTTTTTTCTTTTTATTGCATGTAAATTTAAGAAACCAGTGTATAACTACTGATTATAAAATATTTAAATGTATATGTCTACATAGTTAAAAAACAGAAAACCTCCCTGTTACTGTAAAATTCATTATCCGTTCCCATAGGTAACTTACGTTTAACAAGTCGGTATATGTTGTACAAGATGTGTTACTTTGCATTTCCATGTACATATGTGTATATATATGCAGGAAACCAACATGTCATTGACAGCTCTCTTCCTTTCTCCCCATATCTAATCACTTGCCAAGTCTTATTGATTTTATCTTCTAGAATCTATTCCTCATTTTCATCTCTGTTGCCACCCTGATCCACGCTGTCATCATTTCCTTCTTAGATGTCTGACTTCAACTCTGGTTGACTACCTATTCATTCTTTCTAAAACAAATAGAGCTTTTAAAATTGCATATGTGATCCTTCCATCTCCCAACTTTTCCTTCTTAAAGCTTTTTATTTGCTTTTGTTGTTCTTACAAGTTTACCAAAATTAATTCTGATCCTGGAGGCCAGGAGGGATCTGGCATTTGCCTCTTGTTTTCTGTGCTCCACCTTCAGTGACTAGCTTTATTCTACTTAAATGCATTATGTTCTCTCCTATTTTAGGGCCTTTTACCAGATCCTTTTCCCTGAAGGTATGGAAAATTTTATTTCTATACATTTATTATTTTATATAGATTATAAGTTTTAAATTAGCTAAGGCTCTAAGAGTTTATATGGTCATTTTACATTATCATAGTATTGTTCATAACTTCAATCATTACTCCTTAGCTTATATAAAAATTATTCTTCAAAAATATTTTAAGGTATGAGTATTGCTAATCTATAAACTTTGTACAAGAAATCCTAAAGCAGTCAACAACCTTTAGTTATAGTGTAGTTTGTCATATAAAATAAAATTCTGTACAATATATTTCTTTCTGTTTTTTAAAAACAGTATAAAGTGTGAAATGTAGTGTAAAAAAATATGGATGAAATAATTAATGGTTGCCCAATCCAAGGCTACTGGGTGCCAGAACCTTCAAACATATTTGAAAGATTGATTGTAATCAAGAAAAACCTGCTTTCCAGTCATTCACATTTATTAGTTCAGCCCACTACACACTTAGTGCAATAGACCATTCTTTATATATTTGGCAATAAAATGGGGGGAAAGGTCAAGACTTAGGAGGGCAATAATGCTAAGACTTTTTTCAAATTATTATGTTTATGAATCAGTAGAAACAATTTGAAGATTCAACAGAGGTCGGAGACGGGGAAACGATTGCCAGATAACCAGCAGAGGAAGATGATGTAACTTACAATTCCTGGATAGCATCAGAGAAAAGAAGAACTAGTTGATCTTGGAAAGGAGGACAGTAAACTTTTTATCTTGTGATACTTTATTTAAAATTAGAAGGAGACATCAGTAAATGTTGAATTGATTTGCTATTGTAGAAGTTAGGAGTACAGAGGAAGATACATGGAAAGTAGAAAGAATGTATGTCTGATTAGCTCTATAGCTTAGATTCTGCATATATTGGAAAATAGAGCCTAGGTGAAATGAAGGTTTAATGTTGCTCTGAGATTTGTAAAGGAGTGACTTAAGGATGAGTAAAAGATTTATTCAGCCATTTGGGATGCCACATTGCAGTTGGATAACAGGCACAAAGGAAGTGGTTTAATTGACTAGGTCTGGGAATTAAGTGGGTACTAGCTAAAGTCCAGTGTGTGAAGCAAATGAGGGTTCTGCAGAAAGTATAGTTTGAATGATTGGCAAAGGCATTGAGGGTGGTCAGGAAAGTCAGCAAAGGGTGATGGCCTAGGCCATTTTTTTTTTCAAGGTCTTACCTATTTAATTAGCCATACCAAATATGCAGAGACCCTGGTCTTATGTAGCAGTTTTTCCTATATTTTTCATAACTGGTTTTGTTTAGCTAGAGAACCATCTCTGAAGGCAATCCTTGAATTCCCCTCATTTGTGTCACACTGTTCACAGTGACCTCGACAGAGTTCTTTGACATACAAGTAAAAATGTTTCTTAAAAATTGAAATAATCTGCCTGGCATGCTGACACACATCTATAATCCCAGTGATTCAGGAGGCTGAGGCAGGAGGATCATAGTTCAAGACCAGCAAGGGCAATTTAGAGAAACCCTGTCACAAGATAAGAATGGCTGGGGATGTAGCCCAGTGGTAGAGCACCTCTGGGTTCAATCTCTAGTACCACAAAAAAATATATATGTAAAAATAAAGTACATGCTTTATGTCAGGCACTGTTCTGGGTGCTAAACAAATATATTAATACATTTAATTTTTCTCATTATCATCTGAGGTAAGTGCTGTTATTGTCCTCATTTTATTATGGAGAAAGTGGAAGCACAGAGCAGTTAAATAACTTGTCCAGGATTCTAGAACTGGGAGGTAGGCAGCCTTTTGTGGTGGTTAAGGACAGACTGTGGAACCAGGTGACCATAGTGAGGATTAAATGGGTCAATATATGAAATGCACTTAATAACAGTGCTCTGCAATTTCTGCTAGATGATCAGCTAATCATTGTGGTAGTGGTAATATATGATGTTGTCATTTGGCTTGTACTTGCTAAGAAATCTTTATCTTTTTTGATGAAACTTCAATTTTCATACTGAGTAGTGGGCTTTCTGCTCTTCAGGGTAGGCTCTCCTTTTCTCCTTTGAGTGTTTTTGATATTAGAAATTCTCTCTTACACTGAGTAAACTCCCTCTATAACTTCCACTCTTTCATTCAAGTCCAACACACTGAAAAATGAAGAAATCTTAATCCTCTTTTTTTACGTGTCATCCTTCCTTTAAAAATCAGAAATGCTAATCTTTCTCTGATGCCTGCTTCTTGTTTCTAGATTTTAGAATCATAAGCACTTCCTTCAGTATACTCCCTCTGTGAAATAAGTCTATCATTATTTTGGCAACTGAGATTTTCAGAAGATGATGATCCCTTTACAGTGCTTACGTTTCTTGAGCACCCAATATAGGCCCGCATTCTTTTCAATGATATGTAAGTTCATTTAATCCACATGAAAATCCTAAGAGACAGGCACTATGAGTGTTACCATATAATGGATGAGAAAACCAGGTACATTTTCTCAAGACCCTATTGTTTATTTTTCCTTTTGGCATTTACATGCTCTTTGTTTTTTCCTGATGAACAAAAGTTTTTTCTTATTGTGATAAATCCTAATTTCCAGCTAACTAGCTACTTGCTAACTTTGTTAGCGTTGTTGCTTCTATTTTGAATCAAATGATATGTTTATTTAAAATGATGCCTTTAGATATCATATTAGAGGAAGATATTGGAAGGATTTTTAATAGATAAAAAGATTAAAGAATATAAAAGGAAATAATGTTCCACAGCTTTATACATTTTAAAATTTATTTGTTATGATAAGGAATACACAAACTACAAGTCTTGGCGGGGGTATTTGTTTTCTTTAAATAGGTATATAAACTTTATTACATTATGAGTGTGCATACACCCCACACACATCTTTGTTATATTTAGTTTATACACTACCAAACTGATTGAGGTTTTCTTAAATGTATCATTCCTAGGGAAACAAAGTCAAGAACTAGTTTGATCCTTTCCTTGCCCCTCCTGCCCACAAAACTATAAGTTTAAAAATGTGTCATTTTTTTTTAAAGAAAAAGTAACAAGATTGGAAGAATGATCCAAAACTTATTACCTAAATACTAAGCAGGTTGACTTCTTTCTCTACAGGAAGCCCTCCCCAGAAGTAGAGATGTAAAGTCAGGGGAACCAAGCAATCCTGGGACTTTCCCCTCTCTCCCATCTTTTTAGCTTTACTTCATAGAAAATCACTTCACCATCCAGTAAAAGTCTTCAAAAAAGAAAACTTCCCTTAAAATACATTCTAGAATTGATACTTAAAGTTTCACACTGTCTTGACCCTGTATTTAAATTTTTGAAGAAAACCATTGAAAGTCACAATGTGTTCCAAAAGGTTAATAACATTTTTAGAAGTTCAATAAATATTTGCAAAACATTTCAAAAGTGACTCTTAGTTCTATATATAGCCTGTTAGGCAAATAACACCAAGTACCTGTGTCTTGTGTATATCCACATACGCACACACATACACACATTGACCTGCCTTGTGGACCTTTTTGTGTGTGTGCTTAGAATTATATTTAGTTTTCTGCCCATTTTAGGTTTTCTTTCATTTTCCCTTCCTTACATGGATAGGTTGGATTTTTTAATGTTACTGAAATATGACATACCCAGGTCACACACATATCCAGGTCACACGTACACACACACACACACTTTATATGAAGTGGTTTTTGTTTTTCATCAACTTTCCAAACTTCAAGTACTAATCTAAAAGAGAAAAAAGGTATATGGTACTTGTTCCCGGGATCTCTTCGTGCCTGAATTTTATTTCTCCATTTTGAATGTCTAGAGTAAATACTTTTGGAGATGCAAAATATCACTCAACAACTTTTAAGGCAGCATAACTGAAACTGGAGAACAGAGAATCTATTGCTTTTCCTTACCTGTGAAAGTTCAGTGCTTAAGCAATGCCAGGGAACATTCTGGTTCTTTTCCAACTGCCTACAGTGGTCCCCCAAACCAAACTAACCTCTGAGGCTTGGCTCACAAGGGAGTTGTGAAATAAGACAATTGAGAAAGATCTTTTGTGCTCTAGCAAAACTAAGTGGTTGTTTGAGGTCATCGTTCCTGTGTTTGAGGCAATCCTTCTCCCTTGCTTTAAGGACAAAGAAAGATTCTACTGTTGAGATGCCAGGAGGATTTCCGGAAGTCCAAGAGACAAGTCGCTATTCAGTGTTGGTATCTTTTGAAAAGAAAAATGTGAGCTGTTCAGGAGTAGGAGTGAGGGGATGATGAATGGACTGGGTATTTCTTTTGGCACTGTAAATACTCTCAGACTATCACTGAGCGCTCCCTCTTCAGCAGAGTCTCACTGAGGATGGTTTTCCTGAATGTTTATTCTTTCTTCCCCTTTATTTAGGATTTAGAGTTGAATCATGATGTTTAATAATTTCTTCACACCTCTTTCCCTTAATGTTCTCTTCTTTGAGTCCTCTGAGGGGAAAAAGGTAAATAATAATAATAATGATAGTAATAATGGTCAGATTACTTTGAGTAGGGAATTACAATTCTCAGAGCTCTTTATATTACCAATTTTTACCATGTTCCTAACTCTTAATTAAAACTTATATTTAAATAGTCTTTCTCAAGGCCTCCTTTATCACACTACTTGCTACCAGATACTTCTAAAATGTGAACCTGATTATGCAGTTTTATGACTACCCCTGAACTTCAAAATTAAATCAAAGTATGCAGTATGAGTGAAAGAAGACCTCCTGCTTCCACATATCCCACAAATTCTAGGACTCTAGCCTCCTGAGCTGCCTGCGGTTCATATCTCTATATCCTGTCTGTGCTTCCAAACACAGCTTGTGTCCTCTGCTTAGAACACTCTTCCTCCCTCCTTCCTCCACACTCCTTACCAACTCCTTTCCTTAACTAACTCCTTAAAAACTTAACTGAAGGTACACAACTGTCCTGATGGTCCTGCCTCTCTGGGTGCTTTCTTTTATGATCCTGTTGTACCCAGGGTTTCACTCTGTAAAAACTGTTAACAGGATGAATTTTATGTTTCTTGTCTCTTTTCCCCATACATAATAAGGACTAAGTCTTTTATTTCTGCCCTAATGCCTGTCATAGTACATTAGAGTTGCCCAGATTTGTATTAAGTAGATGAGTATTAATCCCATTCATCCATTAGGATGGATCCCCAGTACCGCAAAAAAAAAAAAAAAAAAAAAAAAGTATTTGAAATAAGGATGGATAAATGGATGAATGAGATGAATGATGCACACTGATTTTGTTTTGTTATTCAATATTTTTCAATATTTGTGGTGATCCTTTATTTCTTCCACTGATAGAGGCAGTGCCCTTTAGGAATGATTCAACAAACATTTATTAAGCATTTACTGTGGTAAATAATGTTTTTAAGAGAAAGGAATGTGGTAAGATTCTTAGTGAAACAAATCCAGTCACATGGCTGAGCTCTTCATAGTTTGCTGAGACTACAAATTCATTTGTTAGGCAATTTCTATTTGAGCACCTATTATGTTCCTCCCACTGGTTAGTCTTTTAGAATATGTTAGTGTCCAAAACAAAGACTCCTTTCCTATCAATCAAAGAAAGACTTCCTGTAGAACACACGTTTTGCTTATATGCTAACAAGGTAAAGGAAGGGGCAGTTTGTGTGTGTGTGTGTGTGTGTAATTGAAACAGCAAGAAGGTCAGTGTGACAGGAGAAGAGTTATTGAAAGAAAAAATAGTTGGGAGCAGGGTTGGCAAGGTGACCCAGGTGGAGAATGTGGCAGCAGCGGTGGCATAGGATCTCGTAGGCCACTGAAGGACGTTGCCTTTGATTATCTGTGAGACAGAGGGCCATTGCAGGGGCTGAGCATAGGAATGAAATGATCTGTCTTGGGTTTTAAAAGGAATACTTACTGAGTTGAGAATGGACTCTGAGGGGCAGGGTAGAAACAAGGGTACCAATTAGAAGGTTCTCCAAAAACTCAGGTTTGCATGAGGGTGTAGCCACCAAATAGGGAGAAGTGGTTAAACTTTAGGTATGCTTTGAAAGTAGAACCAGCCAGTTTTATAGGCAGATTTGAAATGGGCACAGCACTTACAAGAGGGACGTAAAGGATAATTCCAAGGTTTTACACCTGAGCACTGGAAGGATTAGAATATGAAATACCCACTGAAATATGGAAATCTGTGGATAGAGTAGGACTTGGGAGCAGGGCAGGGTGGAGTTTGGGAGAAAAGGTGCATTAATAACCAAATTTTGGATCTGTTAATTAAGAAATATTTATTAGGCATTCAAGTGGAGATTTCAAATAAGCAGTTAGAGACCTGAACCTGGAGTTCAGGAAAGAAGGATGCACTAGAAATACACAACTGGGAGTCATCTACCTGTCGGTGCATTTGGAATCAGGAGAGTAGTTGAGATCATTCAAAGGTTAGTGTCAGTGGAGAGGAGAATAAAAACTCTACTTTGGAGCATACTGTGACATTAAAAGGTCAAGGGAAAGACTGAGAAGGAGTAGCCAGGGAGGTAGGAAACCAAGAAAGCATGGCCCTGGGAGCCACGGGAAGAAAACATGAGAGAAGATAGAGGGACCAGGTGTGTCAGCATCTGTCCTGACAAGTGAGAACTGATCACGGAGCATGGGAGTTAGTACATGCAAGTTACAGGTCACCTTCATCAGAGTCATGCCAGTGGAGTGCTGGGTTTGGGGACCGGATGAGTGGGGTTTAGCAAGGATAGGATGGACAGAATCAGGGACAGACAGCTAAAAAATACATGGGTTCTCCTGGATCCTTGAGAATAACAAGCAACTAAAGCCAGAGGTCATCTCTCTCCCTCTTTTATTGATAAGTTGTTACTAAGGGTTTCACAATGAATATCCCTTTGTGCATATGTGATTATATTTGGGGGGAAAGCAAAGACAAATGACAATTTTCTTTTCTCCCCCTTTCCATTGGCATTTTGTTAGGGGGAAAAAAATCTGTGTTGTTACTCTAAACATGAGTGAAACTGTTCAAACTGAAAGTCTGCCAATTCCCTTCTTCGTGGATTTGTCTGGTTCATTTTATTCCCTTGTCACCCATTTTTCTTGATGACTTTTTTTTCCACTTATAAATTGAAACTTAGTTCCATACTGTGACACAATTATTTCTGTAAGTTTGCCCCAGTTTCTCAACCCAGAGCCATTTTCCTCTATGGTGAATGCCGTGAATTTTTTTTTTAAAGTAGTTCATCATCCTCTTAGGTTTTATTTAGGGACAGATTTTTTTTCCTCTTATTCCTTTTCCAAAGTCTTAATGAACAGTGGGAGAAGAAAGAACCAGTAATGATAGGAAAGAAAGCATGTTTTCCTCACTTCGAATTGCTAAGATTTGATTCTGACCATAAAATATTGTCAGGTTCATTCTTGTGGGTTGAGCAGTCTGATCTTTATAGAAAGGACTCAGAGACATCCAAGCCATAGTTGTACCCAGGAACAAAGAAGGCCTTCTCCTGATGTTGCATTTCTGTTTTTCAAGACTCCAATCAAGTACTGCCCTCTCCATGGAGCATCCTCTGATTCTTCTGGCTCTAGGTAGTATTGGTTTTCCTCTGAATCACTGTACTACCTATTGCCGACTGTATTGCTGTTGTTGGTGGTGCTGCTGCTGCTGCTGCTGCTGCAACTGGTATGTCTATCTGTGCAATGCTTACCTCTATAGACTGGTAGAACTTCCCTTTCACACTTTCCAACTTTGTGATTTAAGGCAAATTAAGTAATCTTTGTGGGCCTCTATATTCTTTTTTAAATTTTTTTATTTGTTCTTTTTAGTTATATATGATAGTAGAGTATATTTTGACCTATTATATTCATGTGGAGTATAACTACCCATTTTTGTGATCATACATGATGTGGAGTTACATGGGTCATGTACTCATATATGAACATAGGAGAGTCATGTCCAGTTCATTCTACTGTCTTTCCTATTCCCATCCTCCTCCCTTCCCTTCATTCCCCTTTGTCTAATCCGATGAACTTCTATTCTTACCTCACCCTCCCTTATTGTGTGTTAGCATCCACATATCCTAGAGAACATTTGGCCTTTGGTTTGGGGGATTGGCTTATTTCACTTAGCATGATATTCTCCAGTTCTTTCCATTTACCCACAAATGCCATAATTTCTTGTTTAGGGCTGAGTAACATTCCATTGTGTATGTATCACATTTTTTTTTATCCATCTGTTGAAGGGCACCTAGGTTAGTTCCATAGCTTAGCTGTTGTGAATTGAGCTGCTGTAAACACTGATGTGTGTGCCTCTGTATTCTAACCTTTTAAATGGGAGTAATTTCTAGCTCAAAAAGTAATAAGGATTTGAAGGGAGAATGCATATTAAATTATTTACTCAAAAAAATAACAATCAACTAAATGTGAACCTGGAAAATACATATAATATGTGAAATAATTCCCTATCTTTAGATTTTTCTGAAGGAAAGTGACTGTTTTTTTCTACCTTTCCTAATACCAATTTTTATCTATAGAAGGAACTCAGTGCATATTTATTAATTAATGATGATAGATAATGCTTGGGATATGTATGGAATGTTTTCTCATGGAGAACTGCAATATGTATGTCTTAATGTGCTATGCACGTTGTTTTAGCTGTAAGAAATCCTCCAGGCTAAGTCTTGCATGCATCGTCCAGGGAAGTGATATCACAATTTTGATGGCACATATAAGTTTTCTTAATACTCATGAAAATTGCCAGGGTTCCCCCTCTCATTCATGTTTCATTGCCTACAGTGCAGAGACCTGCTTCAACTTTAGCCCAGTTTGCCAACTTTTATGTAATTAGGAGAGGAACTTAAATGACATTTACTTTTAAGCAAGCTTTCATAAAGCCATGTATTTTAATAGTGTGGAAAAAAGAATTAGAGGGCAAAAACCATATAGGCTAAATCAAATTATACTTCTTTATGATAAAAATGATAAAGGTTCATTTGAGAAACTAGAAAATTCTGATGAGCAAATGGATTATACTTTACTGAGATACCACTGCTTATGTTCCCTTGTGTATTATTTCAGTTTTTTGTGATTAAATATGCAAATGTGATTTTCACACAAAAATAGCATCCTACTGTATATTCAGCTCCATAAGCTGCTTTTCTCCAAGTAATATACAGTGAGTGCTTCAGGTATATGTCTGCATTAATTTAATAGTTGCATGATATTTTGTTCTTTGGATGGCCCATGGTAGCTTTAACCAGCGATTACTCTTTAGGAAGTTTCCAATATTTTTTTCCTCAGAATTCATATGCTGATATACATCTGAACAAACTTGTAAAATTTAAAGACCACAAATATTTCTTGGACTTGGCAATATAAAATAGCTGCCTTGGTAATTTTGATTCAATCCTGTTCATTCTTAAAATATCCCTTTTCACGTCAGTTTTGAGTGATTTATTTGACAGGCATGTTTGGAGTTCTTATGTGACCATTCTCTGAAAATAATTTTGTATTTCAGATTTTTTTCATGAGTCTCAGAGAGCCTTTTCTTCAGTCAGTTCAAACTGAAGTTTTGATAACATCATTAGGAAATTACTGCTCTGAGGTCTTTATCTCTTGTACCTGAGAGATCTGTAATTCAGTGACATTACCAGGAGATGGATATCATGACTCTCTTACCATGCAGTGGAGAAAGGCTGAAACATGGGATCGAGGGATGAGAAGGAAGAACAGGTTAGACATCTGTCCAACAGACTTAAGCTCTGTTTCTATCTTTCATATCTATGGCAACTTGAAATCCTATTTTTCTAGATTAGTTATCAAATATTACCTCTAACTGCCCATTGAGACATCCCAGAAAAACTAGTCCTTTGACATTAAAACTAGCATATTTCTCTCTCATGCACTGAAAAATGACACAAAAATCCTATCTGACATCATGTGTGTTTTGGAGTCTCCATATTTAAAGGTCTTAAGAGAAGGAAAAAATCAAGGTGATTTAATCATTCACATTTTTTTTTTTTTCCAGCGGTACTGGGGATTGAACCCAGGGCCTTGTGCTTACAAAGCAAGCACTTGACCAACTGAGCTATCTCCCCAGCCCTAACCATTCACTTTTATAGTAAATGTTGAACAAATTTGTATCGTGTACCTGGTGCTGTGCTTGGGGCTGGAATTACCATGAGGACTGAGCAAGTCTAATTTGTTCTTGGTGTGTAAGGTACATACATACTTTATTTTTTAAAAAATACCCCACAATGCTTTGTAGTACTTTATTGCAATGTATAATAGAATAGATATATTGCCAGTATGCCATAGGAACTCAAGATGTTTACAGAGGAAGTTTTTAAGTAAATGGGTATTTGTCAGGTAAATACAAAAAAATAAATACAAATAGGACAAGGATGTCATATAATATGGGCTAAGAACACAGTATATTTTAGGAATTTCTAGCAAACTAGAATTGCAACATTTATTTAAAACATAAAGATTTCTTATGTCAAGTTTTTGTGGGTTTTTTCCCTTAATTTAGTGTTTTTTATTCTTCTATATTCTGGGTTTTAAAAGAATTTGATTGTTTACTCTTTGTTAGGAAATTATTAAACCATTTGATCCTGAAAGATTAGATGAAATATGGATATGGCTTAATAAAATATTCTTACAACTACTTCCTATCTCAACAACATACTTTTTTTCTTCCTTGGATTTAATTGTTTAGAAATTGTGGCTGCAGATTTCACAAAGAGATTGAAAGATAGAGTAGACAAAGAATATGTAGTTCAAACAATCTGCTAAATTTTTGTGCTCTTAGTAATAGTCCAAAATATGATAAAGATCACTGTGCACATCTGTTGGTCTTTGCATTGGAAAAGCCTTGGGCTATACATTCTGAGATTTCAAACAAAGAAGATTTAGAGGGGAAAGGAAACAGAGTTTTAGACTAAATAGATAATGTTGGAAGAGAACCATAATGGTTGTATTTGAATATTTTCCACATTAAATAAGGCATGTCATACTGTGATATTACTGCCATTTTAAAATAAATGTATTTGCACCCATGATAGTTTTATTTTTAATTCCCCGTGGAGTTCCACATAATAGCAATATTAATACTTGAAAGATCCAGAATGAATGTGAAACTTCCTTAAAGCATAATGTTCTTTTATCAATTTTGAGCATGTTTTATGAGGAGTTTTTTGGTTTGGTTTTCGTGTTGTTCTTTTTCAGTTTAGGAAGCCAGCTTAACAAAATCCTGAAGTGTTAATTGTCTTGAATTTCTAAATATGGCTATAAAATTGTCCACTTGGTAAATATTTCCTTAGCATTAACTATGAGCCAGACACAGAACTTAATTAACAACTTTATCTCTAGTTCCTAATAGATACATTAAACCCCTGACTTTATGGAGTTTATGTTACAAGAAGAAATAGCAACAAAGGAGCATAATGTTGCTGCCAATTACAATAAATGTTAGGAAGCAAATAAACAAGGGATTGAGAACTCCAGCCATCAAGAAGCATCTGCTTTGGGTAGAATGCATTACAGGCAAAATACAGCAGGTTGCATGTACAAAGAACTTGAGCAAGAAAGAGCATGATTGTGTTTGAGCAACTGAAATAAGACTAGTGTGGCAGAAGCACAGTAAGAAGGGCATCAGATGAACTTGTAGAGCAAGAGAAGCTGCAGACCATACATGGTCTAACAGGCCGGGGTAAGGAGTTTGCATTTAGCTCTGAATGCAGCGGGAAGGCATTAATAGCATCACACAAGCAACTAACCTGAACCAATTCGCTTTTCAAAATCATGTGGAGAATGGAAGCAGGAAGATGAACCAGAGGCTGTGTATTAGTGTAGCAGTAAATACTGATACCTGGACTGAGAGTAGCAGTGAAGATGGAGAGAAGATAGTTTTGAGAAGTTAGCAGGGCTTGGGGGAGGACATGCTAAAAGGAGAGAGAGAGAGAAGTCTGGAGGGTTTCCTGACTCGAATGAAAAGGGGAATGAAGTGATATTTAATGAGATGGGAAAGTCAGAGGGGAAGGAATATAAAGATGTTTGATTTTTGTTTAAGACCTATTATGGTTAATGTGCCTGTGTGGATTCCAAAGGTAGGAGCCAGCTGGGCACATATATCCAAAGCTAAGGAAACATCTAGGATCTAGCTAAAATTATGTGTGAGATAGTCATGCTTCCCATCATTATGCTGGCTTGGATTGCAAAAGCATTTGAAGTATAAAAGTGATCATTCTGCCACTCTACATTGCATGACCTCTGTTCATCAGTGACTTAATTTGGGACACACACAAGTTGTACAAACTAAGACTTCCTTGATGACTCTTTTGCCTTAGCTGTAGAACTTTCCCTGCAGAACCTTCCAGATTTATGCCTTCCAGATTTATGCCAGGTCCCTCCCCAACATGCACCTCTTTATTCCTACCACAACAAATGGAAATTTCCAGAAAGAAACATGTTTTTCCAATACCCTGACAAAATGATGCTCCCATACCCTGGAAACATTTGTTACAGCTTTTTCTACCTTGCTTTCGGCAAGTCACGATTTAACATACAAATACGCTATACATCACCTCCTCCGAGGAAGCTTTCCAGAGTCCAATCTTTGTTCCCTTCTCTGGGATCCCCTAATAACCCATGTCTACTATATTTGAGTACAGGTTACACTATTTTGCCCTCTCTCCTTGGCAGTACTGTCCTTAATACCAGGCAAAAGGGGTCCCTTCCCCATATGACCTATCTGGGCCTTGGACTTGGTATGTAAAGGACCCCACTGTGGCCCCTTGCACTCCTTTTTAGGTCATACTCCATGTAACCAAGCTGCCCAAATTTCAGAATTCCCTCTTCAAATGATCCTGAGCTTGTTTCAAGGTGCTGGAACTTCTTCCTCAAGTTCATCCTCCTGAGGGTCCATGATGCCCAGTATATGCAACCTTGAGCATGAAGTTGTGATGAGTGATGTCTGTAAGGGTACAGTCAGAGCTCAGCCTGTGCACAGAAGGTCCTGGACTGCAGGTAGGAAGAGAAGGTGGAATGCAAGGAATGAGGAGCTAGTCCATTTCGCCTGGAACACTGAGGAGTTCAAGAATTCTAAATTCAGAGAATGGACTTTATGTGTCTGTGTACTAACCACAAACTATCAAAAAGGACATTAAGAAAATAATTTCATAATAATATCAAAAAGAATAAAATGCTTAGGAATAAACTTAGCCAGGGAGATAAAACACTTATACACTAAAAAAGTACAAAACTCTGGCGAATAAAATTAAAGAAGACAGAAATAAATGGAAAGGCACCCCATGTTCATGGATTAGAAGACTTAATATATTCAAATGTTCATAGTACCTAAAGTGGTCTACATATGCAATATAATTCCTATCACAATTTCCATGGCAGTTTTATAGAAATAAAAAATCGTAAAAGCTGTATATAACTATAAAGGACCTCATAGAGCTAAAGCAATCTTGATAAAGAAGAACAACCCTGGAGGCATCATACTTCCTGGTTTCAAAATATATTACAAAGCTACAATAATCAAAGCAGTATAGCACTGGCCTAAAAATAGCCATATGGGCCAATGAAATAGAATAGAGAGCCCAGAAATGAACCCATGTATATGTGGTCAACTGATCTTCAAAAAGAATGCCAAGAATATACAAAGGATATACATAATCTCTTCAACAGATAACATCAAGAAAAACAGGTATCTGCGTGCAAAAGAAAGAGACTGGAGTCTCATCTTACACTGCACACACACACACACACACACACACACACACACACACACACACACACACAAAGTGGATTAAAGACTTAACATACCTGACACTTTAAAACTCCAAGAAGAAAACAGAGGAAACATTTCATGACGTAAGTCTTGACAATGATTTCTTGGATACGACACCAAAAACACAGGAAACGACAGCAAAAAGATAAGTAGAACAACGTCAAGCTCAAAAGCTTTTGCACAAGCTGGGCATGGTGGGGCATGCCTGTAATTCCAGCTACTCATGAGGCTGAGACAGGAGGCTTGTAAGTTCCAGGTCAGCCTGGGCAACTTAATAAGGTCCTGTCTCAAAATAAAATAAAAAGAACTAGAAGTGTAGCTCGATGCTAGAGCACTTGCCTAGCATGCATGAGGTTTTGGGTTCCATCCCCAGTACTACAAAAACAAAAATAAATATCTTCTGCGTGGCAGAGGAAATGCTCAGCAGGATGAGTAAGAGAATGGAATGGGAGAAAATACTTGCCAATCATATAAATATCCAGTAATGGATTAATATCCAAAGTATATAAGGAAATCCTTCAATTGGATATCAAAAGAAAAAAATAACATGATTTTTACAATGAGCAAAAGACTAAAATAGATGTTTCTCCAAAGAAGACATACAAAAGCCTGCCTTTTCATGTCACTTTACTTGAGGAACTGGAAATAGTGATGCAGATGGGGGCAGAGATACTTATGAGCACAAGTGCCCAGTTTAGGCTAGTGAGTGAGGAGGAGCCTCAGAGTGTATGAAGTATGAGCCTCCATCTGTTCTCTTGCCTGGGCAAGTGTTAGGGCACAGCCTTAGACTTGCCTTAGACTGCTAGTTCTTGAGGTTTGTACCTTGCCTTTCACCCAGCACCATTAGGATGTTTGTTAAGTGAAAGAATAACACAGCTGGGCATGTATCTCAGTGGTAGATACACACACACACACACACACACACACACACACACACACACACACCCACACACATACACAAACATGATTCTGGTATTCCATGGTTTTTATGAAGTAGGAATGAATGAGGAGTATCTTGAACTCCCTTGGTTTCTGTGGACCCAACCACTCCCTTCTTACTGACATCACACTGGCTTGTAGACCGATGCCCTTCATCATCTGTGGATGAAGTCTGTGCCAAGAGGATACAGGGCTGCCATGTATGGTTCTGCAGTTGTGCAGTGCATAAAGGTGCCCCACAAAAGGTCACGTGGAGCCTGATTTCCAACCCATACTCAGTTACTAAACTCTACTTTCATTTCAGGATTAAATCTGCCTATAGGAGATATCTCATCCTCATTTTTCTTCAGGGGAATGTGTTTTTCATAAGTCAGAGGAGGTGGTTTTTGTCATCCAGAGGTCTCCTAGGTTTCCCAAGGTCGTGTGAGTATTTGGACTCTCTCCCCCACCCCTGCTTCAAATTCTCCTGATGCTTAATTTCTTGAGGAGCTTCAGCTGTAAACATTCCTAGTGTAAGAATATTTTGAGCATTTATCTCCCCATCCTTTGCAACTTCTTCCAACTTGTACAAAAATCCCAGATAGGAAAGTCTTGATCCAAGTCACAGGTCTACATTCCCTGTCCCCATGCACCTGGGCCTCTCTTGAGTCAACACCTGCTTCTTCCATGCAGTAGATTGGCCCAGAGGTATTTCAAGCTCTTGCTCTGTTTCTAGACCCCTCTGCCTGTCTGCTGACAAAATGACATTGTGTGGGGTGACAAGGTGCTTTGCTTGACCCAGATGTAGCCCTGGTTACTGTGATGCAAAATCCCAGAGTAGAGCTCTCTACACAACAGGTCTGGGCATGAGAGAACTTAGAATTCCAGGAGGACTTAGCTGTATTAACACTAGGGAGAGGGCACGTATTTTTGCCTGTTGTGATTACTATTGCTAATAATCACAAAAATGCTGATCCTTCCTGGATTTCTTCTGGTTGGACTGAATTTAAGAATTATGAGTTTATGTCATTCCTTGATAATAAGAAAAGAGGGTATGTGTTGTACTGGGGCTTAAGCATAGTAGTGAGCATTTAGAGAGCCAACCAGATGAAGGAGATTTGAAATATATTCCAAAAAATGAAACTTCAGGGTATTTTTCCTACTTTCAGACTATAGTAATTGACATAGTTTAATAATAAGATTGCAAAGTTACTACTGTGAATTGAGTGTGCCACTTCTGAGAAGTGGATTTGGCCAGGATGGACTGAGTCTCGTCCAAGAGATAAGTAAAAATCCAGAATTAGTTTTTCAATGAGCGTTAGTGTTGCCATGAAACTGCAATAGATACAGCCCTGCAGGAGTGGAAGACAAAGAGCAGCCTGCTCCAAGACAAGCACAGTCCCAGGGTCAAAAGTCCTCATGTTTAGAGCGGCTGTTACACAGGGTCTTCTTATTTTGTTTTGTGACTAATGCTGTGCTGAATTCTGATGGAATGAATGACGTTGGTTTGCCCCAGGGTGTTGACAACCCATTCCAGCCTCTTGTGCCAGTCAGAAAATGGGCGATGGAGAGTGAAGTCAGGGTGTGAGCCTCATACAGGAAGCACGAGCAGAAGATGAACAGCTGGCATCTCTGGATGAGGATGCTGGCTGCTTTGATCTCCTTGGTGATTTCCTGTATTTTCCAGGATTTTTATAATAGATATGAGTTGCATTTATAACTGTTTTTTGTTGTTGTTGTTGTTGTTGTTGTTGTTGTTGTTGTTGTTATTCCAAAAGAATCCATGTGAAGAAATTGAAACTTTTGTGAAATAAACCTAAAATAGGAGAAAGGGAGGGAGGAAGGAAGGAAGGAAGGAGGGAAGGAAGGAAGGGAAACAGATTCTCTTATGGAAATATTTGGGGTAGTGAATTGATCACTATTTTACTTTTTCATCTCACTTATCTCTTTATCACTCTGCAAACCACACATTCATGTATTTCATACTCAGTCCTAAAGAAAGAAGAAAACATTTATGAAGCATCCACTTAATATATCAGTTTGAAAATTAAACATCCTTGCTGTATCCAAGATAGCTTATCTAAGAAAAATAAATGTGCTCATATATACATTATTTAACTTTCAACTTTTGTGGCTGTCCATGTGCCAGGCACTGTGATAAACAAACAAATAAATAAAAAATAGAGGTTATTGCCTTCGAGGGAATGACAACATAGTAGAAAGGGAAGAAATTTAATGTTTATAATATAATAATGTTTATAATGTTTATAGTTTATATTATAAATTTAATGTTTATAATATAGACACTATCGCAATAGAGGCAGGCCCAGAATACCACAGGAGCACATAGAAGAGAACTTAGTTAGGGATGGGTAGGAGTGTATTCTCTGAAAGAAGCAATGCCTAAGCCACATCGTGAAGGATAAAGAGTAGTCAGCCTGGACGGGGGTTGGGGGTGTGGGTAATGTCAGGCATGGGAGTCTGTACAGAGGCTGGAGCAGAGAGATGAGGCATTAGGGATCACAAGTCATGCCACCTGGCTGCAACTGTGCTGGGACTGGGTGGCAGGGAGAGATGAGTTCACAAAGGTGGGTCACGAGAGGTCATTAGCTGTGCTAAAGGTTTTTATATCTGCCCTGAAGCAGTGGGAAGCCATTCCAGTATATTAAAGAAGGAAAAAGGCATAAAGAGATTTGCATTCCAGAAAAGTCCCTTTAGCAATATCATGTCCCAGTGAGGCAGACTAATTAGGAGGCTGAGATAGTAATCTATGCAAGAAATGATGAGGTCTCAATTAAGATAATAGCAGGAAAAATGCAGAGAAAGAATCAGAGTCAAGGAACATTAAAGAGATTGATTGGAAATGATTTGATTGATGGGCTATAGGGATGAGATGTTGAGGAGTTGGGATGGCCGCTGGCTTGGGCTACTGGATGGTAATGGTTACATTCTCTGGGGTGGAATATGACAAACTGTAAGAGGAGCATATTGAACTTATTGTGCCCAGAAGACATTATAAGAGCCCTGCAAGCAATTGGGAATATAAATCTTAATCTCAGGAGAAAGATTTGGGCTCAAGAATTATTTGTGAGTCACCCCAAGTAGATTGCAGTTGAGCCCATCAGTAATGAACGAGACTACTCAGTGAAAATGAGAATAAAAGGATACAGGAGACCCTGAGGAACATGGATGTTTAAGAGGCGTCCTAACAGGGGTGCCTGCCAAAAGAACAAAGAAAAAGTGTTCAGAGAGGTAAGGGGAAAGCCAGGCACAAATGGAGTCCTGGCTCATGCCCTCTCTCAAATCTGCCATCCGTGAAAGAAAGGGCAGAGAACACATAAGTGCCAGAAATGTCCGTACCAACTAAGCTTGCCTCTTAACAAGTCTCCCTGGACATAAACATCAGTTGACACCTCATTGCCAGACTGTCTGAGAATACCAGACAGTTTAAGTGGGCAGCACATCGCCTCCCCCACAAAAACCAGTGTTCTATTAATAAAGGCCAGGAGGAAAGGGAATTTGGGGTAGACAGATGACCTTGCCAGGTACTCAAGAGAGAGGCACCTCAGTGGAGGAGGACTGGTCACAACATGGATTTGTGAGCCTGCTGTGTGTAGATGTTCACAGTGTCAACGCTTCAGACAATGAATGAAAAGACACAAAGAGTCCACTTGTGAACTCAGGGTGGCCATGAAAAGGCAAATTGTGGGGAAGAGGAAGTGAGTACACTAGTCCTTTGAAGAGGTTGACCTTGAATATAATGGGGCCAAGACAAGACCAGAGGGGAAGATCAGGGCAAAGAAGGAGTAAGAGTCCCTGGAAAGAGCTTACACGCTCAGGTCCTCAGAGTGAAGATCCAGATGAGAGAAAGAGTTTGAATACATGGAAGAAGAATCTTCACTGATGGGGAGAGGGCTCCAGACTGGTGGGGCCTAGAATATATCATAGCTCTGCATGAGAGAGGAGAGGGTCCAGACAAGAGAGAACAGGTGTGATGGGCATGAGTTCACAAGTGGGAAGGGCAGGAACAGAAGAGACATCATTGCCTGTGGAGCTGGGGCAGGATGCAGAGATTGTCATATAGAGACTTAAGGAAATAAGTGAAGTCGTAAAGTAGGCAGGGCTAGCAGCATGGTTGGAGCACCCCTTTGAAAGTGGACACTGTCTTCCCATCCTGGTTCTCACCCTATGACCTCAGGCAAATTATTTAACCTCTATATTGCCTCTGTGTTCTCTGCAACCAAGAAATGAGATTAATAACAGAAGGCTGTTAACTTCTTGTTGAGAGAATTCACTGAGTTCATTCATGTCATCCTCCTGAGAGCGCTTGGCACAAAGGAGGGTTTCATGCTGTAATTGAGACTAAAAGCAACTGCAGGCTGGGGCCACCTGGACACCTGCCTACGTGAGTGTCGTGTGGTGATCCAGGGCTGTGAGAACAAAGGAAACCGTGTGTTCTTCCAGGATCCTGGAGAGGCAGACCCTCTCCCTGCTCTCAAGGAGAGCCAACAGTGGGGTCACGACAAGAGGCCACCTTTGTGAAGAAGTAAGCCCTCTTGAGACTTGAGAGGAGGCATGTGAAAGTCAGGAAGCCATGTGTCCAAAGCCTCCTTTACCTCTGTGGCAGGACAATGGCAGAGAGAGTGGCCAGAGCAGAGCATGGGCGCCATATTTTGCAGGTGCCCCAAGTCTCTCCCATAGCTGGAAGCAGTTTGGAAACAGAGTGCTGACAGGATCCATTCTGTCCCCTTCTGTGTTCCTTCTGGCAAAGTGGAAAAATAATGACGAAGCTAAGTGTATGGAGTGTGTAGTTCATGCCAAGGATATTGTAGTGCTACACATATTGGGTGTTCCTCACAGCTACCCTGTGAGTGAGGCACTGTTCTGTTAGCTCTCTCACATGACCAAGCCTAGGCACCAGAGATGGAGCTCCTTAAAGAGACCATCCAGATGGTGGGTGGCCATGTCAGTATGGAAGCTGGCAGTGTAACTCCAGAACCTGTTGCTATGACCACCAAGCTATCACCTGTCCCATCGGGATATGACTCAGTAGAGGGGTAGTGACCGCAGAAGGGCTTATAGCAGCTCATGGTGAGCTTTTTATGTCTTGGTCAAGAAGAGTTTGGCTATAAGGATTAGAAACTCCTGCCAAGACCTCAAGAGCATAGTGGAGGTATTATGAAGATACAGGGCCCTCCCAGGACCCAGTTGCTAGCCAGGGAGGATGGCTTGACATCACACAACTAGACATACATACTACTGTATCTTTTCTGTCTGTCTGTCAGTCTGAAAGACAGAAGGCACAGCACTTCTCTGTGCCTTGTTCTATAACCTGATTAAATTCACAGTTCTTACCTTCACTCCCCTGTGACATTGGTGGGCACTGCTTCTACCTCACCTGACAATTCCTTGGCCCCCTAAGCCCACGTGTTGTAGAAAAGTTCCACATAAATCCAGATAACCTGCTGGTTTAGCCTGAGTTGAATGTCCCTCCTTCATTCATTGTGGAGGTGGCAAATGTTCCCACCAAGCGAAGAGAATGCCTTTCTCAGAAACCCCATGATCTTTAGTCCTTAGTGAAGCTTGAAAACACAGTGGACCTTTGACTCATCACTCTGCTCCCGAGACCCAGCTGGAGCCCAGGTGCCGTGATGTTTCCATTGTAAACGCCACTGGAGGTTCCTCCCTTTCAACTGCCAGCTCCATCTTGGTCTAACTGGTCTCATTCCCCACCACTCCTGCAGCAGTTTCTAGATTCCCTTTTTAAATCTGATCTTCCCTTCCCATTTCATCTTGCTGACTCTTGAGCAGTATTATTTTTTAATCATATTGGCCCTCTACTCCAAAGCTTTTGGCAGGTGTTCCTTAACTGGTATCCATGGCTGCCTCCCAAGGCTATCTATCCTGAGACTGATCATTCCCTCCACTTGATTTATCCCTACCAGGCCAGGATAATCTTCCTCTCTTCACAGACACCCAGGGTCACTCCCTTCTTCACTCCTGTCCCTTCCCTCCCTTTTATACCCCCTTCCTGCCTGCTCTGACATCTCATTCACCCTTAACAGTGCTCACCCTAGACCTCTGTCGCCTCCTTACTGACAAACTCATCATTTTCACTTGATTCTCCAGTTGAACCATTGGTTCATTGGAAGCAGCTCCTTGCCCAGCATGTCTTAGCTGCACACAGCCGAGCACACGTCAAACACTTGGGAAATTTAATATTCAGTGATTAATAGCTGATTTATGATCCCTTGTCCTTGGTATATTTTTTTGGCTTTTAAAATGTTATTGCATTTTTTAGAACATTCCATGTGAGCCCTCTGACTGTGATGATTGAATACTTGTTAGAGGCAAAGCCAAGTAAGAGTATTAACTCCTAATCCTGTTAAAGACTCTCCCATTATTACATGTGTTTGTGTTTTGGCTTCTCTTTTATGTGCCTTGACAACAGGGACTGTGTTATTCATTGTTGTAGTCCCCCAGAGCACCGGACACAAAGGAGTCCTGGAATAAATGAGGAAAAAAAAAAATCCTTCTGGTTGAGGTATATGTCAAAAGTGGTCATTTTAATATTGTTGTCCCTGTAGCTAGATATTTACATTTGTGCTTAGTTTAAAATCACTTTTATTGCTCATTTCCAATTAAACTTAATATCAGCCCAGAACTGTAGGAAAGCATTTTTTTTTTAAATTGGTTGAACAACATTTTTCTCCTGCTTAGTCATTTCCTGTCATTAGCAGCATCTTCCATCCCCTCTTTTGTGGTCCTTTCTATTCCCCTACTGTGTTCTTCATACTTCCCAAAGGACACAGAGTCCCCTGACAGCTTGTTCAGAGAAGGTTTTGATGGGGGGTAATCTACCAGGTGTCCTTTGTGTTTTGGACCTATAGGAGATCAAGTGTTGTTTTAGCTTTCTCAATAGAAAATGAAAGAGAACCATAAATACTTTGCAGACTGCAGCAGGAGCAAAGGCAAATAGCTTTATTTCTTTTTCTTTTTCAGGTGCCAGGGATTGAACCCAGAGGTGCTTAACCATTGAGCCACATCCTGCCCTTTTTATTTCAAGATAGGGTTTCACTAAGTTGCTTAGGACCTCACTAAGTTGCTGAGGCTGGCTTGGAATCTGTGATTCTCCTACCTCAGCTTCCCAAGTCACTGGGATTATAGGCATGTACCACCACACCTGGCCCAGGTTATTTATTTATAAGACTAAGCATTTTTCTGCCAGTCACGCTGGCTTTGGTTTGTATATGGCTTATAGCAAAATTATTATAATAATTGAATAATTCCAGAGACATGCACTCTTAGAAAAAAGAAAATAGCTTAGAATTAAAGTGTGGATGGAGACCATAATATTGCAAATTAAAAAAATGAAAAATTATACCATGCAATAAAGATACAGTAACGTAGCAGGGTGTAGTGGAGGGCAGCTTAAGAGACTGAGACAGGAGTTCAAAGCCAGCCTCAGCAAAAGTGAGGCACTAAGCAATTCAGTGAGACCCTGTCTCTAAATAAAATACTGGGGATGTGGCTCAGTGGTTAAGTGCCCCTGGGTTCAATCCCTGGTACCAAAAAAAAGAAAAAAGAAAAAAATATGGTAATGTGAAGTCTCATCTGATATCAAATACCTAGTGAAAAAAGAAGAAGAAAATACTAGAAATTGTATAGAGGCCAGAAATTCAACTATGTAAGAAATGTTTGTAATTATGCCAGTTGTGACTGGGAAGAGTTTTTAATTTTTTTTTTAATGTTAATTAAACCTTCATGGGTTCCTTTCCCATATGCCAATATCATGACTCTGAATGTACTTACTCTTCTCACTCTTTTTCTCTACCTGTCAACACTACCACCAAACATACACAGACACATACTATGACTTTTGTGTTGATTTTCATCAAGGGAGGAGAAAGCCAGGCAGTCATGGTGTTTCCATGGAAGGCTGTGAGTGACACGGAACAGAAAGCAGCACGTCCTCATGCTTGTTTTCACCAGCAACTTTCTCCTGTCCAGTATTTGCAGTGCAGGCTTGGTGTGAAAAGGCTTATGAATTCTTCTAGCATAACCTTTGTTGGGAAAATGAATTACAAGTGGTTCATTTTATGCTGAGCCTTTTGTCATCACCATTTATAGCTATTCTGTTTATTCACTTTGTGAGAGCCATTCTGAGACTTGATGAATGTGTTTTATGAGCGAATATAAGAACCCTGCAATTTGATTTGATTGGTCTCCATTTGGATTCATAGCAAGCAGGTGCCATCATTTGAAATTGGTTTTGGCAGTGGCTTGGTTATATAAATATTAGATACATGGAATAGAACCTCATTTAAATTATTTTCATCAGTAAGAATGGGAAAACTTTACATTGAATATAAGATCCCACGGTTCTATTTTTAAATCTTCTGGGCATACAAATGTGTAACATACCATATGTCTCAACATATGTCTGTATAAATGGCCTCCATTGTGCATATACATAAAGTGCAAATTTTCTGTATTTCTTTGACAGTTTATGCAAATATTTTTTTAATTCTAAGACTGATTTCTTAATGTAATGAAAATTTTTTTTTCTACACTGAAAAATATAGGCATTTCTAACTTTGGAAACTATGTCAAGGATTGTTTTCAGTTTAGTGAATTTTTGTGGCTTATATTTCAGCCTTGGAAAACAACCCATCACATTTTTAATTTCATTTTTTCATGCTTTGTTTGTTATTGTTGTTGCTTGTTGCCAAAATTCCATTGAAGAATACCGTACCTCTTCTTAAGTGTAGGGGGAGAAGATGGAAATACTTCCTGCTTTCCCAGCAAGATGGCTTACACCTAAGAATGACTCTCCAGATTTTCATGAATTCATTTACACTTTCATCCATTTGTTTTTATTCTGGCAAAAGATTGAATAGGGAATTATGATTAAGGTGGAAGGAGCAATCAGAAAGTCTGCTTGTAACCCTTTAAGTAATAGCCTAAACCTTGGCTGCTTTGGAATGAATTTTTTGATTTATTTTATTTTGAATTGACATGTAATAGTTGTACATATTTTGGGGGTACAATGAGATGTTTCAATACATGTATACATGGAATAATGTTTAAATCAGGGTAATTAGCATATCGGTCACATCAGACATTTATCATTTCAATTCTTAAAATGCAATATATACTCATGAAAATTTCATTATGCTTCTCATGCTTCTGGGTCTGTCGTTAAATAATCCGTCATGGTACCTGGCATCTTTCCTGTCCTCTGTCCCTCAACTTGTATTCTCAGCAAACTGACCTGAGTCCAGTTTCTGTGTTCTTCATATATGGGGCTTTCCAAGGTCCCCACAAGATAGCTCATGCAGTTCCTTCTCTAAAACCCAAGAGTAAGTACATGTTATGTTGTGTCATAGTTGTTCACGTGTTTGTCTCTCTTGTTGACATCACATTTTTGAAGACTAGGACCTGTCTTTGTCACTATGGCCCCAGGACCAAGCTCACTGCCTGACATGTAATGCTCAAAAAATGTTTATTGAATGAATGAACTTATTTGGTGTCAGATAATGAACCTGAACTCAGAAGAGTACAATTAAAAGATATACTCCATGTTTGTACAAATATGTCAAAATGTACTCTACTGTCATGTATAACTAAAAAGAACAAATGGGAAAAAAAGGGCACAATTAAAACAAAAATGATTAGCAGTTACATGCAGATATAGCAAGGCCCACCCAAATTGCTTTCTCTTTCAAGAAATATATTAGATGTGAATATACACCCACCCACATTTGAACGTGGCTAGCCTGTGGAAACTCAGTTCCTATAAGGCAGATAGCACTCGGAATGATTAAATAATCAATGAACCCCCTCATCATTCCAAAGAGGCTGTGAGGTGAGGCTATACCTAAAAATCTCGGCAATGGCACCAACCAGAAGAACTACATGATGAAATCAGCACAATTCATGGTTGAAGAGAAATGGATCAAGGCCCAAGGTCACAGAGAGCCTGCAGCAGAGATGGACATAAAACCCAGACCGTCAGAGCCTGTTTTGGTATTCTTTCCATTAGTCCTTGGTTGCCTCACTTCATCCATACGCAATGAACTGTTTTTCTGGGAAGACCAGTAAGGACTTGAGCTAGTGTCTCTCACTTCTGGCATCCACTAGTTGGTCTGTCTAGTTGGATATTTACCTAAATTAGCCATTTATCCCCTTATTTGACCTTGTGTGAGAATCAAACTCACCTGGGGCAAATTAAAAATACTGAGTTATATGGCCCTAACGAGGGAATTTAAGGCTGAAAGGGTTGCTGCTGGGTTACTCAAATATGGCCCCCATATGTGATATGGCATCTAAAACTTTCTGTAACTATGGAGTGTTAAACAGCTCCCCTACCACCTTGTAAATTAAAAAGTACCCTTTAGGTTGAGACCCACTCACGTAGAACAAGTTTTGTTTTGTTTTGTGGTGCTGGGGATTGAACCCAGGGCCTTGTGCTTAACAGGCAAGCACTCTACCAACTGAGCTATATCCCCAGCCCCACATAGAACAAGTTTTACAGGAAGTAATTATGTAAATTAATATTATTGGCTAACCTTTTGGTTGTATTTACAAATTGAACAATGCAATGCAATATCAATTAGACAATCTTCTAATTGTTTTGTTGACTAAGTAGCAGAGGGAGTATGATATGGTGGGAAGAACATAAGATTTGAAGTTAGACAACTCTGGGTCAACTCTCAGCCCTTCGACCTCTTGACTGGCCCCCACGCAAATTGTCCCAAGTCACGTTCTTACTTCCTCCATGTACCTAGACTTAGTGAAGGGGCTGCATTCGACCCTGGTGGTCATCTATTTAAGCTCTTAGAAAATTCTCAGAGTCATAAAAGCTGAAATGTTTGTCTACCTCCCAATCCACATTTCTATTGAGAGTAATGAATCCTGTACATATCATCACCCCACATCTATTTTCCTATCTTTAGTACAATTTCAGCTTTGTTCTGTGGCCCCTCACTGACCCGTTTGTCCTTGGAGTCATTCTTCACTCTTCCTCTGTTCTGTGTCACAGGGCATTCATCCCATATAGGCTGCCTTTCTTAGGCATCCCGTGAGATCAGATGGTTTTCAGCAAATTGACTCCTGGGAGCACTGAGATTGACAGGTAGATGCTGAAGGGAGAGGCCAAGGTGTTCTTCCTCCTCTCTCTCTGCCTTGGGTGACATCTCCAATAGCAAGTATGTCTTTTCCATGCCTCTAAATATACTCCTGGTTCTATGGTTCAACTTCTGCTAATCAAAATTCACCATGTTGTTCCTTCCGGCCTGGACAGATACCTTTGGCTTCTCAGGTCTGTTAACATCACCCCTGCTTGTACCTGTAGCCCTAAAAACAACAGTGGCTTCCTGCTAATGCTTATCTCTGCCCTTATTTAGCTTCTCAGCTCACCCATCACATTTATAACAAATTCCACATATTAAATTCCTTCTCTTCAGCATTTCTACAGTGGTTTCTATTTTTCCTATTGAGCCCCAGCAATTCTCTTGAAGTGATAAACTGTCTGTATTGCCTTTGTTAGTCAGAGTAGTTACATGATTCCAGGCCTGCAAAGCATGCTGAAAATACTGATTCCCCAGGCCTACCACAGAGGGGTAGTAATTTACTTGTTTTGGTGAGTGGCCTATGACTCTGAATTTTCAAAAACTCCCCAGGTGCTTCTGATGCCCAGCAGGGGTATAGAGAATAGAAAAACCAGGCTGAAGTGGAGGTGCTTAGAATGGGGGTGTCACTAGGTTCACTTACCAAGTAAGAGCTTCATTTCTATCAATCAGTTTCCCAGCAAGAGATCCTACCTCAAAAAAAATTAAAAATTACTATACCCCATGGACTTTATAGGACAGTCTATTATAAGTATCAACATATCACATGCTAAATTGGGAGGTGCCAGGAAATTATTTGCAATATTAGATGAGATAATGTATGTGACAGTATTTCACAGATCACAGTTGCTCAATAAATGGTGGTGGAAGCCAAACATGGTGGTATGCACCTACAGTCTCATCACTAGGGAGGTAAAGCAGGAGGATCACTTGAGCCCAGGGAGTTTGGGGCCAGCCTAGGCAATATAGACAGGGTCTCTTTAAACGAAAAAAAAAAAAACAAAAAAACAAAAAAAACAACAGATAGTGTATTTCCTTGCCTCAAATAGAGTAAAAGCATAGAAACCTAGAAAACTATGAAATAATAGAAATTATTTATTCCTTAAGGTAATAGAATCCAAATATTAAATACCAGAAGGATATTCAAAGAGTCAAAAAATGTTCATTGCCTGCCATGGATTATTGCCAGCTAAGCTGGTATCTCTACACTCTGCCCACATGACACCATATGTTGGTTCTGTTTAATGTCAGAAGTCATTTTACAAATAAGTTGTAACTGGGAATCTTGTGTCAGATTATATAGCAACACATTTTCTAAGAAGGCCTGAGCCTTATGATTATGCCCTTACTTGGCCACTGGAATTGTTGCATTCCAACCTCTTGCCAGAGACTCTAGTCACAGATATAACTGTGAGTGCTCTACTGTCTAGTTCTTATCAAAAGGTTGGTTATGAGAAATAATATTCACAGAGGACTGCCTGAAGGATATGCACTCTGTTCCTCACTGAGATAGTGTACATTTTATTCGTGGTTCATGGCAGGTCATCAGATAGCTGCCAACTGAGATCTCCATGTATTAGCTTCTTGTCAGCCTCACTTCGCTGGGGGAAATGAATGAAAACAAACATATCTATCATTGTGGAATTTTCAACTCTATACTAAATGAGAAAACTCTCACAGGTTTGCTGATAAAGAAAACCAGTGTTACCCAGACAGGAGCATGAGAGTAGCATCAAAATGTTCATCTATAAACCTGGAAGCGAGAGAAAGCAATACCATACTTACACAGAGACAGAGAAAAGGACTGTGGAGCAAGACCTTGCACTAGCCAAGAGATCTGTTCAGATATGAGGAAAAATGAAGGACTTTTGTGGACGTGGAGTGTCTCCAAGCATACCATCCAGGTGCCCCTTCTGAGGGAACTGCTTGAGGAAGTGTTCCACCAATTTGAGCATCCTACAAACTCAAGGTCAAGTCTAAATGAATGATGATAATGTGACTATTAGCTATCAGTTGTAAATTAATATTTCTTGAAACAGAAGAGACTTCTTATCTATGAAGAGACATTTAGTAGTTTGGAGTAGAGCAAGCAATGCAAGAGTAAAAATATTCAACAACTGTCTCTACTTGTGGGTAAAGAAGAGAAAAGATGTTACAGGTTGAGTTCTCTGAAAGCAGATTTTGGGTACATGATAGTTATTAGGAATTAATACCTGTCTTATCAGATGAATCGTGTTCACCAAAACACAATTCAGATATGCCGAAGTCCTAACTTCCAGGGCCTGGGCCTGTGCTCTTATTTGGGAATGCAGTCTTTGCAGGTATAATGAGGTTAAGATCAGGTCATGAGGGTACGCCCCTGACACAATGTGACTGGTGTACTTATAAGAGGAGGAAAGTGTCTTATGAAGACAAGAGACACACAAGGAAAAAACTGTGTGGTGACTGAGGCCAAGACTGGAGTGATGCACCTGTAAGCGAAGGAAGGCCAAGGGTGGACGGTTACCACCAGAAGTGAGAGAGAGGCAAGCAAGTAGACTCTCCAGAGGCCCAGAGGGAGCACGGCCCCACTGGTACCTTGATTTTGGATTTCTAACCTTCAGTACTGTGAGAAAATAAGTTTCTATCATTTTAAGCTACCTAATCTGTAGTGTCTTGTTAAAAGCAGCACTAGGAAACTAAAACAACCTGTGCAAAAAGGAGGAAAGAAACACAAAGGCCAACACCCACACACGAGCTATGTAGCCTGGGTCACCTTGTTGGCAAGCTTTAGGAAGAGTGCCCTGTCATTGGGTCACAGGAGGTGGCTGCCCCAGGGAGGTCACGGCCTAGTGTGAAGTGATACCCTACAGAGGCAGACCCAGGAAGCTGGAGGTGTCTGCTGACCACACTTCAGTGACGGGCAGTCTTCCTTTCTCATAGGAAGCTCTAAATGCTGTATTTCTGTCTCCTCTACAATAGCCAAGAAAAAAATTGCCTGGTGAATGTAGATGGCATGTAGTCATTTAGATTTTTTTAATATATAATTTTTTAAATGATTTTAAAGTACAAAGATAACTATGAGCAGCATGTATATGGAATAATAAGTTAGTATGAGAAAAATAGGATCATAAACATAATTAATCTAGCAAAGAAGGAATGAGTAAAATTAAATGCAGTAACAACATGTGCACTTAATAAATGTGATGGAAGCAAACCAGATACAAGCTTACCACAACACATGTCAATTTTTTGGTCCCTATCAAACGACAAAGAGTCTTAGATAAGCAAAAACTAAAAATTAAAAATCCATTTTTAAGCTATTTATAAGAAACACAGGTGAAACAGAACAATAACCTTAAAGAAGTTGAAGATAAAGAAATGAATGAGGATATGCCAGGCAAATGCAAACAAAAAGACAGTGGGAATGGGCATATTTGCATCGACTACAATGAAATGCAGGATTAAAATTATAAAATAAAAAAAGACATTTTTGGAGAAAAAAGCATAATTCACAAGGATACTATCATAGGCATCTCCTTTATTCACCAACCAATGTAGTTATGGAATATATGAAACAAAAAATGAGAAAAAGATAAGAACATGATAAAACTATAAATGGCCTTATGAGGGAATTTGGGTATACTTTGTTAATAATTTAACAAAGTAAACAAATATTGATATAGGTTAATGATGGTATAAGGCATTTCTCCTCTATAAACAGAGAACTTGTATTTTTCCCTTATATATACAGAAGATTCACACACACACACACACACACACACACACACACACACACACACACACAAATCTATGCCCATGGTCATAGAAGAAAATAAGTTTTGGAGGAAATAGATATTTTACTTATTCCCTAATCCCAGTGCTATAAAACAAGAAATTGGCACTGAAAGAATAACAATGTATAAATGCTTGAAATTAAAAAGACCTTATAGATTATTCCTAGATGAAATCGAAATTAAATACAAAATGACAAGTTATCTGGAAATTAGAGTACCTTAAAACTTATGGGAAAAACATTAATATATTCATGAATAATGTATAGCCTAAAGGCTTTTGGATTGCATCTAAAGTTTTTTAACCCCCCAAAAGAAGGAATTATTAGCAGTAAAAGTTAAAATTAATGAAAATGGTCACAAGACAAATAAAAAGGGAAAATCTGACTAATAAAAAGATATATACGATTTTTTTCAGGTTTCTTCAATTTGTATTTATTTTTAATTTTTACAGAATGCAGTTTGATTCATTGTACACAAATGGGGTACAACTTTTCATTTCTATGATTGTACATGATATAGAGTCACATCATTTGTGTAATCTTACATGTACACAGGATAATGATGTCTCATTCCACTATCATTCCTTCCCTTGCCTCCTCCCCTCCCCTCATTTCCCTCTACACACTCCAATGTTTCTTCATTATTCCCTTACCCTCTCCTCCCAACCCCCATTATGTATCAGCATCCACTCACCAGAGAAAACATTCAACCTTTGGTTTTTGGGGATTGCTTATCTCACTTGGCATGATATTCCCCAACTCCATCCATTTACCTCAAATGCCATAATTTTATTCTTCTTTATGACTGAATAATATTCCATTGTGTTTATATCCACAGTTTCTCTATCCATTCATCTACTGAAGGGCATCTAGATTGGTTCTACAATCTAGCTATTGTGAATTGAGCTGCTATAAACATTGATGTAACTGCATCACTGTATATACTGATTTTAAGTCCTTTGGGTATAAACTGAGGAGTGGGATAACTGGGTCAAATGGTGGTTCCATTCCAAGTTTTCTGAGGAATCTCCATACTGCTTTCCAGAGTGGTTGCACCAATTCACAATCCCATCAGCAATGTATGAGTGTACCTTTTCCTGCACATCCTTACCAATACCTATTATTGCTTGTTTCTTGATAATAGCCATTTTAATGGGGATGAGATGAAATCTTATGGTGGTTTTGATTTGCATTTCTGTAATTACTAAAGATGTTAAACATTTTTTTTCATATATTTGTCGATCGCTTGTATATCTTCTGTGAAGTGTCTTTTTAGTTCCCTAGCCCATTTATTGATTGGGTTCTTTGTATTTTTGTATATACAACAGTCAACATAAAAGTTAACATCTAAAGTAAATTGATGGCTTCTAACAAATTTTAAGTTATCAAAATTTGATCAAAAGTCATTATAAATCCCAGGAAATAAATAATTATAGAACAAAAGCTGAATATATCTAAAGATTAAAAACCCTTCCAGTTTTATAAAAAATATCAATTCCTTAATACCAGTAATGATGGAGCCACAATAGTCTTCCACTATCACTCATGACTATGTCCTTTTAAAAGTTAGCAAATCAAATCAAACTTATATTCTATAAATACAAAGTTTATTCTATAAATATAAGGGTGAAATTTTGCATTATGAAGTCTGTCAAATTTCTACATTGGTACAACAGAATGTTGGGGGCTGTGCCATGTTGGTGGCGCCAGGATGGCACCTGATCACATCGGCAGTGAGGAGGTTAATTGACATAAGCACACTCAGGTGATTTTCTCGTCCACGCACACAATGTATGCGCATGTGTTCTCGAGCACTAATTGCCTGCTAGAGCGTCTCGCCTAATCTTTGCGTAAGAGGCGTGGCCCTGCTCTCTACCTCCTGGAGGTGATATAAGCATAGGCGGAGCGAGACAGAGATACAGCAGCCATTAGCAGAAAAGCAGCTAGGACACACAGAGAAGCAGAAAAACACGCTGGCAGCAGCGAGTAGGGGCAGCGGCAGAAGGCAGATCGCAGAACGGAGAACTGAGACGCATCAGTAGGGCACCTTGGGTGGACGTACCCTTAGTTCACAGGATGCAGGACTTTGAGGCGTAGCAAGTCTCTTCCTCTAAGCTCTAAGCAAAGCCTGTCTTTCTCTCAAAGTTTCTCCCTTAAGCAAAGTCTCTTTCTCTCTGATAAGCGGGCTCTCTCTCTCTCACTCTCTCAAAGCAAGTAAACCTCATTTCCTCTATCCTCTATAAACAAGCAAGAAAGCAGCGCACTAAAGAGAAAGATAGAAGTGCCTCAGTTTCCACTCCACCACCCATAAGACCCGTGCAAGTTGTTGCTGCAGGCGGTGACAAATATCCACGGATTTTGGAACCGCAAACAGCCAGCGACACAGAATAAGGCAGAACAATTATAATTATGTCAACTGATGCTGAAAATACATTTTATGTAGTTCAGTAGACATTTCCTAATAGAAACTAAAAGTGAACTAGGAATAGCAGAAAGAACCTGCCTAAAAAGAGCACCATGGTAGATGGTGACTACTGAAGGAGATTTTTATAAAATCCAGGCACTGCTATTTCTCGATTGCTGTGACTCAGCATTGTTTTAGAAGTTCAGTGAGTGCAAGAAGAAAAGAAATTGAACTAAATCATATAAATCTTGCAGGTACTGTGACTGAGAATCTACCTAAAGTCTTTTAGAATTCTATAAAAGATTCTGGTAAAATAACTGAACAGAAGATAATGGATAAAATCCAATAATTTTTCTTCATATGAATTAATAACTGGTTAGAAATGCAAATAGAAAGGCACTTGCCTAGCATGTGTGAGGCACTGGGTTCAAACCTCAGCCCCACATTAATTAATTAATTAGTTAATTAAACATATAAAAAATACAAAACATTATTAAAGAAGAAATGCAAATAGGAAAACACATATTTGAAAAATGAAACATCTAAAAATGAATTAATAAGCCTTAGGACAAATTTTAAAAAACAAGTAGCAAAAGAAATAAAGAGCTATACCATCTTATTAAATGAGAAAACTTAATATTCTAAGTCCTTTCCAAGTTAGTATATAAAATTTTATAAAATTCTAGTCAGAATCCAAACTTGGAGGGTGAAGGTGTTGTCAGATCAATGAATATGATTGATTGATTGATTTAGGTACCAGGGATTGATCCAGGATCACTTAACCACCAAGCCATATGCCCAGCCATTTTTTATTTTTTGAGTCAGGGTCTCACTAAATTGCTTAGGGCCTTGCTAAATTGCTGACGCTGGCTTTGAACTTGTGATCTTCCTGCCTCAGCCTCCTGATCTACTGGGATAACAGGCATATGCCACCACACCTGGCTAATGAATATGATTTTAAAGTCTGAATAAATACATAAATACAAGAAAATTGCCAAACATGGAAGAACAATACTATTGGAAACTTGCACCAGCAGATATCAAAGCATCCTGCTTTTAAAAGAAGTGCTTTAGCTCAATAATCCACAAGTAAATCTTTGGAACAGAGTAGAGTCCATAGATAATTGAGGTACATAGGAAAACTGAATATGGGCTAAAAGTGGCATGTGTTGCCAGTAAGGAAAAGTTAGATCATGAAGTAGATGAGGTTGGGATAATTAGCTTTCCCTCAGGAAATTATTGCATTTGGATTCAATTCCATTCAGAGTAAAGATCTAATGTTTAAAAATGAAACTATAAAGGTGTTAGAAGAAAATATGGGAGAATCGATGTATAACATCAGGTTAGGAGGAACTCTCTGCCACATCCTATAATGGAAAAATTGGCAGATTTCACTACATAAAAATTTTAAATGTCTGTGTGAGAAGACACTATCAACAAAGCCAGTTGAAGAACAATTGCTTGCACCCCATGTGACAAAAGTTAATGGTTACTATACTAAGGGATCCTATAAATTAGTCAGAAAAAAGATCATCAGTTCAGTATAAAAATAGGCAAAGAATATGAACTGAAATTTTTAAATCACCAATAAATCAGTCCTCATTAGTAGTGAGAAAACTTGCACTAATACAACTGAGATGCCATGTTCTGTCCGTGGGATTGGCAAACACTTAAAGATGGCGAGCATCCAGCACTGTTAAATATGTCAATAAGCAGACACTCATCATGAACTGTTGAACTGATTGCTTGGACCTTTTAACAGAAAGAAATGTAGCAATAGTCATTCGAATAGTTAATGTGCTTATCACAATTGCACTCCTAAGATTCTTTCCCACAGAAGTAAAAGTACTCAAACACTAAGGATGTTTGAGTAAGGCTGTTTATTCCTGTTCTGGTTATAGTAGCCAACCCTAGAAATAGTCTGAATGTTTAGCTACAAGAGAGTGGTTAAATGATGATATGTCCATCTTGTGAAATATTTTGCAGTTATTTTTAAATGAGTAGATGTGTAGATTTGAAAAATAACATCTAAAATACATTGGTAAGATCAAGTACAAGAAAGTGTGTGTGTGTGTGTGTGTGTGTGTGTGTGTGTGTGTGTGTATAAATAAGCACAGGGAGATTTTGAAAGTCTGTACAGCAGAAGTTAACATTGGTTATCTCCAGGGGGAACAAAAGGTGGGACCTGATTCATTTTTACTTTATATTTCTCTGCATTTCAAAAGTTGATTACAATGAGCAAGTATCTCTTCCATGTAAAACATAATTATACCCAAAGAGGTTTGTTGAATTGTGTTTTTAAGTCATCTAAGCAACTCTAATGAAAATCACAGTTGATATATCATAGTGAAATGAAAAATTGTCCACATGTCAAATGAAGTCCCCTCTATGAAAACACACAAGAGAAATTTTCACTCAATCCTCCAATACCTGTGGTTTGTTTTAACAACTGGCTTGCTTTTATCTCTTGGACAATGGGGCTCTGGGAGCTGACTCATGTCTTTCTGTGCTGTGGTAATTAGGGACCTCAGAGACAAATTGAAGACTGCCATTTCTTCAACGCCATATTGGATTACATGGCTTATGTCCTATGCAAAACTCACAATGGTGATATCATCTCATTGCCTCTGTAGTTTTCCTTCATATGCATTTCTTTTTTAAATTTTTGTATGTATGTATCCCTGGGAGACATATATATATATATATATATATATGTATATATATATATATGTATATATATATGTATATATATATATACACACACACATATATATAGGGATATAAATAAATATTGACCAGTGATTTTTATTTTAACAGGAACCTGGGAAGGAAAAGAGTTGCAACATGAATAGGCCACCCATCACTACCAACTACAGATGACTTGCCATTTCATTTACAAAGGTAAAAAACTATAGTCTATATTTTTAATTATTTCTGACTATGCAGTATAAAACCCTTATCTTTTTATTGTATACTTATTTACAAATATCTTAACACATGTGCCCCATTCATGACCTTTAACTTTGACATTATCAAATTTAAAACAAATATTAAGCAAACAGAAGTCAGAGAATTTGTGGGTATTGACATGTCTGCAGGGACAAAACCCAGATGTGGTCTCTGCCATTAATTACTATGAGTGTAAATTTTTAATACTAGTAGTTTTTTTCTTATTGTTAAATGTAGTAGCACTCACTGCAGAATACTTGGAGAATATAGCAAAATATAAAAATGAAAACCTAAAGCATTTATAATCCCATTATCTGTAGATAATCAGTACTTCTGAGAATGTCTTTCCTTCTTCCTGTTATGTGCATATGAAATACAATTATAATGTTTTTAAAAACAATGTCTTTGATCTAAACTTACCTTGACTTCTATAATTGCAAAGGAAGTATTATAAATGGTGTGGAAATATAACAAGACTAGGAAGAAATCGTAATCACTGCTGTCACCATTTTAACAGTTCTTTGCACTTTATCAGCCCATTCCCAAGCATCCCATTTGCCTCTCCAACCCAGATGTCTCTGGTTAATAAGTCTGTGTGACCTTTGATGAACATCACTCTACAGAAGAATAAAATAAAACAAAACAAAACCCTTTGAATTCAGGCGGTAGTTCAGGGCCCTCCTCTATCAGTATTATCTGCTTTGTGTACTTTAAAAGGAATTGATTTTTTTCAGACTGAAATTTACCCATTTCTCTCCTCCTCTCCCCTACTGTCAAGTCAGGGGTGATTTACAAAGTAATAAAAAAATACTTTAAGACCATTTCATCATCCATCCTTCATTCATGCCAGTTAGTCAATTTCTCATTGAGGTGGCTTTTTCAAGCACCCTTCAGAGTCGCTCTTGAAGTGCTTGCATTTTAAAAGCTGCTAAGTCTTCGATGTGCATTTACTGAAGTGCATTCTTCAGGGAGGTCTTTATTCTCCTGGCTCTATTGAGCACTTGAAGGTTTGTTTTTTATCCTGAGCCTGATATTTTAAAGCCTTTCAGGCATTTTAATTTTCCTAGTATTTCATTCAGAACTCACCAAAATATTATCCCAAAGAGACTAGAAAACTCAATTGTTCTTTCAACAAATTAAACCGATACAGAGGGAAGCAGTCACTTGTGAAACACCTGTCCTTAAAACTCCCTGTTCTAATGTGGACAGATTGAATAAATAGGTCAGAACAATTAAAAAGGAAGGAGGGTGGTTTGATCGTTGGGTAGAAATAGACCTGGTAATGTGTGCTTGCCATGGTCCACGCTTTCACATTCCTGCTTAGCTCTGGTCATACAAGATATTGGCAGCCCGGGTAAACTCAATCAACTAGTTCCAGTGCAGAGAACTGACTGGTGAATTCTTCGGTATAGCAAACATAGCCATTATTAAAAATCCAGGATTTGAAGTATGGTTCAAAGACTTCTAAGAAAATCAGAAGTTTTATCTACCCCTCCTTGCTATATTAAATGCTTTGTATGCAATTTAAGATAAGACTCTCAAATATTGTAGCTCTGAATGTGCAGTTACCTTGTTTATCACAGAATTTAAAATTCAGATGAATTTGAAGTTAAAGATGAAAGTTTTAGTGAGAAGTAAGAGAAACACGTTTGACCATCCATATTTGTCTGTAAGAAAAAGTATTTTATCTAAAAACACTGGGAAAAATCACAGATAACCAACAGCTAAGTGTGTAAAACTGTAAAGCTTCTCTGTATCCTAATTATAAGATAAATTTTAAAATATGCAACAACAAAAATGTTAATAATGTACTTGATAATAGATTCATAGTCTTAAAACATGAAATCAATAAACAAATCACTAATATTAATAATCATTATAGGTAAATATCAACAATAGATTCATAGTCTTAAAACATAGAAATCAATAAACAAGTCACTAATATTAATAATTATTATAGGTAAATATCAACATCTGAATTACTAAGACCCTAATAGATGAGCAAAACAATGGAAAATTCAAAGGAAGAAACACAAAGAGCTAACAATGATGCGAAAAACAATGTTAACCCTCACTAGTAATTTTCAAAGATGCAAATTAAAATCAGGAGAGGTGACCTGGTGCCATGGCACACACCTATAGTCCCAGCTACACACCTATAGTCCCAGCTAGGAGGCTGAGGGAGGAGGATTGCAAATTTGAGGACAGTCTGGGCAACTTGGTGAGACTCAGTTTTAAAATAAAGAATAAAAAGAGCTAGGGGTATAGGTCAGCGGTAAAGCATTCCTGGGTTCAATCCTCAGTACTGATAGATTAATTAATTACTTAATTCAGGAAAGGCCTTTCACTGTCAGATTAACAAAGATATGGAAAACAATAGTAATTGTTGCTAAGCATGTCATGAAGCAAGTTCCCACTTACTGCTGAATGGATATAGTTCTCTTGGAAAGAAATTTAGCAATGTATTTTAAGAACCTGAAATTTTTCAAACCTTGGGATGATTTAGTAATTCCAAGAATCTAGTCCAAGAACACATTGAAGGTGTTAAATACAAAATAATTATTGTGTTATTTTCAGAAGCAAACCCCTTGAACCACCTCAACTGTCCTCCAATATTAGCATTATTAACTAAAGCATTGACACACAATAGTTTCTAGACAGTGGTATATCTTGCAAGTAGAAAAATATTACTCTTCTTACAATGAGATTTTTATCATCAAATGAGAAAATACTTAAGAGTACATTAATATTCAGTGAAAATACTGAGTAAGATGGTATTATAATATTTTTCATATAAAAATGCCTAGAGCAAAAGGTGGAAACAAATATGCGAAATTGTGAATAATGGAGTTGCTTATGGGAAGTAGAATTAAGAATGATTTTTTTTTTCTCTGATTCATAGTTTTTGGTACTTTCCAGATATTTTTATAGTAAGCATTTATAACCAGAAGAAAAGTTTTATATGGCTTCATAGGAAGACACTTATATACATATATATACTTGGCCTTCCATAGCCTCTAGCTTAGAGCTTACAGAGTTAAGTATACTACCAAAATGATTGGAAAGTAAAGGTTGATTTCACAAAGACTAGGGAACAAAGTGGGTTTTTTTGTTTTTAATTCTGCAAATTTCTTCCTTTCTTAGAAACAACAGCAATAGTGATAACAAAAACAAAGTTAAAAATGCCTCCTTTAGTTAGCAGTAATATTATTAGTATGTTGTGTTTCAAATGAAGTTCAAATTCAAATGGGATCATTTTTCCCTCGTAGATGTCGTCAGCTGCTGAAAATGGAGTTGCAGCTCCTGGAAAACAAAATGAAGAAAAAACCTATAAAAAGGTAAGCTTCTTTTTTCTTTCTTCGGCAGTAGCCCTGGTCTACTGTTTGGCAGGTTAATATTGTCAGAGGCCTTTTCTTTCTCCAAAGCAGCTTTAAGTTACTGTCTTAGCTTCCTGTTGTTGCTATACCACAAACGTGGCCGTTGAATAACACAAATCAATATAGTTCTGAAGGTCAAAAGCCTGCCCTGGGTCTCATTGGGGTCTGCAGAACTGCATTTCTTCCTGGGAGATCTAGGAGAGAGAGCCCATTTCCTTGTTCTTTCCAGCTTCTGGAGGCTGTTTGCATTCCTCATACCAGGGCTCCCATCCACCTCCAACCCAGCAGTGTCTGCTGGGCACTTTTTCCTGCTAAATCACTCTGCCACTCTGAAGGACCTGTATGATTACATGAAACCCTCCTGCGTTCAAGTCTGGGGTGATTTCTTTACTTTAGAGTCAACTGAGTGGCAACTTTATTTTCCTTTGCAGCCTCAACTCCTCTTTGCCATATAATGTGACATACAGGTCCCAAGGATTAGGACAAGGGCATCTTTGGGGGCCATTTTTCTGCCCACCACACTTTCTATGATAGACTAAGAAGGAAGGAAGTTATTATTCCTAAGAAGGTTCATTAAGGGCTTTTTGCTTTCTATCAAAATTTTAAACATTTTCTACCTTTGAATTTTAAACAGAGGTTGTGTGAAATTCTACACACACTCACACACACTTTCTGAGCCTCTTAGATTTCATTTCTTTAGCCCATTTCACAAAAATGTCTCTTTTTCCAGACTTCCCAATGTATCTTATCTTACTACTCTTTGAATTTGGTAAATTCTTGGCTCCTAGCAAGCAAGTTAATGTTCAGAGACATTCCTGGGTAAAATGTGTCCCCAGGTTCTGATACTCCTGATTATAAATAGACTATACATTAGAGCTTTAAAAGTTCTTGCCCTCCTGACCTCTTGAGAGAGGAGGTTTGTGTATTGAAGCTTTATTTTATTTTAATCTTTTAATTTTACCTTTTAGCTGTTGCTCTTGGATAAATCACTGGTGAGACGTTTTATCATTAAGTTCTTGAACCATTTGATCTAGCCGCGTATTCAGATGATCAGACTAACATGATACATTTCCTGTTCAGTTTTTTGGGGGGATAAAATGTCCTTTTTCCTGATACATCTTTCTTATCTGAATTTTCTACTCATCCAAACCTAGAAGGATAAACAGGGAAGTTGTCATTCGGAATGATGGTGTGGTTAGGGAAAAGCAGAGTAAGGACTCAGAGCTCAGAAATGTCACCATATTATCTTATAATATCTGTGCATCTGGCCAAAGGTAACAATGTACTATTATTATTTGTTTTTAGACACTGGGAGTAAAACCAAATACTTAACCTTTGTTTACCCAAGACTCCATGTAAACTCAGTCAGTCATGAGACCAACATAGAGAAGGTTACACTTTAACCATCTCTAAGCCTGTCATTACTTCAGTGGGTGTCCAGCATGGAAGTGCACAGACTGTTGACTGAATCCTGACCTATAGGAGCTCCTTTGTGATGCAAACATAATGGAAAGAATGTGATTGTGACATTGTGTGTGTGTGTGTGTGTGTGTGTGTGTGTGTGTGTGCGCGCACGCATGTGATGCTGAGGATTGAACCCAGGGCCTTGTGCTTGTGAGGCATGCACTCTACCCACTGAGCTGTATCCCCAGCCTGTGACATCTTGAAGTTTAGTTAAGTGTGCCTGGCCCCAGAATTTAGTAAAGAAGGTTGTAAGTAGTATTCTAGGTAGGATTCTGCCTTTAATGTCTCTAATGGAATATTTAGCTCAGCAGTGTTGGGAAAGTTATAAAAACTAAAAATTAGATTCTATGATAACAAGTCATTTCAGTAGATAAAAGAAGACAAAGGAAAGTTAAGGGGAACAACAATGAAAAAACTTTAACCTCACACACAAAACAAAATATCAACAAACAACTGAGATCTTTTTGGTGATCTCTGATTTTAAAAGGCTTGTAAGCGATGAAAGGGGAGGTATGCAACTCCTCTAAGAAAAGCACTGGAAAACAAAAACCAGCACATCACCTAGAACCTTAACCTTCAATAATATGGTATTGATATGCACAGCAGGAAGAAAGGGTCACTTACCAAGAATGTTGCTTTGCTGACAGATAAAATCTTAGCCAAATTATTCCACTTAATTCTTCTTCATTAAGCAGACCATCTTTGAACTGGAGAAGGTGTTACTGATAGAGCTAGGAGAGGTGATAATGTGAGGCACATTTGCTATTGCAAATGTGTTTCTCTCTTGGCCCCAAAAACCATTTCCCAGGTGAAAGAACTTGAAACTAGAAGACAGAAATGCCTGAGTAATGCCTGAGTGTGAGCTTTAAATGCATTTGAGAATAGGAGACCTGTCGTAAGAGAGGAGATAAGAAAATATTTTTCCTACTTTTTTAAATGAGGAAAAAGTGCATTCTGAATTCCAGACAATAAATGAAACCTCATTCCACAGCATAATTTGAGCATTATTACTAAACATATGGGTTATATGTGGTTAGAGAAGAAACATATGTCTTTTATAGACCTGGAGAAGTTCATCATGATAGAGTTTATGTCACATTAGTCACATTTTCTAGTATGAAATAGTCATTGAATTAGTTATAGAAAGGAGAATGGTCACATTTAATGAATCTTGATTTTTAAGGCACTGGGGAGAAACTGTAGTATCCTCTTAGCCCAGGTGGGAAAGTATGGATTAAATATTATGATTAGTGTATTTGTACCTGATTGGATTCATTTCCCAGAGAAGGGCAGTTTTGCTCCCTCTGCACTTGGTCTCTACCAATATTACGCACCAGTTGGCCCCATGTAGTTTAATATTTTTACCTTTCATCTTAATGAGAACATAAAAGTTGTGGTTTGCAAATGCACAAATGACGAAGAAACTGGAAATGACAAATCACAGACTAAATGGGTATCATCAAGGCTACCATGAACTTCATTAGCTATAGCCTTATGAACTTCATTAGCTATAGCCTTTACAGATAACTTAAAATTTCTTTTCTAGTCCTAAAGCTCCAACCACAGGCTATGTACCTGTTTAATAAGAAGCTCTGATGCACCATTGTGTCTTTGCTGTGACTTAAGCCAATCCAGGAAGCCCAAGTTAAGGAGCCCAGATCTACTGTGCTAGGAATAAGAAAGAGACCAAAGGAGTCAATGAGGAACTTACAGTAGATTGAGGGAAGTAACACTTGTAAACAACTGTAGTCAGTGGTCTATAATGAGGTGACTGAAAGAGAAGGAACCAGTATAGGTCTGTGTTAAACAGCTGGCTTAGGCTTTCTGTATAATGCCCAAGATTTACTGGGCAAGAAGAAGCAACACTCAGTATCACGAGTGTTATGCTCTCCACTTGTTTTTTAGGGGATACTCAGTTTCATGGAACAATTCTATACTCTCCCTGTCTTGATTACTTGCACATGATTGTTTAGGATGACTGCTTTTTTCCAAACTCCAGTTGATCATTCTCCTAAGCCATTATCAGTTCTTGGCAAGCCCAGGAAGTAGTGTTAAGCCTGAGGTTAATGTTGTCAACTAAGAGCTAAAATAAGTTTGGTTTTAGCTGCTGAAAACAAACATATTTCCCATTAAGACAGGCATTAAGAGCTGCCTTACTCTATTTACAGAATCTAGTATTTCCATTCTCAGGTAATTCACTGGGTGTCTTTTGCAAGAATTGTAAATGCAAAAGCCTAAAGCCACCAGACAGAAAATAAAGGAGTGAAATAACAGGGGAACCAGCAGGAGAATAAATGCCTTCCCATAAGGGGCAGGTGGTACTCTGCTCCAACTGACAGAGCAATGCATGAGTGCTTGCCCAGGACTGCCATGTGCTCTGATTTTGCAGGAAACGAGAAATAAGCATTTTGATGTGAAAATTTTTAAATCAGCAGCTATTTCCAATTTTTAAAAAAATATACCCTAGGTATAACAACATGCCCGTGGAATAGATCAGGGCCACAAGCTGCAGCCATTTTACAACCTCTGACCTGCTTTCAGTGTAAAAAAGTGAGGAAGAGAAGAAAAAGGATGCAGAAGAAATGTCTGTTAGAACTTTTATCTGCTTCCCATGACCTTACAATTTATCTGGGAGGAAAAAATATGATCGCATGTGAAGAAAAATTGATGAACCACATCAGTATTGAGTAAGTGCCAAAATAAGTAGCATTTTATTTAATCATCTTACAAGTCCTAATGAGCTCAAAACTCACAACAGTGTTCTGGGGCTTTCCCCAGGCTTGTTAGTTAGCAGAGCATGTTGCTGGGACAAAAGTTTATAATGTCTCATTGTCTTTTGTCATGACAAAAACTCCAACTCCTTTAGTTGACTGTGTTTTCCATTTTACCTACTTATTTGTCTTCTTGATAGGAAATTTGATGAGCACAGGCACAGAATTAGGGGTGAATGTGGTTTGATGGAGGAGGGGGAGAGACCAGACTGAACAAAGCCAGGTGTCAGTGTTTAGGGAAAGTAACAGATAATTTTGGAAGTGTAGTCTGGATCTCAGTGACACCTAGTTTTGGGTGTGATTTAAGGGCTTTGAATTATATGTTCTAGGCCAGTGTTGTCCAGTGGAATTTGCTGTAGTGATAGAAATGTTCTATCATCTGTATGCAGTGACCAAAGGCTACATATGGCTGTTGAGTTTTGAAATGTGCCAAGGTGACCAAGGAGTTGAATATTTTTATCTTACTTTTGGAAAATTTAAACTTAAGTAGAACATGTGGCTGATGGCACAGTATAAGTTATAGGCAGTGAGATCCCATAGACATCGTGGAGGATAATGAAATGATGCAAGGACTATGTAAATATAGTTACATGCAGCCAGGGGACAATGATACGGGAAGCTTTTCTGTTAGTCATGCAACACAGTTGGGTATAAATATGGGTTCAAAAAGAGGAAAGCCAGGTATGATGGTGCACACCTGTGATCCCAACATCTCTGGAGGTTGAGGCAGGAGGAACACAAGTTCAAAGCCAAGTTTAGCAATTTAGTGAGGCCCTGAGCAACTTAGTGAGACCCTGTCTCAAAAATAAAAAATAAAAAGGGCTAGGGATGTGGCTCAGTGGTTGAGAGTCCCTGGGTTCAATCCCTCATACCTCATACCAAAAAAAAAAAAGTGGAAAGAGATATTTTTTAAAAAAATCACAGTGAAGACTGACCTGAAATTTTCCAATCAGAGTGACTACAGGAAGTAAAAAAAATTGGGGAAAGAATATCATTTTGGTTTTGGTTTTGGAACAAGGTGAGAGATTTAGCAGGAAGCAGGAGACAGGGCATGACTTCACTTTAAGGACGGAATAAACCTAGGTGAAATACTGACTGAAGCCAGCTATCCAAGAATTCTCTATTTTAAGTGTGAAAAAAATCGCCCAGTCCAACTCCACCCTTCCAAAAACAGCAGATAGCAGGGCAGTTCAGTGACACATGCCAGGTCACCTAGCTGTCTTTGTCAGGAAGATGATACAACCTCCAACCACTGGAGGTCCTGATTTCATAATCTATCCATTAGAACAGATAGCACTTCCCAGGCACCTGGGTGTGGACTGGCCTGGGAAGTGTTTCCTACCACCATTTGTTTCTCCTCCTCTCTTCCTCTGCACCTAGGCCTCTACCTCTTTTGCTTCTTGCTCCTTCTCGGTTCTTGCCCCAAACAGGCCTCCACTGGGAGATTCTGGTTCTGGTGGCTGCAGAGTTTCCCTGCCTTTGCCTTCAACACCTGACTAGGGGGATGCCACATCTCTGTAACCAGCTTCCACCATGTGTGGTAGGAAACTAGTTGGACCAGGGAACATGGAGGTAGGGGGCCTTGGCCCTGGTGCCCCAGCGAAGTTTCTCATCTTGTTTTATTTCTTCAGACTTTGGTCTCTGTTTCATCTCAGGGTGTCAGCTGGTTTTTCCTCATCAGCAGAGGCAGACAGCAATGGGGCGGAAGGGAATAATGCCTGGACCTCACCAAGTTATAAGGAAAGACATCTTTTATTACTTTTTAAACAGGAGTAACATTCAAGGTAATGACCCAGAGACATGTGATCTAAGAAGAAACATTTGTTTGAATAAAAGTTCTTTTATAAAACCTCTCAGGGAAGCCACATAAGGCAGCCGATAATATTGGTGGCCTCTAGGAAGAACTCCGTGGTAAGGTTCTTGAGTTGGGGAAAGACATCTCTGAATATACCTATTTATGCCTATTTAATTTTGAACCATGTGAACATATTGCCTACTTAAGAACTGAATAAACAACATGTCAGAGTTTTGGAGGGGAAGTGAGCTGACATGCGTCCCAACCAGTCTTCCTTTCTTTCGATTCTAGAAAGCCACCACTTCCCTAAAACAAGCAGGCTTGTTCTGTGCCCTGAGGGAACCACACTATATAGCTTAACAGAGACGTCTTTGTGTTTGCCCTGAGCAGCAGCTACACTGGTCTCTAGGAAAGTGGCCCTTTCATACTGTGATATGAACTCAAGTGATACTGAGTTCACCCTAATCCTCAAACCCATACCCCAGTGTTTTCAACCAGCCATTTTGCCCACCAGGGAACATTTAGCAAGGTCTAGAGACATTTTTTGATTGTTGGGAGCTGGTGCTATTGGCTTCCAGGAGGTGGAGACCAGGGATTCTACATCTTACAATGCACAGGAAAGATCTCCAAGACACTTAAATGTTGCTAGTGCCAAGGCTGAAAAACCTTGCCCAAACCAAACTAACCTGTTAAGAAGAAGGTCGGATATGAGTCCAGGTATTAGTTTCTAACCCTGGGTACTTTTTCTAATTGATTTGTATCTTAGTTTTCCTCAGTGATAAAATGTAGTTAATTCCTACTCTAAATGGCTTATATTGTTGTGAGGATCAAACAGTTTAATAGACATGAACACATACTGGACAAAGCAGAATATTAATGAGAGAAGGCACAGTTTTTGTTAGTGAGAGCAAGATCCCTCTGTCTCTGATTTCCAGATTACTCTGTGGGAGCCGAGCAAGGCAGGGGTGTGACTGCTCCCCTAGGGCTGCATGTGGGGGAGGAAGGTTACTTAGCATCCCGATGCTGGGCTGCAGTCAGACCTGGGCATGGCACAGTGCACAGGGTGTGCTGGAACAAGACACGGTGTCCTTTCCAGTAGCAGTGGCTTCTGAAATAAGGGACAAAGATGTGGGCTGCTTTTGGGTTTAAAAAATTGAGCAACAAGGAGGTGGGCTTCACAGTATAGAGATGGGGAGTTATCAAATAACCCTATTAGATTTTAAAGCATGTATAATCCTATGCATTACCCTCCTCTCCAGTGCAGATCATCCCTCCCCACAACTCTGCTTCTGCATAGTGTCACTTAAGTACCTGTCTTCTAAGTACTTAAGTGTGTGATTTCAAATGTACCTTTATTACTTTTAAGTGAGGTGTTACATTATCATTAAGTAAAAACAGTTTTGCAGTGTAGGATAGAAACCACACAGGAGGGAGCCAACCCTCCTGTCAGTCTGTGTCTCTGAATGGTTCATTGTTCAGTGACCTCTTTCCGCATTCACGTTGGAGGGGGCGTCTCTGTGGTAAGCCACAGAAATTTTGTTGTGCTTCTGCCTGCTGATCAACGAAAACTGCATTTTATGGTTCCAGTTCCAATAAATGTCACATTAGTGGCCTTAAAACACTAACTACAGGAGATGATATCCTAAACTTAAAACCTGTTATGTGGCTTCCTTCAGGATGAACAGCAACCAGGATGTGGTTGAGCTTGGTTTTGAATGACAAGCTAGCAGGCTGGAATGTTCAGTGTTCCTGCAGCTTTTTGGGCCATCTGAACTGTCATTCTTGCTCTTAGGGCACAACATTGCTTTTGTTTTCCAGCGAAAGGGCTGAATATAAGCAGATAATCTGCAGGCCTCCCTGCACGGCTTGACCAGCAGGCTCCTTATCCCAGGGCCTTTGGCTATCCTGACCTCCCCCATCCCTTGCCTGGACTTTTAACAGGGACTTTTAAAGGTGGCAATCTTTTTTTTTTTTTTTTTTTAGTTGTAGATGGACACAATACCTCTATCTATTTATTCATTTATTTATTTATTTATTTATTTATTTATTTATTTATTTATTTATTTATTTATTTTATGTGGTGCTGAGGATTGAACCCAGTGCCTCACATGTGCTAGGCAAGAGCACTACCACTGAGCCACAACCCCAGCCCCTAAAGGTGGCAATCTTAACTCACATAAGAACATAGCAATTCTGAATTGAGCAGTTCCTCATCGGGCATTTACCATGTGCTCATTCAGGATATTTGCTTTTGTATGGAGTTAGAACCACTGGCTGCTGGAATAATCTTTTTATATGAAATTCCACTGAGTTTAGTCTAGCCCAAATCCTATTTATTCACTGAATTAAAACATAATTACTATCAATCAGAAGCAATTTCAAAAGCTATGCTAAATAATAAGAGCTAACATTTATTCAGTGTTTGCTGTATGGCAGCTATCATTAAAAGTACTTTAGAATTATTAATTCATTTATTCTTTATAAGGACCCAATGAGGTGATGTACTTGGCTCTCTGTGTCTGTGGTTCTGATCCACGGATTCAACCAATCATGAATTGAAAATATTTGGGAAAAAATTGCACCTGTTCTGAACATGTACAGAATTTCTCACTTGTCATTATGCACTAAACAGTACAGTGGAACAGCTATTTACAAAGATTTGCATGGCATTATGTATTATAAGTATTCTAGAGATGATTAGAGTTTATGGGAGGATGTGCATAGGTTACACGTAAAGACCATGCCTCTTATATAAGGGACTTGAGCATCTACAGATTTTGATATCCATAAGAGTCCTAGAATCAATTCCTCATGGATAAGAAAACAGATGCAGAGAGGTTAAGAAATCTATTCCAGGGCACAGAGCAAGTAAGTGGCAGAATACAGCCAGGATAGTAACCCAGAATGTCTCTCTCTAGGCTGTCAAAGCCTCCTTTATTGAACTATGGTCTGAACACTGTGGTGTCCAGAGAGCATTGTTCATATGACATCAAAATGCTCCTTCTCAATTATCTGCTATAATAGTAAGGGCCAGTGACACAGAAAAATCTAGCCATTTTTATATTGGGAAAAATAACGTAACAAAATTGAACAACTTTAAAACATGTTTTTTCACAAATCAATGGTTCAAAAGCCAGTTTCCCTCATCCAAAGTATGTCTAATCTCTGTATACACAATCTGAACTGTAGCCTGAAAAATACCATTTTCCAGATAATACATAGTAATTTCAAAGTGAAAAAATTGTGTGGAACACTAGAAATAAAGTGATAATTGCAAAATATTTTCTTAAGTGTAGAACTCAAAATTGACAGTAAGGGATGAAATCTACGTGGCAGGGTGTGGCATATTTCAAATGGTCAAATTAGAACACATTTTAAAACATAACTGGTCGACAGTTCCATAGACTATCACAGAGGCAATGATTTGCTGATCATCCCTTCAGTAGCAAAGATCTGATAAAGAAAGCATTGGATAGGAGAGTGGCTGTTTCGAAAGTTTATTTTCCCTGTGGGAATCATGTTCTCCCAAATGACACACCTACATTTTCTGGTGAGTTCACTGGGTGTTGATCCTGTGTTGTTCACTTCTATTAGTTGAGAATTCTCAGGGGCAGCTCAGTCCTCTGTGTGGAAGCCGTTGTCCTTGAAACATTCAGCATAGTGAAGGAGAAAAGGAAAAGAAGGTGGTCTCTGGTCTCAATGTGGCTATAAAGTTAAGAATCTCAGTCCTCCTATCTTCTTTGCCCAAGTTTCAGCATGTGTATACCCCCAGGTGCTCCAAGGCACAACTTGGGTTCTGTCACAAGAAAACATTCAAGTTGCTCTTTGGGTCTTACTGCAGTTGCTGCCAGTGGAGATTATGAGGTGCTATCATTCATATCGGTGACTTTCACCCCTCCAGGGTGTGCCTCTGTATTATAAATCAGAAAGCACTTGGTTATTGAACACAGAGCTGAAATGTAGGTCTTCCAGGTACCATTGTAGTTCTTCTGAACTAAGTTTTCATATTATGCCCTTTATCGTTTGTTATGGGTGTGGTTAGCATCTGGAATATAAGATGCATTTGATTTGTGTCCATGCACTCACTCAGTTATTCAGTTGGCAAATATTTATTTTGATTGGCACTGTGCTAGGCCTTAGGGATAAAACAGTAAACAATCTATCTTCATCAAGAGAGATAAGTCCCTGTCTTAATAATGCTATCATTGACATGGTAAAGACAGACTAAAGAAGTAAGCTTAATCAAATAATTACCAATGTGTTTTTTCTTAGCTTCTTTAATTTTCCCCTCAGCAATGCAGACTAAACCTAGGACTCACATATGCTAGGCAAGTGCTGTACAACTGAGCTATACCCCCAGTCCCTTTTTTGTGTTATTATTGGGACAGGTTCTCACTGAGTTGACCAGGCTGCCTCAGCCTCTCAAGTAGCTGGGAGTACAAGTATGCACCACCTTGTCTGGCTAATAATTACCAACTTAGTAATCACCAAGCATTGTGATGAGAATAAAGAAGGACAGGGGTGCTGACTTTTAGGTAAACTATTCAGGGAGCCCCTCTATGGAGGTGACCTGGTGGCTGGGATCACAGGTATGATGAGGCAGCCAAGAGAAGAATGGAAGAAGGAGCCTTCTTGGAAACAGAAAGGAACTGGATGAATTCAGGGATCCAAGGAGAGGCCAGTGTGTGGAGGGTCCTGAGTGAGGAAGAGTGGGCAAGTTAGGTAAGAACAGCGGTTGTCAGCTGGGGCCAATTTTGTCTCCCTGGCAACACCAGACAATGCTGTCACAAATGGGGAGAAGGGGTGTTGCTGGCATCTGGTGGGTGCAGATTGGGGTTGCAGTGACACATCCTTCAGTGCCTAGGACAGCCCCTCATCACAAAGAATCATCAGCCCCAAATGACAGTAATGCCACGTTGAGAAACCCTGTGTTAGAGAAATAAGCAGTGGCCTAGACTAAGATGGTAGACTGGGAGGGGAAAAATAAAAAAGGAAACACATTGGAGATACCTCAGAGTTGATATTGACTGGGTCATAGTTGGAAGTGGGACTAAGGGAGTGATAGGAATTCTTGATGACCCCAGGATTCTAACCTGAGCTTCTGGGTGGATCTGGTGGCCATTCATGAAGATGGCAAGGAAAAGTGAAGTCTTCTAACTTGTTAGTCTGGGAACGCCAGGGAGCCATTGACAGGGAGAAACAAATAGGTGGTTGAAAATGTGGTTTGGGAACTTAAGGGAGAGGTCTGAGATTCAACTTCAATTTTTCCAGTTGTAGATCCATAGGACTTGGTGAAACAAGGTGGAAAAGAGAGGGCCCAGGACTAAGGAACATCCATATTTTTTTATATTACCTCTTAAGACCCTTCTCTACAGAGTTATATAGGTTGAACATTCCTAATTGGAAAATCCAAAATTCAAAATGCTCCAAAATCTGAAAATTTTTGTGTGCTGTTATAATGCCACACATGAGAAATTCTACACCTGATCCCATGTGATGGGTCAGTGTTCAGGTACACTAAAAATTCTGCCTAAAATTACCTGTAGGCTATGTGTATAGTAGTGTATGAAACATAAATGAATTTCACATTTATACTTGGGTTCCATCCCTATGATATCTCATTGCATATATGCAAGTATTTCAAAATCTGAAAAAATCCAAAATCCAAAACACTTCTGATCCCAAACATCTTGGATAAAGGATACTCAATTTATATTCCTACAATAAGCAAAACTTTCTAAGTCATTGCCTTATAATCTTCTACTGGCCCTCTGTGGCCTACAGAAGAAAAAATCCACATTTCATAGAACAGTATGAGTTCTTTATGGTCCATCACCAGTGGGTGTGTCTTGACCCATCTTCTGCCACCATCTTGGATGCACACCTAACTCTGGCCACGCCAAATTTTTTCTCTCTCTGTTTTTCATCCCTATGCCTTTTCACACATGCTGGTCACTCTGTGATCTCTTCATTATAGAAATAGCTCTCTCTTTTCCTTGCCCACTCTCCCAAGTGATGTCTGTCAGTCACCCCCTCCCAGACCTCCCTCGGCCCCCTGCACTTACCTCTGTTGTCTCATGGATGACTTTGTTCTGTAATAATTGTGTGCAGTTATGTCCTGCCAACTGCGCCACGAACAGCTAGAGAGCAGGGGCCTTGCCCAGTCATCTTGACATCTATAGGGTCCCACACATTGCCTAGCACATAGCATTCAAGGATGTATCACTTTTTTTTTCTTAATTCTAAAATTGTCATTGACTTTCCAGACAGATATGTTCTTGAGCCTACAGTTCCAGTTCTACAATTAGAGGTGAGATATGTTGGGGTGGGGGCAGAAAGGGGTGGCATTTGTACTTTGGATGTTTGACTCACAAGAAGCTCACTTTTAAAGAGCTCTGTTCAGTTCCCTGGACTTTTTTTCTGTATCAAAGATGACACTTATTATGATTATCTGGGTCATGGGTCACTTTATGGATACTTGAAAGTTGGGTATTAATGGTATAGCAACCTGAAGTCCCTCTGACTGTAATCTAAAGACTGTGCGTGATCAGTTGCTCATGAGAAATCTTCAGCAACAAACTTTAAAAGGCAGCCTTTTGCCCTCTCTATTATTTAACAGTTCTGTTCTTTACCCATTCTAGCCCAATTAAAGGCTGTCCCTAGAGAGTGGCAACCATGCTAAGGGGGTCCAGATTTGGGACTAGTTGGCAGCCAATCATTTCTTAAGCACAACAGCAAATAAAAATACCCTTTACTTTGTAAAATGACAGAAACAGCATCTATGATTATCCAGGTTTGCTATTTGAGAGGAAGTGAGATGGAACAATAACCTAGTAATTTTAAAGCAATTTATATCACTCACAAAATCATAAAGGAGAGTACACTTGAAAGCTGCACTTAGGACCCAAAGGCAGTGATGAAAGCAGATAGAACACTTGCCCTTGCCCTATGACCTCTCTTCCTTCCTTACCCACAGTAGCCTCAACTCCAGAAGGGAATCTGTGCTAGGGCCATCAGACTGGATGGGCAAGTGATGAGTTCAACCTCATGCAGGACACTTAATGTGTGAACACAGCATTACTATAGTGTAGCTTGAGTAGAAAACCTAATTCTGTAGGAGAAGGCACTGGAAGATAGTAATTGACCGCACAACTATAAAGTTGCTATTATTATTGTTGCCCCAATGGAATTTAAACCCTGAAAGAATGGGAAGACTAGGGGGAATTCAATGCTTAGAGAAGGCACAAATATTACTGTCATTCTCTCCATATGGGAACACTGCTCAAAGTTTGGAATTGCTAGTGGTCTGGGACCCTATTCTTCTTCCATGCAGTCCTTACTCTTGAGTATTGAAAGCAGCAGGTTATTTTCAAAGAGCATCGAAAATCTATGACAAAAGGAAGCTTTACTTTTGTGTGTTAATGACACCTTTAAAAAAGTATGTCTAGAAAGGGAAAATGTTTGCTTTGCATCACATTAAATAAAATTCCAAGTTTTCTCTTGTGCTTTACCATCTTTCAGTGTCTGATTTTAGTTTCAAGAAGCTATCTTGTGCTTTTCTGAACCCTTTCTCTTCCTCCTGTTTCTGCCTTTATACCATCTAGCTGCTCTTCCTGGGCCAGGGGAAGTCTGGGAGAAATAAATGTCACTCTCTCTCTAAGGACACAAATGCAATAGAATTGGGCATGTGGTTGAAGGGTATGGTGGGAAGGGCAGACAGTGTCCAGCTTTGATCTGCATGCATTTAAAGAAAATTGTGGTAAAACTAAGCAACACAGTCCCATCTTCCAGAATGTGTCTTTATTTTTGGCTTATTAATTATTCTAAACTCAGGAAAAGTCAGTTTCACTGTTCCCCTTCATCTCCTATGTTTTGTGGAATATGTGTTTTGGATATAACCTTAAGATCAGGGGTGTCTTAAAGTTGTAAATATAAGAGATTTTTAAAGCAGTGAACAAAATTTTGGAGAACAAAATTAGAGGATTTCCTTTTCTGAGAATTCTGCTTTGGAAAAAGAAACTTTGTTTCTTAAGGAAGTATTCGATGTAATAAAAAGTCAAAATTTTCCATTTCCTTTTGGAATTTGGAGTGTGCCAGCTCAAGCTGAATTGATGTTTATTTCCAGGCTTTTAATTCACTATTTATTTATTTCTGATAAAACTTTTTAGCATTTTAGAGATCTTCATTTATATATGTGTATATAAATTAGCTATGTATATATACACACACAGCTAATTTTTAATGTGTACTTTTTTGGGTTATGGAGGTACTCAATTGTTTCAGGTGAGTTCACAGAGGTGTGGGAAGAAACTACACAGTCTGATAAAGTTCCTGATATATCTAGCCGAGAAAAGGGTGTCTCACCAGAAACCAGGTAGCCACAGACAGCTGATGTGGCTTGTCTCCGTGTGGCACCCCATGGCCCTCAGAATCCCTGATGGGACACATACTGGCTGGTACACAAGGCCAAATTGGATACCAGACCCAGGCCCTGTCCTCAGGCTTCCATTTCCATGAAAGAAGAATGTAACCCACAATCTCCTCTTGAAACAGGAAGCATTACAGACACCATGCCTTTCTGCTCTTTCACCCAAATTCAGCATCAGTGTTTAGGCCAGGAAGCACTGGGCACTCAGGCAGCCCATTACAGTACCTTCTTCCCCAGCTTCCCAAACCCACAATGCCTGGTTCCCCACATGCTCTCACTCAGTAGACAAAGCTGAGCACATATTTGTGTCAGGCACAGGGGTGAACCCAAGGGACTTGGCCTATGACCTCATGAAACCAAGTAAAAGAGGCTGAGCATTTTAGCACTATTAATAAATGCCCTTTCAGCAAGTTTGTCTCATCTTGTCTCCCAGATGATTAAGGAGGCACCTCTTTTCCCAAGTCTTCTCTAACACTGATCACTGTTCTTTCTAAATATCTTAGCCAACTAGATAGGTGGAAATGCTTTCATTTTCATTTCAATTTGTGTTGCTTTTATTACATTAAGTTTGATTTTTTTAGATGAGTTTTATTTATTTGCATGTATTGTTGTGAGGTTTACTTATGAACATCCTTGGCTTTTTTTTTGGTAAGTGCTACTTATATATTAAAGGCATTGCAATTTTTTGTTGCCAATATTTTTCTGGACTTAAAATAGACTTTTTTCCCCCAAAAGTCATTTCCCTTTATTAAATGTTGATTTCACAGACTAGAAATACAAAATAAAAGTAGAAATAGGCCCCAGTTAGGAGCTACAAGACTGTCCCCTGCGGCAGCGTTCAGATGGGGGGCAAGCAGCAGCTACATCCCTAAGGTTGGGAACAGCTGGACGAGGATCTGGACCCTCCTCTCCCCTGCCGCCCTACCAGTCCCTCCCCAAGTTACAAGGAGCCATCCCTGTGAAGCAATAAAAGTTAAGATGCCTCCCCCACAGCCCCAGCAAAGTGCATGCCACCAGGAGAGCTTGTTCAGATGGCACAGAACCCAAGGACTTCATGTCATGTGAGTAAAAACTGGTACCAGAACATGGGTAGGAGCTGGGGTATGACCGGGCAAGCACAGAGAGTTTTCCTCCTCTACTCATTGGAGCCTGAGCCGAGTCCTCTGAGCTGGGAGGAGTACTGGCCAGTTCCTCCTCTTCAGAATCCTCACTCCGCTGCCTCTCCTTCTTGCTCTTGTTCTCTCCTGAAGAGCTCTCATCACTGGACACAAATTCCTTGCTCTCGAAGCTCTCACTAGCTGCCTTGATGATGACTTGGATGATGACCCTAGAGGGTGTGGATTTCTTTTCCATCTTTACTTTTACTTTCCTCTTCTTTGACTTATCCCTCTTAGAAGACTCACCTCGCCTCCCTCGTATTCTTTCATGGCTTTTTCATATTCCCTCCTGGCATCCTCAGCCTTCTGGTTCCACTCCTCTTTCTTCTCTTTGGACATCCCCTTCCAGATTTCGCCTGCCATCTGGGAAAGATCTGTGATACTGATGCCAGGATGCTCTGACTGGATCTCTCGGCTGGCACTGAGCCACAGCATGCACGCAGACATGGTTCTCTTGGGGACATGGGGGTCTTTGCCCTTCATCATCTCCATGGGCTTCTTGTGACTCTTTAGATCCTTGGCCATCTTGGGCCTTTTGAGCTGTTTCCACTTCTTCTCATCCTGGTCACTGTCCCCTCATTACTGGAAGAGCTGGCAGAGGCATTACTGTCAAACTCCTCTGCCACATCTTCCTCCTCTTCACCTGGGTTGAAGTTTCCTCTCCCGAGTCATCATTGCTGCGTTGGTATTCTCTTCCCAGACCTTGCCCTCCTCCTTCATCCTCTCCAAGTAGGCATCGTGCCGAGCTTCATCAGAGTCGGCATATTCGTCATAGCTTGGGTTCATACCCTCTTTCAATCCTCAGTTTTTGATGTTAGTTTTTTCGCATTGACAATATCAAACAGCTTTCCATACTCCTCCCTCTCAATGCTGCTGAAGGTGTACTGAGTACCCTGCTTGATCTTAATTTCAAAGTCAAAGAGCGAGGGGGAGGGGTGGTGCCAAGGGCAAAGCTGACAAAGGATATCTCATCAAAGCAGATGTGCACGGGTGGCTTGTGGATGTAAATGAAGCCCCACACCAGCAGGTACAACAGTCCTGAGCTCGCCTTGTAAGAGCAGGCGATGCACTGACCCCTGAGTGCCCTTGGAAGTTGCCTGGTACTGTGATCTTGCAGTTCACCAGTGCTTTCATGACCCGGCTGACCATCTCATAGAGTGATCCTGACATGTTCTTGGTGAGCCATCCCTCAAAGCGCTTCTCCTCCTCCTGAGTGTCAAGGAGACGTCCTCATCCTTGGAGAAGAGTAGGATCAAGAAGTGGTAATGGGTTCGGTCCTGCTTGATGTGGGGATCCAGACTGATCACAACGAACATTTGGTGTTGATTCTTGTGGGGCAATAAAAAGAGGTGCAGTACAGTAGTGTAGGGGATCTTCTGTCAAAGGTCTTGTAACGCAGGTTCAGAAAGGTAGGGTAGATCCGAGTGTCATAATGACTATGGGCAGTTAGGCACTGTAGCTCCCAGAAGATGCAGATGGCATCTCCAGTAGCCTGGTTCATGTCTGCCTTTGAAAGCACACTCTGGGCAAAGGCTTGTACAGGGTCCACACCATCTTCCTGGGTGGGAGGGACGTAGAAGCACACCTGCATGAGAGAGACCTCTGAATCATCATTCTGGTGGAATTCCAGTGTCACCCCACTCTTGCCTGTTAGTACACTGGGACACGTTGCTGAGGGGTATCTCAAAGACTGGCTGGTCACCAATGTCAAAGGAAAGCATCTGCTCACCAAACTTCACTGTCCCTCGATTCCAGCCCTTCACACATAGATCCTTCTCCATTAGCTCAAGGCAATAGTGAGCTTCGAAGAAATCAGAGAGTTTCTCTAACTCCGATTCTCAGAAGCCATCATACTTGTACACATGGCTGTTCTTTGTGAGGAATTCAGTCCATGTCCCAGAGCTACATGGCACCAGATGCCTTCTGTCAACTCCCCAGCCTGGACCTTTGCCAATCTTACTGTTCTTGAAGATGATGCCCTGGAGGCTCCACCTTAGCAGACCATCTTTCATAGAGCCTTTCACCTCCTGGTAGATGTCCTTGAACCAGTGTCTCTGCCATGTTGACCTGCCTGTGGTGGCCTGGACACCAAGCCCTAGGCTGCCTGGGGAAGCTGAATAAACCAGGAGCTGGGCCCTACCTCCTGGGTAGGTGTGCAGATACCCAGTAGGCTGGGAATCTCTTCAAGCTGCAGCCTCGCTACAGCCCAGGAGCAGGTGGTGGGCTTGATGGGGGCAGCCAGGGAGTGAGGTGGGGACAAGGGGATCAAAACAGACTTTTAATTTTGCATACTTTTTTGGTGAGAATTTTTTATTTTGTTTTCAGTTGGCTTAATAATTGTACATGTTTATGGGATAGACTATGGTGGTTTGATACATATGAATGTGTGATCATCAAATTGGGGTATCTCTCATATCCTCACCTCAGATATGTATCATTTCTTTGTGTGAGAACACTCAAAATCCTCTTCTGGCTGTTTTGAAATAAATATCCAGCACAATATTGTTAACCGTCCTACCCCACTGTGCCCTGGAATGCTAGCACTTATTTCTTCTATCTAACTGTAGCTTTGTACATATTAACCAATCTCTTCCTCTCTCCCCTACATCTTTTTCTGACCAAAGCTTTTGTAAAATAAAATTTGTTAATATTTCCATTAAGACTTTTTCTTTGTTCTTATTTATCAGTCTCATGCAAGTAATTCCTTGTTTTAATTATAATAATTTGTAGTCTAAGACTTCTCATGATTTTTCAAAAAATTTCCTGGTGATATCGTTACCTTTATTCTGCTCTCTGAATTTAGAATCATAAAGCCATTATCTCTAAAAGAATTCTAAAAGGATTTTTGTTGAAATTGTATTAAATGTGCTATTGAATTAAGGGAGAAGTAGCATCATTAAACTATTACATCTTTCCTTCCAAATATGAAATACCTATATATTTATTGTCACTTGTGATCCTCAATACATTTTCTCTTCATAGAATTTATATCTATTTTTAGTGAAATAAACTCCTGTGTAACTTATGTGGGGCTTTTTGGATGTTAATATTTTCAGGTCTGTTTTATATTTACTTTTTTCCTATTGCAAATGGGAGTTTTTTCCATTATGCCATCTATCTGAAAATGCATAAGATCTTGATTCATGTGAGTTTATTTTGTAAACTGTCAAATTGATTTTTTAAAAATTATTCGACTAGGTTTTTTATTGATTCTTGAGTATTCTAGGCAGTAATCTTATCTCTGTAAGATAAACTATCACTTTCTGTAAACTATCACTTTCTCCTTCTAACCAGTATTTTGTATTTGACTTGCTTCTTTTATTTCATTAAGTTGGTCTTCAAAAACAGTATAGAAGAATTTTTGTCTTCAAAAGACAAATGACTCTCATACTGTTTCCCACACAAGCTGTTAGACGTGTAAATGAAATAGGGACACGTCTCTTTAGTGCTGCATATAGGATAATGTTCTCTCTTAGCTTGAAAACTTGTTTTCCATATTAAAAATGTTTCTTTCTGACTCTAGTTTTACCACATGTTTTTTTATTAATACTTTCTTTTTCATATAATTGATTTAAGCAAACCATGAAAAGTCAATGATTGTAAATACCCTAGCAAATAATAAAACCATGTTTCTCTTAAAATAGTATTCAATTTAGATTTTGAATCAGTCTAGATGGATGGAGTAATTGTTATTTTATAATTTTGGGAAATTTTTTAAAGGATTTTTAATAACTTTATTTTATTTAGGTGTTGAGGCTCCAGCCCAGTGCCTTACACATGCTAGGCAAGTGCTTTACCACTGAGCCACAACCCCAGCACTAGTTTGGGAAATTTTTTTAAATTTATTCCTATAGACCTGTTGATCATTACCCATAGTATAACAATCTATGTGGAAATTATCCTAAGATTTAAGAGTTTTCATAAGTTATTTTTGAGATGGGCAAGTTGTTGAAATCATTCCTTCTGAGAAATTTTGGTTTGGGCAAGGAAAAAAACTATTTTGTTAAATTTAGAATGTTGTTGACTGCTAAATACCCCTTTAAGTTTTCTGGTGGTTGGTTTTTGTGTTTGTTTATTTGTTCTAATTAGTTATACATGACAGTACAATGCATTTTGGCATATCATCCACAAATGATAACTTCTCATTCTTCTGGTTGTACATGATGTAGAATCACACTCGTTGGGTAGTAATGCCAATTGATTCTACTATCCTTCCTACCACCATGCCCCCTCTCCTCCCTTCACTTCCTTCTGTCTAATCCCAAGTACCTCTATTTTTCCTAGCACCTCCACCTTAGTTTAAATTAGCATAGGCATATCAGAGAAAAGATTTGGCCTTTGGGACTGGCTTATTTTGCTTAGCATGATATTCTCCAGTTCCATTCATTTACTGGCAAATGCCATAATTTCATTCGTTTTTTAAGGCTAAGTAATATTCCATTGTTTATATGTACCACATTTTCTTTATTCATTCATCTGTTGAAGGACACCTAATGTAGCTATTGTGAGTTGAGCTGATGCAAACATTGATGTGTTTGCTTCACTCTAGTATGCTGATTTTAAGTCCTTTGGGTATAAACCAAGGAGTGGGATAGCTGGGCCCAATGGTGGCTCCCTTCCAAGTTTTCTGAGGAATCTCCATACTGTTCCATAATGGTTGCATCAATTTGCAGTCCCACCAGCAATATTGTTTCTTGTTTCATTGTGATTCTGTGATCATCTTTTGCAGCAATTCCTTTCATGGAGGCCATGTAGGATGCCTTGGAAAGGTGTGAGGGAAAGAGATGAAGCATGTAGATTGGAATGCATTTTATTTCTCATCTGCTTTCAAGAGAACCTGAGTTGAGGTTCCTTTCCTTTAGTCAAAAGACAGAAATAGCTTGCATGTTTCCCCACCCTTCCCTAAATACCCTACAGATTAGGAACTCAGATGACTCAATGGGTATAATAACATTAATCCTCTGTAGGAAAGAGTGATCCCCCTCCCTACATTGCTATGGTCTGGGAGAAATGAACAAAGAAGCCTGTCCTAAGAGTTTGAAACTTGTGGGAAAATCAACTTGAGTGTAGATAAAGCATCTGCTCCTGGTCTCACGTGCCCTTCAAACCTAGGGGAGTTCTGCCATAACCAGAGCCAAAGATGTAGCAGTGGTCTTGCAGGAAGAAGAGAAGAAAGGTAAGAGTGTTATATTCTTGTGGGGTCCAGCCTTGCTCGCCTCCAGTCCAGAGAGGTCCTGTAGAGACCATCTTCTACCTAGAGGACCAGGTGTGTACTCTTCCACATGGTAAACTCATCACCAATCCCTTCATCCATTAAGTGTTCATCTAGGGCCTACTTTGTGTCACTTACTGAAAACAAATCTGCAGACCAATCTCCTTAATTCTAGTCCAGAGCAAATTAGCAGTGACTAGTGGAGCAAAGAGGTAAAAGGCTAGGATGCTTCGAGTAGGTAGGACCTAAAAGTATTGAAAGTGTTTTAAAATCAACATAGGTATTAGTTTCCTATTGCAGTTGTAATAAATTACCACAAACTTGTAACAACACAAATTTATAATGTTGCAGTTCTGTGGGATAGACAGCTAACACAAAAATCAAGGTATTCATGGGGCTGCCTTCTTTCTGAGGACTCCAGAAGAGAATTCTTTTCCAGCTTCTAGGGACCACTTACATTCCATGTTCATGTCCCCTTCTTCCCTCTTTAAAGCCAGCAGTGGTGATTGAGTCCTTTTCCCATTGTATCTTGCTGTCTCTTCTTCTTTCATTTATAAGAACTCATGTTCTTACGTTAGGCCCCCTTGGATAAATCCAGCAAAACATTCCTATCTCAAAGTCAGCTGATCAGCAACTTTAATTGCATCTGCAACCTTACATGGTAATATATTTTGCCTTCAAAGGTAACATACTCAATGGTTATAGGGATTAGGCTGTGGACATCCTTGGAGGATATTGTTCTGTCATAACATAATCTAGCAGAGTCCTCCTCTGTGTCCCTAAGGATCTTTGTTATCTCTTTATCATTATTACAGTCAGTCTGTCAGAAACTATTTACAAACATCGCCTGAGGTCCTGAGGTATAGACACTGTCTCATTATTTCCTTTTGCTCCTCTTTTTCCCTTCCCTCTTCTATTTAACACCCTCCATAAAATCGCTGATGAGTGGATGCTGATACATTATGGGGGGAAGGGGTAAGAGAAGAATGGAGGAATGTTGGATTGTGTGGAGGGAAATGAGGGGAGAGGAGGGGCAGGGGGAAGGAAAGATGGTGGAATGAGACAAACATCATCACCCTGTATACATGTATGATTACACGAATGGTGTGACTCTACATCATGTACACCCAGAAAAATGAAAAGTTGTTCTCCATTTGTGTACAATGAATCAAAAAGCATTCCGCTGTCATGTATAACTAAATAGAACAAATAATTAAAAAAATCAACAAATGCACCTCCAGATTCCTAAATCTCCCTATAATAAACTTGCACAGACACAAGATCACTTTATAGAATATAAACATGTACTTGGCTTCTAATGCAACTCCCTGTGAGTAAAAAAATAAATATGGCATGTGTTAAGACTGTTAACACAAACCAATTAATGTTAGTACAGAATTTCCAAAGTCAAAATTTGAGCTCCCTCCTGGAGGTAGTATAGTTTCCTTCTTTTCCTGAATTACTATCCATCCCCCACAGTAGCATTTGCCATATTATCTCTTTGTGTTTACAGAAGCAGGTCATGTTTATGAAGCATGTCCGGAAGAAGGAAATGATATATGGAAAATATCTACTTGGGGTATAGAGTCAACTGATCCCTCGGTTGGAATCAAGAGCTATAAATATGCCGGTGACTTCATATGTACCGTGGGACTGGTATTTTCCATCTTTAAGCACACAGTTTGGATAAACTTAGATGGATTTATTTTTTAAGAATTCCTTGAATATGGAACATTAGTTATCCACAGAGATTTAATCTTAGGCAAAAAATAGGAATAAGGTCATGACCTCTGACAGCAGGATTAGTTCTTTTTCTTGAAAGTAATTGGACATTCAGTATGATTTTTGCAGTTTGTTTTGAATTGAGAATAGTCACCATCAGTTGAGATGGCAATAGAGGAAATGATTAATTTAGAAAGGAGAAGGATTGTGGGGTGGGTGGAAGTGACATTTTCTGCATTGTATTCTTAGAAACTTAGACTTTAAGAGTTGGAAGTGCCTCTGATAAAAACTTTATTAGCATAAGAGGAAACAGCAGTCCCAAAACAAGAGTATGCTAAGTGCAAAAAGCCAACCTGGTACTCAAGTCCAAGTCTCTGAGTCCTCAGCCTCTCTCAGTCCACTGCACTTAACTCAGTACCTCTGACAGCCTTCCCAGGGTGGTCAGACTAAGCCATCTGCCCCAGAGAAGCCTAACATGGTCATTTGCACACAGGTGTTTCTCATACTCAGCTGGCTGAAATACTCCATAGAGTTTACCCTTGAGAGGGCCATTCCTCTGCTGCAGGACATGGTAGCCTCTGTATGTGCAGGTGGGGAGGGTCGGCAGGCACATCCATACACACACTCTGTTAGAGCATTCTTAAGGACCAGAATCAGGACAAAAGTGATGAGAAGTGTACTTCAGTGCTCACAATCACCTCAGTACTTATGTTTTACTTGGGAAAACAAAATGTGAATTAGAACAACTGTGCGGTTTTATAACATTGTTCTTGACAAATGATAGAAGGCTGTCCATTGATGTGGACAGCATGTATACAATCATGGAACAAGCATTAATGTGGCACATTTCCCTGCAGAAAGTAGGGTGATTTCTGTGACACTTTTACAATTAGATGAAATTGCATTTCTCAGCCAGAGCTGATGTTGCTGCCCTCTGCCCAGGAGGCATCTAATACTGTCTGGAGACATTTTTAGTTGTCACATCTAGGGAAGTGGTGCCCTTGGTATCTAGTGGGTATAGACCAGGGATGCTGCTGTGCATCCTGTAGTGCACAGGATATCCACACACATAGCAAAAACTGATCCAACCCAAAATGTCAGTCGTGCTAAGATGGAAAAATCTTGACCTCTGGGAATTTATGACTTAATCTGATTATTCCCATTAGATTGTGTAGCAAATTAATTCATTTAGAACAAGTTGGCTTGTGGAATAAGTATATCTGGTATGGTATATGGCTTGGGAAGATTTCTAAAATCCAGTAGGGTAAGAGCATAGGCTTGTCCACGAGGAGCTGAGGGATTCACTCAGTGAATCAAAGCAAGCAGAAGCAGTCCCTGTCTTACCCTGTCTTTCTCTCTCTCTCTCTCTCATTCTCTCTCTCTCTCTCTCTCTCTCTCTCATTCTTTATGTGAGCAACCCTGGTTGGAAAACCCTATGCCCAATGAAAAATCAGGCCCCCCACGCCTGGGTGTTAGCAAACATCACTATGGTGTCAGTCACTGAAAAAGGACACTTTTCCACAAGGGAAGAAGTGATTATGCAGGGCACAGTGGCTCCCGCCTGTAATCCCAGCAGCTCAGGAGGCTGAGGCTAGAGGATCACAAGTTCTTAAACTAGCCTCAGCAATTTAGTGAGGCCCTAAGTAACTCAGTGAGACCCTGTCTATAAATAAAATACAAAAAAAAAAGGGCTGGAGATATGACTTGGTGGTCAAGTGCCCCTGAGTTCAATCCCTGGTACCAAAAAAATAAAATAAAATAAAAGTAGTTAGGAGGCTACTGCTGCCTGCCTCATGTACTATGTTCTACCCAGGGGCAGGTGTAGTAAGAATGATTTATATTTCCTTGTTCCTTTTGGAATCTTTGAAATAAAATTTCCATATTGTTTGGGTTTTTTCCCCAATGCCAGGTGGTTACATTCCAAACAAATTAAATCACGGGGTAGAGACACAAGTAATTCTAATCAGGCTTATTTGGCAGGGCCGATGGCAAGGTGAGTCCCCTCCCATGACAACCACACCTCTTACCCATGCAAACCCAGCAGCTGTGGGCAGTTTTAGAACCACCTGCGCCCTCTTTGAGGGACTGGTGGTGACTGAGAGAACAGCCTGAGACTGCTTTTGCTCACTTCAGTTCACAAAGTGAGACACTGCTCTTCTTGGGAACACCTATCCATTTACTCAACTGGGATTGTAGAAATTTCTCCCAAGCCATACACCATGCCAGATGTTTTTTTTTTTTTTTTGCAGGCCTACATGTTTCTAAGCAACCCTCCTCACAGCCTTCTAAAGCCATATATCAGATGCAAGTGATAGAAGAAAGATGAAAGTGTTCTGCCCAGGCACAGGCGCTGTCAAACTGGGCCTGGACAAAGGGAACAGAAGGATCTGTTAGAGGAAGCAGACTATCAGAGATGAAGTTAACATCAGCAATTAGCTAGGCCTTTTGTAGAGCAGACTTGAGGAACATATAAGAAAACACAAAAATTTTCAGACTACTAAATACTTGCTTGTATGTATCATTAAAGTTGGCTTATACCATGGAGAAGTGTAGGTTCAGGTATCCATGGCCTCAGGGTCTTGGGATTTAGTAGTCATCTGCTCAGTCATTGAGCCAACACTAAGTTGAACTTTGAGACAGACTGTAGTTATATACCTGATAGGTTAGTATAGTTGGAAAGAGTGTGGGGGTCAGAGGCCTGGGCTACAGAAGCCCACCATGGTTTCCTCTGTTGATAGGAAAGAAGGAAGGAAGCCTGCCTCTATTGAGTAATTGACTGTGGGCCCAGCACTTCAACTTATGCCATCAGGTTGTCCACCTGTTTGGGCTAGCAGGGATACATTTTGGATGGGCCACTGCAAGACTGGTTTGTTCAATCAAATCAAGAAGTTCTAGGAACCTGCTGAAGATATCCCCATGACCTGACAATCCAGAAAGATGTCTACATCTGGTAGTCAGCTCCTGTGGGAAGAATCCCAAACTCAGTGTTGGTTGGTAGTTCAGACACTAATCTTTAAGATTTAGGCAATCCCCAAAGCAATTTAACTCTTCCAGAGTTCAAGAAAAAAGTGCTAACAGAAATAAACATTCCTCATCAGTCTTGACCCAGCTGGCACTTCTGGAAATTGCATATGGGTGAAGCAAGGATGCTTCTTCCTGCTCCACTTGTGAGAAATGACTGCTCTGTTCTTCTTTCTCACTATCAGTCTTGCTTTAAAAGCTTTAATCCAAAGAAAGCAAATTGCAGTCGCTTTCTGTTGTGTTTTTAGTGGAGTAACTATAACTGGAGAGAAAAATGCATAGAGAGAATAGTGGAAAGAAATGTTAAACCTTACAAAACAAGTGTCTTCTGATTGGTAACAACATATACTTAAAAGCAGATGAAATCAGAAAGTAGACTTAGAGTATTTTATATATGGGAGAAATTTTCACCGCCATCTAGTCACTGCCTTCATTTTATACAGAAGGAAACTAAAACCCCATAATGACCCCACAATGCCATTTACCTTTCTCAAAGTCCCACAGTCCCCTGGTGACAGAAAGGGCCTGAAGCTCATATTTTTCTGCATATTGATTGTCCTATCATATTGATTTGTCCATATTTGCAAATTAATATGGTGGGCTTTATGAAATGAGAGCAGTAGTCATTGTGAATGCTTTTTGTTCTTTTTGTACCTTTGATCACAAAGCTGGTTGGTGGAAGGGACAGAAGCCCAGGGTTTGGGGATGGAGTGGTGGGCTATTTTTCCTTCTTTGCAGCTTGGGTATCCTGTTGGTGTCTGATGGTGCTTTTCTTCCAAAGTCCTGAGGTGCTTTCACTGCAGAAGGGCAGGTTCTTACCTCCAGGTCTTAGAGATGCATACTAATTTGAAAAGACATGAAGAAGGTAGGACAGAGATCCAGAAGGCCAGGGATGGGGGAGAGGGTGGAGGGTGGAGAGGGGCCAGCATATGGGACAAGGGAGCCACTGGCAATTGGGAGAAGGCTGAGGGCCCAACATGGCTGTTTGTCTAAATGGACAGGGTTCAGATATAGAGGGTTTTAGAAAATATACTTCATGGTTCTAAAAGAGAAAGTGTGTAGGGGGAAATCGTATCTTGACTACAATGTCATACTAGATCTTAGAGCACAGAGGTTACATAAACAAGGAATCTTCAGTTCAGACTTAAAGTATGCATAATATCTGGAATTATCCCTCAATTCTGGTGCTTACCCCAATCATAGATATTCTTAGAAAACATGTAAGTAGACTCTGATATAGACCAGTCACTTTCAGGAAAAGTTGCATTTAATGGTCTTTTTGTGAAAAGTGGTCTAGAATTTATCTTTCAGATGTACCATCTTTCTGAATTCCAATTTCCTCATTTGTGAGATAATAGGGTAAGAAATACATATTATAAACAACTCAATTCTATACATAATAAGCACTTAAAACAATTGCAACATAATTTAAAGGAACATTATGTAAATATATAAGTGCACAAAAATATCTCACATAAGAAATTATGGCATTAGAGCTGATTAAATACTTAAAATCCATCTTTTAGGAAATATCTAAATTCCAAAATTTTAAAGCTCCTTCAGATAAATACTGGTATTAATGTTTCTTTTTGTTTAAAATTCTCTTGGCATTTTTTTTATGGCTTTCCAGAAATATGGCCAGAACTATCAGGCAGATAGTAATAATACTGTTAAATAGTTGCTAGAAAAATCATTTAAAAGAATTTAATTATAAAACAAGGGATATGTGCACTCCCATTGTTTCAGGAAAGACAACTTGGCGTAGGTATTTAGAGAGAAGCCATTTTTCTTGTGTCTTAACACCATCTTTCATTCCTTAATCCTTACATCTGCTGGCTTTGTCCTTGTAAGGGGATATGGAGGCCCAGCACATGGAACAAAGAGGAGACCACCCATCACCAGCAGGTGATGCTTCTTATTGATAGTCTTTGAAATCACTGTTTCATTTGTAACATTATTTTATGTATGATTCTGTTTCATACAGCAATCATAACCCTCCTCTTGATAGGTAACAGACAGGTGTGAGTGGTGGGTACCTGAGGTTAAGGTGATAACTCTATATCCTGGGCCCACTGTGCTGACTCCCACATGCTTTCTTTTAAAAAGAAATTTACCTGAAGCCCTGTCTTCAGGTAAATAGGCTGTGTTACATTCCTTAGTACAGAACTTGCTCTCTGCAGGGGACAGGCAGGCACAAAATGCTGGTAAGAAAAATACAGGTTACCCTGAAGGGGGAGATTTTTGTGACCCTTACACAGACCAGATTCCAGAACTCAGGGAGATAGGCTAATGAGAACTAGTCAGCATGGGTTAAAGTGACCTAGAGTTGCCTGAATCTTTACCATGCACAGTGGGGACTTGAAAATCTGATGTCATCCTGCTTTCCGTCAAAAGCCAAGAGGTGGACCTGTGCAGGACTCTGAAAACTTCGGTGAGAGCAGAAGGGGTGTACCATCTTTATCCTTTCTGAACAGACCTGCTCTCTCCCTTGAGCATGTCCCTTTTTCTATATTTCTATCCCTTCAGTAGACTCCTGCTTGATTCTCTGGCAGCGTGTCTGAAATCCTTCTTACCTGATCACAAGAACCAATGAGAAAGCACCACTATGGTGGCCTTAGCTCCATAGACTCCCTTGCCCTGTAATGCTCTTTCTTCCTTCCAAATCTTGGATCCCTGAGCTCTGTCTTTCCATTCCACAAAATTTTTTTATTTCTATGATATATATGCATATGGTATGTTATGTGTATAAATTGTGATATACAGTGACACATACCACATATGTGTATTCATGTATTCCCTCTCATCCAGTGTTTATCATGAAGATTAAACCAAGAGAGGAAAAAATTAAACTGGGAGAAATTCAGAGGAGAAACAAAACTGTTTTATTTCTTCTGGACCTGCTTCAGTACCATTTATTAATTTTCTTGTTATATGTATTTTGTGTAGATCAAGAAGCTCACTTATCAAAAAAATTAAGTGACAAATGCAAATCGAGAATAGATGAAAAACAAACCCAGGGATCTCTGCCCCAGTAAGAAGCTTCATTTCTGCTTTTGTCCTCTTCATTTGGGTAAATGGACAGCAGTTAAGTCCTCCTGTTTTATTAAATCAGAGAATTGACCTCCTAAATTACATAACTGCAGAATAGTGACTAATGGCCCCTCCAACACTATCAGAGCACTGAGGGGCACTGGGTTATTTCCTTTCCTTAGCTATATCCATTCTTTTTAAAACCGGGGGAATGGAAAGGAAAGGTCCGAGGTCTCTTGGGATGAGCAATAAAGGATAGAACAAGCTCTTGTACAGTACTGGTATTTCTAGAAGTAATGTTCAGTTTATCTGCAGGTCTTGACCTCCTTAAGGGAGTTGTAATTGTCCCCTCTCAGTCCCTAAAACAACAGCAGCAGCAGTGTGTGTGTGTGTGTGTGTGTGTGACTTTATGTGCAGCAAAAGCTGGAGGACAACAAGGGAGTATTGGGCAGAGCTGAGGGTAAGTCTTATCTTGAACTAAGAGTGAATAATATGAGGCCAGAGATGGGGAGGTTGCTTAGCAGTTCTTTGGCAGGAGAGGGTCAGTTGGTTTTGTCTTCTACCTGTCTCTACATTGAGCTACATTTCTGAGGATTCCAAAATGCTGACCTCACAGTGAAACCTTTCACACTGACCCTGTCTGGAACAGCTTTCAATCTAGTGTCTGTGTTTCTGTGTACCCGCTTTCAGAGAGCCCTGGAAAGTACTCCTAGAGAACTTTGTGGGAATGAGGTGTGGCTTTGGCCCGGACCTGCCTGTACACCTGTGGACAAAGTGAGTTAACCTTGGATCCATCAGTCAGAGGAGAATGCAAATATGTTGGGTAGAGCATGGCATGGCATTGGCCAGAAATGCCTCCATGCAGCCAGCCAACAAGCAGTTGGACGAGTGCTAGAAGTTAGCTGACCTGCCCTACACTGAGGTGCAAAATTGGCAAAACTGATGTCTGTGTTTCTGTGCCTGGTTATGACGTTGGAGTGATTTTTTTTAACACAGACTTGGAATTCAAAGATCTGGGTCCAAGTGCCAGCTTTTCCACTTCCATGCTCTATGGCCCTGGATAAACTACTTTGTCTTTCTGGACCATTTTTATCTTAGATAAATCAAGAGGAAGCAATTTAGTTCAATGCCTGGATCCCAGATCCAGAAAAAGGATCCTTAAAAGGCCCTCTGGCTAGGAGAATGTTGAAAAGGGCTCAGTGTGTTCCATTCATTCTCCCTGGGATGAGCACATTTCCACAGAAAGATTGAAGTGGGGGTATGGGGAGAAAGATGCTGCCCTATGTGAAAAAATCCAGCCAAAGAGTCCTAATTGCTTCCCAGTACTTGGAAGCCAATCTCAAAATTTCCCCTAACCCCACAGTATAGGACTTTAAAGAAAAAGGTAGGCACTTTCACCATTTCTCTCTCTCTCTCTCTCTCTGCCTAGGTGTGCTACTCCACCCTGCCTCACCTCCAGGCTGCTGTTTTGTGTTCCTATAAAAGGCTCCACTGTCTCAATGAGCCAACTGTGGAGTATATTTCTTATCTGTTGTTGCAAATATATATATTTTTAAATTCTTCTAAAGGACTATTTTAAATTTTTAAAACTGCAGAAGTGTAAATTTTTATTACATTAAAAAGGAATAAAGAGGAACTTTATTTGGTAGATGATAAAGGATAGCTACAGTTTTTGCCCTGGGAGAGATTGCAATTTCCATAATAAAAACTCCCAAGAGAAGGCATGGAATCTTATTGCTTTAGAGCTTCCGTGGGGAATATTTTGCAAATGCAGTTTAACTTCAATTAGTATAAAATAATTGAGCATGGTTATTAGTGTGGAACCATAAAAATGAAAATTATAAAGTTAACAGCCAATATATAATAAGCACACAAAGATAATCTCCCTCACTAGTATTCAGGAAAACATACTGAAACAGCAAGTTTGACAAAAATTAGTAATATCAATGATGCCAGTGTTGGTAAAAATATGATGGCAAGATCATTCTTATACTCTTACCTGTGCAATCAAAAGTATAAATATGCATATCCTTTAATTCAGCAGTTCTACAAATCTATACTGCAAGATAATCAAGAAATAAGTATGAACAAGAATATATGAACAAGAATGCCTATTGCGCATTATTTGTTAATAAAAAGAGAGCACAAGAACCCTAATGGCTATCAATAGGAGAGTAGTTAAAATAATTGTGTTACATGTGAACTATGAAAATCTCTGTAACCATTAAACATAATGAAATCAGTATAGAGGGACATGGAAGAATATTATATGAAAGAAGCAAGTTGCAACAAATCCTGCAGAGTAGGATTTCATGTTTTTAATTAATTAATTTATTTCTTGGAGTGCTGGGGATCAAACCCAGGGCTTTGGTGCTAAGTATGTGCTCTACCACTGAGCTCCACCCCTAACCCAAACATTTGTGTGTGCATGTATTTTCAGTGTATAGGAAAAAAATGTCAGACACGTAATAGACATTAACTATAGTTTATCCTGCAGGGCAAGAGCAAGATGTTTTACTTTCTATAGTTAAGAATTGTTTAGCTTTTTGTCATTGGGCATGGGCCACAGTCTCACTTTTTTAAATTAAACACTGCTGTCTATCTGAGCATTTCATTTTCAGTTTGAGGTAATTTTGAATCTGCATCATTTTGCAGGTAAAGAACATTTGATTAGGTGAAGAACTTTTGACTCTAGGTTCAGAGGTTATAAGCACTTGGAATATAGGTTTGGTTGTGTGTAAAATGGAGAACCAGAAAAACTATGGCTTAAACCAAGTAGATGTTTATTTTTCTTTCATGTAATAGTGCAGAGGTAGTTTACTTGCCTTTGCAGAGTCATCAGGAGCCCGGTTTCTATCTAATTTTTCTGACATCCCGATGACCAAAAATTAAGTCATGTGACTCTACATACAAAAGAACCAGCAAATACTCGGTTTAAATTTCTATTACAATATAGCAGGATTTTTCCACCTTGGCACTATTGACCTTGGGGCTGGATAATTCTTTGTTGCAGGGAGCTGTGTGGACATGGTAGGAGGTTTAGCATATCCTTGGCCTCTGTTCAACAGATGCCAATAGTATTGCCCAATTGTGACAAACAAAAAATTGTCTCCAGATACTGCCAGATGTCCCCTGGAAGGCAAAGTCAACCTTCATTGAAAGCCAAGGGAGAATAGGTGTTGTGGACAGATAGCAACATCCTCCATAAGCATTTGCATTATTTCTCTCAAAATAGTGCTTAGTGCTGATATAACATCTTACCTTTAAAACTGACAACCCCTTTATCAGGCAATCTGATACTCTAAGGTTGTATGAAAGTTGATTTCAGTTGATTCTAGAAAGATGCAAAAAATCAATTCTTTCTTATTTGTCTATTGAATCTAAATTTGTATTTGTATCAAATAAATACTGTCTTTATTTGAATACACAAATAAGTGAAATTTTCTTCCCTAGTGCACAGGAATGATATTAGGAATATTTTGCTGTGCTCTATTTATAATGAATGTCTTTAATCTAACCTGTAATATTTCTGAAAGACTAACTGCAGAATCCATAATGCTGCTGTATCCTAAATCAAGAATTTCATTTTCAGTTGATGACATATCTCTTTTAAGGGCAATTAAGTGTGCATAATTTACCCCTGCTGTATTATGAATACCTTAAAGGTACAGTATTTTTCTGTAATGAGAAATGTTTGCTTAATACGCTTTTCCTTTCTAATGAAAGAGTGAGCTTCATTTACAATCATGTAAATAAGGTGGAAGTGATTTTAAAGAAACCATGAAACACCTTTTCTTCTACCTTTTCTATCAGATTTTGAGAGCAAATCTTCAGATGGATACACTGGGATCTTTTTAAAAGGCTGCTTAGTAAAAAGGGAAAATTAAATATAAACTAGAGTTGTCTTGGGCTCCTTCCAAGGTTGTTTAGTGCCTCATGTGTCAGAACAACCTCATTACGGTGTAATTTCACCACATGGAGTGTCCATGCAAACACAGAAGAGAACATCATTATGATGGGGCTCTGGTGTTCTTATTTTGGAAAATGTACATGGCTGCAGAAAATGTATCAGAACAGTAGTTGCCAGCCATGAAAGCAACAGAATACCCCAAATGTCATGTGCTGAACTATTCATACTGGGAGAAGGGAATAATTATTTTCAGCTGCTAAAGTGAACAGAGACTATGTGGAGGGACTGATGGTATAGCTGGCTCTAGTAGAGTAGGTAGGATACCAAAAAGAGAGTGGAGAAGGGCAGTATTAAAGGCCTGGAGTTCAGTGGATGCAAACACCAAGAATCGCATGGCAAATTTAAGTAGGCTAGTTTGGTTTAAGTTGTGGATTTGTGCAAGAGGATCTCTGACTTTTTACTTAATATAGTAAACTGTCCACTAGAATTTGTGCTTCTACAAGCACAGCTGGAACCAGAAAGCAGCTGCAAAGCCATCCCTCCTTGCACCTGTGTGGGGCCATGTGATGCATCTTTGATGATGGACTGTGAGTGGCATTTTACTTGCAGACTCTAGATGGTAAATGGGTGGCACACTCAAATTGGGTGACTTGAAGAGATTTTGAGAAAGACAGATTGCTAAATGGGAGAGAAGCATATGGAAATCACAAGGGATAGATAGTATCTTGAGGCCAGAACATGATAAGGTGAGAACAGTGTGATTTCTGGAACCCAAAATAGGAATCATGTTGAGTGACCCACAAGAAATAAAGCTGTAGCCTCCAGAAGTGCACACCCAGCTTGAGTAAAAGCACAGGAAGATAGAAACACCCTGACAACTCCTAAACCTTTCTCCAGTCTTCTGCCATGGTAGTCCACTAGCCAAATGCAATAAGAATGCAAAGGGTGAGTAAGCGCTTTGATTTAGCCATACAGGTGAAGTGTCCTAGGCACAGAGCTTGGTGGAGGAGGCTAAGGAACAGAACTAGGGTACAGAACCCACACTGTCACTTCCAGGTAAAGGAGTAATAACTGCTCTCACCTCCTCTATCAACCAACTGAATTTGGAGGACTTTGAGACTGTAAGGGTTATCAGAACCACAAGGATGCTGGAGCCAGGCTTTCTGTGCAACCTGACAAAGAAAATAGACCACCATTCAGGGATACCCACTGTGGACACTGCCTGATTAAGAAGTAAATTTCTCTCGGTTCAGGACACTAAATTTCCTGGGTATAGCACTTAGCATTTGAGGACCTATCTATCATAGCAGATAGTATTAATAGGAATTAGATTATAGAAAGCTTTGAAGGCCAACCAAAGAAGTTGTGTTCATTTCTTCAGATGATCAAAAGTAGTGAAGGTTTTTATGCTGAGAGCCAGTGTTTCGGGTGGGAGGACATCCTTGGAATAAGTGTGGCAATCATGTGGCAGGTGGAAGGCAACACACTGAGCAGTCACTTGATACAGCTGACCAAACCCTGGATTATTAGCAGGACTGTGAATCAGTCTAAGACACTGTATAAACTGGTAGGATAGAAGCATTTTATAATCACATTCCAAATTCAGGTGCCAGCCCATCGTATGGAACTTGGGGGAGAAGGTGGTTTAAAGCCAGTCTAATAATCACCCCCAGTATGAAAGGGCTTGGCTAGTCTACTGTGAGATGTGGAAGAAGAAAATTGGAGAAAGTTGATATGTCATAAGTAACCCCCCACAACAGGGAAGGTTGGGAAAGGATCTGCCCAATATCTCATGCCTATGGAAGACTTCAGTGAGACCACTGAAGAGTAAGCTTTGTGTTCCCTAGAACCTGGGGGATGCAATAGACGACAAAATTTTCCTGAATGAGCAAGAGAATCATGGGTCAGCTGTTCTGATGATGGCAAAGCTAAGAGAGCTTTCTTGGGGAGGGTGGGAGAATGCTTGTCAGCTCTTAGAGTCCCAGGATAAATGATTTGTGATCAGATGAAGGCAATAAATTCCAGGAAGAGCTTATGTAGGGTTGTCCCTCATCTTGTCCAAGTGAGGACAAGAAACTTCCATCAGAGGAAGCTAATGCACACGCTTCCCCTAAATTCAAGACTGCAACAGCTTGGAGGAGGCACTACAAAGCCTATGAAAACATTTTGCAAGAAAAAGAAATCTTATACACCTGACAGTCCTTTTGAATGCCTGGAGCATCTTACATCAGAGGACCTTTCCTCCCTTTCCTCCTCCTCCCAGCAGCCATCGAAAAAGAGCAGAGAAGACCCCACTCCCTCCCACTACTGGGGGTCTGCTTGTGCCTAGCAAGCTGGGGGTTTGGGGAGGTGTATACTGAAAGTATATTTGAATTTTTTTATTATTTTTTTTTTGCGGTGCTGGGGATTGAACCCAGGGCCTTGTGCATGCGAGGCAAGCACTCTACCACCTGAGCTATATCGCCAGCCCAGAATTTTTATATTATTAAGCTGGACTGGGTATACCAAATGTCTGTGCAAGACCATTGTTATGGGTCTCTGAATGGAGTCACCAAACAGGTCATAGACCTGTCCAGACTTTATCTTAAAGCAGGGGAAGAGCTAACCCAAGAATACATTTAGTGAAACATGGGAAACAAAAAATAAAGTCATTTATTATAATGTTTCATTGCAATATAGCTGTGACATGAATATCTAGCATTGAGGCCAAAGAAAAAAAGATAAAAAGATGAGCAAATCCCAAACATGCCTTTTTATCCCTCAAAATATATTTATAAATGTAGGAAAGATAACTTTACTGGAGAACATTTCCTTTCCTACATATGACAAAAAAAATTAAATATAAAAAGTACAAAACTTCAAAGTAATAATCACCTAATCATCCAATACAGAGATAAGAATGTTTCGGTATATTTCCTTCCTTGCTCATTTTCCTCTGTAGATGTACATACATAACACTTGTGAGGTTTTCTTGTCCAAATTTTATTATATGTATTTTGCATCCTGCTTTTTAAAAATAACATAGTATAATCTTTTTCAAATTATAAAACCTTTTTAAAATATAGTTTAAATGATGAAATTTTGAGTAGATTTTATCAGTTTCGTCAAATATTCTATAACCAGATTTAGATTTATATATGAATCAATGACATGAATGAAAAAAGAGAATTTAACCCATCGGTTTTGATATCCTATGAAGTTAAAACATTTATGTTACCACATGAAAAGAGCCACTTGTTGGGACTGTGGGTCACTCTCTCCTTCAAATTCTTTTTTCCTGGTTCTGCTAAGCCCATGTTTTCCTAAGTTTCTTCCTTCTGCCCTAAGCTGATGTAACGGAGGGCTTTTCTCTGATGCTCTCTCTGCATGCTCCCCTCCTGACCCTTGGTTTCAATACCACTGCATGCCAATTCTGCCATTCAAATACCAACCCAAAGCTCTCCTCTAAACTCCAGGCTTGTATCTCAGCATCTCCCATTGGATGTCTCATGGGCCTCTCACATGCAACTCAGTCTTCTCCCCAAAATATGTTCCTCTTCCAGTCTCTGTGCAACTCAGGAAAGGGACCTCAGGAGGTCTTGCTGGTACTTTTCTCTCTCTTGTTTATAGCTCTCAGCAAATCCTAGCTTGCTCCATCCAAAATATATCTCGGATTCAACTCTGGTTCATCTTCTCATTCATCACCATTCTCTAGACCATCAAATTTCTTTTTTTTTTTTTAATTGTAAACAAATGGGATACATGTTGTTTCTCTGTTTGTACGTGGCGTAAAGGCATACCATTTGTGTAATTATAAATTTACATAGGGTAATGTTGTTTGATTCATTCTGTTTTTTCCCCTTCCCCCTACCCCTCCCACCCCTCTTTTCCCTCTATACAGTCCTTCCTTCCTCCATACTTGCCCCCCTCCCTAACCCTAACTCTAACCCTAACATTAACCCTTCCCTCCCCCCAATTATGTGTCATCATCCACTTATTAGCGATATCATTCGTCCTTTGGTTTTTTGAGATTGGCTTATCTCACTTAGCATGATATTCTCCAATTTCATCCATTTGCCTGCAAATGCCATAATTTTATCATTCTTTATGGTGGAGTAATATTCCATTGTATATATATATACCACAGTTTCTTTATCCATTCATCAATTGAAAGACATCTAGGTTGGTTCCACAATCTGGCTATGGTGAATTGAGCAGCTATGAACATTGATGTGGCTGTATTTCTGTAGTATGTTGATTTTAAGTCCTTTGGGTATAGGCCAAGGAGTGGGATAGCTGGGTCAAATGGTGGGTCCACTCCAAGTTTTCAAAGGAATCTCCACACTGCTTTCCAGAGTGGCTGCACTAATTTGCAGCCCCACCAGCAATGTACGAGTGTACCTTTCTCCCCACATCCTCTCCAACACCTATTGTTGCTTGTATTCTTGATAATCGCCATTCTAATTGGGGTGAGATGGAATCTTAGGGTGGTTTTGATTTGCATTTCTCTTTATTACTAGAGATGTTGAACATTTTTCCATATGTTTGTTGATTGCTTGTAGATCTTCTTCTGTGAAGTGTCTGTTCATTTCCTTAGCCCATTTGTCAATTGGATTATTTGTATTCTTGGTGTAGAGTTTTTTGAGTTCTTTATAGATTCTGGAGATTAGTGCTCTATCTGAAGTATGACTGGCAAAGATTTTCTCCCACTCTGTTAGACCATCAAATTTCTGTATGAACTGCTGCACCTGCCGCCTAGTCTATTTTCCTCCTATGTTCCCTTGAATCTGTTGTTCAAACAGCAGCCAGAGTAATCCTCTTCAAATTAGAAAGACCTCCAGCATAGAAACTGTCACTGGTTTTTGCCATCTTTTAGTCAACTCAACTGAAACACATCAAACCCTTGAGATGACTGTGAGTCTGAGGTCTAGACCCACCCAGCTTTTTCAGCCTCCGGTTCTGATGCTCTCTCTTTGACCTGCCCTTATTTACCCACAGAGCTTTGCTCTTAGGTTCCTGAACCTTGCTGCTTCTCTATACTTGAAATCAGCTCCCTTAGCATCCAAAAGTGACCTTCTCTTTCCCCATCACACACACAAGTTCAGAGTGTCAGTTCCATGAGGACAAGGAGTCAGTTCACCCCTTCTATGTCTCCAGTATGTAGAAGAGTACCTGGCACATGGTGGACACACACCCAGTCTTTGGTGACAAGACTGGCCCATTCCACCTGTCAGGTCTCAGCTTAGAATATTCCTTGGCTGGACCTCTGCAGGCTCCATCATTCTTCAGTGGGCCTGTGCCCTCCTGTTCTCAGTCAGGTCACCCTGTTCTTTCTGTCACAGACTGTGGATTTTCATTATATGTATCTTTGTTTAATAATACCTCTTTCCCACTCTAGACTAGAAACTCTCATGAGGAAAAAAAGCCATGTTCTTTTTCTGGTTCATGCATTATTATCTAACACCTAGCACAATGCCGCCGCGCTCATAGAAGGTTCTCAGATCTAGTTTAAATGGATGTGTAGCATCTGACAGAATGGAGTGCTAACAGGAGCTCTCCTCTCTGCCAGGGGCAACTTTGGGGAAAATGCCAGGGTCAGTCCTGAAATAGAGTGTAATCCACAGAATAGTCATGCCCCAAAGATATCCGTGTCCTAATTCCTGGAACCTGTTTATGTTATATGGCAAAAGGGACTATGCAGATGTGATTTAAAGATCTTGAGATGGAAAAATGATCCTAGATTATCAAGGCAGGTCCTTATAAAAAGGAGATAAGCAGAGCAGAATCAGAAAAGGAGATGTGAAGAGAGAAGAAGTCAGAGACACAGATTTGAAACTCCTGCTGGCTTGGAACATGGTATAAGAGGCCACAAAACAAGGATTGCAGGTGGATTCCAGAAACTGGACAAGGCAAGAAAACAGATTCTCCTCTAGAGCCTGCAGAAGGGACACAGGCTTGCTGTCACCTTATTTAGAACTTCTGACCTCCAAGCCTATAAGAGTATAAGTTTATGTTGTCCTAAGTGCCTAAGTTTGTAGCCACTTGTTACATCAGCAATAGAAAACATATCAGAAGTGACTAGAGATCTCTCTAGTCACTTGCCTCTGGAGAACCCAGAGGCAAGAGGTGGTCTGACTTCCACTCAGAAGGCAGCAAGCTTGACTGCCACAAACTATTCACAACTTCATAGTCTATAACAAGTTCTGTGCAATCTGTCCCTCTTCCTTTATTCTTGGTTTTTTCACTGGTACAAATAAGAAACCTTGTGCCTGTTCATGGAAGAGAGATACTGAAGCTGGATTTAAACTGCAAAAATGAGGGGGAGTGCAGGCAACTCTCTGCCCGAACACAGATCTCCCACTTGCCGCTAAGATATGTTATCGAGCCACTTTTCTTCTATAACCTGGTATAAGGAACCTTGTCAATGAAGATCTCCAGCTTCAAATTATGCTCTCTAATCTATGACATAGGGAAAATGGGTCTTCAGGAGTAGGGATGCATCAGACCCCATCCTGGGAAAAATGTGCACAAACAGAAACTTTCTATATGCTGTCATTAAAGGGTTTGTGGACTTTTCAAATCTGCTTGCTCAAGGATAAAGTATGTGTTAGTTGTGGTGTCCTTTTTTACATCGTGAGTAGATGTCAGGAGGGAGCAGAGAGGTGTAATATTAAAAGGTGAACTTTCAAGGTCTAGGTCTACAGGGTTTGGACCTAATCCTGTGGTCAGGGTGCTGAGGACCTATAGGAAGATTTTGAGCAAGATAGTGACAAGATCAGATTTGTACTTCTGAAACAAATCACTCTGACAACATATATTTTGGCTATAATCCCATAATGAGTTCGGATAACCTTAGGGGAAAAACTGCTGTCGACATGAAATGTTTCAATACTTCCTTTCAAGCCGGTGATATCAGATGGCATATTAAGTGATCTAATTTCATAGACAATGTGCTGTAGGAGGCAGTTTCCTTGTAACGAAAGTAAGGTCATTAAAACCCAACTCTTCTCAGGATCATTGCTTCCCTAATAGTGGGTTGTGTAGGCATTTGGTCTTACTGTGATGATCATTGTTATTATCACGTTGTTCAAGTGCTTCCCAGCTTCTAGCTGATCCATCTCCAGCAGAGAAAACTCAGGTAGGCCAAGCAAAGGGGTAGAATTTGAACTGGGAGTTTCTAGAAAACCAAAGTATCCTTATTATTCTGCTAATAATGCTCTAAGTGCCTCACAGGGATTATTTCATCAAATTCTTTAACCCTGTGAGGTAGTTCGTTTATTATCTCCACTTTATAGATGAGACCAAAACAGAAAGATTAAGTTGCCTGAGGTTATACATCTAAGAAAGAGTTGGCTAAGGATTAAAACTTAGGGAGTTTGACTCCAGAGCCAAAGCTATTTAATACCATCCTCCACTGCCTCTGGTATTAGCTTTTTCTTCACCTTAGAAGTAGAATAAGAGGAGAAATAGAAAATAAGTGGAGGGAAGAGAGACTCCAAATCCCTAATGAGTTTATGTATATGGACAAAAATTTTAACAACCTGTGCTCCAGAAATGAATATTTGTAGCATAGTGTGATAAATTGAATTACTGTTCTCCGTAGTACTATTAAATATCTCTTGTCTCGAGAAAAAAATATAGCTTATTACACAAATGCAAGCTGACATTCATTATCCTCTTAGTATCACCATCATGCCTGAGTTTCAGTTTGTAAAGAACTCTAAAAGTAAATGTTTGCCATTTGCCTTCGTCATGTTATAGGGTTCTTTCTTTCTCCAAGTATCACATGCTTTAGGTTTTCCTAGTATCCAGGCAACATAGTGCCTCCACTTAGCCCTTGTGAGGTCCTGAATTAAAAATAGACTGTTTTGCTATGTTCCAAATTCTACACCCATGTTAGACCTCTGTTACGGAAGAGTCAAAGGTTATAAGGGGAATGGTCATGTCTCCGCAACCACTAGCACTTTACACTAAATCTTCTTTGTCATCATCAAGACTTAGTGATCTGCTAATCTGAGACAGGAAGGTAGTATTTCTAAGTGGTTTTTTTTTTTTGTCGTTTTAAAGCACATCTTGATCAATATTAGGCCAAACCAAATGTCGATTGGGGAAATGTCAGGTAATGGGGCCTTTTCCGCTGGTGTCTTAAGAAAACACATGCCATGGTGAATAGAATCAGCATCTCCATGAAGTAAGATAAGGTGCTGTATATACCCTTCCCATGCATCCCTGTTAAAGCATTTAATTCTTACACAGAGATAAGAAGAGGAAACTGAGGCGTCATCCCTACTGGGGCAGAATATTGCATTCTGTTAATAACTTCCCATGTTACCAATAGTGACTTTATGATGGTGTCTATTCTGGTTTACCAGGAGGTTTAGGAGTTTTTCTTTGGCTTATCCTTGGTTTTGTATGATTAGAAAACAGTAAAATAGTTATCCCTGTTTCATCAAAAGGAATGACTCTCTCAGGGCCTCTTCCTGTGCTGAGAACAAACATCCAGCTTTAAAGAGAATTTCCAACTTTGATTCTTGGCTCATTTTGAAAAAACAGATCTGGGAACAGCCTGGGTGTGGCAGCCAGAATTTGCCACACACCTGAAGAGGGACTTGACCAAATCATCTAAGCTTGCTGAGCCATAAGTCCCCGTCTATAAAACAGAAACAATTGGCACCTTGCTTCAGGATCCTTGAAAGGGTTCAGAGATTCTGATATTAGAATCAGCAAAGAACACTTGTTTATAATAGACTCTGGAACCAGCCTCCCTAGATATGAGTCACAGCTCTACCTCATCACTAGCTGTGTGACCTTGTAGAAGTTGCTAAACCTTCTTGGATTAGTAAAACGGAAACAGTAATACAGGGTGAGGACTGTACTTTTGTACAACTCCTATGATAATCAGTATGAAGGTTCCTTAAAAGACTAGGAATGAAATTACCATGTGACCTAGCTAAACCACTCCTCAGTATTTATCCTCAAAATTAAAGTCATCATACTCTAGTGACACATGTATACCCATGTTTCTAGCAGCATAATTCACAATATCCAAACTATGGAACCAGCCTAGGTGTCTGTCAATGGATGAATGGATAAAGAAAATGTGGTATATATACACAATGGAGCTTTATTCAGCCATAAAGAAAAATGAAATTATATCATTTGCAGGAAAATGGATGAAGCTTGAGAACATTATGTTAAGCAAAATAAAACATAGTCAGAAGGTCAGGGGTCATATTTTTTTTCTCATATTTGGAAGCTAGAGAGGAAAAAGGAAAATAAAGGTGCGGAGCAATCTCATGAAAATCAAAGGGAGATTAGTGGAGTAGTCTAAAGGGACCAATGGGAGGGATGAGGGGAGAGAAGGAGGAAATACTGGGGAATGATAGTGGCCAAATTACATTGTGTGCATGAACAAATATGTAACAACTGTTTATGTACAACCATTATATACAACTATAATGCAGCAATTTAAAAAGTGGGACAAGAGTTTAAAAATAATAATAATGCAAGGTGAGTATCCCTGACCCAAATTCTTGAGAAAAGATACATCTTAGAGTTCAGCTTATTTTTTTTATTTTGGAATATTTGCATAATGAGATATCTTGGGGATAGGTTCCAAGGCTAAATATGAATAATCTTATATAATATTTTAATGATTTTATATATAAAACAAATTTGGCGCATCACCACTGACAGAGCTGGTAGGGTCTTTTTTCCCTTGAGGACTCTGAATAAACTGTGTTGTGTACCTGCATTTTGATTGTGACCCATCACATGAAGTCAGGTATAGAAATTCCACTTGTGGCATCATGTCAGTACTCAAAAAGTTTCAGATTTTGGAGCATTTCAGATTTCAAGTTTTGAGATTAGGAATGTGAGTCAACCTGCAATGCCTACATCTCAGGATCACTGTGAGGATAAGAGTTAATATAACCAGAAAACACTTAGAACAGTGCCTGCCATTTAATCAGCGCTATGTAAGTATGCGCCATGATTATGACAGATGATAATTGTTGCTATCCATATATCAAGTACCTGTTACAAATTAGTTTGATCAAAAATGATTAACTTTTATTATTCTATTTCATCCAACCACTTGAATTTTAAGGAGTCTGGAAGGAAAACAAAATGATTATAAGTCTGCTTTTGGTTTAGATGTCACGGAGTCCTTTACAAAATCTTATTCCCTAAGGAACTCAAAACTTGTACAATTAAGAGAAAGATTTTTTTTAAGTGTTTCTTAGAGCAAGAGCCAATTATTGTGCCTCACTCCAGACCTTTAGAATCAGAATTCTAGGGATATGTCCCATTATCTAGATGTGTTAGCCAACATCCCCTGGGGATTCTCCTGTTCCCTGAAGTCTGAGAATACCAAATGCTGCCCACTCACTGCTTTACTGTCTCCTATTGCCAACACGAGACAACAAAGAACTGGGGACTCTGTTTGACAGGCTGATCCAGCCCAAGAAGTGCTAAACAGCTGTTATCATAGTGATCCCGTGAATTAAGCAGAAATTCAGGTAATTCTGGGAAGCACAGTCAGGGATGGGGTGCAGGGAGGGCAAAGCACTTAAAGAGCATATCAATCTGTTGATAGGGCTGAAACAGAATGTTTTGAGGTGCTGGGTCCTCTGGAAAGTGCTAATGTCACATCTTGTGCCATACCACCCTGAGTGATAGACGGGAAAAGAAATGCCATCTGAATTTTTATGCAAGGTTAAAACAAGGAAAATCCATTTTCGCCTCCAGAATTCAGAACAACTGGTACAAAAGGTCACTGGCACCAATTGGTGGCATTGCAGAGCTCAGAGAGGAAATATTAAAATAGCAAACTTTTTTAAAGCACTACATGCACTGTGGGCCTAAGTCTCAATCTTTTCACATCTTTTTACCCTGGGGTCTTAAGTAAAAGGCATGTGAAAAAATAAAAATGCCAAGAAATTTTTCTGCTTTCTACAGAGTTAAGGCTGTAGGTAGTTGTCCTCAGACTAAGGGTGAAATAATATTTGCAATGGAATAAGCAAAGTAATTGAATGACTTTATGTGAAATGGTTGTTACTCATTGCATGTGGAAGTGACTTACAATACTAACCATGGTCAGTTCAGGTGAAGTTAAGAAGTATTCACCAGGGACTTAGCCCTGTGCTAGATATATTTGGGATTCAAACGGGGTTGTCTGAGGTGCCTTGGGAAAGGAAGTCAGTCTTAGAAGTGGAGTAGAAAGGTTGTGAGATACTAGTTTGGTTCTATATGTACTATGCATGTGGTGGCAGAAGAGCATTCAAGTAGACTGAAAAGATCAAAGAGTCTTATGCATGAAGACAGTAGTTGAGGCCATTCAAAATGAGTTTATTAAAGGCAATTGAATAGTCTAAGGATCAAACTTTTAGGGACACTGCAATTATAGCAAGTAGAATATGAGAATATGAAGAGTCAGTGAGGACATGATCACAGAGAATCTACTGGACAAGCTAGAAGCTGTCCTGGGACTGTTTTATTAGAGACATTGAGAGAAGTTTTTTTTTTTTTTTTTTTTTTTTTCCATGAAGAAAGAAGTGTTCTTGGTATTAAAGCATGAAAAATAAAAATGAAGCATGTAGGGATGTGGGTACATGTCTTGAATTTGCTAAGTACAAATTATAAAATGAATGGTCTTTACAATATGCCTTTAACTCAGAGTTTCTCAACCTTGGCTTTCCTGACGTTGGGCTGGATCCTTCTTTGAGGGGGTTCGTCCTGTGCATTGTGGGGTGTTTAGCAGCATCCCTGCCTCTAATCACTGGATGCCAGCAGCACTCCTGCCCCCTTAAGTTATGATAACCACAATATGTCTTCAGAGGTCTCTGGTTAAGAACCACCCATGTAAGATTTCTTTCCTGCTACTGTATACATAGGCACTACAAGACATAGAAAGTAGGATACACTTTGACCATTAATAAAAATTTCTGGTTTTCCTAAATTGAGCTGTTCTATTGTTTTATTATGGTAGTAAAAACTATACACATGCACACACACACACACACAAATATGCATATAAATGTGCATATATATGTGTATATATATACATATACATATGGTGCTTATTCTTCAAGGTAACATTATATCAACTTAATTATGAATAATGTTAGAAAAGTAGTAAATTGGTAATATTGGTGTCCCAGTGTTATATGTTTTATCACAGATCAGCATAGGAAATTTTTATTATGGATCTTGGCAAGACTAGTAAGCAATTTTCAAATTAAATTTCAAGTATACACTGGATTCCAATTATTTTTTGCTCTCTCATTTCTTATGAAGATAAGGTACTCTTACTGATCCATAGGTATGTTATAAAAATTCTGATTAAAAAAAAAAATCTCTGATCCAGGTGCAGTAGCACACACCTGTTATCCCAGCAGCATGGGAGGCTGAAGCAGGAGGACTGAGCTCACAGCCAGCCTCAGCAACTTTGAAAGGCTTAGTAGCAACCTAGTGAGACTGTCTCAAAATAAAAAATAAAAAGGGCTGACAATGTGGCTCAGTGGTTAAGTGCCCCTGGGTTTAATCCCCAGTACCCCCCAAAAAAAATGTCTTAAAACTTTATCTTTGTGGACTGGGGTTATGACTCAGTGGTAGAGCGCTTGCCTGGCACTTGTGAGGCACTGGGTTCCATCCTCAGCACCACATAAAAAAATAAATAAATAAAATAAAAGTATTGCATCCATCTGTAACTAAAAAGTCTTTTTAAATTTATCTTTGGGTAGAAATTTTAATGCTATGTATTGAAAGTGTTCCACCGAGTTTCTAGGTCTTAATAAAAGAAAGAGATCTTGCGGGGTAGGCTGTAATTTGATCCTAGAAATATTTGTGAGAAAGACTATCACAAAAAATAATTTCATGACAAGAAAGACCTTAGTATTCAGAATATGTTCTTAATTTAAAAAAAAAAAAAAAGGAGCCTGTCATCTTCCCAAACCCCAGTTGCCTTGTTGTTTCAGAACAAGAAGGAAAATGTAACCTCTCTCTTGCTTTGCTGCTTGTGACCTTGAACAAGCCCTGACTATCAAGGCTAATGTAGAGACCCTTGTTTCTTTGCAGACTGCATCATCTGCTATTAAAGGTGCTATTCAGCTAGGAATAGGATACACAGTGGGGAATCTCACTTCCAAGCCTGAACGAGATGTTCTCATGCAAGATTTTTACGTGGTGGAAAGCGTGTTCCTACCCAGGTAAGAACTTCATTCATGATGATTTTCATGCTGAGAAACCTTCATTGTGACATCCTGTGTTGAAGTGCTTTTCTACCACATACATGTTTACATGTGGTGATGTATACGTTGGACCTTCAGCTCTGCATTACTTCTTATTGCATCACATGATTTGCACTTTTATATGGAGATGTAAGTATTTTTATCTATAGCCAGTTGTAATTAGTGGTACTGCATGCCTGGAAGACCGTATGGAGAGAGATGGAGAGATTCAGTGGACAAGGGTGCAGTAATCAGAGTAGCATCTGCCATGGGATTAGAAAAAGAGAGCTTCCACACAATAGCAAGTGATACTAGGTGTTTGCAGTTCCTCATTTAAAAGAATGGGCAGGTGGGCCTGAAATTGGACCTTGCATCTGAATTTAGTCTTCTAAGTCCTATTTTTGATGACTTTAACTTAATTTTTCTCCAGATAAACATACAAGAATCCTGATGTTTTGATACTATGTTTACACCAAAATTACCCATGTTGTTTCTAGCTTTTATCAGTCTGAGGAGGGAAAAAAATCAATTGTTTAAAAGTAAATACATGTGGAGATGGATAATGGTGATGGTTACCCAACAATGTGAATGTACATAATGCCACAGAACTATATCCTTAATGCTGTGTCTATTATATCTCAGTAAAATAAACATATAAAAATTTAAAAATCATTACCACCTTAGTAAAGGAAGAAGAGAAGCAATCATAATATTAGAAATGTCACCATGATGACAGACTTTTTCAAAGAAAATGAAATAGGAAATAAAAATAAAGATATTTAATATGGGAACTGGTGGAAAATTATTTTGTCTTAGTGGTTATGAGGATTGACTTTTCAGACACATTTATATTTAAAGTCAATATTGTTCTTCCAAATATGACATTTTTGTTGTTTATTATTGGTCCAGGGTGAGAGTAACTGGAGTGACATTTTACCTCCAGTGTTGCGATCTCATTGCTTTATTTTTAGAAACTCCAGGAGAATGATATTTTCACATTTATCTCTGCACCCTGGTGTCATTGCTTTTAGGTAAACGTACTGTAACTCCCCATCTAATCAAAAAGGACCCCGTAAGTTGTCCAAAGTGGGCCATGAAGCCTAGTTTTGCTTTAAACGCCCTTAGCATAGATGAAGTTGGTCCACTGGAAGTTTGGAGTTTTCTTTTCTAGGGTTGTCTAGAGCAGTGAGAACAAGATTACAGACAGAAAATGGACAACCACAAGACCTAAGAGAGAGAATGCGTGCTTGTGACACTGTTCTGTCTAGTTGGAAACTTTTCCTGTGTTGTCTTTAACAGTCTACCTACCATTCCCAAAAAGTGTATATTCATAACATTTGTTTCTCTTGAAATCATGCAATCATGAATTCATCATCATGTTTTAGGACAAGTTATTAGGCTTATCATTCCTATGAATGTGTTTGCAGGGTGTTCCTAGTTCTCATGGTCTTCTAGAGCCTCTACTCAGACATTTCAATCTTATTTTTTTTTCCTTTGGCTACAAAGAACAAGAGGCATGGAAGACTTTAGTGGGATGGTGCTGACAGTGAGTTCAGGGTGCTGTGGGCAATTGCAGCTTAAGGTGGGAGTGCTCCTTCCTCACACCCAGGTGCTCCCAGCAGGGCCAAGTGCTCCTTGCTAGTCTATTCTATTCAGTGTCCAGTTGACATGATCAACCATCAATGGGCACTTGGGGAAAGCATGACTCACACGTCAATCCCTAGACCTGCAGTATTTGCAGCACCTAAAACTTATTAGACATATGAATTCTTGAATTCCTCTCCAGACCTACTGTATCAGCCACACTGTGCATGGGGACCCAGGAATCTGAACAAGCTCTCCTGGGGCTTCTTAAGCACATAAAAACTTGAGAACCACTGACCTAACAGGAGTAGTTACTAAATTTTGTTCTTGGAGTTATTACATGATTCTTACAACTAGAAAATGTAAAATTATTTTAATTTGATACCTTGAATATCAAATCACATCTACTAACAACTTAATTTTACATGACACTGTATCAGAACTTTATAACAAGAAGTAAATAAGCAAGGTCATCTCACCAGTTAGGTACTTAAAGGCACTTTCTGAGCACAGTCACCCCTTTATATATACAGAGGACTGGTTCTTGGATCCCCATGGATACTAAAATCCATCCATGCTCAAAACCCTGGTGTAAGAGGACAGTGTTTGTGTATAAACTGTACACTTCCTCCTATATATATTTAAATAATCTCTAAATTTTAATTATCTTTGTATAAGAAAACATTTCAGGAGATCTGTCAGTCCCAGGTAATGTCAGTAATGTCTAATATCTATCTTCTGGTTGCCAGAGAAGTAAAAAGCCCCCACAACTAATGGATAAATTGAGTCTCTTGATTGTGGCAATGGTTTCACAAGGGTATACACGTGTTAAAAATTAGTAAATCATACCCTTTATTGTATGTCAATGATTCCTTAATAAATCTGTCAAATAATACCCCCCCACAACATATTTCTGAGCAGATATGGGCGTGTGCACATCTGAGGTAGGTGTGCAGGACAGACCCTGGTTGGAAGCAACTGATACGTTCTGAGGTCTGTTTGCTCCAATCCAATGAGTCTCTTGGTTATAGAGAACTAATTTCTTGAAATGACCCGAAGTGTTTTAATTTACTACCACTCCAAAGCTGCAGAAAGTTTCCCTTAGCAACCAAATGCATTGTGTTGTTTTTTAAATTTATTTTGAAGTTGCCAAGGTTATTTTTAGATATCATGTATTTGTTCTACAGATTATTTCATTTTGTAGATGGAAAAGATCTTGGACTGGCTTAAGATTTGAAGAAAGTTATAAAAATTCCTTTTAAGTGTCTGGGTCCATGATCTTCCAAACTCACAAAGTGGATAAGTAAGAGAACCATGAACATATCTTAAATCTTTTGATGCAACATTCCATGCTGTGATTAGAGGCTCAAGGTTGTAATTGAAAGTTTTCATACATCAGTGGCATAAAGGAGAAAGAGAGTGATGTATGATGTTTGTACTGTGACATGAACCTGAGGTGGCAAAGGGAGAAAAGGTTTTAAGTGTCATTTATGAACCAAGCATTGTTTTGTTTACACCATGTTATTTATATAATACTAACTTGATTTATCTTTCAAGATTACAAACAATTCATTTGACATATAAAGTAATTAAGACCTTAAGACATAATGTCACTTAAGCTAAGGCTACACAAGCAATAAATGGTAAAAATCAGGATCTGAACTCAGGGTGGCTGGCTTCAAAGTTTTGTTTTTCTCTATACTATGGGGATAGAGCACAGGAACGGTGTATCTGCTTTATTGAATTAGGAAAAGTGTCCAGCTTTTATCCTGGAATTTTATACCTGGATCTGTCTTTTTGCCCCCACTAAAAACCAATTCTACTTCTTTCTTCTCTTCTTCAAGAAACAACATCAGGTTGGGGAGATAGCTCAGTTGGTAGAGTGCTTGCCTTGCAAGCACAAGGCCCTGGGTTTGATCCCCAGCACTGCAAAAAAAAAAAAAAAAAAAAAAAAAAAAAAAGTCACTAAAATAATTCTCTAGGGTAAAAGGTATATTTTGACATTGGCAATAAAATTTTATCCTTCCAAATTCAAGAAATGACCTAACTGAAGGCTTTTTCAAAGCCCCTACATTTTAATGTCCTCTCTTATAAAGTGGCAGTTTACCTCGATGTGTGAGAATCATTGCAGAAGACAGATTGCCCTGAGTTCACTGATGTGCTCTTCAAGATTTCTTTGGGTTACCAGGAAATAGTCTCATGGGGAGAGAAAATTCCACAGAACTAATGTGAGGAGAAGGCATTATCCTAAATGAGAGGCAAACCTGAATGACAAAGGTTCTTAATGATTGTTACCAAATATCATTACTCCATGTTGCAGTTTTGATCAATTAGCCAACTACCTGCATTTCAAGGCCATAAACTCCCACAATCAATCCATGCCATGGGCCAGCACACTACAAGCCCAAGGGACTAATCCAGCTTACTGCCTGTTTTTGTAAGTAAAGTTGAATTGAAACATAACCTTGTCCATTCATTTCAGAGTTGTCTGTGGTGCTTTTCTTCAATAGCAGCAGTACTGAATAATTGCCACAGAGACTATACTGTACAGCCATGAAGCTTAAAAAGTACTTACTATCTAGCCCCTTATAGAAAAAGTTTTCTGACCCATGATCTGTACAACATTCTGCAGCATGTTTTATGAATTTGTGATAGAACACAAAGCTGGGAGAATAGTCTTCCCAGGATTAAATGAGATGTGGCTTTTGCTGGGCAACCAATAGTATGATGCCCCTTGAAGTTAAAATTCTTGAAAATTCTCACATTTTTTTGGTGGTGATGGGGAACAACTGGTTTCCTATTAATAAAAGTTATATGCCTCTTCCTTTAGCTCAAACTAAAAGATGAATCGAATGTACTAGCTATCATATAACATTTTACCTTATTTGAAAGTGCCTTCAATGTGCAATTTTTCAGTATAGTAATAACTTCTTGGGATGTTCTGCATTTATATAATCAATGATGTCATATGTTCCCAGTCAGTGATACCCCAAATGCATTATTTGGTTTTAGAATTTAATGGGTCTTCCAAGGCTGGCTTTTAAAGATCAGAGGTGAGCTGGTTGGCCTCAAAAGATGGTGCAACCTGTTACACGAAGCAGTCTACCCATCACTGAAGAGTCAGCAGAGGGAAGTGTGGCTTTTGTTTTGCTTTGTCTTGTTTTCCCATTCAAGAACAGTACCTAGCCTGGCTGCTCCCTGGCGTGAAACGGAGAAAGCAGACAAGCAGCTTCTCCGCAAGGTGGGGGAACAAAAACAGGGCGGGTGGACTTTACTGGAACCTAAAACAGGACAATTCAAAGCAGACCAGGGACACAGGAGGTTGTATATAATGAAATAAGGAAAAAAATCCCCAAGGCCCAGCTGCTGCCACATCTGGGCCACAAGCTCCAGCCAGAAAGGTCCCTCCGTGAGCATAGTAGAGGGATAAGGGAATTAAAGGAACTCGAATTTTTGGGAAACCCAAGGTGTGTTTGGGTACAGTGTTTAGAGACCAAGGATATTGACTAACAAACCTGAAGGACTTCATGCATGATATCCACGTGTGGGAAAGAAGCCGCCATCTCTCCAGGCAATGTGTGGAAAACAAAGGAAGAAACCATTTTGCGGCTGTAGTGTGAATACTGGCAGCTGAGAGAGCAAATGCAAATTAAAACTACACTGAGATTCCAATCAGAATGACAATTATCAAGAATACAAGTAACAATAAATGTTGGAAAGGATGTGGGGAAAAGGTGCACTTACTCATTGCTGGTGGGATTGCAAATTGGTGCAACCACTATGGAAAGCAGTATGGAGAGTCCTTAGGAAACTTGGAATGGAACCACCATTTGACCCAGCTATCCCACTCCTCAGCATATACCGGAGACTTAAAATCAGCATACTACAGTGACACAGCCACATCAGTGTTTATAGCAGCTCAATTCACAATAACCAAGCTATGGAAATAGACTAGGTGCCCTACAACAGATGAATGGATAAAGAGAATGTGGCATATATACACAGTGGAATATTACTCAGCCTTAAAGAAGACTGAAATTATGGTATTTGCCAGAAATGGATGGAACTGGAGAATATCATGCTAAGTGAAATAAGCCAGTCCCCCCCAAAAAAAACAAAGGCCAAATGTTCTCTGATATGTGGATGCTAATACATAATAAGGATAGGGGAGGGAAGACTAGATGTTGACTAGATTAGACAAAGGGGAATGAAGAGAAGGGAGGGAGGATTAGAATAGGAAAGACAGTAGAGTGAATTCAGCATAACTTTCCTGTCCTTGGTATTTGAGTACACAACCAATGTAACTCCATATCATGTACAACCACAAGAATGGGATCCTAATTAGAATAAGTATGCATGTATAATACATCATGTATGTATAATACATGCATGTATAATACATCATGCATGTATAATACATCATGTATAATACATCATTATAATACATGCATGTATAATACATCAAAATACACTCTACTGTCATGGGTATCTAAAAAGAACAAATAAAAAAATTTTTTTAAAGATTGCTTCTACAAACCCTTACTTAAACAGGTTCAGTTGGAAGACTAGGCACCACCAATAGTTTGTTACTCGTTCCATAGTGGCCCTTGTCCAACTGTATGGACACGTAAATGTTTCTGTCTTAATATTTGCACCTTAGGAAAAAGCACCTTCCTTGCTTCACTCTCAGAGGGTAAGGTCCTGTTGGTAAACAAAAGTGAGGGCGTTTAGCATCCTTCAGTGAAACCAGCTGCCGTCACCCAGGACTTGATGACCCATTAGTTTCATCAAAAGATCCCAATCCACAAGTGCTGATTACAAATTGACACTAAAAAAATAAAAAATAAAACACTCACCAAATAGAAAATGCTGCCCTGCCAACAACAAAGCTCTGGGTCTCAGGTCAAAATTGGACCCAGTCCATGTCTTTTAAGTTGCTAGATTAGTTTCACTTCATTACCTGGTACCAAACCTCCCTGCCCAGTGCCACCAAAAATAGGACTTGGTTATCAGGTGCTAAACCAGATAAAGGTGTGAGGTCTACAGCATCTACAGATGAGCCAACCAGCCATGGAGCAAATCAAAGGTCAGCAACTGAAATTCTACCTTCCTGACCCTGTGGTGAAGAGACCTCATGGAGGAGTCATTGGGATATTTGGGCCGGGAGGCCTAAACGGGTGCATGGGGTTTTAAGTTCCGCTGTCCTGTCTGCCTTGACATTTTTGCTGTTCTGATGCAGATCATTGCCCAGTCCTGCTTATTCCTCACCCGTTTAGGCCATTTCTTTCCCTCCCTGCACTTGATTTCTTTTTCTGCTGACTGGGGAATTCCAGATGGTAGCTCGTACTTCCTTACACCCCAGTGTTGAGTAGTCATAAACAACTATTGCTGTTAAAATACGTATTTTCAGACTAATACCAATATGGCTTTTTTGACTCTCCTCAGAGGAGGTGAATGTCAGAATCCCAAAGCTGGTCCATGATTAAACCTTAACTGCTTTTTGGTAAAAAGGAAAAGGACAAGATTGAGAACGTCTTGTTCTTTTCCAAACTTTCATATCCCTTTCTTGGAGTTAAAATGTCCTTTCCTTTGTGACGTGCTAGGGATAGTACTATGTGTTTGCTTAATTGTTTAGGTTCTTGGTTGGCAAAATAAAGTTGCAGATCCAGTGCTGGCTTCCAAATCTTTGTTGCTAAAATTTTTTTCTGGCTCATGGGATCCAAACACCTAGAACCGCTGCTAAAAATCCCACAGCTGCAATTTCCAAAGTCTCAGCGTGTGCCAAGACAGGAGGGTGGGTTGGTTTTTTTCATTTTCACACACTACATAAATGCATTGAAGAAACATAAGGTAAACCTTAAACTGTGAAGTCTGCTCTTCACACTTCATTTTTACTAAGTCAGTCTGGATGCTGAGCACAGGCTTCTGGCAGGTAGCTCCAGGCCCAGGCATGGCCAGCCTGCAGGGCCCTGTGGCAGACGGCATGGATGGTAGCATGGCATGTAACCCCCCTTCTTTTCTCCTGTGGCCAAAAGTTGCTAAGCCCTTGGTACATGTACCCCATGACGTCTGTGCTGGACATCAGTGGGTCAGCACCCACATCCACACAAAGCGAATGCCAGTGCGTGACCTCAGCATGCCCAAGGAATGCCCGCAGCCTTCTTCCATTTCCATTTCCTTCACCAGACCTTCATTCGTGTCTAGCTGGCATTTGTTATTCTTCAGAGCAACTTGAAGCAGAGGTCAACAAGCCTCTGTGGAACTGAGCACATGGAGCTCTTTAAGGGAAGGGAGGATAAGTTTATGACTTTTAACCCCTAACCTTTTTTTTTTTTTTTTGGACCAGGGATTGAACCCAGGGGCATTTAACCACTGAGCCACATCCCCAGCCCTTTTGATTTTTTTTTTTTTTTTTTTTGAGACAAGGTCTCACTAGGTTGCTTACAGCCTTGCTAAGTTGCTGAGGCTGCCTTTGGACCTGCAATCCTTCTGCCTCAGCCTCCTGAGTTGCTGAGATTATAGGCATGTGCCACCATGCTCAGCTTAACCACTAACTTTTAAGATTATTTAATTCATGAATAATAATACATAGGAAGGGTTGTCCTTGCTTCTAAAAGTAAAGCTGTAAGAAGTGTTATTTTGTCCCTGTATCTTTTCTAACCCAGTGTCCAACTCCATTTATCAGTGTTATGAATGGCTTGGTTTTCCTTCAAGGATTTTTTATGCATGTGTTTGCCAAAAGAATGTTTGTTTCTTTTTATACACAGGTGGCATGTCATACACAACATTACATACTTTTGACAATTTATCTTAGAGATTTTGCCTTGTCTATACATAATAAGCATTCTCATTCTTTTTAAATACTGCATGATATTCTGTTTTATAGTTAAATCATAATTAATTTAACCAGTCCTCTTCTTAGAGCATGTAGGTAGCAGCTAAGCTTTTGCAGTTTGAAACAGTGATATTAATGAACAACTGTGCACATTTGTTTGCTTTTCACTAGTTTATCTGTAGGATAACTTATAGGTATACATAAGTTGGATCATACATTTCAATTTTGATACAAGTGGTAAAAATGTTCGCCAGGGAGTAAGTATCAATATATGTTCCCACTAATAATATTTCAGGGTACAATTTTCCTTGGAACTATATCCAAGTTTTGGATTTTCACTGGTCTTATAGGTTAAGTGACCACTCAGTGACATTTATTCTGTAATGAATAAGAATGAACATCTATTCTTATGTTTGAGTCACATATATTTCCATTTCTATGAAGTACCTGATCATATTTTGGGCTGCTTTTTTAAATTCACTTTTGGGTCATTTTCTTTGCAGTTTACTGGAGCTCTACAGTAGAAGATTAGCCCTTTGTGATATGAGTTGCAGAATTTTCCCCATTTTGTCATTTCTTTTTTAACTACATTAAACTCATTCTTCACTTGAGTTTCACTCTGGCCTGTTGCCCATTGCCATACAACCTCAGACATCCCAAATGTGCAGAGGGCTCCCCACATGCCAGGCTTGCTGCCATTCACATTTCCATTCACTTTGCCTCTTCGTTGCTAGAGGTTCAATACGAACCTCATGAACACAGCCTGTAAGTGGCAGAGGTGGAACTTGAACCCAGGTCTCCCTGGACTAGAAAACCCATGCTCCTAACTGCCAGTCAGAGGATGCAGTCTGACCTAGAAGAGTGCAAATTAGCCTTAATGTCCATCAAAGGAAAGTGGAACTCATAATGCAAAATTGATGAGGTACAAACGAAAACAAAAAGTGGTAATATATCACGAGCCTAGTTTACTAAAGCCATTGTCTGGGAATAGTCCTTTCTATTCATACAAATAGAGAAGTTTAAGATTGTGTAACCTCAGCAACTAATTATTAACATGTTAATTTTCCACTTTGCATAATTCCTCTATTAAGTATTACGCCTCTTTTCATCTACTCCATTTGTACAAATACAGTTTACTGATTGTACAGGCAAGCCCGCCCCGCAGTTGACTGAAGCCATACTCCATACCTTAATGTGGCCTAAAGCTAGCTAGATTTAATTAGTTTGGTTTTGGTTTCGAGTGTTTTGTCTTTCATTTTTAGTTATTTGTTGGCTTTTTAAACCAGCTATCAGGATATGATCAGTAAAAAGTATAAAAGGGATGGTACCCATAGGGATGTTGTTTTCTTTCTGAAGCAGAATTTTGGGTCCATGGGTATTCACTGATTGTTTTTATTGTTTTATATCATAAGTATTGTATAAAAAGTTTTTCAAAAATAAACCTGGAAAAGGAAAATGTAACCATGCAGAAGGCTGCCCTGGATATATTGAATAGATAATTCCATTTGAGAATGGAAGTCAGGTTTTCAAACTCCAAAAGATTTAAGATTTGGAAGAGTTCAGTTTAAGGTTTCATTCATTTCCAGTGTGTTGGTTCTTTCTGGTTGGTAAAATATTTTAATTATTTCACTTATTCCTGGTTACAATTGCTTATCCAATGTCTAAAATTCATGGCCAAAAAAAAAAAAAAAATACATTCTTTTGGAATTGCTCTATACACTACACCTGGGTCCTACTAAAGCATATACTGTGGTTTCACCTGGGAAGATGGGTTTCACTGGGGCAGGAAAGTGGGCAAGGATGAAGAACCTTCAGCTGCAGCAGTGTGGCTGGCTGGGAAGGCCTGCATGGAGTGGCCCTCACCAGGTTATCATCTGTTCCTGAGGGCCTTTGTTACAGCAGCTTTGGGAGACTACTAGGAGAGGTGTTTTTTTCCTAATGACAAAATTGGCCCAGAACTAATAGTGCTGAAATTTGAAGTCGAAATCATTTTGCTCATGTTCTTTCTCTCTGCCTCCTTTTTAATATTTTTTTTCACCACAGTGAAGGGAGCAATCTGACCCCTGCACATCACTACCCAGACTTCAGATTTAAGACATATGCTCCTCTGGCATTCCGATACTTCAGAGAACTTTTTGGTATCAAGCCTGATGATTACTTGGTAAGAACCTGTAATTTTCCTTCCTCCTACAGAAATGTGTGATGTAAATATTTGTCTCATAGCAACAGTGACAAATGGTTTGTGCCTCTTATTTTGTAAAGCTCAAGAGCATGATGAAAGTTCCAAGTTTTATAATGATTATAAATTTAGCTTCAGGAAATAGGATTTGACTCTGCAGCTTCTCATTGATAGTTACAAAATCTGCTTTGGTAATTGATATTTAAATAACTGTGCTATCAGTGGTCATTTTAGATAATTATTCTATTAGAATATTAAGTTGCTTAGGGCCTTGCTAAATTGCTGAGGCTGGTTTTGAACTTGCAATCCTCCTGTGTCAGCTTCCCAAGTTGCTAAGATTAGAGGTGTACACCACTGCACCTGGCATGCAGACTTTTTAAAAACATATTCTTACAAAATACAAGTACACAGTTTGTCCTCAGGTTTGTCTCTTCTGTCTTCCTCCTGACACACAGGAGGTACACACCCAACAGCCTGTTTGGGAGGTTTGTCTAATATGACCTCTGAATTTGACTCCATTCCTGATCCATGAGCCAGGAACTTCCTTTTTGTTGCAAGAAGGAAATGGTTTATTTCATTATTTGATCACTGTTAACACCCTGGGGTTCTTTAAAATGGGTTTTCAAGAAACCATAGGAAGGATGCCATCAATTATTTATTGTTCATTCCATTCTGAATGATCTTAATAAGACTTGAGCCAGATCCTGGAATAATGCTTTTTAGAGGAATTAAGCAACATTTATAGCTTATAACAAAGAATATTTAAAATGCATCTTATAATAAGCATTAGATATAAAGAATAAAATTCAAAACTGATCTGGCTGTGTTGATGAAAACCATGGATAATCCTCTTCTTTAGTTGATCCCTAAGAAAATCATGATTCTGTTCAGCAAGATGATACTGCTTCTTCAAGGCACAAGAAAAAGTCTCTATAGAACAGTGAGGACTGCATTGGACACCCCTGGGCATCCTATTGCCCTTGAGTGTGTCTGTCCACATAGCTCTCTGCCTCTCCTCCCCCTTTCCCTGAAATGCCAGGTACCCTGCCCATCGCTACCAACTCAAGGACACACACACACACCCTTTTGTTCTGTGGGTGTATGATAGGGAAGATCCTCTGCTGTCTGGTCATTTGAAAATTATCGTGTGTTACCATCATTCAGGAAACACATTTGGGGGATATAGTGGGACTTGGATATATTATGGGAAACAGGATCAATCTCTTACCTTCTACCACACACTAGAAATGCATGGATTTACTTCCTACATTTCCTTAAACTTCTTGCCAGCCAGAGATACCATAGACTCGCATTCTGTACCACTGATCCAGTCAGTATAGCAGATGACTGCTTATCTTCAGCTCTGCTACTTCTGTTGCCTTGTAGGTGGAAGTTCATTCTTTCCCTCACTCTGACCTCACAACATCACTTCCTTGGAGAGGGTCTTTTTTTTTTTTTTTTTTTTTTTTTTTGACTGAGAGGGTCCTTTTTTGAACAACTTCTCACACAGTTTATACATATTTCCTAATAAGTCTTTAAGCCAGAAAAATTGCTTTCATAATAGAGTTGCAGTATTTACAGAGGAACACAGGAGACTAAGTTGATGGTTTCTCAGAGCAAAATTCTTTGTTCATGTACCTGGCAGAAGGTAAATTTTGAAATCATTGGGTATTTTGAATACTTGTTGTATCTAAAATACTTTGCTTACAGTTACAGGAAGATGCAGAAAAATGTAAGTCATAATATTCAGAGAACTTAGAATCAAATTGGGATGATAATTTCTTTCTGTGGAAAAACAAGCAACTCCACCAGGCAATAAATTTGAAGACTGAAGCAAACATTAACTGCTACAAAACCTCAGAGGAGGAAGTGGTCTTTATTAGGGTGATAATTAAGAGGGTTTTGGGGGTGTGACATGGTTTTAACTGTGGCTTTAAAACTACAAGGCATTTGAATATATAGGAAAGAAAGGACAGATATTTGGGAGTTGTGGACAAGATGTTGGTAAGATTGTGAGACCAGAGATGTGAATATTTTACATATTTGGAAGGACACTGAATGAACAGGTATCACTGGAGGGGAGCTTTGATCAGGACATTAATATATAGGGCCAGACAAGTCAAATAAACCAGATCTTAAATTACATGAAATTTAGGAAATGTAGTTATACTTGATAGTGTTGAAGAATTTTTTGGTAAAATGGTCATATCGTTGTTCTATTTTTTTCTTAATAAATCACCGATATTGAAAAGACATACAACTACATCATATTTGGAAATGATCCCAGAAAATGCAGGACAGTTGATTTAAATAGCAGGAAGAGATTTCTGGAGTTGCTACTCTCTGATTTCTCCAAAGAAAAGTCCTTTGTGGTTCTATTTTAAAGGAGGATCCTTTGCTTTTAGAGGAATATCCTGAAATACCTATAAAGAAATGATTTGATACTTTGGATTTGTTTCAAAAGAATCTGAGGTGATGGTCAAACATATAAAATTTCAGTTAGCAGATCTATGTGGTGACTTTTGACAATACATTATGCACTTGACATTGCTAAGAAAAATAGATTTTAAATTTTCCCAGCACACACACACACAGACACACACACACACACAGGCAGTGTGTGCTAATTTGTTAATTAACTTGATTAAGCCATTCCATAATGTATACATATAAACCTTATGTTGTTTATATGTATAAAAATATAATTTTGTCAATTTAAAAAATTAATTGGAAACAGTTTTCACTTTAAAATGAATGAATAGTATGGTATGTGACCTATATCTCAATAAAACTTACAAAACATTAAATGAATGTGAAAAATAGAATCTGAGGAAAGCAGGCAGAAGAGTGGTTAGGATATAAATGAAATAATGTTAACTGTGAGTTGATCATTGTTGAAACTGGAAGTAGACACACAGATGTTAATCATACATCCAAGTAAATTTGAACTTTCTATAATAAGAAAGAGGGGCACAAAGCCAGGCAAGAAAGTGTGCTTTTGTTTGATTTCAATTTTCCTTCCTCTGCCATTCGTATCACAAGTATGGCCGGGCAACTCTCTATACCCTGCAAAAAACCAAACAAGTGTAGTGACCCTATCTAAACATGACTGCTGGGTCCCCGAAAGCTACAGCTACCCATCTTTACACTGGGGATGGTCACCCCCAGAACTGAGGCAGCTTCTCCAATAAGTCTTGGAGCTCCTGGAAGTTCATCTCAAACCATTCTATCTGGGGACCCCACCCAGTGGTATGGATATGGTAGATGAGGAAAGAGTCTCTCCCATGCTCCATGGCATGTTTCAGAGAGTCAGTTATAACCCTCAGAGACATTTTAGCCTAACCTTTCACTTCATAGGTGAGGACTCCGAGTCTGGGATCAGTGAAGCAAGATGCTATGGTCACCTACATTGGTGGTCGCCCTTCCTCCCCACAGTGCTCTGAGGACCCTCCACCAGCTGGCCTCATACTTCCCACCCTCTAAGCCACAGACCTCTCTAGCATGGTCTCAGGTTGCCTCTCCCTAGTGAATCACACTGATTGTCCCTTCTGAAGAGCATGGCCCAGAGGGGCCAAACATGTCCAGCAAAGCAGATTTTGAAAGAGTTAATTCCAAATAAAGCACAGAAACATGAAATAAGAGCTCTCTTGAAAAGTTCTCTGTTAAGAAACAAAGGATATGGTACCAAACACCAATACATCTGTCAAACTGGGGCTATTCGATCTACGTTGTAAAAATGACCTATTCTGTTTAGCAATTTGTAACTCCATAGATAGGCTTGATATTGAATACCTAGGATAATGTGTATATTTCTACTTAGTTTTGTTCTATCATATCTGAATTATTTGCCTGAATTATTCTATTTATGTTCTCAGTATATTAAAATTTACCATAACCTTGCTGATTACAAGTTTTGTGTTGAGACATGCATACTCTGGATGGTGAAGCAGTGTGGTGAAGGTGCTTCTGCACATACCAGCTGTGTGAATGCCCTTCTTCCTTGTTGCTTCCCAGATAAACACCTCCAGGACCAGGCCAAGAGCCCAGGCATTCCCATTGATTTTTTTCTTCTCTACCATGTGCCTGGCTATTTAAAAACCTGTACCAGGCCCTGTGTTCAATCCCCAGTACCAAAGGAAAAAAAATCTGATGTAACTCATCTGAGTTCACCTGCACCAGTAATAAAGAGAGCAGGGTGAATATTTTATACTACCAGGGAAAGAAATAGCAAGTAAAATTATCTCCACCACATGGTGCAAGTTTACATTGCTAACTTGCGTTGGCAGGGCCCAGCTGGGATGTACTTTGCTTTCTTTCCAGTGAGTAGAGCAGGGAGGCCTTGCAGGAAATAGAAGCAAGAAAATGAGCACATTTGAGCAGCTTGCACAAATGAAAAGCGCCTGGAAGGTGCATAAAGCCCAGGAGCACATGTGGGAGCTTGTTGATCATGGCTAATTAAAATGTTCCCAGCTCTCCTCTCTATTTGCTCTTAAAAGGCAGCATTTCAAAGGTTGCTTAGAAGAGAATGTGGTAGCCATGTTGCAGAGTAAAAAACCATAGAATTTCAGAGTGGAATGGTCACCTTCATTACCCCAATCCCAGTTGATTGCCCATTGATGCTGTGCTGTTAGTAACCCCAAAAAGTTATCAAAAGGAGTTGAGACAATTTATTATTCCATTGATAATCATGTATAAATTACATAATGAAGGAGTATTTGACAGTTAAGCAACTAACTGAAAGAATCTCTGTGACAGGTCACTGTTTACGGAATTCAAGACTTTAATCAGAAAAGATGTTCAGATATGCATTCAGTATTTTTCTAATACAGCCTTTTTCTGTCATCTCTCTATTTGCAACCTCTGCTTTCTGCATTTTTTGTTGATTTTATGCTTTTGCAACATTTACTCTTACCCCTAAGAAGGTTCTATGCCGTGAGATGCAGCAGGTCAAAATTCTAAACTTGATCCTCAGTCTCCAATCACCTTTTATGAAAGTTTGGGGTTCACAACTCTGTTTTCCAGGGTCTCACATTTATAATTATATGATAGCCTGAGAACTTCGTTACTTGCTTCACTCAGGGTGTCTTAGTGTCCTTTAGGGTAACCCTCTTCCCCTGGGAACTCAACTGAAAAGCTCAGTACCTCCTAGGGGGGTGTCTGCTTTTTCCCCCACACCCACCTCCTGCCCATGGAATGTGTGCATTGCAGTGGGGGGTGCCCCTCTCAGCTCTGTATGATCATGTAATTAAAAAAGTAACAACAACCATAATAAGAGGAGACTCTGCCTAGGGTTTTAGAAGCATTCATCTTTAAAAATTTCCACTACTTTCAGGTAGACATAACTGTCTTTATTTTAGAGACGGAGCTCCTAATATGCTAAGTTACTTATTCAGGGTCACATAACTTGCAACTGGCAGAGCCACGATTTCACAAACAACTGTCATTCCAAATATCATGCTCTTTTTGAAAAAAAAAAAAAAAAATTCACCTTTTCGTCACTGTGCAAAATACCCAACCAAAAAAAAAAAAAAACTTAGAGAAAAAAAATTTATTTGGAGCTTATAGTTTTAAAGGTCTCAGTTCATAGATGGCCAACTCCATTGCTCCAAGTTGAGGCAGGCATCATGGCAGATGGGCGTGACTGAGAAGCACTTCTGTGTTTGTGGAGAGCTAGAAGCAGAGAGAGAAAGGGGAAGGGCTGCTGGGAAGATGCACCCGTCCAGAGCACTTCCCCAGGGACCCAGCTCCTCCAGCCATGCCCCACCTGCCTACACTGCCCCCCAGTTAGTCCGTTCAAACTCAGGTGGACTGATTAGGTTATGGCTGTCATAATCTAGTCATTTCACACTGAACATCCCTGCATTAACAGAGGAGATTTAGGAGGCCCCTCCTATCCAAACTATAACTCCTTTCCACTAATTGCTTTTCCCTCTGGGCTTTTATGGTGGCCTATCACAGTCTGATCACTAGTTTTATACTCCTTACTTATCCTCAACTCAATGAGGGTTTAGGTCATATTGCTGTTTGGCAAGAGAGGGTCAAGAAGGAAGGTCAGCAGGAAGGAGAGGAGATAAAAGATAGGAGCAGCCAGTGAGTTTAGGAAGACAGCAAATGCTTTCTTTCTTTCTTTCTTTCTTTCTTTCTTTCTTTCTTTCTTTCTTCCTTTCTTTCTTTTGGGGGGTGGGGTGGAGAGAGCTTTGTTTCCCTTGTCTATGGTGTTGTCAAAGCAAGATAATGTAAAAGATGACATCTATAAACTGTCTTTTTAAAAATGTATATATTAGGAATAAACTCGAAGGCACTTTAGCACTGAGCCACATCCCCAGCCCCTTTTTATTTTTTTATTTTGAGACAGGGTCTCACTAAGTTGCTTAGGGCCTCGCTAAATTGCTGAGACTGGCTTTGAGCTTGCCGCCCTCCTGCCTTAGCTTCCCCAGTCACTGGGATTACAAATGTGCACCACCACACCCAACAGAAACTGCCTTTTAATCATTTTTCTCCTGGTTTTTCTTCCCCTCTCTCCTCTCACTCTTCCTCCTTTTATATTTTTCTATGATGGGGATTTAAATATTCACAATCCCCAAACCCAAAATTTAAAGGATTTTTCAGACTTGGTATCCTCAGATGCCTACACCCTCAGGATATGGTTGTTTATATTACAAAGCTATAGTAATCAAAACAGCATAGTACTGGGATAAAAACAAAAACAGGGACTGGATTGTAGCTCAAGTGGTAGAGAGCCTGCCTAGCACATGTGAGGCACTGGGTTCAATCCTTAGCACCACATAGAAATAAATAAATAAAGTAAAGGCGTTGTGTCCATCTACAACTAAAAAATAAAACAAAAACAGATGCATTAAACAATGGACTAGAATAGGAAGACAAGAAATAAACCCACACATCTATGGTGAAGAGATTTTCAACAAAAGTGCCAAGAACATACAACGGAGAAAAGACAATCTCTCCATTAAACAATGCTGGGAAAATGCAGAAATAGTGACCCTTATCTCATGACATATACAAAAATCACTTCAAAATGGATTGAAGACTTCTGGCTTTAGAGTCAGAAGCTATAAAACTACTAGAAAAAAAATAGGGGAAACTGCATGACATTGTTCTGAACAATGATTTCTTGGCTGTAACCCCAAAGCACAGGCAACTGAAGCAAAGTAGACACATGGGATTGCATCAGTCTAAAACGTTTTTGGGCAGCAAAGAAAAAAAGCAGAATGAAGAGACACCTATTGAGAGAATATATTTGCAAATCATACATCAGATAAGGGGCTCATATCCAAGGTATACAAGGAACTTAACGTATTCCCTAATAAGAAAACTAATTACCCTATTTAAAATGGGTAAAGAACATTTCTCAAAAAAAGATATGCAGATAGCAAACAGATAGATTAAAAATGCTCAACATCTTCTCATCATCACTAGTCAGCAGGAAAATGCGAATTAAAACCAGAGCAGGATATCACTTCACACCTGTTACAATGGCTGTTATCACAAAGATGAAAGGTAACAAATATTGGCAAGAATATGCAGGAAAGAGGACCCTTGCATCCTGCTGGTGGGGATGCAAATTAGCACAGCCATGGTGGAAAACAATATGGTAGTTCCTTTAAAAACTGGAAACAGAGCTACCACTACTACTCACTACTGACATCTACCCAAAGGAATTGAAATCAGAATGTTGAAGATAGGTCTGCACCTCCATGTCTGCACTCTTTTGTGCATTTTGCAGTACCATTCACAATAGCCAAGAAGCAGAATCAGCCAAGTGTCCATCAACGGATGAATAGAAGAAGAAAATGTGGTCTATGTACATAGGAAGTACTATTCAGCCTTTAAAAGAATGAAATTCTGTCATTCACAACATGGACATTATGCTAATTAGAATAAGCGAGGCCCAGAAAGACTATGATCCACTTATAAGGGGAATTTTTAAAATGTCATACTCAGAAGCAGAGTAGAATGCTGGTTACCAGGAGCAGGTAGGCAGGGAAAGGGCGAATGTTGGTCAAAAGGGACAGTTTCAGTATGACAATAGGAATAAATTCTGGCCATCTTCTGCACAGCAAGGTGACTTCAGTTAATAATGATGTATTGTGTGTTTCTAAATTACTAAAAATGTGGATTTTAAATGTTCTTACCAGAAAACAACAATAAATATGCAAGATGATGAATATGCTAATTAGTCTGATAGGTCATTCCAGAATGTATCCGTTGTCAAAACATCACATTGTACCTCATAAATATATAGTTATTATCAATCAAAATTTCAGTCCCAGTGTTTTGCCAGGTTTGTCCCAATTTCACACCTAGGTGAGCCTCCCTTCCTTTTTCTCTGCCCACCCCAGTGTTTCTTCTGTCAGTAATATGCATTAGTTAATCCAACATTGAGCGCAACTGTGATATATATGCACACACACACACACACACACACACACACACACACACACAATGGAATATTACTCAGCCATAGAGAATAATAAAATTATGGCATTTCCTGGCAAATGGATGAAATTAGAGAATATCATGCTAAGTGAGATAAGCCAATCTAAAAAACCAAAGGACAAATGATCTCGGTGATAAGTGGATGATGATGCATAATGGGGGGTGGGAGGGGGGCAAGAATGGAGGAAGGAGGGACTGTATAAAGGGAAAAGAGGGGTGGGAGGGGTGGGGGAAGGAAAAAAATAACAGAATGAATCAAACACTATTACCCTATGTAAATGTATGATTACACAAATGGTATGCCTCTACTTCATGTACAGAGAAACGAGATGTATCCCATTTGTTTATGATAAAAATAAATTTTAAAAAATTTTTAAAAAGAAAATAAATTAATTAATTAATTTTAAAAAAAAACAGTGAGCTCAGTAACTGCTTGACTTCTCTGCTAGGTTTTAGCATTTTGGGGAGAGATCCACGGTGCTTCAGTTGGCGTGGAGTTGAGTTATTTCTCTGACAAGAATGCATTGAGCACCTCCCCTGCAAAAGGCAGAGGTCCTAGGACTGTGTCTGAGAGCATAGTTTCTGCCCTCCCAGAGTTTTACAGTCTAATGGGGACTCTGGAAAAGAAAATGGGCAATTGTGGGGTTTTGTGGTAGCTTCTGTGATGAGAATATCCAGTGCCAGGAATCTGTTCATCTAAAGTCATGGAACCAGGAAGAGTTTTCCAGAGCAAGTTCTGGCCCAGCAGACAGGGAAGGCTTATGCTGTTGGAACAACATCTGAATTGGGTTCCCTGCCTCTTGCTCTTGTTTACCTACATAGGTTCTCAACATATCAGACAATGCACATCAGCTCTGAACCCTCCAAAATTCTCCCAGCAGCTTCAACCCTCCCCATGTCTGACCCAGCTGATCCCTCTGGCTTTACCCTTTCACCTTTCCTCCATGTCCACTCTGTTCTGGCCACTAGCCTTGCTGTGCCCTCAACCCACCAGGCCTCAGGATTTTGGCGTATGACCTTCCCACTGCCTGAAACACTCCTTCACCAGATATCCATGTAGCTTGTAGCCCCAGCTCCTCTGCTGCTGCTCAGACTCAACCTTGACAAGGAGGCTTCAGTGACTGCCCTATTAGTCTGTCATTGATTGATTGATTGATTGATTGATTGGTGCTGGAGATGAAACCCTGGGCTGTGTGAACACAAAGTACATGGCTTACCCCTGAGCTGTGCCTCTACCCTCACTCTCTTTTAAATGTGCTGCAACTTCATCCTCACTCATTGCTGATACTCTCTGCCTCTCTCTCCACACTTCAGGTGCTCTCCATAGCATAAGCCACACTCTTATGTGTAATTTACTTGTTTAGTTTCTATTTTCTCCCATATGTGTGTTTCATGAGTGCCTGGGATATCACAGATGCTCAATAGGTTTTTGAAAATGTGGATCGAAAGCAAGAGTGAGTGCCCAGCCCAGTGAAAGTAGAATAGAGATTAAGGCAGAGAAAAATGCAAAAGCTTGGAAGTCAAAAGGGTAGGGCACATTTGAGAAAACAAGAATTTGTTCTCTCCTGCTAGAGCTCAAGTTTAAGTGAGGACTTGATGACAAAGAGGGCTGGAGGGCAGGGCTGCATCATCTGTGATTTGAACACTGTCGCCAACCATGAGAAGATGGGAAGGCACCAAAGGACATGATCGAAGTTGCATTTTAGAAGGACCCCCTAGTTTCCTGGTGGAGAATGTACTGAAGAGGACCAGAGTGGACTGTTGAGGCCAGGAGCTTGCCAGAATAACCCAGGCATGAAACAATGAGACTGTTGGACTTAGGCAGTGGCAGAAAGAATAGCATGGAGGCACACAGAATCAACAGTTTGGATGTGGAAGGTGAGGAGTCAAGAGTGACCGGCCAAGCTCTGGGCTCAGGAGCAAGGCAAATGGTGTTTCCACTCTCTAAGATAGGGTTAGGGGAGAGGGCAGAAAACAGGGGTACACTGAGGTAGTCACCATGTAAAGCTGTACAGGGTGCGTGCTGCCCAAGTACTTATACCTGGCTGAGGGGAAGGCGTGGAGACAAATCCAGCCCTTCCTTACCCACCAGCCTTGTATCCTGTCCCAGAGCTTCCTCTGCCAGGACAGAGGAGGGCATCCATCTCTTTACTGCAGATATGCCTTATCAACTAACCACAGCCCTAAGGTGAATTTTATTGTGAATTTGTTACAATGTGAACTGCTGGAGGTTTAACCAAGTAGAAATGTCTATTAAAATGTTAGATGAGCAGGTCTAGAACCCTGGAGAGGAGCCTTCCTCTTGTTGAAATCCTGAGAAAATAGGGAAAAGAGAATAGGTGTTGAAGTTGAAGTGATAAATACATGGTGTGGGTCATACCTTCAGCTGTGATTTTATGGGCAGCTCACTGAGAACAAAGCACCTTGCTCTGTATTGCCATTGTAATTATCTCATTGGACAAATGGCGGTGATACGTGAGTCCACCATGTGATGATGGGGTGGGGAGAGCATGTCTGTTTCTCATCATAGAAATATTAAAATAAATACATTCCTTAAGTTTTTAGAAGTCTCCCCCAGAGAGGGTCTCATGAAAATAGAAGGGAGATCGGTAGAGAAGAGGAGAGGGACCAAGGGAAGGGAGGAAGCATGGGAGGGGAAATACTAGGTAATTATATTGGCCAAAATATATTATATTAAATATGAATATTCAACATGAATGAATATGTAGGAATATATAACAATAAATCCTAGCATTATGTATAGCTACAGTGCACCAATAAAAAATCAAAGGCCGAATGTTTTCCCTGATAAGTGGAGAATGCTATATAATGGGGGTGGGGAGTGGGGAATGAGAGAAGAATGGAACTTTAGAATATGTAGAAGGAAATGAGAGGGAGGGCAGTATGAAAAATGGTGGAATGAGACAGACATCATTACCCTATGTACATGTATGATTACATCAATGGTATGAATCTACATCGTGCACAACCATTGAAACAAAATGATGTACTCTATTTGTGTACAATGAATCAAAATGCAGTCTGTAAAAAATTAAAAGATAAAAAAAATATGGAAGAAATATCTCCCCTAAGAACCTTCTTAGTATAATGGGAACCTCCTTTTAAAGCTCATAAAGAAAACTTCCTGTTTCAAAAAAGTAAAGATACATAATACTATGATCGTCCACCTTGGAAGCATCATGTACTTAAGTATATTTTTAAATGCTTACTCAGGGCTGGGAATGTGACTTGCTGGTACTGAGCACCTGCCTGGCCTACATGATGCCCCAGGTTGAATCCACAGCACGGCACACACACAAAAATTAATCAATTAATTAATTTTTTTTTTTTTTTTTTTTGCTCTTCTAGTATTCCATCTGCAGTGAACCTCTAATAGAGCTGTCTAACCCTGGAGCCAGTGGATCCTTGTTTTTTGTGACCAGTGATGATGAATTCATCATCAAAACAGTTCAGCATAAAGAAGCTGAGTTCCTTCAGAAGCTACTGCCAGGCTATTACATGGTAAGCAACTGCATATAATTAAAGCTTCTGTTTTAGGGTTCATTATTTCCTCAACAGTTTTTTGCTGCCATTTCAGTCACTCTTTGACATTCTTCTTTCTCTTTGGTGAACTTTATTTTGCATTTAGATCATGCTAAGACATCCATTGAATTGATTTTTTTTTTAAGTGAACTAGAACTGTGTAGTAGGGCATAGTTGTTGAAGCTCACAGTACCCAGTCTTCAGTTCCAGCTCAGCCATCCACTAACTGTGTGACCATAGGCCTTGGTTCTCTCAGTCTTTAAAACTGAGAAATGATAAGAAACCCAGAATAGCTAAAGCAATCCTTATCAGAAAGACTGAAGCAGGGAGTATCAGAATACTAGACCTTCAACGACAGAGCAGTAGTAACAAAACAGCATGGTATTGGCATCAGCATAGACAGGTAGACCAATGGTATAGAATAGAAGACACAAAAACAAAAACACAGTTGTCTCATAACTGTAAATACATAAATACAGTTATCTCATACAATGGTGCCAAAAACATACAATGGAGAAAAGATAGCCTCTTCAACAAATGGTGCTGGAAAAACTGGAAATCCATATGCAGCAAAATGAAACTAAACCCCTATCTCTCACCCTGTATGAAACTCAACTCAAAATGGATCAAGGACCTCAGAATTAGACCAGAAACCCTGCACCTAATAGAAGAAAAAGTAAGTCCAATCTTTATCATGTTGACTTAGGACCAGACTTCCTTAACATGATTCCCAAAGCACAAGAAATAAAAGCAGGAATCAATAAATGGGATAGAGTCAAACTAAAAGGCCTTTTCTCAGCAAAGGAAACAATCAACAACGTGAAGAGAGACCCTTCACAGAGTGGGAGAAAATCTTTGCCACATGCACTTTAGATAGAGCACTAATCTCCAGAATCTATGAAGAACTCAAAAAAACTTTACACCAAGAATACAAATAACCCAATCAATAAATGGGCTAAGGAACTGAGCAGATACTTCACAGAAGATCTAAAAGCAATCAACAAATATACAAAAACATGTTCAATATCTTAGTAATAAGAGAAATGCAAATCAAAACTACCCTAAGATTTCATCTCACCCCAATTAGAACAGTGATTATCAAGAGTGCAAGCAATAGGTATTGGCGAGGATGTGGGGAGAAAGATACACTAATACATTGCAGGTGGCGTGACAAATTGGTGCAGCCACTCTGGAAAGCAGTATGGAGATTCCTTAGAAAACTTGGAATGGAGCCACCATTTGACCCAGCTATCCCACTCCTTGGCCCAAAGGACCAAAGGACTTAAAATAAGCATTCTGAGCAACTACATCACAGCTGAATTCACAATAGCTAGATTGTGGAACCAACCTGGATGCCCTTCAATAGATGAGTGGATAAAGAAACTGTGGTATATATACACAATGGAATATTATTCAACCATAAAGAAGAATAAAATTAAGGCATTTGCAGGTAAATGGATGGAATTGTAGAATATCATGCTAAATGAAATAAGCCAATCCCCAAAAACCAAAGGCTGAATGATTTCTCTGATAAATGGATGATGATACATAATGGGGGGTGGGAGGAGGTAAGGGAAGAATGGAGGAAGGATGGATTGTGTAGAAGAAAATGAGGGGTGGGGAGGGGGCGGGGGAAGGAAAGATAATAGAATGAGACAAACATCATTACCCTATGTACATGTATGATTACACAAATGGTGTGACTCTACTCCATGTACAACCAGAGAAATGAAAGTTGTACCCCATTTGTGTACAATGAATCAAAATCTAGAAAAAAAAAACTGAGGAATGATACCTACCTTGTGTAGTCATGGTGATGAAGGATAAAGGAAGCAATGCACTACAAAGCTCTGAACCCATCATGTAGTAATAATGTGAAGGGCTAACATTCATGGATCACAGAGTATGTGTTAAGTGAGGCTTTAAGTGTTTTGAAGTCATTAATTCATTTGATCCTCACAGCACTTGGACGTCACAGTGGTCACCTTTCTACGGATAAGGTCATGGAGGCAAAGATACATGGAGTAATAGAACAAGGTTCATTCAGCTAGAGAGCTACCGAGCTGGACTCTACCAACAGAGAGGCTGCATATGCCCCAGCAACTGCTCTCTGTTAACTGTTCTTAGCTACGACACTTTAGAATTTAGGATCACATGTTTAACGTGGCAACATGGAAATTATCTTTCCTGGAATGTTTTGGTAACAAATGAACAATGACTCTGTCCACATAGATTCATTAGACATTTGGCCTAATTTTTAAAAGAATAAACACTTTTTCTAAGTATTTTCATCATCTTCAGACCTCTGGTTTCACCGTACTTTATGACAGTCATTAAATTTCTGTGATCGGAATAGCTGGATGAAGGCATTGGATGTCAGAAGCCTGGTTCTGCCAATTCACTTGCTCTGAGAGGTGATAACAGTCTTCTTTGTTTCCGAACAAAATGGATGAGATGCTACACAGCTCATTTGCTTGCAAGAATATTGTTGTAATTCTAAAATCTTCTAGAGATCGTATGAAATACTGTAAATTAATCTCTTTCGGAACTAAAGAAATCAAAAATGTAAATAAAAATCATAATGAACAGGATGCAGATTTTAAAAGATTTTGGTCCTAAATGAGTAATTTCTTTCATTTTTTAAGAGAAAATAGAAAAATACAGAAAAGAAAAAATTGTAAGCAACTAGAATTCCTTTGCCAGAAATACATGACTAAGATTTGATGCATAGGCCATTAGATGTATTTTGTTCATATACACATTTTTAAATAATCAAACTTTGATCATATACACATTTTAAAATAATCAAACTTTGATAACTTACTAAATGAGCAAATCTTAAACTTCTATAGTAATTCTAAGTTTAGATATTACTGTTCCTTTATTTTGGAACTATATTATCTAATATAATCACCATTAGCCACATGTGACTATTGAAATATAATTAAAATTAAATAAAACCTTAAAATTTAGCTGAACAAGTGGTTTTATGCCCATGATGTAAGCCAGTATACAACAAGCAATATAATTCATCCTGTTAACAAGAAAAAATGTGAACATCATATGATTAACCAAATAAATGTTAAGGAAAACTTAAGAGCCCCCAAAGTCAACATATTACATTTTTAAAAATCTTAAGATTGGCAGGGAAGTTTTTTAACATAATAAGTAAATAGATGAACACACATATTGTACATTTATCACTCTCTCAGGGTTCATTTATAATATCTTGGAGAAAAGCAGGTTCCTTTCTAGAAATAATAGAAAAAGATAAGGATGTTCTCCATCAGTCGTCTGTCCTTATACATTTGCTAGAAATTCTGGCAATGACTTCTTGAAAAAGAAGAAAAACCTAAGCCCTGTTCTTTCTAAATGACAAAAATTGAAAATGAGCAGAACTTCAACAAAATAAACCAGAGATTTCTAGAGGTAATAGGAGTTCTGCAGATTTGCAGGATATAAATCTACAAAAACTCATTGTGTTCTTTTATGTAGCTGATATAGAGCTGGATAATATAAAGGAAAAAGAGATTCTGTTCATGGTGACAATAATTTATAATGAACATTATTTTTAAAATAAAGATGTAAATAAATTAAAACATACTGTAATTGTCATCAGGAAGCAAGTTTTAATAGGCATAACATACAAATATTCAGAAATAATTTTTGTTATAACAAAAAGAACTCTAAAATACTCGCATCTATAAAAAACAAATACACAAAACCAATAGGAAGAAAACTACAAAAAATTTTTAAGAACCTATTGAATATCTGCTGTGATAAAGAAATATACAGCTAATCTTGAATTCATTACCATAAGGATTTCTGTTACCTCCAAATCAACTTATAAATCTAGTCTAACTCCAATCAGAAATTCTCCAGAGCTTAAAAAAGTTGATTCATTTGAAAAAGAAAGCAAATATCATTTTAAGAAAAAAAAAGTTCATAAATGAACAATTGGATGTAAAGGTTCTAAGAATTAACAGAACATTTTTTGAACAAAACATTTTTAAAAAGAAAAATGATGGACCCACCATAACATACACCAAAAGTCTGTAAGACTGTGACTAATGTTAAAGATGTGGTATAACCATAGTTCAAGACAAATGGATCAATAGATTCCATGAAGTGTCCAGAAATAGACCCATGTGCATTTGACTTCCTGTGTGAACACAGGAGGAACTTACACTGAGTTGGAAAAGGTCATACTGTTCAATAAATGGCTGTACACTTTGAGAAAAGGATTACATTCCGTCTGTCAGATCCTTCAACACATACAGAATTCATCCCATGTAGAGCAAAGACCAAATGTAATGACTAAAGCTATTAAAAATTTGGAAGAAAATAGAAGTCAACAAACATCAATATAACAAAAATAACAGACACAGAATGAATGTAAGCACATAGAATATTTCTGGAATGATAGAAAGAAAGCTAGAATAGTTAGAATAGTTTTCTCAAATGTTGGAAATCGGTAGGAGGAGAATCAGAAACAGCAGGGCAGCCTTTTATTGTATGCTCTTTAAGAAGCTATTTTAATTCCTTACCTATTTTAAAGTACATCAAGAACAGTCATCTGATATTCCACAAAGGTACCAAAAACATATGCTGGAGAAAAGATGGCCTTTTTAACAAATGGTGCTGGACAAACTGGATATCCATATGTAGAAGAACAAAACTTGACCCCTACCTCTTATCCCTCACAAAAGTCAGCTCAACATGGATCAAAGACCTAGGAATTAGACCAGAAACTCTGCAACTGCTAGAAGAAAATATAGGCTCAACACTCCAGCATATATAAAGAACTCAAAAAACTTAAAACCAAAGAAACCAACCCAATTAATGGGCAAAAGAGCAAAGCAAACACTTCTCAAAAGAAGGAATACAAATGGCCAATAAGTATATGAAAAAATGTTCAACATGTCTAGCAATCAGGGGGATGCAAATAAAAACTACACTGAGATTTCATCTCACTCCAATCAGAATGGCAATTATCCAGAACACAAGTAATTATAAATATTTGTTGGTAAGGATGTAGGGGAAAAAATGTACACTGATACGTTGTTGGTAGGACTGGAAATTAATGCAACTATTCTGAAAAGCAGTATGGAGATTCCTCAAAAAGCGATGAAAGGAACCACTATATGACTGTTATCTTCACTCTTCAGTATATACTCAAAAAACCTAAAATGAGCATACTGTAAGGATGCAACCACATCAATGTTTATAGCAGCACAATTCACAATAGCCAAGCTATGTAACCAACCTAGATGTCTGTCAACAGATGAACAGATAAGGACACACACACATAAGGAAGTATGGCTCAGTCATAAAGAAGAATGAAATTATGGTATTTGCTGGTAAATGGATGAAGCTGGAGAACATCATGCTAAGTGAAATAAGCCAGACCCAGAAAGTCAAGGTCAAAGGTTTTCTCTGATAAGTGGAAGCCAGACCAAAATAAGCAGGGAGAAGGAAAGTTGAGGGGGGATTCCATAAAATAGAATTGAGATCAGTGAAGTACAGGAAGGGGATGGAGGAGGAGGCAGTAGGAACAGGAATGAATCTGACCAAACTTTCCTGTACACATATGTGATTATACCACGGTGAGTCCCACCTTTATATATATCCACAAGTCACTAATTTTTAAAAAAACTATAAATAAATAAAAGAAAGGTCAGTTAAGGAAAGGAAAGGAAAGAAAGGGGAGGGAAGGAAGGAAGGAAAGGGGAAGTGTTGGACTTAATTAGAGCACATTATATCCCATGCTTTTATAACTATGCCAAAATAAACCCTAATATTATATATGACTAAAACACACTAATAAAAAGAAACCATAAAAATGGGTATATATTCTTTATTTTATAATAATAAAAAAGACAATAGGAGAAAATATTTACACCATATAGAAGAGAAAAATGATAGAAATCCAAATTGTATTAAGAACTTCAGCAGTGATTTAAAAAAACAGAAAAATGAGCAAAAGGCTATTAATACAAAATTATCTTCATAGTGGCTAAAAATACATCAAAAATATTAAGTTTCCATAATAATTGGTGGTATTCAATTTCCTAAAACAAGTTTCTAATTTTTTACCAATCACACTTATAAAGATATTAAGGTTCTGTAACATTCAGTAGTGGTAAGCGTGGTGGAAAATGTCTAATCTTATACAGTATGGTTGTAAATTGGTCTCATCATTTGACAGGACAGTTTTGGAGGAGCTGTTAAAATTTAAAATGTTCATCTCTTACACTCTAGTGATTAATTTTCTCTTTAGCCACCTTAGAATAGTCACTCCTAGTACCCATCAATTCTTCGCCTGTATTTAGTTGGAGCTAATTTGGGAGATTATGTCCATTTTTAATTCAGCTACTTTTACTGCTCTGAGTTGAGAATGGCAAAGCTGCTATTCCAATAAGCAGACTTAAGAAATAAATGAGAAACAATGAAGTTTTAGCAATGGTTATTAGTAAAGATAATAACATTCCATTTTCAATTATCACATTAGCATGAAAACAGAGCTTTCTTCAATGGAGCACTATTTTGTAAAAACAGGGAATTATTAATATTCCTTTCACTTTTCTGTTTCTAGAATCTAAACCAGAATCCAAGGACTCTTTTGCCAAAATTCTATGGACTCTATTGCATGCAGTCGGGGGGCATCAATATCAGGATTGTGGTGATGAACAATGTCTTGCCCCGATCCATGAGGATGCACTTCACGTACGACTTGAAAGGCTCCACCTACAAGCGAAGAGCATCCCGGAAAGAGAGAGAGAAATCCAACCCCACGTTTAAGGATTTAGATTTCCTGCAAGATATGCACGAAGGGTTGTATTTTGATACAGAAACGTACAATGCGCTCATGAAAACACTCCAGAGAGACTGCCGGGTAAGGAAGCTTATTGTGGTGATTTCCTTGGAAATGTCGCCTGTGGTCATGTAACTTTGGGCTGCCACTTACCGAAAGCATAGAAATAGGGAATGTCCACAATGGATATGTGGAATCCCAAATTGCCCAATCCTGGTGCCGATCCCTGTTTCTCTGATACTGAAGGAAATGGCAGATGATAAGAAAATCACATTTCTGTTGATTTTCATAATAAGCCGTCAGCTTTCTTTGATCAAAATGAAAGAATAAAGCTTTGTTTTGTTTTCTTCCTCCCCTGTGGGGAAGGTAGTTTAACTAGAAGGAAATAAAATTTAGGTTTAATGCAGTGACTAGCAAGAAAAGCCATGCACAAATCTTGGATGAAGAGGCAAGCTTAGAGAAAATGTACTTAGTGGGATTAATAGATGGTTCCTTGAAGATCCAGTGTGAATGCAGAACCATGATGTGTACAGCATATCTGCTGGAGTTGTTTATGTGATCTGAATAAGAGGTGATCAGGAATGAGGCTTATTAATCAGGACAAAGACCAATGTCAGCAAACTTGACCTGAGTGATAGTCAAAAACAAGGGGGAATTCACCCAATCTTTAATGCTCTGGGGAGAAAAATAAAATAAAAAGACCAAAACCTTGGGAAGGCTTTTCTGACATGGCAAAATTAGGTAAAAGTTCTTTGAGGGGAAAGGTAAAACTGCAATTCTAGTAGCTTCTGAAGGATGGTCACCATTTGATTAAGAAATGCTCAGAAATATCATTTCCTGTCCCAGATTAAGGTGGGAAGACCGTGCAAGCCACTTGGATAAGTGGGGCCCAATGGGAGTGGGCAGAAACCATGATGGGGTAGAGGGGGGCCCAGGACTGACCAAGGCTTTCTGGAGAAGTGATAGAACCAACAAGTCCTGGCCACTAGGAAGCCTGGGATGTATTGGTGTGTTTTCCAGGTTGTGGCTTTCTGGGCCTCCCAGGAGTCTGGGCAGACAGCCCAGGATGTTGCAGGGGAAGGAGGACACCTCTCTGCCAGACCCAGCTCACGTGAAAGTGAGGAAACTCTCTAACCACCCCATCTAATATAAAGTATAGAATGATCCCTAAGAACCCCAGTCCTACTGTTTTGGGGTTTTTTCTTTCTACCTGTTATAGCACGTATGATAAATACACACAAAAAAAGGTGTGCTTGGAATTTTTTCTTCATTGAAAACAATTATTATTTAGACACCATTTATTGTATGCCACAGAGTACCAGCAGCCTAAGACTTCCTGCTGCTCATTCATCAGTTCTCCCAGCCACCCCTTAAAGTCATGCTCCCATTTTCATTGCTGAAGATTCTTCAAAGAGATTGAGAAACTTGTCTAGGGTTACTTAGCAAGTCAGTGACAGAGCCTACATCTGTTTGGGTACAAAGCATCTGCTCTAAGCTGAATTTTAAAGATTCACACTGTAGATCTTTTTATGATTATTATTTTTTTTTAAGAAATCAGGGAGGAACAGTGGGAACCAAGCAAACAAAAAAATATCCAGCAGAGCCATTCAAATATCTGGGCGATTCATGTTTTTCTTTAAAAACAAAACAAAACACACACATTTAAAGAGAAACTTTTTTTCCTGTGTTTTTTCTACCCTTACAGGATGTGGGTGAAAAGTGACCCTGAATTCCCCAGAGCTCAGTCCAAGCCAGTCTACTTTTAGATTTGCTCTGTGTGTGTGTGTGTGTGTGTGTGTGTGTGTGTGTGTGTGTGTGCGCGCGCGCGCGTGCGCATGCGTGTCTTGCCTCTTTCATACTGAAAGCCTTTTTCTGCTGTCTTCTAGTATCACATGATTCCATGCGGGGGTGGGGGGGGTCAAATGTAAGAGCTGTTGTTCAGGATTTATCTGTTTATAATGTTTCCTGTGCCCAGTACCGAAAGAACGAGGTTAAACAGGAGTTTTCAATCAGTAATGAGACCCTGGAGATTTGCCTGTTTTATTTTTGGGGGGCACATTTATTGTTCCAAGGAACATAGAGATCAGTGTAGAGGTATCCCGAAGCTAACTCTTTCTCACATGTTGCATTTGATCTTGTATAAAACATAGATCATGGAATTGCTTTTAATTGCACATAACATTTACCTTCAGAATGGCTTTTCTCCCTGTGGTATGGGAACATGTAAATGCTGAACTGTCAGGAATGTGACTCCTGTCCATCATCCTACTTGTCCATAACCAAACCCTCTGTGATCAGGAGTCAGCAGCTGGTTCTGGGAGCAAAGCTGCATTGAGCCACACATGATTCTGCAGTGTGGTGGGTCTTACTATTTAATAGTCATGAATCGCTTTCCATATCTGATGAATGCTGTGAACTGTCTTCCATGAGAAAATGCCTGTCGATCCAGTGGTTTGTAAAGCATTTGGAGTTCATCATCTATCCTCTTGTCTGTCCCCCTAGGCTGAGATTCCACATTCTGAATCAGCAGTTACCTCTCTCTTTTTTTCAAGTCTTCCTCTGAAGAGCCAATTCCCTGGATAACTGGAAGAAGTTGTATGGTTTTGGCATTTCTAGAAGCATCTCTTCCCCTGATATCTCCCTCACTTTACAGCGCTGAGGTTTAGTGGGCTGAGGGATCCAGGGAGGATGAGAGGTCACCCTTGGGCTGCTGCTGGCACCAAACATCAGGAATCTGTGCTGTTAAAATTCCTCTAAGAGCCAGGTGTGGTGATGCATGCCTATAATCTCAGGGAAACTGAGGCAGGAGGATAGTAAGTTTAAAGCCATCCTCAGCAACTTAGTGAAGCCCTAAGCAACTCAGTGAGACCCTGTCTCTAAATGAAATACAAAAAAAAAAAAGAAGAAGAAGAAGAAGAAGAACTGGGGATGTGGCTCAGTGGTTAAGTGCCCTTGAGTTCAATTGGTACCAAAAAAAAAAAAAAAATCCTCTAAGACAGTGTTCTTAAGACTCCAGATACAAAGCAGTCAAGGGATTGCATTACTGTGTCAGTGTGCCAGCCAGAGAAAGGTGAGCTAGACCCATATCAGACCCATATCAGGATGTAGCCTTTCATTCACTTATCAGACATGTATTGCAAGCAGACTACATGCCAACAAGAGGCAAGTGACTCCATGTCTGATCAGTTTTGCCAAACAGTGTATTGCATGCAATGACACTACTATATTCTGAGGATCCGAGTAGATGACATCAGAGCTGGGTTTTGAAGCATGAGAGGACTTCTCCAGGTAGGCAAAGCAGTAGGAGCCTATTTGTAAAAGAGAACAATGTAAGTTGGGCATGAAACAGCCTGACCTATTCCAGGAACTATAGTTGTTTGGTGTTGAAGCAGTTAACAGTTGGGGAAAGCATGTGAGGTAGGGGAGAAAAATGCCCAAATAATGTCAGAAGACCCTTTTTGGTGGTGCCAGCATCCTCTTAAGGGCTTAAAAGTAGCAAATCTGAGAATCCCAGACCTCTGGACTCCAGCTTTTCTGTTGTTCCCCAGACAGATATGTTAAGCCTCCTAACCTCTTGCCGACCTCCCCTTGCTTCCTGCCCACCCTCCATCTCCTCTTTCATATTCTGGCTTGACGTCTCAGACCTCATGATTCCATGTCCCTTAACCTGAAAGCTGTCCAGAAGATCCCTGTAGCCAGCTCATGTTCCCTGCTCCCCTTGGACTGCCTCCCTGATTCCCATCAGAGCTGCTGTTTCTAGACTCTGCATCAAAAAAGGCCTGCTCAGCCTCCCCCCACAGGGAGCCCCCTGAAGAATTGCCATCCTCTCCCCGCATCCCTGCGGCAGCCCCTGGTGCCCTCACCTGGCTTCTCCAACCCACTGGTGGGCATGGTGTATAAGCCAGCTTCTGTGGTGCTCCAGCCCTGACCAGCTCTAACACATAGCACATTAACCATGCAGAACTACTCCAGAAAGCTGATCTTGTTTTATGCTTCAACACTACAGAGCCCAGTTTCCCCACAGACATTAAACAATGGAATATTTACAAGAGAAGGTTCCTGATCTTGGGTTCTCCCCCATCCCCACTTGGCTGCTTCCTATTCACTGTGCATGGGAAAATGTATATGAAAAATTATTTCCTCCACCTGGTCTTTCAACACTTCCATCTGTCTGCTGCTGCATGTCACAAGTGAACATGGCTCAGGGGAAAGAGTGGTGACAATGGCGAGTACAAGGACATCAAAGTCACTTGCCATCAGAAACAGGAAGTAGGACTTATTCAAACCCTTCCCTGTTTCCCACAAGACAGACAAGCTGGGATGCATGCCCTGTTTGACAACTGCTCTTCCTAGGTACTCTGTTGTCCTCCCCCAAGCTGGGCCTCCTTCTGTCTTGCCTGACCTGGAGAACATGAGCATTGTGCAGCCAGTTGCCCAAGGGAGTGCCCTGAAGCTGCCCTTTCCTCCTTCCTCTCCCTCTGTTTCCAAGGCAATAAATCGCCATCTTCCATTCACCTGTCTCCTAAATGACTTGTGGACCTGCCCCTCCTCACTGTGTGCACAGCCACTGCCTTGGTTGTTCATCACCTGGAGTTTTGAGTGGCCTCTTCACTGGTTCCAACTCATCCCTACCACTGATGCCACGGTGAACCTCTGATCAGAAGACGCCAGCCCCTTATGATTCTCTGGCCAAGGTTCCCCACTGTCTTTGGGCTAAAAAGACAGGCTTCCTAGCTTGGAACAAGGTCCTTCCTGATCTGGTCCCTGCCTCCATCCCCCCAGCTTCCTTCAGCTTCCTCTTTAGCCTTCCCTCCCCTGGAGCATCACTGTTCTCCAGCTATTCTCATCTGTTGGCCATACTCCAAAGGTTTGGGCCTTTTTGCACATTTCCCTCTACTGGTCCATTTGCCCCTCTTCTGCTCTCACCTACTCATCTCAGAACTACTCGGGCATCTCTTCCTTCATGACCACCATAGTATGGTTCCCCATGCTGTGCATTCTAGCCTTACCTCTTTCATGGAATTTGATACACTGTTATTTTTTCATAGGCAGATCCCTAAGCAAAAGATCACTGTCTCAATCTGTCTTTGTGTTTCAGACTTGGCACTTAGTAGGTACTTTGTAAACGAGTTTTGGGAAATGTGTCTGTACAAAGGAATTGTGAGATGTCTGAGGATAAAGAGAGACCAGTTTGGGTACACCTCCAAGAAGCCTGTCTTTGGTGACTTTTGTGTATCTAACTGTTTTTCAACTTCTGCCTATTTGGAAGGAAGTATTTAGTTTCACTGCAATGCCTGCCAAATAGGGCATTGAGGGTTTAATAAAGCAGATGATCTCCATTTTGATTCACTTGGGATTATCTGAAAAACTGTACTGGCTGTCCTCATATTGAGTCATTTGTTTGGGAGAAAGTATATTTGTATTTCAGTTCCCCATGGAAGCAATGTTGTAAATGGTCATTAGACTTTCATTTAATATTGGGCCCTGTCTCCTTAGGTATATGAAAACTCTGTCCAGAAAGACTATAAATGTCCCAAAGCCTATTCCTTGTGCCTTTCTCTGCAGTGCCTAGCTTACTGTATACACTCAGTACACATTATAATATTATGATGAAACTCTTTTGAATTGAAATTTTATTTATTTATTTCGGACGAACAATTATGAACTATTTTGGTATTCATTTTTTAATTTACTGTGGTTATTTCTTCTCTGATATGACTTATCTATGAAAAATCTAGAATCCCATATCATTTAATTAATTTGACAAATCATTATGCCCTGCAATATTTTTTGATAACTCTGGGGAATGACATGGAAACAAAGTATATTAGTGAGAACTTGTGTTTATAATCTAAATATTTCTTAATCCTTCAAGTGGGAGTTATACCAGAGAAAGTCTTGATAATTAATGACCTAAAGGACTTATTTTACATTTATTATCATTTTTCATTTAGCAGCAAAGTTATTAATTTTTAAATAGTGTCGAATCAATTTTTTTCACACAAATAACTATTGCCATAAATACTAATAGGTTCTCAGAATTGAATGAAAGCAATGAAATTAATACTGGAATTTTTTTTGCAGCATTCCAATGTATAGCAAGTCCTCAATTTGTAGACCAGATTCTTTTTTTTTTTTTTTTTTTTTTTTTTTTTGCGGTGCTGGGAATTGAACTCAGGGCCTTGTGCTTGTGAGGCAAGCACTCTACCAACTGAGCCATATCCCCAGCCCTATAGACCAGATTCTTATCATCTATGCTGTGTTTGTATGTGTTACAGTATGGGTTATTTTATTTGATACTTAATTTATCATTATGGCTTGTGCTTCAGCTGTACTTTTGTTTAGAGTTAATTTTTGAATTTAGACAGTTTATTTTTTCTTTTGGTATTTATATCGATTGCCTTCCCAGTTATCATTGGGGAGGAAAAAGTACCTCAGAAGTAATAAAAAAGAGATGACATATCTTAGTAGTGGTGATATTTAAACTTAACCTCCTTCCTTTTATCAATAAGGAATTAGATTTTGTTCTTAGACTTCAACCATAACATGAAAAGGGTACAGGAATCTCAGACGCTATACCTCTGAGATTCTTTACAATAGAAGGTACAGGTGAATTCACTATCTTTCAAAATAGATTTTACAAACACTGTAATTTCATGATGTATGTGATTTTCTCCACTATTTCGCATTATATTGTGAGTTTTGCTATCTGTAATATTATTTATTTTGATACCATAACAATATAAGGATAAAGCAGATTTTAAGTTGGTGAACAAATAACTAAATAAAACACACTCATAGAATTAAAGATTGAGCTGAAGAGTTCCTAGGAAATGTAGAATAGTGCCATCCTCACCCTACTCTGAGAGATAATGAGTTGGATGTAACTAGCCAAGCCAGGATTCCTAATGAGGATATAAATGATGACATTGTCATATTGAAGAACTTTTTGAAAGTTTATACCTCTTTTTTTTTTTACTTTTTATTTTGACATGATTGTAGATTCATTTGCAGTTGGAAGCAATAGTGCAGAAAGATGTCATATCATATATCCTTCCCCAGCTTCCACCAATGGAAACATCTTATATAACTCTGGCATAGTATTGCAACCCAGATACTGATATGGGTACAATCTACTGATGTTTTTCAGATTTCCCAAGTTTTATTATTTTCACATGCACCGTATGTATTGGAGGGAGGATTCTGTGCAATTAACATATACATGTAGATTGATATAACCACCACTACCACATTCTTCTCAAGATCTCCCAGGCTACCCTTTTCCAGCCACAGTCCCCTCCCTCTTTCACAAATTCTCCCTAATCTTTGCAACCACAAATCACAAACTATATTTGCCATTTCAAGAATACTGTACAAATGGAATCATAACATGTGGAACTTTGGAGATTGGCTTTTTTCACTTGGCCTGATGCCCTTGAGATGCATCCACATTATTACCTGTATCAATAGTTGGTTCCTTTTTATTGCTGAGTGATATTTCATGATATGAATATGCCACAGTTCAATATTTATCTTCTAAAGAACATGTGGTTTTTTTCCTAGTTTTTGAGATTTCATATAAAGCTGCTCTGAACGTTGGTGCACAGTTTTTGGCCAGAGTGGCTGTACCGTTTTCCATTCCCACCAGCACTATACAAGTGATCCATTTTGTCCTCATTCTGGCCAGCATTTGCTGTTGTCACTGTTTTTTTATTTCAGTCATTCAGATCAGTATGTGTTGAAGTGTGTTGTTTAAAAGTGGCCTGAGTATATACTCCAGAAAAGCAAAGAATAAAATCAAAGAAAAGGCAATTTGGGGATATTGGAAAGAAAAACAAAACTACTAAAAGCAAAACTGAAAAACTTATAGTTAAGTCTAGTGACTGATAATATGTCCATGGGATTTAATGCAATTGACAGGAATTCCAAAGAAGAGGCTTAGGGAGTGTATTTCTAATAATAAACATTTATAGCCAGAGACAGTGGCATGCACCTGTAATTCCAGCAGTTTAGGAGGCTGAGGCATAAGGATCACAAGTTCAAGGCCAGCCTCAACAACTTGGCAAGACCCTATTTCAAAGAATAAAAAGGACTAAGGAGGAAACTCAGTGGTAAAGTGCCCCTGGACTCAATCACCAGTACCCCTTCCCAAAATTAAATAAAATATAAAAATAAATTTTAAAAATAAGCATTTCTAAGAGATTAAATTCTCATAGTACTTCATCTAAATCTATTCTGTAGCCATTGATATTTCTCCACTATATATATTATAATTATATATTATATATATACATTATACATTATATATTATATATACATATACATTATATATATTATATATACATATACATATATATTATATATAATGTATATATATTATAATTGCTTGATTTCATATTTAATGTTTGCTACTAAAATCTGCTGTCTTTGAGAACAGGAACTGTGTGGCTTCACTTTTCCATCCTTTAGCCTTCATGACAGTTCTTATTCCACAATTCTTTTGGTGTCAATCTTCTAATGAAGCCTAGAAGCTAACAATAACAAACACTTTTTGAAATGGTGGACCTTGCCTAATGAATAAATGTAATAAAAGTAGATTTTGATAATGACCTATACACAATTTATTGTGAAAAAGAACCAAAATCAGTCATGCCAGTGTTATAAATTTGTGTATTTTTATTCAAAGTAAATTTGTACGACTCCTTTGGCCAATGTCTGTTAATGGCTAGTAACTTGGTAAATTATAACTGTGGTGATTCCCTAGTCTTTTCATTTATTTAGGTCATGATGGGTGTCCCCATTTAAGACTAGCCATACACCACAACTGTTCTCTACTCTTGGAATGGAGCTAATCTTTGTCCAGGCTTTTGCTAGTTGCTGCAGGTTAGCTCTGAAACAGGAATAGGAAAGACAAAAAAGAATCTCCTGCTGGCAGGAACAAAAGAGAAAACGATTAGTGTGAGATGTGGCAGAGTGGCTGCAAAAATCAAAATATTCTTGTGTGCCTGACTTTCTACCAAGAGATACTGCCACGTGAGCCACACAAGTAATTCTCAGTATTTTGCAAAACTACTTATTCCAGGTTTTGGTAGACACAGGGTTCCAACTTACATACAACATCTAGATACCAAAAGTAGCTTAATAATTGAAATGCACCACATGTAATATGTAATTATCAAATAGATACATACAGTACAGTGTATACAGTGCAGAATTTTATGGGCATTTAGGACATATTTCCTAGGCTCAGTTAATGTGAACTTGCTTTGAGCCAGGCGGGACTCAACCTTATAGGTAGATTCTCTTATTAATACTTATAATAACTCTGAGAAATGAGCAGCTTGGTTCCCTTTGACAGTTAAAGAAGACTCAGGAGGGATTGAGTTTCCCCTGGTCTTTGCAGCTCACAGTGCTGGATCCAGGACTCCCCCAGGTGTGTCTGCCTGCAAAGCCATGTTCCTCGATCATCTCATTCTCTTTGGGGAGCTCATAGGTGCAATGGGGGGGGGGACAGTCCACTGAAACGAAAGCTCTAAGTCATAATATAACAGATATAGACATTAAAGGCTTGAAGTGCCCCATGACTGGTCTTCCAGCTCTGACAAGAAGACATGGTAGGAGTCAGGAAAAGGCTCTGTCAAAGTAGACAACTTGGTTGGGGCAGAACAATAAGCTAATGAAATTTGCAACGTATTTCAAGGAGGGAAGAAGGAAGGAAAACCACACCAAGGGACTAAAGAATACAAAGTAAAATAAGTAATCTAAACATTTAATTTTTTTAATTTAATGAAAAAGCGTAATCAAGCCCATTGACAATGGCCAACTATTATGAACATGTGTGCCCATGAAATCTTACTAACATAAAAGCATGACTTCTTTCTGAGAAATGTGATAGTTACAGTGGGGTTGATTGTGTTTTAAATCTGCTAGAAAAGGAGATCAGGGACTAGATGTGTGACATTGAATCCTGTGTGAGCAGCTTTGGAAAATTCTCATTAACTACAGAAACTGAAGGATTTTCAAGCCAGTAGCTATTTTTTGTTTTTTGTTTGGTTTTTGTTTTTTTAACCCTCCCTTCAAATCAACAAGTGTTATAAAAAAAAAAAAAAAACATTCTCCAGAAAGAATGGAAACAGGGGACTTAAAAAAAAAAAAAAATGACCTTCCTGATCCCTGAGAAGAAGTAAACTCCTTTTCCTTTTCATCCTGAAAGAAATATTACCTCAAGATTAAGGGATTGAAGTATTTCCTGAGTTTGTTGTGGTGGTGGTGGCTATGAATGTGGTTGTTGTCACGTGTCTAGATAGTTTTGTTTTAGTCACTTGTCACACAGAAATTGAAATATGTGATAACTCAGGTTAATGGAAGCTAAAATCTTTGGGTCTATGAAGAGAATAATGCTGTACCTGGTATACGAGCATTTCCTGCTTTTGTATGAGAAGAACCTACCAGTCTTTGATATTGTAGATGGCCCTAAGTGTAGAGGGAAGGTCAGGGTAGGTCCCAAGTGGGAGGGCCACATAGCATCTGATGAGAAGGAGCAAAGGGAAGGAAATGTCCCCACAGACCACTTCCTTCTCCCTGCAGGGGATCCTGGGAAAGCCAGAGGAGAGCTGCAGGCCACAGGGGGGCTGTTGGGAGCAACTCTGGCTTTGAAGATGTATGTGGAAAGGCTTTAAGGTTGTTGCTCTGGATCCGGTGGTGGGTGCCCTCAAAGCCAGTCACAAGGGTCATGATAAGAAATAGAAAAATCTTGTCAACACCTGAACCAAAGGAGTAAAGGGGAAGAAAATCCCAGCTATTTTCAAAAATGGAATTGAGATTGCATATCTTGAGAAGAACTTTTAGTAGAATCTGACAAGATACTGAGTTGCAGAGACTTAGGCATATTTGAAGTTTTCAGACTTGGGAAAATATCACAAAGTTGAGCAAATGGCTTAGAAATATGCCTTGTGGAACCTTCATCACACCGTTTATTGTGTACTGACAAATGCAACCTTGTCTTCCCCCCAGAAGCTTTCAACTTAGGCTACTGGGAGCACACCAAAACATAAAGTCAGTTTCATCTTGTGGGGTTTTCTATTATTCATTCAGCATGCAGTGCCCACGTGCAGAGCACCCACAGTTCTGGTGAACAGGGCCTGCATGACCAAAGCCAGGGGCTTCACTGGCCACAGGGTTCTCATCCTTTCCAGAAAGATCACCATCTACTGGTTTCTGAGAGGCTCTACCTGCATGTATGGCTCTTCATCCCTGATAGTATTGGTCAACACTTTTTATAGTCCTTCTGCCCTACAAGTGACTTTCCCTCTGATCTCACCAGTGTGCTTCAAAGGAATTTTCAAATTTAGTATTTTGAACCAGTACACATAATTATCCTGTTTTGTCCCTCAAAAAATTGCTAATAAAGATTGGTGAGTATATGTGTGTGTGCAAGTGTGTGTGTGTGTGTGTGTGTCTGTGTGTGTGTGTAAAATCTTTTTAAATGATGGATGACTATTTTCAATGCATGTAAGTATAATTCTATCACCTGAAGCTTTTTAAGTGAGCAGGGAAAAAGTCTTGGTACAGGTTAATCTAGCACAGTCCAGAGTTCTAAATTACTCCATTAGACACAGTACAAAATACATTATTGCTATAACTAGGCTAAGGGTTTAATATTTATTTCATTCTGCTTTACCAGCCAAAATTAGGTCTTGTCACAGCCTGTATTTTCTCTTTATTACATTAGCAAAGAACACTCTGAGCTTTATTGAGGAAATTAAATTAAATTAGAAAGACAGCATTCAGCTCTAACAAGACTTACACATATTAGTAATTTTGATGCTGTACTCTAAGGGCCTGCTTAGTAAGGAATAGCAGACCCTTGGATTCACTTTTCCTAAACCACTATTTCCAGGAATGTCTATTTGCATAAATTGTCTGGGATACTATTTTGAATTTTTTTATTTATTGGCTTAACACAAATGTTCTATATCACTCTTTAATTTCTTACTCAAGAACTAAACTAATATAAACTAGCCAGAAAAATTACTTGAATTCATTGATATAGCTTCCTGTCAACTCCAATTTTGTTGTTAACTCTTTAGATCCTCCCTCAAAGAATGATCAGTTGAGACAAGTGTAAACAGCCAATTTTCTGCTTTAATTACTTCAGTTAAGATTCCAGATTACTAATTTTTATTTTCATCTGTGCCATCTCTACCCTAACGTCAATAGAGATGGTGGTAAGTTAACTCTTAACATGAATAGCAATGCATGTCATGTAAGCATTTCAAAGCAGTATATGAAACTTTATTTTTCAAAAGTTCAAAATATATAAAAGTGAACAGAATATTATAACACACACACACACACACAAAGAATTTCAACAATTTGTAACTCATAGCCAACTTTGGTTCATTTTACTTTCTCCCTCCCCATGTAATCTGAAGCACATTCCAAATCTCATATCATTTTATTCATACATATCTTAGGAAAAATCCCTAATGCTAAAGAGCCCTTTTTTAAAAAACTAAGATACCATTATCATCCATTTAAAATATGAACTAAATAGAACAAACAACAATAAAAAATATGAATAATTCAAACTAATTATCAAATACTGTTCAAATTTCTAATTGTTTCAGGAAAAATTTATTTGGATCCTAATTGAAATAAAGTCTGTTTAAATCCCATTGTCACTGTTATTTTTCATTTTTAAGGTATTTATCACAGATATGGGGTTGTTTATCCCAGAGTCTGGATTCTGGTGATTGCATCCCCGGTTTCATTTATCATTCTCCCCTCTCATCTACTTTTCCTATCAATTGGTTGTTGGATCCAGAGGTTTGGTCACCTAGAGATTTGACTTCAGATAGAGCGTCTCTTCCCAACAGAAGGCGCGCAATGTCAGAATGCCTTTCTTTCTGTGATATTAGTGCTGTTGATAACCAATGACCAGATTCATTAATTCATTGGGTTTTTCTTTCTTTTTCTTTTTATTCTTTTTGGATATATATGACAGTAGAGTGTATTTTGACATATTATAAATACCTGGAATATAACTTACTCTAATTAGGATCCCATTCTTGTGGTTGAACATGATGTGGAGATTCACTGGTTGTGTATTCATGTATGAACATAGGAAAGTTGTGTCCAATTCATTCCACTGTCTTTCCTATTCCCATTCCCTCTCCCTTTCATCCGTTCCTCTTTGTCTAATCCACTGAATCCATTCTATTCTTCCCCTCCCCCAACACTTGTTGTGGGTTAGCATCCACATATCAGAGAGAACATTCAGCCTTTGGTTTTTTGGGATTGGCTTATTTCACTTAGCATGATAGTCTCTAATTCCAACCATTTACCAGAAAAAGTCATAAAGTCATTCTTAAAATAGGGAACTTCTAATTGTATTGTTTATTAGCTAGAAGGTACGAGTGAGTTTTAAACAAGGGACTGCCTGACACATAATAGGTGTACAATAAAATAGTTATGCAAAATTGATTACTTTTTGTAAGAACCCCTGTGACTATGGGAAATTATTAGAAGACTTGCTGGCTTAAGATCCACTTAATAAAGCATCTCCTCTCCTAGAATCATCATCCTTCTTTACTTTGCATAAGGTATCACTTAGAGATGGCTTGAGTTGCATTGCCTTACCACTCTTAATATCTTCTGGTACTAGTACCAGTTTTTAAATGCATTTTCAAAGACATTTTGGATTCATCCAAGGATTATCCTTTCTCAGCCTTATGCTAATTTAACATTATGTTCTTATTGGAAAGCAGAGAAACCAAGAACAGGAAAACTGAAGAAGCCCTGGATATGTTACAGAATAGGTCTTCCATCTTAAGGTCAGCCCCAACCATTTTGGGGTGGTCAAAGAGTCTGCAGCTGACCCAACCTGTGACATGTTGTCCCAGCAGCAGTTTCCCAAAGAGAAATGTGGTATTCTTACTATACTCAAAGCTCAGCCAAGCTTATGGCAAGACAACCTGCCTTTGATCTGCCATTTAGTTGTGTGCCTATCAAACAGTACATTAAGAGAATCTGTAAATATCAGCTTGATTTGCCCCTGGCACAGAGTGTATACAGTTCCTATAGTGTAAGTAGGTTTGGAAACATTGTGGGCTTTTATCTTAATTTTCTGACAATATAGCATATAATCACAATAAATATCCTCCTTCAGTGCTAAAAAATTTTCATAGGCATTGCAATTATAATGCACAAGTATCAAGTTCTTATATTTAAGAGGATCTTTTTTTTTTTTTTTTTTTTTGGTGGTGCTGGGGATTGAATCCAGGACATTTTTCATGCTAGGCAAGCACTCTACCAACTGAGCTATATTCCAGCTCCTCCTTTTTTTTTTTTTTTTAATATTTTGTTTTAGTTGTAGGTGGACACAATACCTTTATTTTATTTTTATGTGGTACTGAGGATCGAACCCAGGGCCTTACGTATGCTAGGCAAGCGCTCTACTGCTGAGCCACAACCCCAGCCCAAGTTCTTATATTTAAGACAGCAGAATGTAGTGTTAGAACTTCTTTGCTGGAGAATATTTTGATTTTTACTTGCTTACACAATATATATGGAAAGCAATATAGCAAATGTGCATTCCTACTATACTCAGAGCACACAGCAAGAAGCACAATGTAAAACTTCCCTTGGATGAGCCAAGCAGTTTGGGGCATATGGGAAGGAAAAAGAACAATTTTTGAGGCAGAGTCTTAAACCACAGAAGAAAACTGATCATGATAATGTGCTTGGGTTTTCCAGGGGGGGGCGGGGAGGAAAAATATTCCCAAAAATTTGTTGAAATCATTAATAAAATTTCATTTAGGTGAGAGTTGAGTTAGGCTCTTAAAAAAAAAAAACAGTAGGAATTAGAAGATGGTAAGAACCTTCCTGAAGAAATAGTATGAGCAAATTATCAGTGCTTGTATCTTCGGAGCACATTTAGGGATAATTAAGGAATTTCAGTTTGGTTAGATTGGGAAATATCTCTGGGATGGCAGTAAACAAGGAGACGTTGGTAGGGGCCATGGTAGCAAGGACCTTCAGGGCTGAATTGAGGCATTGGCACGAGAAATGGTGCACTTTAAGTAGGGGGTTGTTGTGACCTGATCAAGCAAGGGGGTCAAGAATGGATCTGAACAGTGGACTGAGACATAGGTATATGTATGATTACATGAATGGTGTGACTCTACATTGTATACAACCAGAGAAATGAAAAGTTGTACTCCATTTGTGTACAGTGAATCAAAATGTAGTCTGTAAAAATAAAAAAATTAAAAAAAGAAGAATGGATCTGAAAGGGAAGTTGAAAATGAGTCATTAGAGAGGAGGAATGTTTTAATAATAGAAGTTACAAGACTGGACAACTTAATGAAAGGAAAAGGAATCTGAATTCTATATTAGAGTGATTTCAAATGAAAGAGGGAAGTGAGGAGAAAGAACTGCTTCAAGGCAAAATAGGAGAATGGGGTCACAATGTGACCATGGATGGGAGATTAGGGATGTCCAGAAGGCCTTTGGGAATATATAAGGTTGCAGTTTAGGAATGAGATCAAACCAAATATTGCAATTTAGGAATTGTCTCTAGAAAGATGGGAGTTGGAATTTACTTCTGAAAGGTTCTCAAATGTATCCACGTCTCCCTCAGACTCCCCTGCTGCTCCCTCATTCAGGTGTCATCATCTCTTATACTCAGTCTTTCAAGTCTACATTTCATTGATATTATTGGCTTAAAATAGTCCTTGAACCAGGTGCACTGGTTGCTTGGGAGGCTGAGACAGGAGGATCTCAAGTTCAAATCCAGCCTCAGCAAAAGCCGAGGCGCTAAGCAATTCAATGAGACTCTGTCTCTAAATAAAATACAAGATAGGGCTGAGGACGTGGCTCAGAGGTTGAATGCTCCTGAGTTCTATCCCTGGTACCCCCCCCCAAAAAAAAAAAGTCCTTGGGAAAGAAAGAAATCTCTCTGACCTTGACAATAAAAAGCACTGCAGTATTCCAACTTGCTTCCAGTTTTATTGTCGCTCTGGGAATGATTTCTGATTTTTTACTTTATAAGTGAGAAGGTAAAGAAGTGCCCAAGCCAGATGGAAAGGCACTTGTATTTGCATTGTAACTTACATTTTGAATGGCAGAGGCACAGGTACAGAATCTACCAGCAACTGCGAGGTCAGGCAGACATTCTGGAAATAAATGTGCACCTGAGTGACAAACCAGACCGTCTGCCATGTCACCAAATGCTGCTCACTCTTGCAGTTCATGCATGTTAAGTTTTTGGCAGATTTATTAATTTCTTTAATTAAAGGACTTGGAGGATATGAATAATGGAACTATTTGTTCCTAATTGAGGCAAAACTTAAAAACACTGAATTGAAATCTGCTCCCAGAATTTTTCATTACAGAAATTTTAAATTTCGATTTAAAATACATGCATACATATGTGTCTTTTTGTTTCTTGGATGGTGAATTTTGCCTAACCAAAAACCTAACTTTTATAATCAACTTTTCACATAATGGAAATGGAATTTCTTTTTTAAGCCTTTCACTATGAAAGTAGGACCCTTGCCCTCCTAAGAGCAATTCAAGTTCTTTCCAGTTTGCTGACAATCCAATATAAGAGTAAACAAAGAGAAATGAATCTCTTTAAATCTTTTTTACAACCTTTTCTTAGTTAAGTTTCTCTTAAAGATGTTTAAAATGTATTTTTTATTTTTAATTGGTACATAGTAGTTGTGCATATTTATGGAGTACATTATTTATTTTTTGATTCATGTATAATGATCAGATCAGGGTATATGGCATATCTCTCAGCTCGGACCTTTATCATTTCCTGTTTGGAACATTCAAAATCCTCTCCACTAGATATTTTGAAATGTATAATTAATTGTTGTCAAACATAGTTATCTTACTCATCTATAGAATATTAGGCATTTTTCTTCCTGTCTATACCCCACATCCCATCCTGTCTCTATCACCTCTCCCTCACATCCTTTCCAGACCCTGGTAACTACTGTTCTTCTCTCTATGAAGCTTATTCTTTTAAAAAATAATAATAATAATAAACCCAGAGCCAGGTGCAGTGATACATGCCTATGATCCCAGCTACTTGGGAGGCTGAGGCTAGAGGATCCCAAGTTCCAGGCCAGCCTGACAATTTATCAAAACTCTGTCTCAAATTAAATAAAAAGAGCTAGAGGTAGCTCAGTAGTAGAGTGCTTGCCTAGCATGTGCAAGGCCTTGGGCTCAGTCCCCAGGACTGCACAACAAACCAACCAACCAGGAAAAGTATTTGGCCACTTAAAGGATCAGGATCATTTCTTACTCTATGCTATAGTTACAGTTGGATCACAGCCTATCACTTATAAAATTGACCTAAGAACAGTAAAAGAGACTGCAAATCCAAAACAAACAGTTCAGGTTAAATAAATAGAAGAAAAATATTTTATAAAGAAGGCCTTTTAACAAGCACAATTAATTTGCAGATACTTTACAGAGGAAAATGAAGTAAACAAGATGATGTCAGGATTGCTTTTTAGTCTTTACCACTTCTAACTAGAGGAAATGATTCCAGGTGCCTGTTAGGAACATTCACAGTGTTGTTATAGTCTAATTAGAATTTGCTTTTGAGGCCAGTTCACTGCTTTGGAGGAATCATTCACAAATGAGTACTGTGGGCTATGCAGGGAACATGGCTGTGTTCTTTACCAGTTGAAACTAGGAATGTTCTCTGGACAGATCATAAGGCATTCATTTTAGAGCCATTGACCAGAATTGCAGGGTTGAAGGCCAGTCATTTCCTGTTGAACATCCAGACAATACTACAGCTAACCACAAACCCAGAAATTTTAAAGAAATCAAAATTGGCCAAAATGACACTAGTAAGAGGCTGAGTCCCTTCATGCCTGACACTAAACAGTCTTATTTTTCATGGTCTGTGCTGCTTCTGGCAGGGTGAGGCTCCTCCACGGAGAACTGACCAATGGATCCGATGGTTGGGCATTGGGTCAATGGTCAGAAGTATTACCTGTCACTCCTCCTTCCTCCTCCAGTCCTGACTGCACTCCTCAGATTAGAGAGGCTGGCTCCACATCACTATTAGGCCACTCTCAGATCTCTTGGGTTAGAAAATTCTGTGTCTCAAACTTCTAAAATAATGAGATTCTACTCTCAGCTCCTCTTGTCTACCTTCTTTCTGAAAGTACAAACTTAGTACTTTGAAAGATGAAGGGTATTGGACACTCACAGTTCCTTCTCAGGTGTCCTCATTATTGGCTAAGATGCCTAAGACCCAAGAAAAACTATCATTTGAAGACCATGTATATATATAGTATGCAAAGCCATAAAGTGACAGCCATCGGTCTTTGAGTCCCCAGACCTTAACCCCTCTCTTATATCATGAATATATGACCAAAAAACAGATGAATTTAAGAAGAATGAGAAGCTGGTGGGTGCCGTGGAGCATGCCCATAATCCCAGCAACTCAAGACGCTGAGGCAGAAGGTTTGCAAGTTCAAGGCCAGCCTCAACAACTTAGCAGGACTCTGTCTCAAAATAAAAAATATTAAGGGCTGGAAGTGTAACTCAGTGGTACAGCACCTCTGGATTCAATCCCCATTACCAAAAAAAGACAATAAAGTTCATTGTAGGGGAGAATTATATACAAACTCGTAAGAAAAAAGAACCTTTTTATAGAAGAAAACACCCAATATTCAGATACTCTTCCTGAACATACATTCTCTATCTAGGAAGGGTCCCCAGTGACCCCAGTGTTCCAAGGTTCCCCTGAACTCTGAAGTCATTTTGAGGGACTCTTATCTAGTCCTTGTCACCTGTCACTTTTCTTTCAAAGCATTGCTATCTCTTTTGTCTGGCTACATTCAATTATTTTTAGTTCCTTCACCTCCCCACTGTCTGCTGTTTGGATAATTAAGCATTAAGTTCTCTTCTTTGTTGAGATCATATATTTTTAAAAGACTGACTACAGGAAACCAGCAACTTTGAAATATAGGCTTTGAAAAGCAAACCAATAAACTTAGCAAGAGTAAGATTTTGAGAACAGAATCCAAGCAACCACACATTCCAGCTGAGTCTTCATGCTGAGGAGGTTACAAGCTTGTGGAGACGAATGGCTGTTGGTTTCTCTGCTCTAGAGCTTATTAAGAGTGTGAATGCCAGAGTTGACCACTTAGGCCTCTGACACATGCTGTGTGTTATTGAGCAAATTGCTTTATTTTTCTATTTTTTCAGTCTCTAAAATAGAGCCAATAATAGTACCTAGTTCATAGGTGGTTATGAGGATTGAATGCAAGTGAAGCCCTTAGCACCTGGTGCATGGAAAGTTTTCAGTAAATGCTAATAATGAAAAACATTCATGGAGTTTTAAGAAAAGATGTGCTTGCTTTAGATTTGCATTGAAATTTCATCTTGCAGCCACTCTACCAGTCCTTCCTGCATATGGCCTAATAATAACCTCAAGTGTTTTTATTGCAATTATTTTCCTCTATCGGCCACTCCATGGGAAGGATGCAAGAGCAGTACATCTACATATTTAGAGCTCTCTGATTCCATGCAGATGAAACTCATAGACCATTTGGGTTGACTGGCTTCTTGGTTCTTTTTCTTCTTCAGGTGCTGGAAAGCTTCAAGATCATGGACTACAGCCTTTTGCTGGGGATCCACATCTTGGACCATTCCCTTAAAGAGGAGGAGAACTCACAAAATGTGCCTGATGCAAAGCGACCTGGGATGCAGAAAGTCCTCTATTCAACAGCCATGGAATCCATCCAGGGTCCAGGGAAATCTGGAGATGGAATCATCACAGAGAACCCAGACACGTGAGTGCAGTCACATGCCCACCCTGATTGTGACAGCTGCTGCTACTGGGTAATTACAAATAGTCACATCCCCCTCAGCACTAAAGCACTTAACACCTGGTACATGGAAATAGATGGCACTCTGGGAATGGACTTGTACTTGGCCCTAGGATGGGTCCAGCCAGCCTTCATTTCTATTCATCAGTGGATAACTAGACAAGTGGCAGTGTCCTGGTTGTTGTTATTCTTTCAACCACAGAGTTTCTTTTTTCAGATGTCTCCATTTTTTAACAATGGTCAGAAAGGTTTCTACTCCACATTCGAGCATCTACCATAAGAGGGAAGAATAAACTTTGGATTTGAATACACATGTATTTAAGCAAATGTAAGATAGAAATGGTGTTCACAAGTCAGAGCATTTTTATATGCATGAGGAGATTTGTTAATCTAGTCCTGTGTCCTGGCAGATGTGGTCTCTCTCCTCAGCCAGATGTGATGGTAACTGCAGGATTCATTTGCATGTGTAAAGTGCATATTGACAGTGGAAGCAATTAAAACCAAAGAAAATTATTGAAATGGTTAACTACATCAGGTGTATGTTTTAGCCAATAAGCAAGGAGACTGGGAAAAAGAAATCATTTTCTGTGGTTATAATGGCCTGACTTCTGGAATTCTCCAAAAGTAGCTAAACCATAGGCTTATTTCACTTTTATAAAAGAAATTAACATGTATTTGATAGTTTTAATCTTTGCTTGTGATTATGTCTTAATGTTCAATAATCAGTTAAATTATTCTGTATCTGTATGGTGAAACACTATATAGCTATTAAAAAACATAGTACATTGAATGTAAAGAAATGCTTATCATTCAGTGAGTGGAAAAGTCAAATTATAAAACATGATAAATAATCTCCTATGTAGATTAATAAACACATGCACATACTGGAAAAGATACCAAATGTCAATAGTTATCTCTTCATTCCTAGGAGTGGATTTTTTATATATTTTCTATATTCTTTTCTATGATTCATTTTTTTAAATCTCAACAATAAACATTCTTTTGATCAGAAAAAAAGCATTACATTTTTTTAAAACAATATTTTATTATGCTCTAAGAATTCTTGGTCACACTTTTAAAATAGGAGTAATTTTTAAATTGGATTCTTCCCATCCAACTTTTCAGAGTTGATAGCTATGATATTTCTCCATTGTGAGAAAGCACATCATTCTGGATTACCAGAAAGACATTAAACTGATGCAAAATAATAATGATGATGATGATAAAGAATTCTTAAAGATTTATTTTCAATCTATTTACTATAATTTTTTTTAACTTTCTATTCTTTCAACATACAATAAAATATTTTCTCTTTTGTTCTATCAACAGAATGGGAGGCATTCCAGCTAAAAGCCATAAGGGAGAAAAACTACTTTTATTTATGGGCATCATTGACATTCTACAATCATATCGGTGAGACATTTGGGGAAGTGGTCTTTCATTATTTCAAAGTAATCCAAAATGTTTTTGAAAATGCATCAGGTGTGAGTGGTTTTGCATTTTCATGGTTATTTTTCTATCTGTTTACTTTTAGGTTAATGAAGAAGTTAGAACACTCCTGGAAAGCTCTTGTTTATGATGGTGTAAGTGACTAATGTTACTTGTTAAACTACATATATTTTCAGTTCCTCAGAAACTTTACATGTGCTTAGGAAACTGTGTCACTGCATGTTAAGAGGCGAGGAGCAAAGGGCTTTATAAACTCGGAATCTTAGACTGGCACATTGGTCCAAATCTAAAAACAAAGACCACATAAATTCAAATAGCTATTCACAGAGATGACATCCAGCCTAGTGGCTTTAGTAGAGGCCAAGAACAAAATGATAGCTGTTTCTGTGGGAAATGCAGAGGTCCCAATTATGAGATAATGAGGACAAAATCTCTTTTCAAAGAGACACTGAGAATAGAAGGACTGTTGAAGTAAAATTCTCAGGACACCAGGCCATGAGTGGTTGGAGCCCTGACTTTGATAGTGGACAGCCCTGAACTTGAACTCTGCCATCACCACTTGACCAGCCATATGAGCTGGACTCACTGCTTGTGATGTGCCTCCTCCTTGGTTTCTGATCATAACAAAGGGATTATAGTAGTACCTACCTGCTATGAGAATGAAATAAAATAATGCATGTTCATATTCAACCAAAAGCTCAAAACTTAATAAGGACGTAGAAAGTGAAAATGTTTAAGATGGTGTAGATTTATATATGTTATGGACTTACACATTTGTATACATGCTGACTGATAGGAAGATGTTGCAAGAATTGTTTTGTTTTGTTTTGTTTTTGGTGCCAGAGATTGAACCAAGAGATGCTTAATGCTTACCTCTGAGCAACATCCCCAGCCCAAGAGTTACATCTTAATGTGATTAAAGAAAAAGTCAATTGTCAAAGTGTAGGCAGTCTTCCTCTCTCTCTCTCTCTCTCTCTCTCTCTCTCTCTCTCTCTCTCTCTCTCTCTCACACACACACACACACACACACACACACACACACACACACACTCTTATGGGCACTTCCAATGCACACACACACACCCCACAGAGTCACATCTAGATGTTAGATTTGAACTTCCTGCTGCTGACAGACCATTTATTGGCCCTAAGCCTCCTTCAGTTAATAACTTGATATGACATATTCAAAGAATATATTGGTCAAAGATGTAGTCACACGTTTCCTTTTAAGATGCTAGCAGCCGCTTTGCTTTGAAAGAGGATAAATTATGAATGCTGTTCGTCTCCTTTCTGGAAAAGAACACACATTTTTCAGTTCTGTAGAAGACTGTTAATAACCTTTCAGCATGAGAGATCTGCATTTTGTCTGCAGGTTAAGGACTACCCTG